>NC_090834.1:51955400-52580400 GCF_028021215.1 Eschrichtius robustus
TGCTTTCCATATATAACCATGTAACCCTTAAAGCAAGCCCCTGAGATAGAGGCTACGATTGTCCCCATTTTAGAGATGTAGAAACTAAGGCACAGAAAGCCTAAATAACTTGTCCAAGATCACACAGCAGGGTAGTGGTGGGGCTCCAGTGTCCCTGTTCTTGACCATCATAGCATGCTACCTATTCATACTAAGATGATAGCCTGTTTGAATTTCTCCATAGCAGTTATCACTACATATAATTATCTTACTTCTTTATTTGCTTATGGTCTTCCTTCTCCTATTTGAAAATAAGGTCTGTGAGAGCAAGAATTTAGACTGCTTTATTTATTAGTTTATCTTCAGCAACTAAAATACTGTTAGGCACAAAGTAGGTATTCGATAAAATTATTTATGATATGTTGAACTATAATTGTATTTACTAAGAAGAATGTTGAGAAATCATAAAAGATGATGAGAGAATTCAGTAAAAAATTTAAATATATATGTATATTTTATATATATATATATATATATATATATATATATAAATTAAGATTCTAAGAGATAATAATATGCAAAATCATTGTTAGTCATGAATCAGAAACACTCCCCAGAATTAACAATGATAGTTTATCTACAAAAGATAGCCTTGGCAAAATACAAGGCACATATGTTTTCCCTCAACTGTTGGTAACAGAATTAAAGACAGGCACGCAGTCTCATTTTTCCTCATTTTCCAAACTGATAAGAAGAAGGAACACAGTAGAATCCAGCATTGCCAGGGAGCACAAAGAAGAAATACCAGTCTCAAATAGTCTGACCTCTTAACATTGTGAAAGAAAGCATTCAGTGAAATACCCCCAAATTAATCTTACCCGTATTGTTTACAAGAACAAAATATGATAATAGTATTTACCAACATCCAAGTTGCCCAGCAAAGCACAATGTCAAGGAAGTAAAGTGGACATTATACGTTGCCAGTGCTCTCAAGATTACACATGGGCCTGCTTTTCTTTTATTATCCACGTCTACAGCCCAGGCGAGCGTACCCAGTCGCTTCATTGTGTGTATTTGAGTCGTGATTCTGATGCCTTTGCTTTCCATGGTAGGATCAGGCAACACTTTCCTACAGTAATACATGTATTATGCCTCCTTCATCCCAGCCCTTTGCTAGACACTGGGAACAAAGACTTCCCACTCTCAAAGGCTGAAAAAGCGAGGTCTAGTTGACTACCATATTTGCCTGAGGTATCTGTCTACATAATGGATCCTAATCCTATATTTGGGAAACTTCTTCTAACCTCTCTGTTGGAACTGAAGGCATGTTGGTAGTGGCAGATACCAGGGCCCAGATTTAGGCTCCTGTGCACAGTTTTGTGAATTCTGTTCAAAGCCAAGCCCAAATTCAAGGACTTCTTCCTCCCTGGATATAAAATAACAATGCAGGACCCAGCACTTTAAATCAATGTAATGTAGTAATAGTATGGAATTTAAAAAGAGAAATCACCTTTTCAAGACAGAAACTAAGCTATCAGGAGAATTAACAAAGCAAATCTGCTACCTCTAAGTGTTTCAATTAATTCCTCTAACAGTTAATTTAAAAGAAAAAGAATTTGCTGTTGATTCTGTGTCCTGTTAAGATGTTTAATTTCAATCCCAGAAGTTTGAGAGAAAATGGAGACAGTTTAAAAATTGTCTTAAACACTCTGATAAAAGAAATAGGTTGACACATAACTATGAAAATTTCCCTAGAGCTTTCTTTAGGCTACATTTCTACAACACCAGAGACCAAAAAAAAGGAAAAAAGGAACAAAGAAAGTCAACACATTTTCCCCAATATTAGTTCTTTCCAGCCTAGAAAAGGGGCAGCAGGGGAGGGAAATGTCATTTTAATACTATAATGGAACATGCAGTTTGGGGTAAAGTTTTGAATGGTCTTCCCAGAAACCTGGATCATCTCCAAGTCAGATCCAGGATGTGTGCTTTCCTATATGCCAACACCTACAGGGCAGGCTTACTGGCCTAAATTCTGCAGCCTGAGAGCTGACTTTTTCTCTTCCTGAGGCTGGGAGAGACTGCAGACATCTGGCCTCAAAGGAGCTATGATTACAGTGGCTAAAATATTTAGAGAACACCTGCTGGGTGAATAAAGAGGCATCGTAGTGAAGGGGTCAAAGCAGAGATTCTGGAGCCAGACTCCCTGTGTTCCAATCCTAAATCTGTCACCTTTTAGCTATAAGACCTTGGGCAGGGTCCTTAACCTCTTGGTGCATTAGTGTCCTCATTAGTAAAATGGAGTTAATAATAGTAGATATTTTATAAGATTATTATGAAGATGAAATGAGTTAGTATTTGGAAAGCTCTTAGAATAGTGCCTTGAAGATCATAAGTCCTAGGTATTGATACACAGAGAGATAGAGTGACCCCCATCCAACATCCAGATCAAGGCAAGGTCCATGACATTAGGCTTCTACCTGCCCTACACACTCTTCTAGGGCCACTGGCATTTGTGATTTCCATCTCTCTTAGCACCACTCATTCAAATTGCTCTAATCTGATTTTGCCTGCCCAGATGTGGTCATTGATGCCACAACCATACATTGAACATCTGTTACACATCAGCACTCTCTAGGTCCAGGAGCTGGGGGCAGTAGGGCCGCAAAGGGCTCCCCCAACCATCGCCCCCACCACCATGACCCCCACTCTGATTTTCCCAGCTCTGTCTGGTAGCCAGTGCCTGTATATGCTTCTGGCCATGTGATAGTGTTACTAGGATTTTGGATAAACTGGTGTGAGGCACTCTCCTATTCATTTAGAAACGGCCTCTCATTCCTAAACAACTCCTCTACAGTTAGGAATCCACCAAAACAGACCCCTGGCCAGGTTGGCTTACCTCCTGTTCTGAATCCCCTGGACTAGATGCAATGCCTGTTTCATAAATGGAAATACTTTACAAGAATTTGAGATCTGGCACAAAATAGACACTCAACATTTTTTAAATGAGTTGCTAATATGAAAGAACTAGAGAGAGAGGAAGACTATAACTCTGAGGGCCGTACTGGAGGGACCAATGAGCCTGTCTAGAGAGAAATTTCAAAGTAAGGAGTGGGATGTGGGTCCTGGAGTAATTAACCTTGAATCCAAAATGCAACTAATGTAAGATGTTGTGTTATTTTTTGTTCCATTAAAAAAGAAAAGAAAAAACCCCACTATTACAACAAGACACCATTGACTCTAAGATGCATCCCTTATTCAGAGACGTTAAAATGTGAAAAAATTTGCATTTTTCAGTTGATAAAATATGGTGATCATTCACATTTTCCCTGCAACTCACACAGTGGACAGTCACTTGACAGACCCTGGACTTTGGCATAAGTGAGATGGATTGTGATTCTGTGGGCCTCTCTAAATACTCATGATAACTTCACTCTGTGCATTCCTAATCAAGAAAGCAATTAGAATGCAAGTAATTGAAAGAGTGAAGTTACTACGGAAACAATCTTGATTCACACTAATTTAAAAATCAGACCCAAATTTCAGTTGTTTAAGTAAATTACTCAAATTTTTTTCCATTTTAGTGATACATCTCACTACCAATGGTGACAGATCAGCATGTAACCATACCATGAAGGAGAAGTGATGTCCCAAACTAGTAAGAGGGTATTATTGGAAGCCCTTTATAGGGGGCTTTGCCTTCAGGATTAGACAGGAAGTTTGCTTCTCAAAAGCCTTGGTGTATGGGAAGAGAAAAAATAAAACCTACTTGTTCTAAACCATATCACAACGCTGACCCAGATTTTCAAAGTTTCTAAGAAGCCTGCCCCATGACAATACTTAATCTCTGTACTTAGGTTCACCATCATCATTATCATGAAAAGTACTACTGAACTCCTGAACTTAATGGCACAGTCTAGCATGTATAGTCAATGAAATCTTCAGAACAGAATGGTAGGTAATGTAACTGGGATGCCACATCCTCCATAATGTTGCTGGAAAGCTATTGAAATTTGAGTAGTGTGACCCAACTGCAGCATGGTCTTCCCTGTTCTGCGGGGTATTGTCAGACCAGACCCGCAAGGACCAGAGGCTTATTGAGAACATCTTTTTTTTTTTTTTTATAGCCTTTTAATTTTTATTTATTTTTTTTATTTATTTTTTTAAATTTTTATTTATTTATTTATTGGCTGTGTTGGGTCTTCGTTTCTGTGCGAGGGCTTTCTCTAGTTGCGGCAAGTGGGGGCCACTCTTCATCGCGGTGTGCGGGCCTCTCACTATCGCGGCGGCCTCTCTTGCTGCGGAGCACAGGCTCCAGACGCGCAGGCTCAATAATTGTGGCTCACGGGCCTAGCTGCTCTGCGGCATGTGGGATCTTCCCAGACCGTGGCTCGAACCCCTGTGCCCTGCATTGGCAGGCAGATTCTCAACCACTGCACCACCAGGGAAGCCCAAGAACATCTTAAAATTGCTTTTTGAGTCAGCAATAGCTAACAGATTTTTGGTAACGGGCAGGAATAAAGGATCAGACATTTGATTCGCCAGGGAAATCTTATACTTAAGATAAAGGAATCCATCTTCCTCAAAATAATAACTAATATTTGCATCTGTCTCTTATTTAAAATGCAGTTTTACTTATCTCTGATCTTACTTGAGCCCTTAAATAGTCTGTGAGTCAGACTGTGGACTGTTGAGCTTCTCAAAGATTAGAGTAGTCTCCTTTTCACGGGTTTTTGGTACTTGCTCAGTGCCCAGCATATGTAGTTACAATAACTCCCTGGTAGATTCCAAGAAAAGTTTCAAGCCAAAGGAAAAAATCTCCACATGCAAATAAAAATAATTTTATTGAAACAAGATTGTTGAGCAGCTACCATGTCCTAAGCTCTGTGCTAGGTGGTAAGTTTACAAGGATGAATGAAACCTAGCTCCTGGACTTCAAAGGCCATGTCCAGTAGGGATCACACATCAACGCATTGTTAGGGATGGTTCAATAGGAGGCAGCACAGGGGGCTAAGAGACCTTTAGCACAGTCCTTTGCATTCAACTGGAAGGAGTCTGGGAGCAGTCAGTAATTGCAGTTGAAACCTGAAGGTTGACGTTGGGAGCAACAGGAACGTGGGGAGAGGGAATGCAATTTAGACAGATAGCACAACATGTATAAAGCCTCAGAAAAGGACTTCCCTGGTGGCGCAGTGGTTAAGAATCCACCTGCCAATGCAGGGGACACGGGTTCGAGCCCTGGTCCGGGAAGATCCCACATGCCGTGGAACAACTAAGCCCGTGCGCCACAACTACTGAGCCTGTGCTCCAGAGCCCGCAAGCCACAACTACTGAGCCCGAGTGCCACAACTACTGAAGCCCACGCCCTGGAGCCTGTGCTCCACAACAAGAGAAGCCACCGCAATGAGAAGCTGGCGCACCACAATGAAGAGAGTAGTCGCCCACTCACCGCAACTAGAGAAAGCCTGCACGCAGCAACGAAGACCCAACACAGCCAAAAATAATTAAATTTAAAAAAATAAAAAATAAAGCCTCAGAAAAGAGTGAGCAGGGCACATTTGTTCCAGAGACTACCACTATTCAATATAATTATAATCTAAGGTATAAGCTGAGGATTGGCCAAATATCAGTTGAGGTCCTGGCAGGAAATATCTGGTAGACTCAAAGTGAATCATTTGAAAAGAGTTTAACACAGGGATGACTTACAAAGGAGTAGACAAGATATATTAAAACCTAAGAGAGACGCCAGGACTATTAACTGCAGGGAACTGTTACCCTTACTAGTCTAGAAGGGACAAGAGGGGGAAGCAGTTACCTGAACGCACAGAGAAAGGTTCACCTGATAGAACTGGCACCCTGACGTGAGAAACCCAGCAGAATCAATGCCCACTCTCACTGTCTTCCCTCCCTCTGATTTCCTGTTAGTGTTTTCCACTTACCAAACCTAAGCAGAAGCCATGTGTGGTCCATATTTATCAGCTTCCAGGCACAAAGCAGAGTGAAGAAGGGTGAAGACTTGAGAGATCAACAAACAAAATGTATACAGCCTAAGTCTGAATTGGAAAAAATTGGGTTACCTTGAAGGGTCTTATACCCATGTTAAGAAGTTTATCCTTTATTCTTATAAGACAATGAGGAATATTCCAAAGGCGTTAAAAGACTACAGTGCGTTTTACGTGAACAGAGAGTTGGGGGAACACTAGGGATAGGTAGAGCAGTTAGTAAGCTGCTACAGTTGTCTCACAAAGAGATTGTGGCCGTGGAAATGGAGAGAAGGGACTGGATTTGTAACTGATTTATTTGGAAAAGGTTTTTTAGGATAGATGGAGAGAGTGAATTAGAGAGGACAGTAAGCAGGCATTGAACTGGAAGTCTAGAAAAAAGAAAGAGCATGGGTTTGGAATTTGGGTCTCAGCTTTTGCACTTATGCACTTAAAAGACCCAGGTCACTCAACCTCTTTGAGCCTCAGTTTTGTCATCTGTTGCTAATGAGAGTTATAGCTGGGCTTCTCAAATTTGGCATTCTGTTCCTCTTCATTCACCTTAAACCTGGAGACAGTTTCTTCTCTCCAGGTACAGAGATTTTAGTGAACTGAGCATGTCCACAGGCTCACATCCTGAACATGTGAACTTCAGGAACTGGCAGGAAAGTCCCAATGATATTGGCCAGGCAAGAGGTTTGGGGGTATTGACTTTGTTTATTAAGCAATTCAAACAAACAAACAAACAAACAAAAAACCGAAAAAGCAATTCCACTGTCAATGCCTTAGTGTTTATGGAAGTGAATAGAAACCTCCTAAGCAGGGAGAGTGAGTAGGTCCTCTCTGCCCTCCAAAAATCACAGACCAAGCTTGATATCATCCATGCTGGGATGATTTAATAGAACAGCTTCAGGAACTTCAAGACCCTCTTTCTGATGCCCTACTTGTGAGTTCTGGGATCTGGGAGCCGGACTGAGCTGGTAATTATTATCAGTGCTGTAATTACTAATTTGGGTTCCTGGGTGCTCTCTACAGAAACTTCCCTAGGAAGAACAGCAGGTTGGCTGGTCCACTTCAACTGCTGGGATAAATTTTATTGCTGAGATACGCATTTTAAACAACTATAAACACAAAACCCTCCAAAGTCCTCTCTAATATTCTATAATATGGGAGCAAGAGGACCCTCTCTAAGAGAGGGAAGTCACTTCTCAAAGACACATGTGGTGTGGCAGTACAGCAGCATGAGTGTAACTAGTTGAACAATGAATTCAGGGAGGACCCACTGAAAATTGAAGTCCTACGACCAAAAATCCATAAAAACAGCTGGAAAGCAAAGGCATTTACTGAAGTCTCCAAGGTCACAGTTGTGTTAATTAAAAGAAAGCCTAGGGGGTCGACTGAATTTTGAAAAGAGCTTTTAGATGCCCCCATCTGATGTTCCCTTGCTGTTCACCATGGGTGTTTGCACTCTCCAACCCCAAGCCTGTGCTGGTGCATGTACCTTGATTGGAATGTGCCCTCTGCCACTCTGCCACCCCCTTCTCACCAATTAGTGTCTAATCACCTCCTACAACCTGTCCTCCAAAAGCAGCTCTTCCTCAGTAAAACTTCCCAGTTGCCATCTTTCTATCTTTGGAACCATCACTGTGCTTTATCCATACAGAGAGACACTTGTGACTTTTTACTTTGTGTCATAGTAATATATGCACTTCTTTTTCTCTCCTTTAAGGCAGAATCTTTCTGATTCATCTCTATGAATCATTAAATACTCAAAGCATGTCTATTGCATAAATGAATGAAGCAATCAATTAACCACTTAATCAATCAATGAAAATAATGGACACATCTTTTGAAGTGTACTTTCTCTGTGGCCATTGAAAGCATCTATTTTATGGTTTCTTCTCCACCAAAAGGTCAGCACCCATATCCATAAAGATATCATGTTGCAAAATGACAAACAGCCTAAGACATTATATAAATGGAATGGTACAGTTGCAGGCAGTATTATGAGTAAAGAAGAGGGAGATATAATCAAAACCAGAGTGATCAGCATAGGAAGTAGGATTGGAACTGTGATACTTAATTTTTTTAAGTTACTTTTATTAAGCCCTTACTATATGCCAAGCACTGGGCTAGGCAGATTACGGGAATTGTTTTATACAATCTTCAAAGCAAGCCTATGAGGTACATACTTGTATTCTCTCCATTCTATGGATCAGGAAACTGAGACTTGAAGAGACCAAGTAATCTGCCCCAGATCACCAGCTATTAAGTGGCAGAGCTGGGCTTCATGTGTGACTCATGCATGACTTCATCTGTGCTGTCCTGGAGCCCAATAGGATTTGGATAAATGTGACTAGAGAGGGTAGGAGAGAGCAGCCTAAGCCCAAATCTGCAAAGGTGTGAAATGGGGACATGCCTGGTAAACTTAAGGATCAAGGACTCCAGCCCACCAGTGGACTGGCCAGGGAGGCATATATCTGTGCGGGTAATAAAATATGATGTATGTGATATTGCGGTTTATAATGAGAAATATAAATTTGGTCTTCATCCCCATTTCTGGTGTAGAGCTCCTAAAACCCTTGGAATTTCCTCTTTTGTTAGTGTTAATCAAGTGGATTTTGGACTGGATGGAAGAACGGGGGCTGGGGAAGTATAAGTAACAACCTGGACTTGACTTGTGATTGGCATTTGAAGTGGAAGGCAGGGCTTCCCTGGTGGTGCAGTGGTTAAGAATCCACCTGCCAATGCAGGGGACACGAGTTCGAGCCCTGGTCCAGGAAGATCCCACATGCCGTGGAGCAACTAAGCCCGTGTGCCACAACTACTGAGCCTGTGCTCTAGAGCCCGTGAGGCACAACTACTGAAGCCCACGTGCCTAGAGCCCATGCTCCACAAGAGAAGCCACTGCAATGAGAAGCCTGCACACTGCAATGAAGAGTAACCCCTGCTCGCTGCAACTAGAGAAAGCCCACAGGCAGCAACGAAGACCCAACGCAGCCAAAATAAAATAAATAAATAAATAAATAAATTTATGAAGTGGAGGGCAATCTTGTGGGACTGAGCCCTTTAACCTGTGGAATCTGATTCTATCTCCAGCTATAGTTGAATTGTAGGACACCCACTTGGTATTTGAGAATTGTTTGGTGGTGTGGGAAAAAAAAACCACATATTGGAATTGATGACCAGAATCTTCATGTAGAAAGGAGTATGGGCCTTGAAAGTGAACAGCATTAAATGATAAACTAAGAAGCCTGGACTAGATGCTGATGAAAATGAGTGGGAAACTAACAAACAGAAGTGGCAGGTTTGGAAGATTAGTCTGGCAGTGGTAGGCAGAGTTGATGAGAAGCAAAGAGAAGCTTTTTTTTTTTTTTTTAATTAAGAGCTTCAGAGTCTTACTCCCAAAAAAGAAAAGTTTATAACCAATAAAAATTTTATTTGAACTTAAGTCTCTGTATGATTACCTCCAAAGAGCCATTTTCTAACCTAAATTCTATTTGTGTCCTTGACTATGTCCTCGATTATGTCCTAATTATGTCCTTGACTCATAGTTGGTGACCACAGATGTTACCTTCCTCTCTTGTGTTGACAAGGTCAGTGGTGGCTATAGACGTAGTGATCGGCATTCAAATACAGATGAACAGACTCCAATTTTTCTTTCTGACGAGAAAGGAGAGTGTGTGAGAGTGTTATATGAGTGGGTGTGTTTGTGTGTGAGTGTGTATATGGTCAGAGGAACTCTCCAAGAAGCCCTATAAACCCTTCATGAAGCCATCTCCTTTGAAAAACTCTGAGATCAACATGAGGCATAGAAGCCCTGGTTCTGATACCCACAAATTACGTAAAGGGTCTGCACCCTTGTCCCCAGTGTCTGAAAGGCTCCACCTACTCATCTCAGCCTCTATTTAAGGACACTTTGCTTTCAAACACAGTAGGTCGTCCCTCCCATTATGCTTTCAGTGGCTATCTTGGATCCCACTGAGTCCCTGGCTCACCTCTGTAACAATTCTAGGGCCACTTTGAGCCATAAAGTAGTCATTTGTTCAGTGATGACATTCTAGCTTTAAAATGTTTCAGAATGTGAAAACATTTATATTCAATCCAAATTGTTTGAAATATGTAAATTCATTGGAATTCAGTCAGGAAGAACCAAGAAAATATCAGGAAGTTTAAGGGCCCCCAGCTTTGGAATCAGACTGGCCTGGGTTTGAATTTCAGCTCCACCACCTACTGTACAGACCTTGGGAAAATTGCTTAACCTTTCTGAGTCTCAGATTCCTCAGGATGAAAATGGGGATCATATAAGTACCACAAAAGTAAGCTATGTAAGTGAAACAATGCAGACAGAACCTCCTGATAGATAACCAAGCACAAAATAAGCACTCGGTGAGTGGGAGAGATGATAGCTATCATCATTTGGCACACGTGCACTTTATATAGAGATAGTTCATACAAAAGCTATGACATATTTCCATATTAATTCTTTATATATCTGTAGTGCCTAAAACATAGTCTGACACATAGTATATGCTCAATAAATATTTGCTGAACAAAACTGAAAGGCTAAATATAATGGTTACTTTGTCATACAAATGTTATATTTTATGGTTAAGAATAAACTCTAAGACTCCCTAAGGATGCTCTTTGTGATGGTCCCCAGTATTAGATTATAAAGATAGAAACTTTTTGTGTTTGTTTATATATTTCTTCAAAGCTATCTTGGATTACATTTATCGAGTGTCATACACTTCTATGGTGTTAGACACTGTTCTAATGCTTTGCATGTATTAGCTCATTTAATCCTCACAAGAACCTGGAGAGGTTATTATCTCCTTTCGCAGATGAGGAATCTAAGACATCAAGATTTAAAGCAATCCGCTCAGGCTTACAACTTTAAAGAGGGAGATCCAGGACTCAAACCAGGAAGTCTAGCTTCAGGTCCTGGACTTGAAACTACTGTAGTATCTCTCCATATGATTTTATTGTTGTTTTTAACATAAAAACTCTCAAAGTTGGCAACATATCTTAGTCTTCCAAAGTATGGTAAAAATAAATGCATTTGGCAATATTATATACTTAGCTACTATATAATTACCCTGGGTGAATAGCTATTTGCCCACTTTAGCTCAGGAAACATTGTAAGTTCACACTTGAGAAAGAAACTTGTGGCCCACCAGGCAGTGACAGGCCCCAGTGAGTCATGGTTCTGAAGCAAGTCGTGCTTTCTGGATTTCACTCTGGGCACTTGAAGTGAGGGTTGTCTCAGCTAACTGTAGGTGGATGGTGCCCCTCCATAATGACACTTGGAGATGTTCCTTCCGCTCTAGGGTTTATATAGTTAACCAAAGAATTCGTTGAAAAGAACTAAACATGCTGAGGAATGAATAACACATAGTTTAATCTTTTACTGAAGCAAAAATATATACAGTAGAACGTTGATATTTTCAAAATTCATTTTCAGCTCTTTAAGTGTGACTCTGAAGGTCCATGGCTTGTAGTAATTTGTAATTTTGTTATAAGGATGTGGAGGTACTCTTAATTAAGAGTAAGTCTACTTACTTCTTACTAAGAGTAAGTCTACAGTGAAAGAGTCTACTGACCACCCAAATCCACTTTAAAAAAAAATGTTTATTGGAGTAGAGTTGACTTACAATGTTGTGTTAGTTTCAGGTGTACAGCAAAGTGCATCAGTTATACATGTACATATATCCTCTTTTTTAGATTCTTTCCGCATATAGGCCATTACAGAGTATTGACTAGAGTTCCCTGTGCTATACAGTAGGTCCTTATTAGCTATCGACTTTACATATAGTAGTGTGTATATGTCAGTCCCAATCTTCCAATTTATCCCTCCCCCACCCTTACCCCCTGTTAACCATAGGTTTGTTTTCTACATCTGTAACTCTATTTCTGTTTTGTAGATAAGTTCATTTGTATCTTTTTTAGATTCCAGATATAAGTGATATCATATGATATTTGTCTTTTTCTGTCTAACTTACTTCACTTAGTATGATAATTTCTAGGTCCATCCATGTTGCTGCAAAAGGTATTATTTCATTCCTTTTTATGGCCGAGTAATGTTCCATTGTATATTTGTACCACATCTCCTTTGTCCATTCATCTGTCTATGGACATTTAGGTTGCTTCCGTGTCCTGGCTATTGTAAATAGTGCTGCAATGAACATTGGGGTGCATCCACTTTTTAGAATAATCTTGTTCTCTTCTCATCCTAATTACATGGTTACTCCCATACTTCTTTGTGAAACAACACCACCACCAAAAAAAAAAAAAAAAAAAAAGGCTTAGGAAAGAAATTCAGGGAAGAGAACAGAAAGAGACAGAAAATTATTTTCCTTTGTCAGAAAGTAGAATTCCTATGGTGAGAAGGGTGGGCAGGACAACTATTATGGGCTAAAAATGTTATCTGCTAATTTGGAGATTGTGGATGATCTGGGGATGGCTGGCTGAGGAATGCCAAAGGTCCACTCTAGCAAAAGCAAAATCTGTGGCTCCTCTAAAACTATAACCGCAGTGCAGTTCTGGTGTTCACTACAATCCCCTCTTCTGCTGACTGCTGACACGACTTGCCATTATGATCTAGGAATCAGTCATCTTTGTCTTGGTCCTGGTCCAGGGCTGCCTCTCCATTATCTGCCTACTTCTCTTCTGTCTCTGCACTGGTCTGTTTCCCAGACACATGCACTACAGAGAATTCTCAGCCTTCATGTATAAGATCAGAGGATACGTTGACTGAGTTGGCCTTCACTGCCATGTTTGCATAGTGCTGACCATTAGTGTTTCTATTTGCTATCCCACAAACGGTGCAATCTAGAGAACTGAGTAGTTATGGCCGTCTCTGCTCTAGTTCTGCTGATATTTCTGTTGTAGCTGTTCACAGCAAAACACTTTTATTTTCCTCTGCTGATACTATGGGAGCAAATGCTGTGTAGATAATCCCAGCTTCAGCTAGGAAGACAGTCAGTTTCCGTCCGCCACCAGAAAAGTCTCTCCTCTGCACCTCTTCCTCACCTGGAAGACTTTTCTCTATAGTCATTTCCCATGCCTCACTGTCTCTCTCTTTTCCCTTCCTCTCAGAAGCAGAGTTGTATTTTAAATGGTCTAATAACTGACCCCTGGGGTTGTGTGGTTAACCATTTCATGTCCACTTACACACTTATTGCAATAGCTCAGGTTCCTGGCCAGTAGAAATGTGTGCCCTTTAATCTATTTAATCAGTGACCATTGAATTTTAGGGACTTAGAAATCAAAGCGATATTTGTTGAGTCTGGAGAAGTAATAGAATATCTTTACATTTACCCTTTGTTAATAAATCTAACTATATTTTCTATGTGCTTAGGGTCTATTATATTTAAAATGCTGTGTATATATATGTGTATGTACATTTATATTTATATATGTGAGAATATTAAGTTGAAAGCACAGTTGTCATCAAAATCATGCCTACTATTCACTGTTTGCTTATAGACATCATCTACAATCATATCGCATATTCTCAGCATCAGATTGGACTTGATTTTGAGTAGTTTAAAACAGTTTTACAGTCACTCATCCAATGCATAATTTATGTTGGATATGTTAAAAAATAATTAATTCGTAAAAAATATTAGCTTGTATTATTTTTTAGTTTTTTATTGTATTTATTTATTTTAACAATCTATATTAAATAAAATATTGCTTTATTTACGTAATCTTTGAAATAAGGTAAAAGTAGATAAGACCTTGCAACACACAATTTACCTTCTGAATATTAACCATAGGTAATATTCATTTAAATTTTCTCATAAGCAAATGGATCTGACATTTAAACTCTCCTGGTATTTAGCAGCTAGAAATATGTTCCAAAGCTCACCTAAAGTAATTTTCATTTTTCCGGAAGCAAGTTAACTTTTTTTCCCGTTTTTTATTGAAAACCATTACAGCAATTAGAAGAGCATAAAATTATAGATTAAATTATCATTGATGTTAATTTATATCTTTTCCATCCTGGATCTTATGTTTGTAAACATTGTCCCTATAACTACCTTTCATCATTCTCTGTGGTTTCTCATTAGTACTTCTTTTTCACACGGCGAATTATTTTCCTGTATCTTGTATTTCAGTGAAATGCTCATACCTCTCGCTTGACATATTTTAGCAGTCACAGATAAGGACCTTAATCATTGGTTCCCCCCCAGGATTCTCTAATCATCAAGTCAGAGGCCAGAAAAGCAGGCACTGAAGTGCGGAATTTGAAGTGATCATGAGCAATAGGTCCTTAGTTTATTGAACATCAGTGAGGCCAAGAGCCCTCCACCTTCTCAATGCAAATCATAAATGTTCTTGCAATTAATCCACTTTAATTAGCAGATGCACTGCTTCTCCATAATGCATGTCCTGAACATGGGCAATTTCAACACAATAAATTGAACACAACTAGGCAAGACAGAAATCAAATTCATTATTTGTAATCCCAATCCTCTTAGTGAACATATTTGACATTTAATGTAAAGTAGGAACTCCAATGAGTATTTGTAAATGAGTATTTATAACATAGTAGATACTCTGAACCTATTTACAAAACAGAAATAGGGTCACAGACATAGAAAACAAACTTACGGTTACCAAGGGGGAAAGGAGGGGGAGGGATAAACTGGGAGATTGGAATTGACATATACACACTACTATATATAAAATAGATAACTAATAAGGACCTACTGTATAGCACAGGGAACTCTACTCAATACTCTGTAATGACCTATATGGGAATAGAATCTAAAAAAGAGTGAATATATGTATATGTATAACTGATACACTTTGCTGTACAGCAGAAACTAACACAACATTGTAAATCAATTAAACTCCAATAAAAATTAATTTTAAAAAAAGTTAATGTTAGAAACTCTACCCTCCTCCATGCAAAGTAAGTCAGCATTGATTTTAATAAATATTTTTTCTACCAGAAGATAGTCTACTAGTATAGAATTAATATAGTTATTTGAATAATTCAGGACAAATTTCCCCCAATTATAAACCCAACATTTTTTTTAACATCTTTATTGGAGTATAATTTCTTTACAATGGTGTGTTAGTTTCTGCTTTATAACAAAGTGAATCAGCTATACATATACATATATCCCCATATCGCCTCCCTTTTACATCTCCCTCCCACCCTCCCTATCCCACCCCTCTAGGTGGTCACAAAGCACCAAGCTGATCTCCCTGTGCTATGTGGCTGCTTCCCACTAGCGATCTATTTTACATTTGGTAGTGTATATATGTCCATGCCACTCTCTCACTTTGTCCCAACTTACCCTTCCCGCTCCCCGTGTCCTCAAGTCCATTCTTTACATCTGCGTCTTTATTCCTGTCCTGCCCCTAGGTTCTTCAGGACCACTTTTTTTTTTTTTTTTAGATTCCATATATCTGTGTTAGCATATGGTATTTGTTTTTCTCTCTCTGACTTACTTCACTCTGTATGACAGACTCTAGGTCCACCCACATCACTACAAATAACTCAATTTCATTTCTTTCTATGACTGGGTAATATTCCATTGTATATATGTGCCACATCTTCTTTATCCATTCATCTGTCAATGGACACTTAGGTTGCTTCCATGTCCTGGCTGTTGTAAATAGAGCTGCAATGAATAAACCCAACATTTTTAACTAATCCAGTTCCATGTTTAGGACAAAGACATGTTTAGTAGGGAGAGGGAAGAAAGGGGAAGAATGGGGTAGAGGCAGGATTCAGTTGAATTTTC
Organism: Eschrichtius robustus; assembly: GCF_028021215.1. NCBI lineage: Eukaryota > Metazoa > Chordata > Mammalia > Artiodactyla > Eschrichtiidae > Eschrichtius > Eschrichtius robustus. The sequence continues at coordinate 51,971,122 of NC_090834.1, forward strand.
TATTATTGTCTTCTTTCTCTATTTCACTTGGCACATAACTCCATAACTTAAAGCTGAGAAATAGGCTCTAGATTTATAAAAAACATTGATGACTCTCCCCTAGGTGACTCTTTTATCTTTCTCCACTTACTTCAAACCTTTAAGAACTCCTTTCTCACTCTCACTCTCAGCTGTTGAGCTTGTTTTCTGTTTTCTTGAAAAAAAAATTTGGTTAATCAAAAGAGAATTTCCACAAGCTGCCACCACCTTATCTGCCTACTTACCTGCATCTGTGACTTCTCTCCTGGAACTGTGGATGGACTCCCTATGTTTCTGGCCAAGGCCTTCTCCTTTCTCTTAATCAAGGAGGCATTGATTCAGTAATTCTGCCTCTCTTTTGCATTATCAACATTTCCCTCTTCATTGGATCAGTCCCTCCAGAGAAAAATCACACTATTTCTCCCGTTGTTTAAAACAACCAAACAAACTTGCTTTACAGCAAGGCTCATTGGAAAAGTTCTCTTTGTGTGTCCCATTTCTCTTCTTCCACTCCTTTGAATCCATTCCATCAGGTTTTCACCCCCACCACTCCCCAAAGCTGCTTTGTCTTCTCAATGTCACAAATGACCTCTACTGTCACTTCTGTGTGTCACCTTCTCTATCAGCAGCACTTGATATAGTTATCCACTCTTTTCTCCTAGAGATACTTGTATCACTTGGCTTATATGACCCACACTTGTATGATTTTTCTTTCTGATTTTCAATTCCCAATCTTGTTTGTGGATTTGCCCTCATTTCCAACACCTATGATTTGGAGTGCTCCCGGGCTTTGTTCTCTCTTTAATATCTATACCTTGTCCCACATTGATCTCATCCTGTCTCATGATTTTAAACTCCATGTCTATGCTAAGTCTCTCTGCTGGCTGAAGTCTGGGCACTGGAACTCCCCCAAGAGCTGCAGATCCATGTTCAACTTCCCATTTAACTTCTCTACTTGGTTGCTAATAGGATCTCAAATGTAACGTATCCAAAATGAGGCTCTTAATCTTTTATATCCTACTACCAGCAACTCTTACAATCTTTCCCACTGCCATGGAAAAACTTCATTTTTTTTGGTTGCTCAGGTCAAAAAACTTGGTGTCATCCTTGACTTCTTTCCGTCTCTCATACTTCACATATGGTCCATAAGCAAATTCTATCAGCCACACGTTAAATCTATATCCAGACCGTGACCATTTCTTAGTGTCCTCTTCTTTTCCTCCTATTCCCTATGACTATCATTGCCTGAATTATTGCAAATGACTCCTAATGGTCTCCTTAACTATGTCCTTCCCCCCTTCAATCTATTTTCAGCACAAATGTATGTTAGATCATGCCACTGATCTGCTCTAAGCCCCTCTTATCCCACTCAGAGTAAAAACCAAATTCTTACTCTTGACCTCTGAGATGCTGCATGTCAGCAGTAGCTTTGTTTCTAGCTACTCTCCCTCTGGTCTCTCTGGTCTTGTCTGACTGGCCTCCTTGCTGTTCCTCTAACACACCAGGCACATGTTCATATCAGGTCCTTGCTGATCCCAGCAAAGAGGGTTAGCTAGGAAGATTCTTTCCCAAAGTATCTGCATGGCCACCTTTCCTCAACTCTTTATTAAAGAGTTAGCTTCTCGACATACAGATGGCCAAGAAGCACACGAAAAGCTGCTCAACATCACTAATGATTAGAGAAATGCAAATCAAAACTACTATGAGGTATCACCTCACACCAGTTAGAATGGGCATCATCAGAAAATCTACAAACAACAAATGCTGGAGAGGGTGTGGAGAAAAGGGAACCCTCTTGCTCTCTTGGTGGGAATGTAAATTGATACAGCCACTATGGAGAACAGTATGGAAGTTCCTTAAAAAACTAAAAATAGAATTACCATATGACCCAGTAATCCCACTACTGGACATATACCCAGAGAAAACCATAATTCAAAAAGACACATGCACCCCAATGTTCATTGCAGCACTATTTACAATAGCCAGGTCATGGAGGCAACCTAAATGCCCATGGACAGATGAATGGATAAAGAAGATGTGGTACATATGTACAATGGAATATTACTCAGCCATAAAAAGGAACGAAACTGGGTCATTTGTAGAGACGTGGATGGATCTAGAGACTGTCATACAGAGTGAAGTAAATCAGAAAGAGAAAAACAAATATCGTATATTAACACATATATGTGGAACCTAGAAAAATGGTACAGATGAACCAGTTTGCAGGACAGAAATAGAGACACAGATGTAGAGAACAAACGTATGGACACCAAGGGGGGAAAGTGGCAGGCCGGGGGTGGGTGGTGGTGGTGTGATGAATTGGGAGATTGGAATTGACATGTATACACTGATGTGTATTAAATAGATAACTAATAAGAACCTGCTGTATAAAAAAATTAATTAAATAAAATTCAAAAATTCAAAAAAAATAAAAAATAAAAAGTTAGCTTCTCACTGAGAATTTTCCTCCCTCCACAGTATACAGACACTTTATATGCCACGTGACTGCTTTTTGTTATTATCCTTTACATTTACCACTATCAAACATATGTTTTATTTATCTAAATGTTTTTCTGCTCCCTCATTAGAATATAAGTTCACTGGGGGCAGGGAGTTTATCTATTTTCCTCATTGTTAAATCTCTAGTGCCTAGTAAAGTACCTGGTATATGAGGAAGGGAGTAATCAATGAAGCTTATTAAATGCATAAAGGAATAAATGAACTCTTTCCACTTCATACCTGGACTATAAGCTAGAAGTTATATGATGCCAGGATACAATAAGTCCCAAAGTACCTTTTGAATCATTATTGAAAAAATAAATCATATTTAGTATATTCTCTATTTTTAATGTTATTTTTTTAAGGTCAGTGTTGGAAATCTAACTCTTATGGGACCCTCGGTTTTCTCCTGAGGAGACAGCACAGTGTATATATAGATGTCATTAAATTATTTGTTCAAATGAAATATTTTTTGACAACCATATTATGTAAAACAGATGAAAGTAGAGATGATTGTAGGGTACAGGAGGGAATGGAGCCTCTCTCAATTGCTTCTATGACACCTCAGACCAGAGTTTACAAGTAAGGGAGTCTATGATCATTTATACAAAAAGACCTATTATTCTACATATAACAATTCTTATTGGTCTGAATAATTGATTAACCAGATGAAGCCATTCTTTAACTGTCCTAGATATCACTGTTATTAGGAATGTTAAGGAAATACTGCTCATAATTGTTAATAAAAGTATATGTGGTCAATGGTGCCAGCTGCAGAATACCTACTAGATTTCCAGAGGGACTTCCCATAGGGAACATAGACAACAGTAGGCAAAGTCACATTCTTTATTCCTAAATGAGTTTTAGCCTTAAATCCTAGGGATAGTGAGCTGGGTCATATGAAAATCTTAGAGGTTTGTCTTGATGCTTTGGCTTAAAAACTAGAGCCAAAACAAGCCTGAGCATTTTTCTGGTAACCTCTTTTGGACTTCGTCCATGATTTTTCCTTAGCACAAAGCAGACTTCTCCCTTCCTGAGAGTGAAAGGGAACATGGGTCTAATTAGTTCATGACAATCTGATCCCAGAGAATCGTGTTTATTCAGTAACACAGGTGGTTATAAGTAGGGCAGTCTTTGTGATTAATAGCAACATAAATCTTACTAGGAAGCAAAGAAATGCTTCACTTATTTCATCTCATGAGGTCAGGCTTTATGGCCATTCTCTCTCTGGAATAAAACTGCAATATTTACAAGACATGCCTGTATTAGACAATTTAAAAGTGTCTGCCAGTTTCCTCCATATATGTCCCTACATACACATTGATAAGAAATAATCCTATTTCACTATGCACAGCTAGATATGAACCAAAATTAAAGTATCAGCATCCATCCTGGGATTTGAAATTGGGTCTTAGAGGTATTCATCTCTCTCTGTTATGCTCATGCTTAAACTCAAAGTTGACATAAAGCTGAGACAGGGACCAGAGCTGGAGCTGCTGTGTCGGGCCATGTGTGTGGAGAATGTGGGTCCTCAGAGGGAAAGAAGAATGGAACGGACACAGGACAGAAACAAGGGGAGACCATACAGCAGGAGAGAGAGACAAATGGTGGAGACGATAACTGAAAACTCTGTTTCTAGACTCTTTCAATGTCAGATTCCACATCTTTCCCTTGGATTCTTAGAGCTGACACCTATATCGTGACAGTAAAATTCCCACTTTAGCTTAAGCAGTTTGAATGAGTATCTGTTTTCAGATACTTAGGAGCAATAAAATTGTTCCTAAAACAGATACTATCATGACTATACCTTCAAAAAGAAAGGCAAAAAATTTGCCTTTCTGGCAGCTATGACTTGATCCTATGGCCTTCCAGGCTAATCATCACTGCTACCTCTCATCATAGTTGTGCTACTAGAATTTCAATGTGGTAGCCGCACATGTCTAGAAGGATCTCTCTCCTGTGATGGCCAGCCCCACAAAAGCCATATATGGAGCAATGACCAGTGATGAACTGGTCTACAGCTGCTGCAGAGTCAGGCAAAACTTCATGATTGACCAAAATCTATGTAGTATCTTTTCCATAAAACGTTAGAGTTAGAAAATATTTTAGGACTTCCTGGTGGCGCAGTGGTTAAGAATCCACCTGCCAATGCTGGGGACACGGGTTCGAGCCCTGGTCCGGGAAGATCCCACCTGCCGTGGAGCAACTAAGCCCATGCACCACAACTACTGAAGCCTGCGCACCTAGAGCCCGTGCTCTGCAACGAATAGAAGCCACCGCAATGAGAAGCCCTCACACAGCAACGAAGAGTAGCCCCCGCTCGCCGCAACTAGAGAAAGCCCACGTGCGACGACGAAGACCCAAACCAGCCAATAAATAAATAAATAAATTTATATATAAAAAAAGACAAAGGTTTTAAAAAAAAAAGAAAAAAGAAAATGCTTTAAAGATAAATACATCTGATGTTTTCAAAACATAAAGATAACATTTTCTTTCATTTCTTTCATTTCAAATGAAAAACAAAAACAAAAAACTCTGCACAATTGCTACTTCTTATTTGGGTGGAGGGGGGAATGAAGAGGGAACAAAGTTGTAGAAATTATATTTTGGAGGTAAAATGAAGAATTAACATACACTTTCTAATGCCAATATAAATAGTACACCTAAAAGTTACCCTCCAACTATATGCAAAAGGAAGGAGAAAGATGCAAGCAGTCATTTTGAGAGATTTAAACATCACCTTCTTGTTATAAACTTTTAAGAAAGAAAATACTTGAACACATTTAATTGTTGAAAATTAAATTAATCTAGGAGAGAGGGAGAGGTTAAAGATAAAGTGAGTGAATAATAGGAAGAGTAAGATCTTGGAAGAGACAGGAGGTTTTGGAATCAAAAGCAGAAGTGGAAGGATTAGGGTAGAACAGGAAAGCTAAATCCAATGAAAGTTTGTAAATTTGGTTTAGAGATAGTGTTATACACCTTTCTGCCACATCCCCCAAATTTGAACACTTCTTGCTATGTAAAGAACACAACCAATAGAACCTATTTCGACAGCATCTAGCCAGGCTTTTATTCTACAGTATGCCTCACAAGCACTGAGAATATATGTAGCATTAAATCCTATAAAAAGAGCCTCAGGATTAGTAGATGAGTTGATCAAGATACATGGGAAGCAGACTCAAATGTTGATATCCAGAGAGTTTGGGAACTGATTAGTATTTTCAGTTGTTTTTGCTAATTGCTAATGACAGGTATGTATATTATAGCATCCTAAGAAGACTAGCTGGCATGGAGCCAGCGTGGATTAAAATTCTAAGCAAGGAAAGTGAATTATTCTTTCCTTCAACATAAAAGGTTCTGGAAATTAATCATTTTACTTCAGAATGAAATCTGATGGCTACAGGACAGGCCTGGGCAGCTAACTTAACATAGTTCTAGCTGCTGTGTAGGTGGAATAAAAAACTTCCTGAAACCCTTGTTTATAACCAAAGCCTGGTGCCAAAGAGTTGTCCCAGACTCCCAGAGGTGCTGAATCATAAACATTCATGAGGCATTTTCTATGTCAGTATTTTCAGCTATCAAATTATAGTGGTAATGGATCCAGAGACTGAAAGGTTGCTTAGGATTTCCAGAATTCTAAAAGCAGATGATCTCTGGGTCAGGATTAAACCATCTGTGTCCAGAACACACTGTAAAATCACTCTCTGTTATGTGAGAATGACTATGCCTAGGGGAAATGTATACGTGTGAGTCGGTCATTTCTTGATACAGAGGGTGGTGATGTTGACTTCCACATTCAACATCAGAAATGAGTTCACATATTTGCCAAAAAGTGATACCTTACAAGTTGAATTCCTTATAAAGCACAGTGCTTGAATTGTATCCCAGCCCTGTACTCATGTGTAGAACCACAGGTCGCCATGCAATTCAGTCAGAGTTCACACAGAAAATAAAAACCATCCTGTGACGTTTAAAAGGGAAGAAACGTAATACAGGGAATTAAATGTAGTATCACTGAAGAATTGGAAGAGTAGGAATTAGGAGGCTGTAGATGGATTGAAGTCAAGAACATACCACTATACTTGCGACCTAGAGACAAGGGAAAAAGGATTAGGAAGCAGTTGCTATATTCTCCACCACCACAAAACTGCCTCTTAACACTCAATTCTGGATGATCTTGCTGACAGCAGAAAGACAACAGAAAGAAGGCCTCTTTCTTACTTCAGCCTTCTAAAAAAATACAACAGAAGAGCATCTAACAGTGGGAACTCAATTTGTATCGTGAACCCTAGCTGGAAGGGAGTCTAGAAAATGTTGTATTTAGCTTTCTAGCCTCTGTAGTAACAAAATTCCATAGAAAGAAGTAAGAATAGATGCTGAGGTCTGACTGATCCTACCCACTACCTCATAATAAAAATAGCCAACCTTTACTGAACATTCACTATTCCTGGGTACTCTACCTATTTTCACTCATGTAATCCCCATAGCAACATGATGAGGTACATGCTGTTTTTATCTCCAATTTACAGACAAGGAAACAAGCATTGAGAACATAAGCTAGCTTGTCCAGGGTCATATACCTTGTAAGTGGAAGTTCCAGGATTCAAGCCAGGCAATCTAGCTCCATTAACACCTAACCCTCCATGGAATTGCCGTTTATATAATAGCTGATATTTTGCCTTTCATGTAACATCTAACATTTTTCTACTCTTTTATAGACTTAAAAGCACAAAACAATGTACAGTAAGTCCCCTACACACGAACGGGTTCCATTCCAAGGTCGTGTTCATAAGTCCAATTTGTTTGCAAGTCCAACAATGTTAGCCTAGGTACCCAATACAATCGGCTATATAGTACTGTACTGTAATAGGTTTATAATACTTTTCACACAAATAATACATAAAAAACAAACACAAAAAATAAAGAAAACATTTTTAATCTTACAGTACAGTACCTTGGAAAGTACAGTAGTGCAGTACAACAGCTGGCATACATGGGCTGGCATCAAGTGAACAGGCAAGAAGAGTTACTGACTGGAGGAGGGAGAGGAGGTGGGAGATGGTAGAGCTGAAGAATTGTCAGCAATAGGAGACGGAGGGCAAGCTGCAATTTCACTTACGCCTGACGTTGATGGCACAGGTTCTGGTTCCTTGCTGGATTCAATTCTATCTACCCTCTTGGAAAAATGATCCAGTGATGTCTGGGTAGTGGCTCTTCTTTTCTCGTCATAGATGACACGGTAGCACTGGATTGCATCCTGAACGGCTGCTGCAACCTTCGTGTACTGTTCTACGTTCGGGTCCTGTGCCTCAAAAACTAACAGTGCCTCCTCAAATAAAGAAAATCCCCTTGCCACTTCCTGCATCGTGAATCTCTTTGGTTCTTCAGTTACTTCTTCCTCTTGTCGCTCCACTCTCTCAATTATTTTCACTTTTGTTTCCATCATTATTGCCTGGCTTCCTAGCAGTAGCAGCTTACATCACTGCTGCTTTTATGCTTGCTTGCAGACATCCTGGGCTTGAAATAAAGATACCATACTACTGTACTCTATACAGTACTGTACAGTAAAGTACACAAAAGCACAACCACTTGTAGAGGATGCATGCACCTGACAATGTACGCCAGACACGTGAACTAGCTTACGTGATCTGACATGTGAACACACGTTCGCATCTTTGAAAGTTCGCAACTTGAAGGTTTGTATGTAGGGAACTTACTGTACAAAAAAATCTTATCTCCCAAGTAGATGGGAAATCTTCATAGGATACTAAGATATTGTCAGAAAGCTTTAGGGTGAGTATGGAGTTAATATAGGAGGGTTTATAAGGACCTAATGAAACCTAAAAACTTTTGCACAGCAAAGGAAACTATAAACAAGATGAAAAGACAACCCTCAGAATGGGAGAAAATATTTGCAAATGAATCAACGGACAAAGGATTAATCTCCAAAATATATAAACAGCTCATGCAGCTCAATATTAAAAAAACAAGCAACCCAATCAAAAAACGGGCAGAAGACCTAAATAGACATTTCTCCAAAGAAGACATACAGATGGCCAAGAGGCACATGAAAAGCTGCTCAACATAACTAATTATTAGAGAAATGAAAATCAACTACAATGAGGTATCACCTCACACCGGTTAGAATGGGCATCATCAGAAAATCTACAAACAACAAATGCTGGAGAGGGTGTGGAGAAAAGGGAACCCTCTTGCACTCTTGGTGGGAATGTAAATTGATACAGCCACTATGGAGAACAGTATGGAAGTTCCTTAAAAAACTAAAAATAGAATTACCATATGACCCAGCAATCCCGCTACTGGGCATATACCCAGAGAAAACCATAATTCAAAAAGACACATGCACCCCAATGTTCATTGCAGCACTATTTACAATGGCCAGGTCATGGAGGCAACCTAAATGCCCATCGGCAGAAGAATGGATAAAGAAGATGTGGTACATATATACAATGGAATATTACTCAGCCATAAAAAGGAATGAAATTGGGTCATTTGTAGAGACATGGATGGATCTAGAGACTGTCATACAGAATGAAGTAAGTCAGAAAGAGAAAAACAAATATCGTATATTATCGCATAGATGTGGAATCTAGAAAAATGGTACAGATGAACTGGTTTGCACGGCAAAAATAGAGACACAGATGTACAGGACAAACATATGGACACCAAGGGGGGATAGCTGGGGGTGGGGGAGGTGGAGGAGGTGGAGGTGTGGTGGTGAGATGAATGGGGAGATTGGGATTGACATGTATACACTAATTTGTATAAAATAGATAACTAATAAGAACCTACTGTATTAAAAGTAAAAGAAAGCTTTAGGGTGAGCATGGAGTTAATATAGGAGGATTTAATCGGATTATCTTATGAGCTTGCATCATTCATTTGTAATAACTTGATAGATAACCTCATCTTTACTAGAGAGCTGGACGTACCATGAGGTCATAAATGGGTGTGGGTTGGCCAGGCGGGGAATGTAGAACTATTAACAGTGACAAATTTTTATTATCCAGGGTTACTTCTTATGTACACCTTGAGAATCATAGTTCTTCTTTTACTAGGGCTTCAGACTGTCAGGTTATAATGCAGTCAACTGGGATATAGTTTGGAATAGAGATCTGGGGTTTCTTGACTGAAATTGCATGTAAAAGGGATGGATCTCCCTTGATTATAAAAGAGCAGAACCCTGTGATCTTGGCAAGGAAATACTCTTAAGATCAGCTCCTGGATCGAGAGAAAACAACAAATTAAAACAAAACAAAACAAAAAAATTCAAGGGCTCTTTAACTGAGAATCTAACACCACTCCTAGGGTGTATACATTTTCAAAGCTTCCTACCAATTTCTCAACCACTACCAAATACCACTCTAACCTTCTTGGTCTCCTTAACACACTTACACTCACTCTCTTACTCGCTGCATCCCTCCCCCTCACCTCATTCATTCTCTCTCTCTCTCTCTCTCACACACACACACACACACACACACACACACACACAAAGGTGCATTCACTACTGGGACAACAATTGGGAGGTAAAAATTGATGTGAGTAAAGAGTAGAAGTTTGGTGGAGAAGCTTGGGGGTGGGGGCATCCCAGGCAGAAGAAAGGGCATGATAAAAAGTGCCAGAGTCCTAAAGGAGCATGACATCTTCAAGGCATGGCATAGGACTCCAGGTGACTATAGGATTAAGGACAAGAGAGGCAAGCAAGGGGAAATGAGGAGGAAGAAGGTGGTCAATTTAATGAAGAACACTACCACATAAAGGGGTCTCAACTTAATCACGAAGGCAACTAGAAGCCAATGAAGAGCTTTATGCAGGGGACAAACCTGTCCTGATATGAGTTAGAAAAAATAAAACTGGATGCTCTTTCTATAGTTCAGGAGAGAGAGAGATTGAGACCTGATATAAAATAGGGCACTTAAGGTAGAGAAAAGGCAATGGATTGGAGAGAGATTTCTGAAGTAGAACTGACAGAACTTGGGGACCTATTGAATGCAGCAGTTATGAAAAGAGAAAAGAGTATTAGAGACTTCTAGGTTAGAAGATTGTGGACGGCAGTTCCATCAGCAGAGATGGATAAAACCACATCATCTATAAAGCAGAAACTAACACACCATTGTAAAGCAATTATACTCCAATAAAGATGTTTAAAAAAAAAAAATACCACATCATCTTTTGATACAATACAGCTTCTGTTTTATGTTTTGGTTCCTTGGCTGAGAGGCATGTGGGATCTTAGCTCCCCAACCAGGGATCGAACCCACACCCCCCGCATTGGAAGGCAAAGTCTCAACCACTGGACCACCAGGGAAGTCCCCACATCATCTTTTGAGTCAGTCAAGCTTGCTTTTGAAACTTGAACTGTGGAACTACACATAGATCACTTAACCAAATTAGATTACTAATCTGGCCAAAGTAGGAAGATTACCCTGACCTTGGTTGGATGGATCCATTTATTTTTGGTCATTATTAATGCAGCCAAACATAGACTTATTGACTCACATTTAGTACACGGTCACATAAAGCCACAAAGTCACATTTTATTCTGTTTGTGTTGTTTTCTTACCTTTCTCACTAGATTATATGGTACTTTAAGGCAGAAATGGAGACTTCTTCATTTACCTAATTTCTGGATGTTCAATGGCGAACATATACATGAAATGTATGTTCGCATTGGCATTATTAATAATAGTTCGAAATCCACTGAAACTTCTCATTTGGAACATTTTTGAACAGGATAGATACTCTGTCCCCATGTCTTTTAGTGTGCAGAGAGCACTGAAAACTTTTCCAAACACTTATTTTTAGAATGCTCCCTCTATTGCACAAGTGCGTTTAAAAAGCAGTTTCTTTCTCACTCACCACTAAAATATCACCTTTACTTTGTACCATGAGGTATAGAGAAGGTGTAATTATTTTTACAATCTTTGTAAAAATTTTCATTGAAGTACAATATACAGACAGGAAGGTATATAAATCAGAAGTCTACTGCGTGTGTTATTATATAGTAAGTACACCATGTAATCCCCACTCAGTTAAGAGATAAGACAGCATCTCTTTGTGCCTCTGCAATTATTACCCTCTGCCTATTTCCCAAAGATACCACTATCCTAGCCGCTAACACCTTTGATTACTTTTTACCTGGTTTGTGCTTTAAATAAGTAAAATAAATAAAATCATACAGTATGTGTTCTTTGGTATCTGGCTTCTTACATTCAGCTTGATGTTTGTGAGGTTCACCCATTCATATAACAGCTCATTCAGTTTTATTGCTATGTAGCATTCCATTGTATGAAATACAGTTCATTTATCGAATCTAATGTTAATGGTCATTTAGGTTATTTCTGGTACTTGACCATTACTGATAATGCTTCTATGCATATTTTTGTACATGTCCGTTCAAGCAAAGGTATATATTTAGGAATGAAATTGCTGGAATATAGGGTATGATTAGTTTAGTTTTAGGAGATATTGCTGAACAATTTTCCAAAGTGAAAGTGAATTTACAGTTCCATATGAGTTCTTCATCCTCACCAACGCTTGACTTCATCAGTCTTCATTTTAACCATCCCAGTGTGTGTGCATCTGTGTGTGTGTGTGTGTGTGTGAGAGAGAGAGAGAGAGACAGTTTATAGAATTGATATTTAATTTCTTGTTTGCAAATAGGTTATAAAACAAAATTAGTTTGAGGCATCCATATTGAACCTAATCATCTTGATCATTAAAAATACCCATATCTACTTAAATGTTTTTTCATTATTTGCTTTATTTTACAGCTTTAACACATCAATATAAAATTAAGAAAAAGACAGTTTTGAATAAAATCACAATCTGCTTTACTCAACTAGATATAAAATTTTAGCATTTTATAAATTGTTTTGGCATTTAAGAGCAAGCATTCTTCACAAAATGCTATTCATTTAAAGAATAATAGCCAATGGGAAAAATTTGTAAAGCCAGCTTTTTCTCATTTTTTACATATGGGGCTGCATTTTATTTTTGTCATTTATTTTGTTTTCTGTTTCATGCTTTGGGTTCTTTCTGGTTTTCATTTCTCTGTGTACTTGCTCCTGCCTTCCTGTGGTTACCTGAACATTTTTTAGAATTCCATCTTGATTTATCTATAGTGTTTTGGAGTATATCACTTTGTATAGCTTTTCATTGTTTGCCCTAGGTATTATACTTGATATATAACCCATATATATACATATATATCATCAAAGTCTACTAGTGTTGACACATTTTTAGTTTGAGAAGTGGAGAAACTTTACCTCCCTTTATAACCCTTCCAATATAGTATAGTTGTCTTAGCTTTATTCCACGTACATTGAGAACTACATTAAGAATTGTTATAATATTTCTTCAAATGTCAAACCGAAGTTGGGAAACTCAGGAGAAGGAAAGTGTATCGTATTTGTCCATAATTTGTTCTTATCATGTTCAGGATTTCTTCTTTTATCATTACCTCCTATTTGTAGAACTTTGTCAGTCATTCCTTTAGGGTAGATCTACTGGACTTTTTTCATCTCTACTCTCTTTCTCTTCTTCTGGCACTCAGATGCCATGAATGTTAGGTCTTTTGTTATAGGGCACATATCTCCAAGGCTCTGTTTTTCGTTTTTTATTTTATTTTGTTTTTCTGGTCTATTTATCTCTGTTGTTCATATTGGATAGTTTCTATTGTTTTTTTAAACCACTTTATTGGGTTATGATTGACATACAAAAAGCTGTAGATAGTTAATATATACAACTTGATGTGAATTTCTATTGTATTATCTTCCAGTTTACCTTGAAGTTTACCTATCTCTCCATTCTGTGGTTGAGCTCATCTACAGAGTTTTTTAATTTCAGTCATTGTTTTTTAGTTCTAAAATTTTCACTTAGTTTTTCTTTCTATCTTCTGTATCTTTGCTGAGACTTTCTATTTTTTCATTTGTTTCAAGCATGTTTATAATTGCTTAATGAAACAATGCAGCTCAATGAAGTTCAGTGGCTACTTTAAATCCTGGCCAGAAACTTCCAACATCTGTATCATCTCAACATTAGTGTGTGTTAATGGTCTTTTCTCATTCAGTTCAAGATCTTCCTGGTTCTTGGTAAGACGAGCGATTTTGTATTCATGTGATTGAAACCTGGTTATTTGGGGATGTTATAAGACTCTACATCTTATTTAAATCTTGTGTTTCAGTAAACCTCCTCCGACACTGCTCTGGTAGGTGAAGGGGGACCTTTGAATTTCCAGAAGGGGATGGAGTCTAGCTGTACGTGGGCCTCCCAGAGGGTGGGTGTGGGGAAGGGCTCCTTGTTACTCCTGGGTGGGAATGGGATCTCAGGACTCTCCAGTAGGCCTCTTCTGTTACCCTCCCTCCACAGTCAGGGGTAGGGGCACCTCATTACTGCCTGGTGAGGGAGAAAGTCCAGTCGACCCACATGGTCCCCACAGACACCATGGTCTCCACTTAAACACCAGTGGGGATGAAAAGCCTGGCTTCCCATTCAGCCTTTGTTGCTGATGGTGAAGATGGGGCTGCAGGTTTTTCTTCAGTGTTTGGCTGGAGTAGAGCTGTTATTGCTAGACTGCTCCTTTCCTGGTACTCTGACGAGGGAGGGCAAGCTTTTGAGAGGGGCTTTGGTTTGTTTGTTTGTTTGCTTCTGTTGGCATTCCTGGGTTGCTGGCTTTTCCAGCACCCAGTTCTGGAATATACAAGGCAGTAACAGAACCCAGGGAATTCAGCTCTGTGCTGAGTCCTGAGGTCCCTAGCCAGTCTGCTGCTTTCTCTCTACCTTTCAGAGTCTTCTTATATTTTCTTTATATATAACATCCAGAGTTATTAGTTGTAATTAGAGGGAAGAATAAGAAAAAATGTCTACTCCACCTTCCTGGAGAAAACTCATTTTTGTTTAAAATGCAATTTCCCTAATGACTTATGAGGTTGAGGCTGAACCTTTTTCATATGTTTATCAGCTATTGAATATCCTTGATTGTCTCAACTGAGTTCTCTCTCTTTTTCCTTATTGATTTGTAAGAGTAGGTTATATATTCTGGATCAGCTCTTTGTTGGTTATATGTTGCTATGGCTTTCCCTTTAACTCTCCTGGTGATATATTTTGAGAAACAGAAATTCCTAATTTTAATAAAATCAAATTTACCAATCTTTTTATTTATGGTTAGTGGTTTTATATCTCATTTTATAAGTATCTACATTAACATTATGAAGCTATTATATCATCTTCTACAAACTAACCCTAAACCCGAGTGTGTTTATACTAGGTTTGATGAAAAGTGGAAGTTGGGGAGTGGATAAGACAAAGGGTATGAGCTAACTGTAGTAAATTAGGGGAAACTTGACAATGCTTGTTCAGTCACATTCCTCTTGGCATCCGTCTGTCTTCAGAGATAAGGATGCTTCAGGTACAGGGAAGGCACCTCTCACATGAGGGTCTCTAGACCTGCCTCAAGGAAAGGTCAGAGAGTCCTTCCCACCCCTGCCATTTCCTAAACCCCATCATTTGGTATGTGGCATATTTCTGATAACAACTTATCATACACAGGAAAGAAAAGCAAAATTTGGATGCTAATTAAAAAATAAAAATGTATAATTTATTAGGTTTAACACCTCATAAGTACTTTGAACAATATAACCAGTGAATCTCTGTCTAGTACACAAGATTCTTATGCCTACTTTCTAGCTTTTTGCAAAATACTATAAAGATTCTCTAATTCAGATCCTTTTGACTCGGCCCACAAAAACCAAAGGGGCACACTCTGGCCCTTCTACTTTGTGAAACTCCCTCTTTCTTCAAGTTTCCTTCAGTCCTTAAACATAAGAGAGATGCACTGACAGAGGGACTGAGTGAAAGCACCAGCAGCAATCCGTATATTGAACATAACACGGCTGGACTTCTGATTTTTAAGAGAAAAAGTTAATATGAATAGAAGCGCTGCTACTTTTTCCCTGACAAGTACATTATCTTATGTACTCCCTGAGCTGTGCTCACCTCCAACACTTTGGCACTTACACTTCAAACAGTAGGCAACTTTTAAAGGATTTTGAGCAAGACTTGTATATTAAAAGTCTACCCCGATAGCAATAAGGAGAATGGATAGAGTAAAGCAAGGAAGTTACTATCACGGTCCAGTTGAGAGACAATGAAGACACATTATAGTGCAGCTAGACATGTTCTCAGGAAGTAGGCTTGACAGGACTTGGTAAATAAGATGGAATGTCCAGGCATTTAGGTGGATGGAGAACCTCTGAGCAGAGCAGATTTCATAGGGATGAGAAAAGTGATGACAACTTTAGTGATAGCTGATGACTTAGAATTCTGTCCTGCTTTGTACAAAGCATAGCTTCCCAGTCTGACTGTATCTCTTTCTGCTTTGAGACAGGGAGAAATTTCAAAGCTTTTCTGCCTAGTGCATTTAAGAAAACACAGCCAACCCTGCTGGACTGTCCTACACAGGTACACTTTGTATGGACAATAATGCCAGTGGCCCACATGTGACTAATGTGTGCCTTTAGGGAACAACCCCCAAAGATAAGCCTGCCCTCTTTTAAAATGTAACAACTAGGAAAAAGAAGTCTTAGCTTTATACTGCCTATCACATCATTCCCAGGCAGCCTAAATCGCTAAATTATAGCATTAATGTTGACAATAAATAGTTTGCTAATGTAGGTTTTGGTAAACATTGTAATGGGAGCTGGCTGGGGTTATAGCTCAGGAGTATATAATTTGTGATGGTGTATGTTTAAACCCCCCAGAAAACACAGACTCTCTGGAATCTGAACTTGATATGAACCTCCTTTTCTCACAGAAAAATCAGAAGGAAGAGAATTGGTATTATCACTAATTTTTTCACAAGTTATTCAATGCCATCTACTCACTCCCTTTACTATCTACTCCTGGGGGCCCTTAATATGGAGCTGGGAAAAGAGGGAATAGAGCAAATGGGGACAGACATGGAAGTGAACAAGAAAAAAGGAAGATTTTGTAGGACAGCATCACTGGAAGAATAAGAGAAGATGGGAAAATTGTAAGTCAACAAGAATACCTCAAGAACTAGTTCAGTTCACCTAGACCTTTTAAGAGATTTACTATGTGTCCAACAGCATAATACAGAAGAAAAATTTAGGACCAGTGTGTAGACATTATGGAAGTAGATGTCAACTCAAAATAAAGAACAATTTTCTGTCTATGGAATTGTTCAAAAACAGAAAGAACTGTCCTGTATCATAGTGACGCTCCCATAACTTAAGTATGAAAACAGAACTGGGACTTCCCTGGTGGTCCAGTGGTTAAGACTCCGCGCTTCCATTGCAGGGGGCAGGGGTTCGATCCCTGGTCAAGGATGTTCCACATGACACGTGCTGCAGTCAAAAAAAAGAAAAGAAAACGGTTTCAGAGGAGACCGCTGTATTGGATGCAGGTTGACTATCTGACCTCTAGGTAGGAAACCATTTCAAATAGAAGACGCTGAGCATAGTTTTTGTTTAAAATAGAGCTTCTATCAATAACCGTGGCCTTCGGTGGTTAAGGAGCTGCGCTTAGAGACACTAAGCCTCACCATTTCTCCTACTCTCCTCTGCTCAAACCATCAACACAGAAAGTGGAACAAAGACGGAAGAGGTGCAGTATGTTCCAAAGAGGAGAGAAGCTTCCATAGGTGAGCCAGCTGGAGTCCTGAAAAGACAACTGTGAAAAGTTAAGGAACAAAAAAGAAGGAAAGACCTCTCCAAGGTCCCTTGACTTATTGCTTAATCAGTTGTGTGGATGTATTTGAGAATGCCCTTGTATAGAATACCCAGAGCTTAAAGATCACTAAGTTTGGTCTCTAGAAATTTTCTATAAACAGCATTATTAAACAATCTGCTTTGTAAATTAAATAGCTGCCCTCTTTATTCACTTGGCTCCAGAAATAACAACAGCATACACTTATTGAGAATTCACCAAGTGCTAGGCACTGTTTGAAGTGCTTCAAACAGATTAATATACTCAATTCTCATAATAATCCTATGAAGTCATTCCAAGGAGTGAACTGTGTCCTCCCAAAATCCATATATTATAGCCCTAACCCCTAATGTGACAGTAGTTGGAGATGGGGCCTTTGGGAGATGATTAAGTTTAGATGAGGTCATGAGGATAGAGGCCTCATAATGGGATTAGTGCCTTTATAAAATGAGACACCAGAGAGTTTTCTCTCTCTCTGTACACACACACTGAGGAAGAGGCTTGTGGGCACAAAGTGAGAAGGCGGCTGGCTGTCTACAAGCCAGAAAAAGAACTCTCAGCAGAAACCAAGCATGCTGGCACCCTGATCTCAAACCTCTAGCCTCCAGAACCGTGAGAAAATACATATCTGTTGTTTAAGCACCCAGTTTATGGCATTTTGTATGGCAGCCTGAGCTGACAAATACAGGTCAGTGCTATTACTATTCCCTTTTCACAGGAGGAAACTGAGGGATGGAGAGGTATCTTGCCCAAGACAGCATGCTAGTGACTGGAAGAACTAAGATCCAAATCCAGGCAGGCTACATCCAGAGCCTTTGCTCTTTACCACAGTGATCTACTACCAACCTGTAATGCATGTGTACTTACTACCTTTAGTTTCCCAAGTGTTTCCCAAGTTATTTCATGAACTAGTTTAATTGTTCTTCACAACACTGTCCTATTTTTGTAGATGAGAAAATTGACAGATTAAGTGAAATGGCCAAGGAGAAAACTCCAGGGATCAAGAAAACGAAGAGTAGATTAAAGGCAGCTAGTCGTTTTCTGAACTGAGATTGCATGAATGTCACGAGATCATGTATATCCACCACCTAGAATGATGCCTGATATAAAGAAGGTACTAAATCCATTATTGAGTGTCAAATAAATGGATCAAAATGTGATTTGAAACCCCAAAGTCATAGCAGTGCTAAGTAAAAGAAACTTTTTTCCTAATCATGAGTTTATTAATTTATTCATTGTTTTATTAATCATTTATTTAACAATTATGTGGAGGGGTTGACTATGGACCAAGCATACAGTTCTATTTGTTATCCTTTTACAATCGGTGTTCTCTGAGACAGTGCACTTTGAAATACCTTGCCACTGAATATGTTGGTACTTGAAATGCAACTTAAGTAGGTAATACATCTTTTAGATTCAAGAGAATGGGAGAGAAAAGCATAGATCCAAGAGAGGAGAAAGACTTATACCATTAATAAAAGCATGGTTTAAAATAACAGAATCAATCAATATGAAAGTTCATTTCTCAACAAACCCTCTCATCTTTTTATGTCTGATTAATTTATTTTCTTCTGCTCCATCCACTTTTTCTTTATGAGAATTAGTATTTTCGGTAGGAAATTGTAGGAGTACAGTGAAAGTAGTTCCATATGTAATTCTTCTGATAAAAGTGTTGTATTAACTTTATTCCAGCCCCACACCTAAATCTGGGAAGTAATGAAACATTCCCAGCATCACTGTAGCATCTCTCTTCTAAATCTTGTTCTAAATCCCATTCTGAAGAGGCATTGCTTCCACGGCCTGATCTGTTTACTTACTTTTATCCAAGCAGGTCTGGTTTCGGGGACCCTACAATGTGGTCCACCACTTAACTGCAAAATGAGATTTTGCACTTGTATTTTATTTCACTTAATAAAATGATGCTTGTAGATGGACTATTTTGCTTTTTGAGTTATGTAGATATCATGGACTTGTACCACCCACAGTGTCCCAAATTCCGACATGCACAGATGCTTAGTAAACTGAACACCACCATCTATAGAGAAGTAATTAGTCAGCATCAGGTCTCATTGGAATCACTTTACTGCACTCTGATCTACCCTTAAATTGTTGTCTTTTCTCTACATCATGAGCTAACCAAAGCCGTTTTTCAAATTTGGATACTTCTTTTTTCTTCTTCTTCTTTAGAGCAATACTTCAGCTTAACTGCCTGGAGAAGAAATGGGCACTTAAAAGAGCAACCGTATTTTCAAAAATAGATGAAGTAAAAACAGAGTAACAAATCATACACACAGTTGATTTCTGTTGCTAGGATGTTTCAGCCTCTCTGTTTTATTTATTAACCAATGCTGTCTGCAGAGATAAATAGGACCTTTGAGAGAAATGTTGGAAACTATAAGGCCAAATGCCAGTCAAACAAATAAATAGCCAACCTTGCCAAGTAAAGAGGGTCCAAAATCTCTGTCTCTAGAAAAGATTTCGCGACTGAAAACACCTTTCAGAACAGGTGCATAAAGCTGCCCAAACTTGGTCAGACCATTTGGCTAACTAGTATGTTGCGTTTTAGGAATAATAATAAAAACAATAATATAATAATAATAATAACATTATATAGTATTCTGTTCCTCTTTGAGGACACTGAGAGGCAGAAAATCTGTCATCTGGCTCAGGGCATGTGGCCAGGCAGTGGAAGATCTGAGTCTTGAACTAGGGCAGTTTGGCTCAAGTCTTTGATCTTAACAAATACACTATGCTGCTCCTTCTGTGAAGATCAAGATCTCAGAGTGGCAGAGGCTGGAGTTATTAAAATAACACTGTTTAGCTTGAACCATATGAAAGTGCCAATATCTGACAGTTTTGACCTAACAAATCTGTAATTTTATATTGTTCAACCTCACAGTAAGTAAAACAAGTGACTAAGCACATACTTGTAAAACTTTTGCTCTGGATCAGGCTCTGTGTTCTGGGGTGTACCTGGAGTCTGAGTGATTTGAAGGCAGAGGGAGAGAATCTGGAGAGCTGAGTTGTTGTCCAAGTACCTTTGCTAACCTTGATTAGTCAATTCATATGCCTGGACCTCAGTCTTTTCATCTGTAAAATGGGTGAATCTCACAATTTTTAGACTTCAGGCCACTTAGTCCAAAAACAATGTATGTCTCATTTATCCCCATCACTCTCAATTTCCAGTGGCAAACAAACCTGCTGGCAGTGAAGAATGTGACTGTAAAAACAAATCGTGGGTGTGGGGAGGATTATGTTTACATAGGCTTTAGTAATAGGTATATGTTTATCCCTATGTAGAGATGATTTATCTTTGAGTATATATATATATATATATATATATATATATATATCTTGCAGCCTAATTATTAGAAAATGTTAAGCCAAAATATATTTAATGTAAATTATGTATTTGCATTAAATATGTTTTGTATATGCAAAGGGTTGACAAAATTATTAATAGCAAATAGAAGAGTTAATGATAAATCTAAATTTATAATTAAAAGCAAGAATAGTACTAAGTGACAGTGACGACAAACTCAAGAAAACATGGAAGATGCAGTGGCTTTTTAAAAAACAACGTGCCCTCAAATTTCAGAATTTCCACCTCTCTGCCTGTACAGTAGAAGATGTGTAACATAGCCAAACACCATATGGCAGCTAGCTCCCCTGGAGGAATGCCAAATTAAAGTGCTTAATAAATTCTCATAATGCACTAATTTGAGTACCAAATTAATGATCCTTCATAATTCACTCAGCAGTTACTGGTCAGCAGCTCTTGATTGAATGTGAAAATGAGTACGTATGAAATTGCAAAAGAGCCTGTGCTTATGTGGCATGATTGTGATACCATCACCTTCCGTTCCTAATTCTCTCCAGTCGGCCAATGTTAATATTCAACTTTTGTTGTTGTTGTAAGCCCCAGCTTACAACAAGAAATACATTTACTCTAAAACTCAAGGACGCACATACACAAAGTTGCCTCTTATATTGGTGCAGTTCGAGCCCTACACAAAGGTACTAGGACAAGCAGGGGAAAGGGGGCTAATACTTAGGCCAAATTCTGTGCACCTTGTAGGATGCCCTAGTGTGTATGTATGACAAATATGCATAACTATATTAATATATATACATAACTGCACACAGGCACCCACAATTAGAAAATTGAAATTTAGATTTTCGAACACTCTTACTATGTGCAATACCCTCTGATACTTTCTACTCTATTTTTTTATAAGGAAAATATGGATCATGATATACTAAGTTGATTTCACAACTCTCTTATGGGTTGTGATTTGTAATTTGAAAAACACTGCTCTTAAAGAATGCTGTCCAGATACGAGTTCACCGTGACCTCCACAGAGAGCGTAGGAGCTTCTTCTTTTCTGTCTTAGAGACCCAGAAGTGAGATCTTCCCTCTTTAAAAACGAACAAACAAAAGCACATTTGGAATTTCCTTGGATGATTGGGTTTGAAGCTGTGGACTATAAGAAGAGATGGTGGGTACTGGGGATAGCCTGGAGGAAAGAAGTGATGGCAGTGCAAGAGGAGCAAGGAGCTGAAAGAGTAAGTGGCAGTCCTCCAATGTCTGAGTAGCTACCAGGGTAACCAGATGTTGGAGGGACTAGACATTTATCTATGACCCTTAGGGACAGACAATCATTCAATCAGCCTGAGTATTTATTGAGTAGCAGCTACTTGCCAGCTTCTGTGCTAAAGACTGCAAAGTAGAAAAATAATAGCAACTGCAGTCAGGTAATCTTCATGCAAAGAAACTCTGCTTTTCTAATAACGTGACAGTTAAGCATGCCTGATGGCTAAAACAGACCTGTACAGATATGATCCACAGTATCGAGAGATGATGAATTTTGTTAAGTTCTGTTGAGTGGCTTTTGTGACTCATATAGCCCCTTGTTTACCAAGGTTGTCATTTGATATCAATTTCTAAATACTTCTAAGCATTCACTTCTGTGTAGAAAGTGGTTCAGT
This sequence comes from Eschrichtius robustus, assembly GCF_028021215.1. Taxonomy (NCBI): domain Eukaryota; kingdom Metazoa; phylum Chordata; class Mammalia; order Artiodactyla; family Eschrichtiidae; genus Eschrichtius; species Eschrichtius robustus. The sequence goes on from NC_090834.1 coordinate 51,993,379, forward strand.
TATGGAGAAGCAGATGCCATCAGAAGGTGAGCTGCAAGCTTACCAACCCAGCCAAAACTTGTCCCAAGGCTGACCTTCCCCCATTCTTCTCCCCAGATGAAACATGAAACTATATGGGAGCTTCCATATGAACTTTTAAAAAGCCTTTTTAGAATTCTAGCTTTAGAAATTTTTTTCCCAAGAAAAATCATTATGCTTTCCTTTTATTTTAGATTATTCAATTTGCAGGAAAGCACACATGGTAATGAATACATAAATCTTCTCAGTTTTTCATTAAGTCTGAGTCTTGGTTTTACTACATTTGGGCTCTCACCAATCTCTTTCAAACTCCAAAATAAACCCATCAGAAGCTGTGATCCCCATCAATTCACTGTATTGAAAATTCAGTGTTAAAGCTTGTTGGAGGTGATCTGTGGGTTTATTATTAATATGTTGAAGCTACAGAGAAACATATTTTGGCTCAATATAAAATGAATTTTCTAAGTGTAAGAGCTACCTTGGTAGGTAAGAAGTTCCCCAGTGTATGATACGTTCAAGAATAATTGAAGGTCACCTGGTCTGGTTGGAGTGAGGCGAGAGATGTTACACAAAATTATCTTTGAACTCTTCACCAATCTTGAGATACAATGTTTCAATTAAACAATGACTTCACCAAGCCTTAACTGGGTTCTTTTCCAGAAAAGTGCTTTCTGTACCTGCCTTCTGAAATCACATCCCAAAATGCAAAATGACTTTCTCCTTACATGACGTGTTTTTTTTTTCTTTAAATTAATTAATTAATTTATTTATTTTTGGCTGTGTTGGGTCTTCGTTTCTGTGCGAGGGCTTTCTCTAGTTGTGGCAAGCGGGGGCCACTCTTCATCGCGGTGCGTGGGCCTCTCATTATCGCGGCCTCTCTTGTTGCGGAGCACAGGCTCCAGACGCGCAGGCTCAGTAATCGTGGCTCACGGGCCCAGTTGCTCCGCGGCATGTGGGATCTTCCCAGACCAGGGCTCGAACCCGTGTTCCCTGCATTGGCAGGCAGATTCTCAACCACTGCGCCACCAGGGAAGCCTAAATGACGTATTTTAAAAGAATTGTTTAGATCTAAATTAATCAGTAAGTGCCATTTGGTCTCTTCTGACAACATTGCTACAGCCCAGCAAAATCAAATGATTAACAATAAGTTACTAATCATAACAATAATTACTGCTAATAATATCAAATAATGTACTAATAACATCAATAATTGTTCTTAAATAGTTAACATTCATTGACTATTGTGTGGCAAACACTGCGTTAAGTGCTTTAATGACACTAATTTAGTGATAACCTATCAGGTGGTACAACTCTTATTCTCATTTAGGGGATAAGAAAACTTCATATGTTAGGAAGATTACATAACTCAGAGGGTCACTAGGTTGAGGCAGAACCAGAATGTGAAGCCAGTGAGTATGCTAACTCCAGAGAATAAATTCATAACCACTAGTCTACATATAATGACTATTATTTACGTGTTTCTGACCCTTGCTAATATGTTTAGTCTTCTAAATTACTTGGGAATATCATATACATTGTTGCTTAAATATCCAATCTTAAAATTTGAAATAGTGTATCACAAATTTTCTACAATGGGGCAATGTTAAGGAATTTACAATACATCTACTCAGTAGATGTTTTTTTTTTCTTTTTTCTTGGCCACCCCACATGGCTTGTGGGATCTTAGTTCCCTGACCAGGGATCGAACCCACGTCCCCTGCATTGGAAGCACAGAGACCTAACCACTGGACCACCAGGGAATTCACTCAGTAAGGTTTTAAAGAATCATTAAGGAATTTCCCTGGCAGTCCAGTGGTTAAGACTCCAAGCTTCCACCGCAGGGGGCGCAGGTTCAATCCCTGGTGTTGGGAACTAAGATTCCACATGCTCTGTGGCATGGCCAAAAAAAAAAGAATCATTAAAATGCTCTGGCCAAGCAAGGAGCTGTTAAAACACAGGAAAATGTGTACAGTATACAGCATATGAAATAGTAAAGTGCAAATTTTTTTGTGCAGTGTGATCTCAACTTTGTTAAAAAAAATTCATAGAAGGAACTAAACAAAGCACTCTCAATGATTGACCCTGGGTGGTAATATCTATTTTGTCCTAATATTTTTTCTTTAAATAAAACTCGTGTTTTTTTCCATCATGAATTTGTATTGTTTCTGCAATTTAAAAAAAAGTTTTGTTTTTTTTTATAGTTTATTTTATTTATTTTTGGCTGCGTTGGGTCTTTGTTGTTGCACGTGGGCTTTCTCTAGTTGTGGTAGCAGGGGCTACTCTTCGTTGCAGTGCGTGGGCTTCTCACTTCAGTGGCTTCTCTCGTTGCGGAGCACGGGCTCTAGGCACGCCGGCTCCAGTAGTTGTGGCATGTGGGCTCAGCAGTTGTGGCTTGCAGGCTAGTCCAGGCTCAGTAGTTGTGGCGCATGGGCTTAGTTGCTCCGCAGCAAGTGGGATCCTCCCAGACCAGGGATCGAACCTGTGTCCCCTTCGTTGGCAGGCGGATTCTTAACCACTGCGCCACCAGGGAAGCCCTGTTTTGTTTTATTTTTGGTTTTAAAAAGCAATTTAATTCTCAGATACAAGTTGCATGGTTTCTGATCTGACATTATGGTATATAAAGTATCATGCTCTCCTTAAATGAAGATATATTTAAATGGTCATATGTTCATTTAGCAGTAAGTGACTCTGTATAGAAATGGACAACTCAGCTTCACTGTAAAACACCCAATTATTAAGGTGCATAAAATTTGCTGATTCTACTTTGCCCAGAATGGAGTCTAAAGGCTCCGAAGCTGCACTGAATTGACTATTGCTGAATTCCTTATCAGTAGCATTGAAAAGGATGATCCTGTGTTTTTCAGCTCAAGACTGGTTGGGCTGGTTTGGAGAACTTAATGCAAAGTGATGTGCTATATAGTCAATTTTGGCAAGTCCTTCTAAGTGTAAATCGTCCCCAGGCCCCAGGGTGTCATGCCCAGCTTCAGGGGCTAAGGAAGTATAATTCCTGTATGAGTAAGCATGATTAACCTGGGGAGGATTGGGGTGTTTCTTTTTCAGGAAGGCTTGGGCTGTCCCACACAGACGTTGTTATCGTTTGACATATGATTTTGGAAAACTCTACCTTCCTTGGAGTTTTCATTAATTGTCACTTAAGTGCCTCCCGAAACTTATGCCTAGTAAGTCACCTTTCCTTTTCTGGCTTTGGATTTGAATGGAAGTTACCCAGCATTAGACTTTGTATTTAGAGACATTCTCAGAATAACTTGTTAATACTACCCTTTATAGCATTGAGTGAATAAGACTAGGGCAAAACATCAGGAGAATTCAAGCCTTCTAACTTTGCCTGCTAAACAGTTGATGCACAAGAAAGATATGCTTATACACCCCTCTCCTGGGTGGAACTGTTTCTAACCTAGCATTGTCTAGAATAATTTATTAAGAGATCTTCACAGTACAGTAACCTGGAAGCTACCTACCTAGAAGTTACGATTATCCTTACATTGTAGAAGGAAAGAACCAAAACCAGGGCAACAGTGTTCTACTGACCTTAACTTACATCTGGGCAAAGTAACTGTGTGGTACTACTTTGCCACCACCGATATACACGCTCTGAAGTTCCCGTTCAGTTCAGTTTTAAAGTGGAGGAACCAGATGTGTTCCCAGAGACTGAATCTCTTTCGTGGAGGAGGAGAGTCTGTGATTCAGGCTTAAGCCAAGGGCGTTGCCATTCTGACACAGGCCATTACGGAAAGTAAGGTAGGCATGGTTCCTTGCCCCAGAGCTGTCAGATGCGTCCAGGGATTTGTGCTGAGTTTCTCATGATTCAGTCAAACCAGGCCAACGGAAATGCTGCACTGGGTATTACCAGTTGTACCTTCAGCAGAGCAAGGATCCAAAACATTTCAGGATCATGTGAGAAATACTGGAATACGAGGTATGTAGAAGGTGCTGTGGGAATAGCAGGGTGGTCATGAACCCAGTCTGAGGAGTTCAGGATTCCCAGTGGCAGCAGTGTCTGAAGGTGTGTTAGAAGAATGAACAGAGTCAATGGACAAAAAGGAAGAAAGCGCTATCTGTGCAAAGCCACCAGTTCTCCAGGAAGAAGACAGTGAGAAGACAGGCTATCAATCAGGAGAGCAAGTTTGTGGAAGGAGTAATGTGCTTCACTGAGAACATGGGCTTTATGCTGTAGTTGATGAGGTGTCAGCAAAAGATTTTAATGGAGGAGAGACAACATCGGTTGACCATTTTAGAAAGAGATTTCTGACTGCTGGTGTGGCTAATGCATTGAGAGAAGGTAAGATTAGAGGGAGGGAACCAATTTAGAGAGAGCCTCATTCATGGCAATGACAGTGGTGACAAAGAGGGACTACATACAGACTAGAGAGACAGTTTGGATGTAGAATTGATGGGATTGATTAATACCTCATTAGATGTGGAATCAAGGCTTGAGGCTGAAGTTTCTAACTTAGATCACTGGGAGGACTATGATGGCAAGGGATAAAGGCTATATGCCCTCTGAAATCCATGATTTTGTCTGAAATCTTCTCAAAACTATAGTATGAGTTCCACTGTATAATAGTTCTGTTGCATCTGACATTTGTACCAAATTTTTAACTTTCCAGAGCACTTCCTCTTGTTTGATCTCATTAAATATGCATTTTGACAGATGAGAAAACCAAGTGTAAGTGATTTGACTGAAAGCATCATCCAGTTGGATTTGGCTGAGGTGGGACTAGAATCAAGTCTCCAGACCCCCTAGTCTTAAGCTTTAAATCAGATCCCAAATCTGATAGTCTTGCATTCTGGGCCCCTCACCCTTTTTTCTATTTTGCATAGAAGATACTAGAATTGGAAAGACTTTTGAATAGAACAGGAAGCTGGAAGCTTTGGAAAAGCCACAAAGAAATCTTGGGAGCTTTTGGGGAGGGTGAGGCAGCCAGCAGATGGGCAAAGGGAAGCAAATGACAATGAGCATTCCAGGCCTTCCTGATGTCAAAGTTTGGCATCACTCATAGTACAAAGGCATCCTGTTGTACTAGTATCCCTATAAACCTCATTTCTGCAAACCATATGAGCCCTGGGAGGTGGGGAATGGAAGGTGGGAGGGACCAGCTGGTAATGGCTGTGAATGACAATGACAGTGGTCTCTACTCAGGATGGTCCCTGGGTCCCTGAAGTCTGTTCAGAGGGTCCAGTGTGGCTTACTAATCAGCATTACACTCAAAATTTGTCCCCAGGCAGTCTCAACCAGGGAATAAGTACGTTGGGTGAGATTTTCTATGCAGAGGCTCTAAAATAAACCCGTTCAGTTTGAAAGTGGAATCTCAACCTCAGTGAGCAGAGGAAATGGAGAGCCTTGGTCCGTGCGAACCAGAATTTCTCTATTAGAAATAATAATTTTGTGATGGTGGGAGAGTCGTTTTGCAATTATCTCCCGTCCATGTTGGTGATTGGGAAGATGCAAAACACCTGTCTTAGACAAGGTAGACATTTGTGGGCAGGAAGAGAGTTTTCATCTGTAGGGGTCTTACTGTCTGTTTCTAGGAGCCAAAAGGGGCAATGTTTCAGGATGCCTGGAGAGAGAAAGAAAGAGAGGATTCTTGATGAAAACTCCTCAATGCACTGTGTTTTTAGGCGGATGTGGTCTCCCACAGGATGTGCAACAACTGACTTGCCTCAGTGATAGACCCCCACTTGTGGGTGACTGCCTTGGAAATGGTGGTCAAATAATGGTGCTTAATAGAGACAAGTTCTGTGATTGAACAGCCCCCATCCTTCTGGGGATTTCATTGATTATCTGTCTCCCTGCCCAGATTCCTAGCTCCAGCCTCAGGGGCTCATCTGATTTCAGCCTGCTCCCTTGCATCTAGAACTATGATGGACAGTCAATATTAATTGTTTACAAATGAGCAAAGTACTGCTTTTAAGGAAAAAAATTTTTACTTTTTCCCTAATGTTTTTGTGTGGGGAGGGAGAGAAATTTATACAGAAAAATACCCTTTTACACCCATAGGTGTGGTTTAAACAGACCTTGTTTCATTTTATGACCCAACCTAAAACCTCTGAGACTCCCACAGCTTTCAAGCCCATCAAGGCAGCCATTCCATCAAGACCAGTTAGAAGTGTCAGTGATAATCCCATTTTATCCCTGAAAACCACTTTGAACATTTAAAAAATCTCCAAGCAATTGAGACAATTCAGCCCCTCAGTTCTGTTTTCCTAGTGATGATTTGTTTCTGATGAACATGTTTTCAACTGATTTTTAAAATAAAACATTTACACTGAAATGACTCCCTGTCTTAGGTGAGCTTGATTGATTCCTATTAGAGTTTTAAAAAAAAAATCATAGTATTTTCTAGCCTGTGCACTTTAAGTTTAATAAATGAAATAACAGGGAGAAAGAGTAGGTGGTTACCATGGTGACCATAACATCTGATTTGAGTAGCAACAGAGAGGGCAGGGAAACAGTGCCATATTCAACTGAATTGTAATGATGATCAGTAGTTGAGAGAGGAAATTTAAATGTCTGGGCTCCACTTAGCAACTGATCGATCAATCAACACATGAATAGCAGTATCTACACCTTAGCTTCACTTGCATATACCGTACAGATCAAAACAGAAAGAAAATTGCAGTCTACATGAAAATTAAGAATCCTTAAGCTTATTTGGAAAATGCTTTTAGGTAAGAATAAAAATCATCCTAATTTCCAAATTTTAGCTATTCATCCTCGGAATATCAAGATAAGTTTAACCTACAAGGTCTTGATGTTGACAGTAGGGGATTTCCAAGTTTAATAGAAATGAAAACAGGGGTTGATTTCTCAGACTTGGGGAACATAGTTTCTCGACTTGGTGTTGCCACCCAAAAGGTGAAATTAAAAGTTCTACATCCCTAAACAACTATCCCTTTTTGAATACTCTTCCTGCCTAAAGGCTGATGTAAGCAGGCATTTCCTGGCCTGGGGGGAATCCGCAGATTCCAGCCTGCCAGCTGAAGAATTAACTCTACAGTGTGAATAACTTTGTTTACTCTCTTCTACATTTTAAAAGAAGATACTGGACTAACACTTCAGTGTTGGAATTTCAAACACCCGGGGCTAAACTGGAGGGTGGGATGGGATTTGGGCGTAAGAAGTCTTCCTGGATCCTTTCAGCAGACTCCCCAGGCAGGCGTCCACGTCCACCACCTTTCCAGTGCTAAGGCGCTTTTAGCTGAGAAGAGAAAGAGAGAGAGGTGAGTGAAACAGTCAGCCTCTGGAAAGTGATTTGTTCCTGCTTTTAAAAGGGTGGAATGGAGAAAGTAATCCCGTCTCTTAAACTGGCCCTTTTGTGTTGCAAAGCATCTCAAACTAGCTCTGCCACTAGCCTGAGAAGGTGGCCCCACCTGCTTCACTCCTCGGAGGCTTTGGCCCCAACTCAAGAGCACTGGGAGTGGGTGCTGGCAGGCGGAGTTGATGCACCGTAGACTCAACCAGGAAGAGGGGAGCAGAGCTGAATTTGGGAAGCAGCTGCCTGCTATGCTGAAAACCTCTGGAAACCGGCTAAGGAGCTGTGGTGAGAATCATGCTGCTTTTCTCAGACCCATTTCTCTTGACAGACCAGTGGGGAATTGTGGCCAAGAAAATGGAAAGAGGATGGCAGAGTCCCCTCCCCTTCCCTCCCTAGAACCGTAATGCCTGCCTTTTCTTAGTGCCCACAGCTTGCAGGCATCTTCTTAAGGCTGCTCTGTTTTCTTGTCTGTTGCTGTCTATGCTCTGGGGGGATAAGAATCGGTGGATTTTTCTCTTCCGCCGCCTCAGTTCCGCCCTCAAGCCACACTCCAAGAGTTTGATTCACCACTGGCCTCTTCATAATAAACCTGCCTCATGTGAGCTGCTGGACTGTTGATACTGTATATCACAGAAGAGATTTAAGAATGTGAAATTCTTGCCGCTGACTTAAATGGGTTCCAGAAATGCCTGGATCCACATTGATTTCAGATCAGATATTTGATGTATGCAGGTTCTGTTCAAATAGCCAGAGCCTGCTGAGGGACAGGATAGTTCTATGCAGGGAGGCAGGTTTATGGGTCTGAAAGAACCGATAGACTGAGGGATTGATTCCCACTCTCACCAATTATAAGCTATGTAACCTTGGGAAACCACTGAACTTTGTGCCTTCAGTTTTCCCATTTGTAACATAGAAATTATTTCACTTACCTCGTAAGGTTGTTTACAAATTAGTAGTTGTGTATGGAAAGCTGGACTCTATAAAGTCCTCTAGGGGACGGGGACCATGATTACCTTATTTGGGGGCATATGATTAATTATCCAGAAAAGGTCATTTATTAACAGTCTTAGCTTAGTAGTTAAGAATGTCAGCTCAGATCATTCTACCTGATTTCAGATCGCAGCTCCCTCATGGTTAGCTTATGTTAGCTGAATAACATAAGCCTGTTTCCACGTTATAAAATGGTAATACTAACAGCAACTATTTCATGGATCTGGGAGGATTTAAAGAGGCAACGCTTCCTATATAAGGCCCTCAGCATTGTTCCTAGCACACAGTACTCAGTAAGTGTTGGCTGTTGTTATTGTGAGGCAGAAATCTGACTGTGGAGCTAGACGGTTGGCCTCTCCAGACTAAATTCACCCCATTTTAAAAATTTTAACTGCAGAGGTTGGACGAGATGAATCCCAAGGAGCCGTCCATCTCTTCCCAGCTGTGTTCCTGGGTGCGTCCACGTGCCTATCACATAGCCCTAATCTTCCTTGGTAGCAGCCATAAGTTGAAAGTTCAAACATTTTATGATGGACAAAACAACCCAACATAATATACATTGTGGACTTAAAAATCATAGCCACTGCCTAAAACCAGATGTGTCATTTCATATACTCCCGTGACTTGATTTCCTGAAGAGCATATTTTCGCAGCCCCAGATGCTACTTTGCCTGTCCATAGCTTTGGAGATCTGCATCCAAACACTTTGTACTGGTTTTAAGAAACTTTATTCACACAAGTTGGCTGAGAGTGGCACTTGGTAGCATTTTCAGTTTCTAGATTATTTTGAGAAGGAACCTTAACCTGTATCTCTGTATTCTGATGTCTGTTAATATGTGTCTGACATTACCAGTTGAACTGTTGGCAGCCAGTTTAAAAACCAGCCCAGAGTCACTCCTCACTGGGCCTGTGGGGCAGGAAGTAGACTTGCTGGGCTGGGGGATTTGCATTCTCCTCAGACTGGGAGCACCCCCTCCCAGTCTATTTTATTTTTGCTATTTTATTCTCTCCATAGCCAAGCCCCTACTAATTAGCTTCCCACAATTCCTCTCTAAATCCCTTATGGGTATTCTGAGCTAACCTAACACCCCCATTAAACAGAACAATTGATCACAGATTTATAGAATTAATTTGTTTGAGGTAAGACCACCAAGAGGGCAGGGACTGTGTTTTTTCGTTTGTTTCTTTTTATTCCTGTCTATTATGTTATGGTTTTTTTTTTTTAACATCTTTATTAGAGTATAATTGCTTTACAATGGTGTGTTTGTTTCTGCTTTATAACAAAGTGAATCAGTTATACATATACATATATCCCCATATCTCTTCCCTCTTGCATCTCCCTCCCTCCCACCCTGCCTATCCCACCCCTCTAGGTGGTCACAAAGCACGGAGCTGATCTCCCTGTGCTATGCTGCTGCTTCCCACTAGCTATCTATTTTATGTTTGGTAGTGTATATATGTTCATGCCACTCTCTCACTTTGTCACAGCTTACCCTTCCCCCTCCCCGTATCCTCAAGTCCATTCTCTAGTAGGTCTGTGTCTTTATTCCCATCTTGCCCCTAGGTTCTTCAAGACCATTTTTTTTTTTTTTTTAAGATTCCATATATATGTGTTAGCATATGGTATTTGTTTTTCTCTTTCTGACTTACTTCAGTCTGTATGACAGACTCTAGGTCCGTCCACCTCACTACAAATAACTCAATTTAGTTTCTTTTTATGGCTGAGTGATATTCCATTGTATATATGTGCCACATTTTCTTTATCCATTCATCTGTCAATGGACACTTAGGTTGCTTCCATGTCCTGGCTATTGTAAATAGAGCTGCAATGAACACTGTGGTACGTGACGCTTTTTGAATTATGGTTTTCTCAGGGTATATGCCCAGTAGTGGGATTGCTGGGTCGTATGGTAGCTCTATGTTTAGTTTTTTAAGGAAACTCCATACTGTTCTCCATAGTGGCTGTATCAATTTACATTCCCACCAACAGTGCAAGAGGGTTCCCTTTTCTCCACACCCTCTCCAGCATTTATTGTTTGTAGATTTTTTGATGATGGACATTCTGACCGGTGTGAGATGATATCTCATTGTAGTATTGATTTGCATTTCTCTAATGATTAATGATGTTGAGCATTCTTTCATGTGTTTCTTGGCAATCTGTATATGTTCTTTGGAGAAATGTCTATTTAGGTCTTCTGCCCATTTTTGGATTGGGTTGTTTGGTTTTTTGATATTGAGCTGCATGAACTGCTAATAAATTTTGGAGATTAATCCCCTGTCAGTTGCTTCATTTGCAAATATTTTCTCCCATTCTGAGGGTTGTCTTTTCGTCTTGTTTATGGTTTCCTTTGCTGTGCAAAACCTTTTAAGTTTCATTAGGTCCCATTTGTTTATTTTTGTTTTTATTTCCATTTCTCTAGGAGGTAGGTCAAAATGGATCTTGCTGTGATTTATGTCATAGAGTGTTCTGCCTATGTTTTCCTCCAAGAGTTTTATAGTGTCTGGACTTACATTTAGGTCTTTAATCCATTTTGAGTTTATTTTTGTGTATGGTGTTAGGGAGTGTCCTAATTTCATTCTTTTACACGTAGCTGTCCAGTTTTCCCAGCACCACTTATTGAAGAGGCTGTCTTTTCTGCACTGTATATTCTTGCCTCCTTTATCAAAGATAAGGTGACCATATGTGCGTGGGTTTATCTCTGGGCTTTCTATCCTGTTCCATTGATTGATATTTCTGTTTTTGTGCCAGTACCATACTGTCTTGATTATTGTAGCTTTGTAGTATAGTCTGAAGTCATGGAGCCTGATTCCTCCAGCTCCGTTTTTCTTTCTCAAGATTGCTTTGGCTATTCGGGGTCTTTTGTGTTTTCATACAAATTGTGAAATTTTTTGTTCTATTTCTGTGAAAAGTGCCAGTGGTAGATGGATAGGGATTGCATTGAATCTGTAGATTGCTTTGGGTAGTATAGTCATTTTCACAATATTGATTCTTCCAATCCAAGAACATAGTATATCTCTCCACCTATTTGTATCATCCTTAATTTCTTTCATTAGTGTCTTATAATTTTCTGCATACAGGTCTTTTATCTCCTTAGGTAGGTTTATTCCTACATATTTTATTCTTTTTGTTGCAATGGTAAATGGGAGTGTTTTCTTAATTTCACTTTCAGATTTTTCATCATTAGTGTATAGGAATGCAAGAGATTTCTGTGCATTCATTTTGTATCAAGCTACTTTACCAGAATCATTGATTAGCTCTAGCAGTTTTCTGGTAGCATCTTTAGGATTCTCTATGTATAGTATCATGTCATCTGCAAACAGTGACAGCTTTACTTCTTTTCCGATTTGGATTCCTTTTATTTCTTTTTCTTCTCTGATCGCTGTGGCTAAAAATTCCAAAACTATGTTGAATAATAGTGGTGAGAGTGGGCAACCTTGTCTTGTTCCTGATCTTAGTGGAAATGGTTTCAGTTTTTCACCACTGAGGATGATGTTGACTGTGGGTTTGTCATATATAGCCTTTATTATGTTGAGGAAAGTTCCCTCTATGCCTACTTTCTGGAGGATTTTTATCATAAATGGGTGTTGAATTTTGTCAAAAGCTTTCTCTGCATCTATTGAGATGATCATATGGTTTTTCTTCTTCAATTTGTTAATACGGTGTATCACATTGATTGATTTGCGTATATTGAAGAATCCTTGCATTCCTGGGATAAACCCCACTTGATCATGGTGTATGATCCCTTTAATGTGCTGTTGGATTCTGTTTGCTAGTATTTTGTTGAGGATTTTTGCATCTATGTTCATCAGTGATATTGGCCTGTAGTTTTCTTTCTTTGTGACATCTTTGTCTGGTTTTGGTATCCGGGTGATGGTGGCCTCGTAGAATGAGTTGGGGTGTGTTCCTCCCTCTGGTATATTTTGGAAGAGTTTGAGAAGGATAGGTGTTAGCTCTTCTCTAAATGTTTGATAGAATTCATCTGTGAAGCCATCTGGTCCTGGGCTTTTGTTTGTTGGAAGATTTTTAATCACAGTCTCAATTTCAGTGCTTGTGATTGGTCTGTTCATATTTTCTATTTCTTCCTGGTTCATTCTCAGAAGGTTGTGCATTTCTAAGAATTTGTCCATTTCTTCCAGGTTGTCCATTTTATTGGCATAGAGTTGCTTGTAGTAATCTCTCATGATGCTTTGTATTTCTGCAGTGTCAGTTGTTACTGCTCCTTTTTCATTTCTAATTCTATTGATTTGAGTCTTCTCCCTTTTTTTCTTGATGAGTCTGGCTAATGGTTTATCAAATTTGTTATCTTCTCAAAGAACCATCTTTTAGCTTTATTGATCTTTGCTATTGTTTCCTTCATTTCTTTTTCATTGATTTCTGATCTGATCTTTATGATTCCTTCTGCTAACTTTGGGGTATTTTTGTTCTTCTTTCTCTAATTGCTTTAGTTGTAAGGTTAGGTTGTTTATTTGACATGTTTCTTGTTTCTTAAGGTAGGACTGTATTGCTATAAACTTCCCTCTTAGAACTGCTTTTGCTGAATCCCATAGGTTTTGGGTCGTCGTGTTTTCATTGTCCTTTGTTTCTAGGTATTTTTTGATTTCCTCTTTGATTTCTTCAGTGATCTCTTGGTTATTAAGTAGTATATTGTTTAGCCTCCATGTGTTTTTATTTTTTACAGATTTTTTCCCATAACTGATATCTAGTCTCATAGCGTTTTGGTTGGAAAAGATACTTGATACGATTTCAATTTTCTTAAATTTACCAAGGCTTATTTTGTGACCCAAGATATGATCTATCCTGGAGAATGTTCCACGAGCACTTGAGAAGAATGTGTATTCTGTTGTTTTTGGATGGAATGTCCTATAAATATCAATTATGTCCATCTTGCTTAATGTATCATTTAAAGCTTGTGTTTCCTTATTTATTTTCCTTTTGGATGATCTGTCCATTGGTGAAAGTGGGGTGTTAAAGTCCCCTACTATGATTGTGTTACTGTCGATTTCCCCTTTTATGGCTGTTAGTATTTGCCTTAGGTATTGAGGTGCTCCTATGTTGGGTGCATAAATATTTACAATTGTTATATCTTCTTCTTGGATTGATCCCTTGATCATTATGTAGTGTCCTTGTAATAGTCTTTCTTTTAAAGTCTATTTTGTCTTATATGAGAATTGCTACTCCAGCTTTCTTTTGATTTCCATTTGCATGGAATAACTTTTTCCATCCCCTCACTTTCAGTCTGTATGTGTCCCTAGATCTGAAGTGGGTCTCTTGTAGACAGCATATATATGGGTCTTGTTTTTGTATCCATTCAGCCAGTCTATGTCTTTTGGTTGGAGCATTTAATCCATTTACATTCAAGGTAATTATCAATATGTATGTTCCTATTACCATTTTCTTAATTGTTTTGGGTTTGTTATTGTAGGTCTTTTCCTTGTCTTGTGTTTCCTGCCTAGAGAAGTTCCTTTCGCATTTGTTGTAAAGCTGGTTTGGTGGTGCTGAATTCTCTTAGCTTTTGCTTGTCTGTAAAGGTTTTAATTTCTCTGTCAAATCTTAATGAGATCCTTGCTGGTAGAGTAATCTTGGTTGTAGGTTTTTCTCCTTCATCACTTTAAATATGTCCTGCCACTCCCTTCTGGCTTGCAGAGTTTCTGCTGAAAGATCAGCTGTTAACCTTATGGGGCTTCCCGTGTATGTTATTTGTTGTTTTTCCCTTGCTGCTTTTAGTATTTTTTCTTTGTATTTAATTTTTGATAGTTTGATTAATGTGTGTCTTGGGGTGTTTCTCCTTGGATTTATCCTGTATGGGACTCTCTGTGCTTCCTGGACTTGACTAACTATTTCCTTTCCCATATTAAGGAATTTTTCAACTATAATCTCTTCAAATATTTTCTCAGTCCCTTTCTTTTTCTCTTCTTCTCTGGGACCCCAATAATTCGAATGTTGGTGTGTTTAATGTTGTCCCAGAGGTCTCTGAGACTGTCCTCAATTCTTTTCATTCTTTTTTCTTTATTCTGCTCTGCAGTAGTTATTTCCACTATTTTATCTTCCAGGTCACTTATCCGTTCTTCTGCCTCAGTTATTCTGCTATTGATTCCTTCTAGAAAATTTTTAATTTCATTTCTTGTGTTGTTCATCATTGTTTGTTTGCTCTTTAGTTCTTCTAGGTCCTTGTTAACTGTTTCTTATATTTTCTCCATCCTATTTCCAAGATTTTGGATCATCTTTACTATCATTATTCTGAATTCTTTTTCAGGTAGACTGCCTATTTTGTCTTCATTTGTTAGGTCTGGTGGGTTTTTGCTTTGCTCCTTCATCTGCTGTGTGTTTTTCTGTCTTCTCATTTTGCTTAACTTACTGTGTTTGCGGTCTCCTTTTCACGGGCTGCAGGTTCATAGTTCCCGTTGTTTTTGGTGTCTGTCCCCAGTGGCTATGGTTGGTTCATTGGGTTGTGTAGGCTTCCTGGTGGAGGGGACTAGTGCCTGTGTTCTGGTGGGTGAGGCTGGATCTTGTCTTTTTTGTGGGCAGGTCTGTGTCTGGTGGTGTGTTTTGGGGTGTCTGTGGCCTTATTATGATTTTAGGCAGCCTCTCTGCTAATGGGTGAGGTTATGTTACTGTCTTGCTAGTTGTTTGGCATAGGGTGTCCAGCACTGTAGCTTGCTGGTCATCAAGTGGAGCTGGGTCTTGGCGTTGAGATGGCGATCTCTGGGAGATTTTCGCCCTTTGATATTACGTGGAGCTGGGAGGTCTCTTGTGGACCAGTGTCCTGAACTTGGCTCTCCCACCTCAGAGGCACAGTCCTGACGCCTGGCTGGAGCACCAAGAGCCTGTCATCCACACGGCTCAGCATAAAAGGGAGGGAAAGAAAGAAAGAAAGAAAGAAAGAAAGAAAGAAAGAAAGAAGAAGATAAAATAAAATAAAGTAAAATAAAATAAAGTTATTAAAATAAAAAAGAATTTTTAAAAAAGAATTTTTAAAAAGTAATAAGAAAGAAAGTAGAGAGCAGCCAAACCTAAAATCAAATCCATCAATGATAACAAGTGCTGAAAACTATACTAAAAAAAGAAAAAAATAACGGACAGACAGAACCCTAGGACAAATGGTAAAAGCAAAGCTGTACAGAGAAAATCACACACAGAAGCATACAGATACACACTCACAAAAAGAGAAAAAAGGAAAAAATATATATATATATCGTTGCGCCCACAGTCCACCTCCTCAATTTGGGATGATTCGTTGTGTATTCAGGTATTC
Organism: Eschrichtius robustus; assembly: GCF_028021215.1. Taxonomy (NCBI): domain Eukaryota; kingdom Metazoa; phylum Chordata; class Mammalia; order Artiodactyla; family Eschrichtiidae; genus Eschrichtius; species Eschrichtius robustus. Next base: position 52,008,917 of record NC_090834.1, read on the forward strand.
CACAGATGCAGGTACATCAAGTTGATTGTGGAGCTTTAATCCGGTGCTCCTGAGGCTGCTGGGAGAAATTTCCCTTTCTCTTCTTTGTTCGCACAGCTCCCGGGGTTCAGCTTTGGATTTGGCCCCGCCTCTGCGTGTAGGTCGCCTGAGGGCATCTGTTCTTCGCTCAGACAGGATGGGGTTAAAGGAGCAGCTGATTCAGGGGCTCTGGCTCACTCAGGCCGGGGGGAGGGAGGGGTACGGATGCGGGGGGGGGGGGGGGTGGCCTGCGGCGGCAGAGGCCGGCATGACGTTGCACCAGCCCGACGCGCGCCGTGCGTTCTCCCGGGGAAGTTGTCCCTGGATCACGGGACCCTGGCAGTGGCGGACTGCACAGGCTCCTGGGAGGGGCGGTGTGGATAGTGACCTGTGCTTGCTCACAGGCTCCTTGGTGGCTGCAGCAGCAGCCTTAGCGTTTCATGCCTGTCTCTGGGGTCCGCGCTGATAGCCGTGGCTCGCGCCCGTCTCTGGAGCTCGTTTAGGCGGCGCTCTGAATCCCCTCTCCTCGCGCACCAGGAAACAATGGTCTCTTGTCTCTTCGGCAGTTCCAGACTTTTTTCCCGGACTCGGTCCCCGCTAGCTGTGGCGCACTAGCCCCCTTCAGGCTGTGTTCACGCCGCCAACCTCAGTCCTTTCCCTGCGATCTGACCAAAGTCGGAGCCTCAGCTCCCAGCCCCCGCCCCCCCCGGCGGGTGAGCAGACAAGCCTCTTGGGCTGGTGAGTGCTGGTTGGCACTGAGCCTCTGTGGGAATCTCTCCACTTTGCCCTCCGCACCCCTGTTGCTGCGCTCTCCTCCGTGGCTCGGAAGCTTCCCCCCCACCCACCCCCCCTGTTTCCACCAGTGAAGGGGCTTCCTAGTGTGTGGAAACCTTTCCTCCTTCACAGCTCCCTCCCACTGGTGCAGGTCCCGTCCCTATTCTTTTGTCTCTGTTTTTCCTTTTTCCTTTTGCCCTACCCAGGTACGTGGGGAGTTTCTTGCCTTTTGGGAGGTCTGAGGTCTTCTGTCAGCGTTCAGTAGGCCTTCTGTAGGAGTTGTTCCACATGTAGATGTATTTCTGATGTATTTGTGGGGAGGAAGGTGATCTCCACGTCTTACTCTTCCACCATCTTGAAGGTCCTCAGGGACTGTTTTTTCTGATGCCTGGCACTTAATACAAGCAGTCCTTGCTTTTGCATCATAGGGATTGGTCATAAAGATGACATCTGAATAATCAGTGGGGAAAACATACCATTGTCTAAGATTGAGCTTTCCTATGCCTTAGTGAATTGTCGCACTCCTTTCTAGGTTCGGATCACCTTCCAACCTTTTATCCCTTTCAATGTTATGAAATATTTCAGAGTTCTTTTAATGTGCACCTTTTTTGCCAGTGTTATTTCCTCTGGGACATCTTCATCCTTTTCATCCCAACCCCTTTGTTCATTTATGTTCCTAAGTTTGCCTTTAGTAAGTTCCCCTGGCTGCATATCTGGTCTTTCTCAAAGGGTGACAGTGTCAGCATTCCCACGATCAGTTATGTCTTCTAAAATTCCACTGTTCCATTTGAATTTCACTTACAGCATTGTCACTTTTTGTTTCTATGCTGCACTTTCATCGTCGTTGGCAAATTCCTTCTTTGGATTATCCATTTCTGTAAAATGGCATGTGGGCTTACCACTAGGAGATGAGGAGGCAAAACAACTACATGCTTTGCTGTCTGTGTGTGAACTGAACAACAGGTCTGCAGTGACCCATTCCCAGCAGACTTTGAAAGAAGTGACGTGATGAGTTGCTGATCATGATGTGCATCTGTTACTATGTAGTGATTTGTGGAAGAAAGAGCTAGTAGCAAGTTTATGATTTACTCACTCACTCACAGTTAATATATTGTGGTAACCGAAATTTGAATCGTGTTGTCAGGGAACTGGTGTTCCTTAATTAAACCGTAGCAGTGGAAATTCATGCATGTTGGAACCACACAAATAAAAAACTGCCCACAGTTAGTTGCTCAATCATAAATATCTGTTGAATGAATGAACTCATGCATTCACACTGATCTCAGTTTTGCAGTCTCAGTGTCCTTATAGCCTTGCCCATAACTATTCCCCTTCTCTTCCTTCCTGGACATAACAAAATATCCAAAATAGTAGGTAAAAGCATGTCTACTGAAAGCTGGCTTTGAACAAGTCACTGAACTCTGAGTCTCATGTGCTAAAGGCCCAGCTACTCCTTTCTTAGCAAAATTCTCCCTGAGTGTCCAGCTTCACTTCTAAAAGTAACTAATATGCTCAATAGATTTATACACCAAATGCAGAAAGGACTCTCAGGCTCCCAGTGTAGTTTGTTTTCTCCCCTGAGAGAACAGGATCAGCACTTGGCAGAGGTAGCCTCTTGAACGCTGCCTCCACTAAGGATGTTCAGACCCAGTGGGCAGCAGGAGAGAGGGTCCTTATATTGACAGAATTTCCCTGACCTGATTCTCTAAAAAAATCCAGTAATTCAAAAAAAAAAAAAGTAGAGAAGGTCTAAGGGAGAGACTCAAAGATAATCCTAAATTTTACTTAGCCTTTGGTCTCAAGGAGTTTACATTCCAAAATGGGCTACGAATCCTGGAAACACGTAAGCAGTAAGAGTGGTGTTTACCAGACGGGTTTGATCTGATCTGGGTTCAGGGTTGGATCTGTCACTTCCTAGCTCGGTAAGCTTTCCCAAGTTACTTGGGCTCTCAGAATCTCATTTCTCCATCTGTAGAATCTAAGAATTATCTCCTAGGGGTTTGAATCTAAGAATTCTCTCCTAGGGTTTTGGAGAGTCTTGAACAGGATAAGGAATGCAATGTATTTAGCGTAGTATCTTCTGTAGATTAAGTGCTTGGGAAACTGAAACGATTTTAGTTACTGAGACATAATTCAGATGGATGTCATTCTTTTCACTATGATTGTCTTGTCCCCAGTGTGCAGAGTTCTGGTTGCAGAGTCAGAGTGTACCATACAGGTGAAACTTATGGAAGTGACCCAGCCTGATCATGGGGGACCAAGGCTAAGATCTTTGTTTTCTCCTGCATCATTATTGATGGTCACTGGGTAAACTGAGAATCTATATTCTATTCTGCCTTTGTGGAGTCAGCCCCCTAAATTCTTTTGGAACCCCTCGTTTGGGTGTGTTCAGAGGCATTTTCGAAGCTTTCAAGAGCGAGACACTCAAGTCACATAGTGGTAGAGCCTCGCCTGCTCCTCTGCTGACAGCGCCGCCTTCCCTAGAATGATCAGCTTGGTGCAGGGGCATCCCCATCCAGTTACCATGGGTGCCCACGGCCAGGCACACACTCATGGAGACTTTTTGAGAAAGGCACTGAGTAAAAGTCACTGTTGTGTCTGACTGCTGAGCCGTGGTTCTCAGTCCTGGCTGTGTGGGGCACTTAATAAGTGGAGATCTGCCCAGGGATTGATTCTGTAGGTCTGGAGTGGAGCTGAGGCACCTACATTATAAAAGTGGTTCCCAGGTGAGGTGCAGGCAGAGCTGAGAACTGCTGCTCTAGCATCTGTAGGTGCCAGAGACTAAGAACAAAACCAGCCCTGGCTGCAGGTGTCTGGATGTGAATGTGACCTTCACTTGCCCAGAGACTGGCCTGGCCCGGGAGGCACAAGCTGGCCTTGCAATGTGTTAGAACCTGGTTGCTGCTGATTATTCTTACCCCGGGGCAACGTTTCCTCGTATTGTCCCCTCAGAGGGTAGTTCCATTCATCTTGACTGAACTTGTTGTAGCAGCTGCCTAATTGGTCTCCTTGATTCCATCTCCCTCTCTTAACCTATCAATCCACTCTCCACTCTGCCAACAAAGTCATCTTGCTAAACCTAGAATTCCATTGTCACTCCCCTCCTCTTCTAGCCACAAAGAACTGTTCCTTGTTTCCAGCATGGGATGTGTCTTTTTTTTTTTTTTTTAATTTTTAAAAATTTATTTATTTTATTTATTTATTTTTATTTATTTATTTTTGGCTGCGTTGGGTCTTCATTGCTGTGTGCGGGCTTTTCTCTAGTTGAGGCGAGCAGGAGCTACTCTTCATTGCAGTGTGCGGGCTTCTCACCATGGTGGTTTCTCTTGTTGCAGAGCATGGGCTCTAGGTGCGCAGGCTTCAGTAGGTGTGGCACGCGGGCTCAGTAGTTGTGGCACACGGGCTTAGTTGCTCCGCGGCATGTGGGATCTTCCTGGACCAGGGCTCGAACCCATATCCCCTGCATTGGCAGGTGGATTCTTAACCACTGTGCCACCAGGGAAGTCCCTATCCAGCACGGGATGTTTCTTAATGCCTTCATGCATGTTGTTTCCCTGCCAAAACACTCTGCCTCCCAATTAATAGTAATAGTATTACTTTTATAAATAACAAAATATTTCTTTATTTGAAAATTTAATCTTTGTTAGATCCAGTGCTATGTATTTTACATATGTCTGAAAAACTCTTACTGACTTTAGAAGCCCAGTTCTAGACCTGCTCTGAGAAGTCTTCTCTACCCCCAATTGCCCAACAGCAAAAGTGTGTGCTTCCTTTGGGCCCCAAGAGCACCATCAAAGAATTCAGCTTACTGCATTGTAACTTGCTGTTTATGATCTATCTTTCCTCCCAAGGGCATGTGCTACATTTGTCTTTGTAATTGCTTGAGCAGAATGGGCCACCAACAGTCACGGGCCACCAGGGGGAGTGGAGAGCAGGCTTGAGGGCAAATCATCTTCAATCCTAAGGAAACACCTAGATGCAGATGGTTTGCCTGACAGTGGATCTTTAGCCCTAATAGTGTCATCGCTTGTAAGTCACTTCGGCACAGAAAAGCGGTATCCCAGAGGTCTGCCTTTATGCACAGAAGTGTGACTGATGTAGCACTTAGCTCCCAAGACAATCCAAGCCACAGTCGGCAAGGCTGCTCAGCTGACCAGACCTCCCACCATAAAACATCATTGGGTTCACTTTATTACCCAAGAAGGGCTGGATTGCATTGCATCATCTATTTGGAGGGAATTTTACCATTGAACCAATGAAAGGCAGCCAAATGGAGCTGTGCATTTTTTTGGCCCTGTGTTTTTACAGGCAGACACTGTAATCAGCTGTCATGATAGCTATAATCAATTAGCTTATGGGCTGTTTTTCTCCATCTGGACTAATTGAATGGTTGCTTTTGTTTTTATTTTTGTTTTTCTTCTCTACTCATTCCCGACTGTTACCATTGAACCCTGTGACTAAGCCCCTACAATACCTTCAGCTGCTCCTCTCTCTCTAGCAGCCTCCTTTAAGGTGTGGCAGTAACCCATTAATCTCCAGAGAGATTTGCATCTATCTGCATTAATATCTAGGAGTTACGTATTTGAAAAATATACTTAAGTAGGTCCTCTATTGTTAAAGTGAAAAGCCAAAAATCAGGAAATACTTGTTTCTTTTGAAACTAAGGTTTTTCTTTGATAAAGACAGAGTTGCTTACCTGACAGGAAGCCTAAGAACACAGTTAGCAGAGAACTCTTAAGAGTTGGACAAACATTTCAGCAAACATTGTTTGCATGTCTGCACAAGTCTAGAACCTAAGCTAGGGACAAAAAGAAAAGTAACACCTAGCGTCTGCCTGCAAGGAGCTTAAAGTTTAGAAGAAGAAAGATTTATAAAACAAACAAACAAAAACAAACAAACAAACAAAAATCCAAACACAGTAAAGCATTAAAGATGGTATGAGAGGGACTTCCCTGGTGGCACAGTGGTTAAGAATCCACCTGCCAATGCAGGGGACACGGGTTTGATTCCTGGTCCAGGAAGATTCCCACATGCCACGTAACAACTAAGCCCGTGAGCCACAACTACAGAGCCTGCACTCTAGAGCCCGTGAGCAACAACTACTGAGCCCACATGCCTCAACAACTGAAGCCGGCGCGCCTAGAGCCCGTGCTCTGCAACAAGAGAAGCCACCGCAGTGAGAAGCCTGCCCACCACAATGAAGAGTAGCCCCTGCTCGCCCCAACCAGAGAAAGCCCGTGCGCAGTAACAAAGACCCAACGCAGCCAAAAAAGTAAATAAATAAAGTAAATAAAATAAATTTTTTAAAAAATTATAAAAAAAAAAGATGGTATGAGAGAAGTCTGTATGATGGCAAAAGGGAAGAAGTGGAATTAGAGAAAGAAAATATCCCTTTTTCTAAACCTTCTGTTATGTGCTCAAAAGAAAGTTATCCCTGACCTTTCTGTCTTCTGGTTTCCATCTGCAAAATGGGTATAATCCATGCCATAACCTAATTCTTTTTGGAATGCATTTTGAAGAGAAATTGAAAGGGTTTTGAAAGTTTGTATACCCTTAGGGATAGGTATTATACAGATTCCATGTTAAAATCATAGTACATTTAAAGCAATGCTCATTGAACTATTAATTAATTTTTGTCACCTGCTCTATACAAAGCTTACTGAGGGACCTTGAAGTTCTTACAGGAATGAAAAATTGAGTAACTAGAATTAATTCCACTGGTTAGGTAGGGAAAGCCCGGAGGTGAGGGTAAGAGACCCGGCCAAGGAGCCCAGAACTTGCTGCCGGGGCTATTGACTCTTTGAGGTCGCTTTTAATGACCCTGCTCTCTTCACTTCCTTGTCTGTGGCTTGGGGCTCTGACTAGATTTGTTGATGTGTAGTTTTCTTCAACAGGGAATTAAAATTTAACAAAAGCAAAAAACCAAAACAAATAACAACAACCAAAAACTGTACTTTGAGCACAGAAAAATAGGACTTTTTTCATGGAGTTTTAAAATGTATTCAGCAGATGTTTTTTCAGTGCTTGCTATGTGCCATGTATGGCACTAAGCATTGGAGGACAAATCAAAGATGTTCTCCATCCTCGTGGAGCTTAGAATCTAATTACGGGGCAATTGCAATGCAATGTAAGCAATGCTATGGGGGTCTTATAGGCTGCCCAGGGAGGAACCTTTAATGCACCTTCACAAGAGGATCAGAGAAGCCTCCATGCAGAAAAAAATATCAAAGCCAGGATGTGAAATTCTGAGAAATTAGCCCTGAAGAGTGGAAAGGAGGAAGAACAGGAAGTAGAAAAGTAGGACAGCAAGAAGGAGCTCTTGTCCTTGGAAGTGAAAGCAGTTCAGTAGGTTGGAGTTTAGACCAGTGTCTGGTGGAGCCTGGATGGCTAAGGAGGGCTCAAATCATACAAGGATCTTTATGCCCGACTGGAGTTTGATCTTTGGTCTGAAGGCAGTGGGGCCAGTTAAATGGTTTTAAGTAGGAAAGTGACAAGATCAATATTGCCATTAGGAAAAAATCTCTTATCTCTACTGTGAAAAGAATGGATAGGAGGGAGGACAATCATTAAGAAGACAGAGGTGAGGATCCTTAGTCTAAGGGGTAGAAAGGTCACGTGTAGGTCTCACTGGCTGCTTTCACTACCTTCCTCTGTGTGGAATACTGTAAGGATTACACTCCTGGTTCTTCCCAGGCTTTTTGAATACAAAGACTCCCTTTGTGGTTTTTAGAATTTGTTGATAGAGGTAATACTTACTGATACAATGATACATGGAATTAAACTTGATGTATATTTAATTAGTCACAGTGTAACCTATGTACATTTAACATGTAGAAGGACATATATGTAGGAGACATTGTTGATTCAGTCTAGGGAATATTTGGTGCCTGGTAGATTTGAGGATTCTTTGCCAAAACATCTAGGATTCCCAAGAGAGTTTTTGATTCTCAAACTTGGACCCGGAGGCAAGGAGGCTTTAGAACTGTAGTTATCAGTAGTCTGTTAACTAATCCTTTTCAAAGGGTTGATAGCTATTATTTGTTGAGCTTACTGTATGCAGTAGCTTTACAGGTACTAGCTCATTTTACAGATGAGGAAACAGATGTTAGAGAAGTCAGTAACATGGTTTGGCTTCAGTGCCTCCTAGGGGTTAAGTGGATTCAATGTTTGAATTTCAGTTCTACCACTTACCATCAATGTAATTTTGGGCAAATTACTCAATCTCTAGTAGTATCAGTTTCTTTTTCTGTGAAATGGGTATAATATCTACCACATGGAGTTAGAACATTATTATAGTAGATAATGGATATTAAAAACCTAAATAACTTCCAATAAATCATTTTCCCATTGTACCATCTTCTCCTCTTATTCCTTCTTTATCTTTTCTCCCCATTTCCTCGGCATCTACTTACATTTTAGTCCCTTCTCTTCTTTCTCAATTTTCCTTCTTAATCTTCACATTTTATTAAACTACTTTTTTTTTAAGTGTATATACAGTTAACTTTTGTGTTTCCTGTTCTTAATTTAAACAGCAACTATCTATGTTTTGTTAAATTGCTCAAGAACCAACTTGCTCTGTATATGTGATCCTTCATAGAAAAACATTCTCACTTGTACATCATTGACCTAATAGTATATTTTCAGGTCCACTCTGGCAACATTACTTACTCCACATTCTTTTGATATGCTAGAGATGAATCATCCACGCACTGCCCTACTTAAAAAACATCTGGGCTTCCCTGGTGGCGCAGTGGTTGAGAATCTGCCTGCTAATGCGGGGGACACGGGTTCGAGCCCTGGTCTGGGAGGATCCCACATGCCGCGGAGCAACTGGGCCCGTGAGCCACAACTACTGAGCCTGCGCGTCTGGAGCCTGTGCTCCGCAACAAGAGAGGCCGCGATAACGAGAGGCCCGCGCACCGCGATGAAGAGTGGCCCCCGCTTGCCGCAACTAGAGAAAGCCCTAGCACAGAAACGAAGACCCAACATAGCAATCAACCAATCAATAAATAAATCTTTAAAAAAAAAAAAAAAGACATCTGTGTTCCTAGCCAATGCTCTCTTCATCTTCACACATTCTCATGTGCTCTGGCAAATCCTCTGTGCCCCTGTCAGAAAACAGTGATGTCAGGTCTCTTGGGATATAGCCAACAGTTGATGAAGCAGGTGCAGAATCACAGAAGGTGCAATTGCCATGTGCAGTAGTGTAGAGTTCTCCAATGTGTTTCTTGGAATTTATCCATCTCTTATTTTTAAAGTATATTTACCATTGCATACTAAAACCTACAAGAAAAGCCTAATGAATAAAACTGGAATAACTTATCTTCTGAAAATTCATTCCTTATGTTGAGTTACCAAATAGCCACACCCTTTGGCCTAGTTTTAAGGCCCTCCATGATCTGGTTTCTCTCATTTCATTCTTTCTTCCTGTTTCTCTTGTGGGGACATGACCCCTACATTTAAATATTTTCTACAGCCTTCTCCTTTCTCATGCCAGTTTCCAAGTGCTCATGTGCTTGCTGTTTCTCTCCTCTGGAAATCCTTCTTTTCTGCAAACCTCACCCATTCTTCAAGTATCAGTTCAAGTCCTACTTTTTCTGAACATTCTGAGTGATCTTCTGAATTCATCGAGTGAGGTAGTGTGATTTACAGGGAAAGTTTGGGGATCTAGAGCCGGAGTCCCAGGTTCAAATCCTGCCCTAGAGATGCGATCTTTTTACCTTCTTTGGACCATATCTCTATCTGTAAGAAGATAGGGGAGATAAAGGTTGTTAAAAGGATTAAAGTAGAAAAACCATGTGAAAGCATTGTGAAACTAGTATGATAATCTTGCCTAGTATATTCAATTATTGTTTCCTTTTTATGTGGTAATTTAGTTTGCAATTAAACATTTAGTAAACCCTAAATTCTTAAAAGTAAGAATGTGCACGTTTTTAATATCAGGGCTTCTGAAATATTAATGTGCATATGAATCACCAGGGGATCATTTCAAAATGCAGATTCCTACTCTGTAGCTCTGGGATGGGGCTTGAGTTTTCTGTTTCTAACAAGCTCCCAGGTGATTTGCCGCTACTGCTTGCCCATGGACCATACTTTCATTAGCAAGGCTCCCTGTAAACCCAAGTACAAAGGCGGCAATGGAAACACCCCATGCTCATAGTTTGCCCTCTCTGCCTGAAGTTGAGACATGGTATTTGTCCAGTGACCTTCTTCTCATTGTCCAGTTGTGTTTTTCTGCCTTCACAACTGCAAAAGCTGGCTAGCTCGGTACTTAACTTGGTCACACACTGATATTAGTCAGCCTGGGGTGTTAAACATAATTACTTCAGAAGAAATAGAAAATTCATCAGGAAACTTTCAGGGCTCCCACAGGGTGAACTTGATCTATACTGAGGTGCCTGCTACATGATGACAGTGAAGTGACTCATTTGATGTCAGGTCACAGACAGTGTCATCTCGTTACCTGGGAAGACCTCCTTCTGAAGCAAATGATGCAACAGGGCTATCTAAATGAGAAGGAACACTGGGAGGCTGGTTATCTGACTAGCCCTCAGCAGTGCAGAGCCTCTACCAACCAGAGTGGTCACAGCAACTATAGACCCTGTCCTTTAGACAGTTTATCAGTGACTTCATTTTGACCTTTGGTGAGTTGTCATCTTTATCTAGTTCTCCATGTGTGCACAAGACAAAAAGGAATGTGTATCTGATTTTGAATTGCATACTTCGATTGCATAGTTCAGTAAAGGAGAGTTGGTGTGGGAGGTGACTGTTGAGGCCACGGTTTTACAGTCAGGCCAGCTCACGCTCTAGTTGTGTGGGACCTTAGGCATGTTACCTAATCTAAACTTTGGATTTGTCAAAAAGAGCTGTTAGAATAAGTGAGATAGTCCACGTTAAATGTTTAACACAGCTCCTGGCATGCAGTTAGGGCTCTATACATATCAGTTATATTTATTATATTATCGATGACAGTTATTGGCGTACTTATGTTATTATATCACTTTATTAGTATAATATTACATTTTAGGGTTTTTTTTATTGTGGTGAAAACACATAACATTAATTTAGCACCTTAGCTATTTTTTAAATGTACGGTTCAGTAATGTTAAGTATACTTACATTGTTGTGCAACAGATTTCTAGAACTTTTTCGTCTTTAACATAGAAATTCATATACTCACTAAAAACAAATTCTCCCACCCTCCTCCTGCCAGCCCTTTACATTTTAGTTCCATTTCTGTAGCATATTGATATGAAACCACTCCGCATGCCCTCGGCTTCCTGTCACTACTGGGAAAACACACAGGATTTGAAGTCAGAAAATTTAGATACAAGACTAAGCCCTGAATTATACTAACTATATGAACGTCCTTGTACCAGCTTCAGGCTTTGATTATATCATCCATATCTGCAAATAGGCCCATATTATATGAACTATATATTATTGTTAATTAGTCTCTGATTACCCCCTTCTTCCAATATTCCTCCTCTATGTTCCTAAAAATTGTTCATCTTAGCACTTTGCATGTCACAATGAAGTGTATCGTCCCCCTGAGTAGATGGAAAGCACCTTGTGGGCTGGGGTTAGGTGTTAATTCAAACCTGATTTCTCGTGTGTTAAACAGAACAGTGTATTCACTTTGTATTCCTCTCTCATTTGCTTCCATGTGCTCCCAGGGGCCCCATTTTCATCATGTTACATTTCCCTTTGGTTAACACCCTTCTCCAAAACCCTTGGCAAAATGCCTACCCACAACAGTGACTGGTAAGAGGGAACAGATCAGTCCAGTGGAGTATGGACAGCATCAGGGTAAAGTTAGAAAGAGTTTGAAAAAAGAAAGCCTAGCCTGATTTCTAGGCTGTATCTCTCCTTTTAATGACTACCTAGTTATGCTTAGAATGTTCTTTGTCCTGCTTCTTCTGCCAAGCATCTAAAGAGGTCAAGAGCCATCTTGTTACCTTCCAAGTGATTTGGGGGGAAATTGCTTCCAGGTACAACAAGCTCTGCTCCTGAGGATCTGTATCGACAGTTAATTTAGAGAGTCAAGGTTCACCTTCTGAAGCAGAAGCCAAGACAGTTATGTAACCTGAAGTTCTCTGTTGAAAACAAAACCTGCAGATGCTCAGAAAGCTAAATTAAACTCTTGACTTGCAGCTTAGCCACCAAGCATCATGGGCAGTCCAAAGAATATTACCAGCACCAGCCTGGTATTTGTAATGATGCCGAATGAAACACTATATTCATCTTCCAGCCAATATGATTTAAAAGTCTGCCCAGATTAGCTAGCCAGAAAGCACGCTGAGGTTGAGCTGAACTTTACACTGTGGTTTGTTGCCTAATGAGCCGTCTTGTTAAAAAAAAAATTTTTTTTGGTAAAATTTGGTCATACGCACTTCTGATTTGAGAAAAAGGTTTCCTCCTCTCAAAAAGACTCTTTTTTTTAAAATTTTTTAAAAATTTATTTATTTATTTATTTATGGCTGTGTTGGGTCTTCGTTTCTGTGCGAGGGCTTTCTCTAGTTGTGGCAAGCGGGGGCCACTCTTCATCGCGGTGCGCGGGCCTCTCATTATCGCGGCCTCTCTTGTTGCGGAGCACAGGCTCCAGACGCGCAGGCTCAGTAATCGTGGCTCACGGGCCCAGTTGCTCCGCGGCATGTGGGATCTTCCCAGACCAGGGCTCGAACCCGTGTTCCCTGCATTGGCAGGCAGATTCTCAACCACTGCGCCACCAGGGAAGCCCAGGAAGACTCTTTTTTTTTTTTTTTTTTAATTTATTTATTTTTGGCTTCATTCGGTCTTCGTTGCCATGCGCAGGCTTTCTCTAGCTGCGGCTAGTGGGGGCTACTCTTCGTTGCGGTGTGGTGGCTTCTCTTGTTGCGGAGCACAGGCTCTAGGCACACGGGCTTCAGTAGTTGTGGTGCACGGGCTTAGTTGCTCCGCGGCATGTGGGATCTTCCCAGACCAGGGCTCGAACCCATGCCCCCTGCATTGGCAGGCAGATTCTTAACCACTGCGCCACCAGGGAAGCCCCAGGAAGACTCTTTCTTGATGAAAGATTGCATACCCTAGATTGAGAGGGGGGGAATGAATATTATTGGCAGCTACCACAGGTGTCATGCTCATCTCTTACCTTTAAAAATCTTGGAAGGGAACTGGCAGTGATTGAATACATGCCACACACCAGGAACTCTGCATATGTCCTTCCAATAAATTATCAGGTGAAGTCAGGGAAATGGGCAACAGCCACCTCATATTAGAAATTGTGAAAAACAGACTCAGAGATAGGAAATAATTTGTCCAAGGTCACTCAGCTAATATGTGGAAGAGCCAGGATGCGAACTGGGTCTTTCTGTCATGACCTGGAGAGAGTGTCTACTATCACCATACCACCTTGGGCACTGACCTTCGATCATCTAATTTCTCCAGCAGAATCTGAGGTCCAAATCGCATCAAATAACGTCTCTAAAATAGATCCCAAAGTCTTCAGAATCTAAACTCAAATTATAATTAACTAAGCAGTACTTTAAAATATATATATAGTTCTGTAATAAAAACAAGACAGGAAATATTGCAAAGTAAGCAAGTTTTGACCATAAACTACACGTGATATTTAATTTGGAGGGATATACAAGGCCAAATATTAAAAGAAATTTGAGATCGTATTGTCTTGAGAATAAGTCCCCAGTTTTTGGCCTTGTTTTATGGCTTCATACCTTCTGTAGGTTATATAGCTGTTCCTCCTATGTTTATAGTCAGAACTTGGAACACTGACATTTTTTTCCCTGTCGGATGTTAGTTAGTTAGCAACCTTTAATGCATTTACTCATTTTCAGTGTGTGGGTTGATGATTCTCGCCAAAAGCCTATGTGGCTCACTCTTTTATTTAATATTCAACAAATATTTCTTGAACACCACCTATGTGCCAGATATTGTCCATCTACTAGGTTCTTTGTGTTGTAGAACTTTTCCCATATATGCCATAAGGATATTCCAAAGGTCCTTGAATCTAATAGTTTAGGAACTCCAAATGTAGTGTAAACACTAACAGTATAGAATTTATAGTAATGATAATAATAGTTAATGTTTATTGCATGTTGGCCATTTGCCAGGCTCTACTGATGAATGTTTTTGTATGCATCTCATGTAATCGTAACAATAACCCTGTGATGAAAATGCAGTTTAGTATCATGCCTTTTTACAGATGAGGGCACTGTCCTAGAGAGATTATTACATAGTTTGTTCAAGATCGTAAGCTATAAAGTATCAAAGATGGGGCTCTAATCCAGGCCCATCTGACAGGAAGTACACATATTCTTAACCACAATGTGTTCTGCCTTCCAGTTAATTCCTTTCTGTTAGAGTCAACAAACGTGCGCTGGGTGCCGGGAAATAAAGATGAATAGACAATGGTTTCTGCTCTTAAGAAGCACCAGTCCACTGTGGGGAACAGGCTCAACTAGGCTTAACAAGCATTGGGCCTTGTTATATTTCATGCACTGCTGGGTACTGGAGATAAGCATAAGTCAGGCACAATCTCTGCCCTCAAGGAACTCGCAGTGGTCAGAGACAGATATAGAAACAGGAACTGTGAAAGGCAACTGATTCCTACTTCCGCTTTCCAGTCTTGGAGCCGTTTGGATGCTCACAGGCACTGAGACGCAGTATTATACTGGGGCTCTGCAGCAGGTGCTTTGGCCTCATCTTCAGTCCACCATTTATTGGATGACCGCAGTCAGACTGCTTAGCTTCTTCTCGCAACCTGTTACCTCCGTGTTGAAAAAAGAGGTGAGCTTCTTCTGTTTTAAATCGCTGGTGGTTGCTGGGGGCACTCGGAACGGAAGGCCTGTGGTGAGAGTTAGCTCTTTAGAGAAGGTGTGAACCCGTCCCAAGACTGGCAACTGGGGAACTTGAACGGAGAGTTGGGCTGTCTGAGCCCTGATTTGATAGGTCCCTCGCCGGCTCCGCTACCCGTGCCAGAGCACGCTGTTGGTCGCGGTCTCTCCTCGCGCTCCCCACGCCCAGCTTCTCGCGGGATTCCGCGCTCTTCCGGCTCCAGCGCGGACTTCCTCTGGGGGTGCGGTGCGCAGGCTTCCAGACTCTACCTGGAAGGTGACGGGGATGGGTGCTTCTGATCCGGCGTCGCGGGAGAGTCCGTTCGCTTCAGCCCACGCCTTCCATGGCTCGTTTGTTGAGAAGAGTTGGTGGGCTTTAGTCGGTAGGAAAGTCTTCAAGTTTCCGTGCTGTCAAGGTAATTTTACTGGCATTTCCTTCCACTCCTCTTCCCCCACCCACTGTCTCCGCTACAAGTTTTCGACGTGGTGACCCGCAGCTCTGGAACCGGGATTCAAATTGTTCAGTGCTTTTTCTGTTATTCATGAAAAATTAACTGACGGTGCCGTTTTGTGTGTGTGCTTCTTGCTTCCCTCCCCCGAGTCACGGTAGGAGAGCAGCTTCACAGCTTCATAGCAAGACTGTAAATGAACTGTGTGTTCAAGAAAGATGGCCGGTTAAGAAGTCATTTGGTGGAAAGGGAAATACCAGGGTTCCCTTTCCGGTTAATGATAAACCGCTGGCCCAGGCCTTAACCTCTCCAGACCTGTCTCTCTCAAATCAGGATCGTAACTTGGCCCCGGATTAGGTTTGTAAATGACCAAGGCATGCCAGTGGTAGAGGAAATGTAGAAATAAAGAACCCTTTTGGGTATTGATATTTGTTTTTCCCATCATTTATTTCTTGCCTTCACGAATTCAACAGGAACTTCATTTTGTGGTCCCTAGCCAGTAAGAAGTCTAACACATAAAAGTGAGGAGAAATTTCAAGTGGCAGCCCTCAGGGATCTGTTAGATTTCTGAGTAAACAATGGTATCCTTTAGGTTTCTGGTCAGCTAATGTGGCCTTTCTATTGAAATATATTAAATTCACTATGCTAGCTCTTTTGAAGTTCTTTTGAAATTAATATATAGTAACTACCTATATATCTACATAGGTAGACTATTACCTGTGTACCTATATAGGTACTCAAGCATAATAATATTTCCTGAACAGCTAGGGATGCAAGGTTCTCTGCAGCTCCTACTAATATCAGATATGGTGGTAAAATTACTTGAATGTAGAATCCTCTGGGTAAATGTGTTCGTGCCCTATATATCATAAATGAAAGGGTGCGCAGGTAGCTCTGATTCTGGATAAGAAGGGAAAGCTTGTTTTCTCCCAAGATAGTGGGCCATTATGGCATAAATATCCAGCACCTGCTACTGTTTCTTGCCCATAATCAATTCAGTTCAATAAATAATTGTTTCATTAAAAGTTGAACCAGGTGTCCCTCTGAAAAAAATAAGTGAGCCATAGAAGACAGAAAGGAAAGGAGTGTAGTAAAACATGAGAGAATGAACCAGATTCAGAAGCTGAAAAAGGTGTATATAAACATCTTGGAGAGCTAGGCACGTGGGTCCAGGAACAAAATAGAAACCAGTAAGAACTGATCCCCAACCTGAATTCTTTATGTACCTGTAATTGTCTGACATCACTGACTGCACATGGCAGGAGTACTAATGCATCTTCATTGCCACGGTGTTTGGGACTCCTCTGATGGGCAGCTTTGGCTGAAGGATTACCATCAGCCTAACTTGAACTTTTCAAACTGGGCTGCAGGCTGAAATGCTGTCTACTTAGTCTTCTCCCTCTCCTTCATAGGCGTCGGGTCCTGTGTCACCGTTCTCAGACTAACTATCCCACCTTCCCTTGCTCCCTTTTATCTTTCACAGATATTTCCCCTAGTAAATCTCTTGCATGTTGTTATGGGCTGAATTGTGTCCTCCCCAAAATTTGTATGTTGAAGCCCTAAAGTCCCAGTACCTCAGAATGTGACTGTATTTGGAGATGAGTCCTTTAAAGATGTGGCTGAGGTAAAATGAAGCTGTAAGTGTGAACCCTAATCCAGTCTGACTCGTGTGCTAATAAGAAGAGGGAATTCTGACGCACAAAGGGGTGTGTGTGCACACCCAAGGGTGTGTGTGCAGAGGAGGGTCCATGTGAGGACACTGTGAGCAGGTGGCCATCTGCAAGGCAAAGACAAGCCGCAGAAGAAGCCAAACCTGTTGACACCTTGATCTTGGACCTCTAGCCTCCAGAACTGTGAGAAATAAATTTCTATTGTTTAAGCCAAAAAAAAAAAAAAAAAGAGATGAAAGTAGAATTTACTTTCTGGAGGAGTTTATTTGGAGGATTAAGTGATAAAATGTAGGCAAAGTGTCTCTATATGGTCAGTGTATGTTAGTCACTATTATTATTATCATGCCCTTGTATGGCTTATACGAACATTACAGGTGGTGCCGTCTGTGAGCTCATCCTCATGTCTTTTTGGCTGCAGCCACCACCTTCACACACGTGTAACCTGACACCATTGCCTCAGCTGCCACACCTATCTCTGATTTCTGCCCAGGAGTCCACTCACCACTCTAGCATGCACAAAACTGGAAGTGCAAGGGAGTTGACAACCCATGTGGCAACTCTTGACAGTTGGAGGTCTGGGGGTGGGAGGAACTGGTGGATAGAGGCTCCCCTCCTCACCCCTTGGAGAGAGAGTTCTGAATGGCATGACGGATGCTCCTCAAAAGGTCCCAGAGGATTGAATCCCAGTTACCCACAACAGTGCATAGCCCGGTGCGACATCCTGGTATTGCCTTTCCCTCCTTCTCTCTTCACTCTCCCTGGTTCCTCACTCCTCTTCCCTGAGATCACTGCTCAGAGTGAACTATTACATGCCAACCTTTGAATCAGGCTCTGTTTTCTAAGGGATTATAGAAGTGGGCATAGGGAGGGAGGGAGAATGGGTAGTGGGAATGAGAGGTTTCCAGACTAAAAAATGGGTCATCTAGATCATTGCCACCTCACACATTTGGATCCCCTCTATGAAATCTTTGCCAACTGGTCATCTAGCCATTGCTTTAATATGTCCTGTGAAAGGAATGCATGATCTCTAATCCCATTTGTAGACATCCTTATATCCCTGGCACCTAGAACAATACCTAACATGGAATAAGAGCTTAAGAAGAATTACTGAATGAATTTTTAAGTGAAGAAAATTTTGTTGGTTTGTATAATGACTGCAAATCTACTTTTCTTTGCCTTTAAAGCATTAGATCTAGTTTTCCATATAAAATAAGCCTTTATATGCTTTTGAGTCTGTTTTTGTTATTGTTTTTTTTCACAAAGAGAATTAATTACCAGGGGATTTGTAGGTCTTTTAATGACGCACTTTAAAAAATAACAGTGGAGGGGCTTCCCTGGTGGCGCAGTGGTTGAGAGTCTGCCTGCCAATGCAGGGGACACGGGTTCGGGCCCTGGTCTGGGAAGATCCCACATGCCGCGGAGCAAGTGGGCCCGTGAGCCACAACTACTGAGCCTGCGCGTCTGGAGCCTGTGCTCCGCAACAAGAGAGGCCGCGATAGTGAGAGGCCCGCGCACCGCGATGAAGAGTGGCCCCCGCTTGCCGCAACTAGAGGAAGCCCTCGCACAGAAACGAAGACCCAACACAACCAAAATAAATAAATAAATAAATAAATAAATAAATAAATCAATAAAAGGTGCTAATAATTAAAAAAAAAAACAGTGGAATTAAGTAGAGACTGAATGTTTCTACCTTATTTAATTGATGTAGACGTTTTTTTCCCTTAGATTTACATAGTTTTTTTTATGTGTTAGCAGTATGGAAAGTAAAATAGATTTGGAGTCAGAGGGTCAGAAGTTTATTCTGTATAACTTAATATTTTAGTGACTTTAAGGTTAGGTTAATTTTTTTCCCTGCTAAGTTACAACTTTTTTAAAAAGTAACTTTTCTGATTATAATGGCATTACATGTTCATGGTTAAAAATTTGGAAGAGACAGAAAGAAGCATGTTAAAAGAAAGAAAGGACAAAAGAAATTATTCATAATTTTTACTGCTCAGAGACAGCACTGTTTGACATTTTGGCTTATTTTATTTCAGTCCTTCTTCTGTCCATGAAATATGTAGGGTGGGTTATATTATATGTAAACTTTCCTATCCTGGTTCATTTTAGATACATTATAGATAAGTACTTAACAATGTTATTTGACATATGTTACAAACATTTTTATCAGCAAAATTTTTCATGTTTTCAGATGCATTCTCTTCCACACCTCCACTGCCCACCAAAGTTTTACTTAGAAGATTAAATATTTTAAAAGAATTTTAATTGGGCTTTTCTAATTATAACAATAAATAAGAAAAAAACAGAAAATAATACCTATTGACTTTGTTGTGGTCTTTACAATTTTTTTTCTATATTCTATGAAATTGGAATCATATGTATATAGTAAGATGATAACCTCTTTTCTTTTTTTTTTTTATGAATTTATTTATTTTAGGCTCTGTTGGGTCTTCCTTGCTGCACAGGGCTTTCTCTAGTTGCGGCGGGCGAGCGGGGGCTACTCTTTGTTGTGGTGTACGTGCTTCTTATTGCGGTGGCTTTTCTCGTTGTAGAGCACTGGCTCTAGGCACGCTGGCTCGTGGGCTTTAGCGCAGGCTCAGTAGTTGTGGCACACGGGCTTAGTTGCTCCGCGGCATGTGGGATCTTCCCAGACCAGGGCTCAAAGCCTTGTCCCCTGCATTGGCAGGCAGATTCTTAACCACTGTGCCACCAGGGTAGTCCCCCTCTTTTTTCTTTTAACAGTGTTTTGTGCTCATTTCTTCATGTCCTTACTTTTTAATTTTTTTGGTAAAAGTGAATTTTAAAGAGATCTAGGATTCCATTGTGTGGAATTGACACTATTGGTTTAGCCAGTTTGCCATTATTAAACTTTCAGGTTGTTTCTGATTTTTTTTTTCACTACTGTAATATTGTCAGGATGAGTATTAGATGTTATGGGTCATTTATGTGGGATGATAACATTTGTCACTCCTCTAAAAATCAAGTCTTTTCAAGATAGTTGGCATGGAAATGACAGTTTGTTTGGAATCTAATTTTTTTCTGAGATTTTCATGTGTATTATTTCATTAAATATTGCAGTTCAAGTACCTAGGTTAAAAAAGTACCATTTTGTTTCTTGGTCACTATTTGTTTTCATCAGTGGGTTTACAGGATCCAGATTATGGGATTTCTGTGATGTGTTGTTTTGGTTTTTGGTTTTTGTTTTTAGAAAGCTCCCCATTAGCAAAGTCACTTTTTAAAGTCTTTTTTGAATTTGTTACAGTATTGCTTCTGTTTTACATTTTGTTTTTTTTTGGCCACGAGGCATGTGGGATCTTAGCTCCCCGACCAGGGATTGAACCCACACCCCTGCATCGGAAGGCGAAGTCTTAACCACTGGACTGCCAGGGAAGTCCCTGTGATGTGTTGTTAGGAGAGATTCCCTTTATAGTCCATCATAAGTGACCTTCATTATAAACACATTTATAGGCTACAGAGGTAATAAGTTCTACCAGTAAAAGATACTGGATTAAAGGTAAGAGCATGTGATTTTCCTAGGGCTTGATGAGCATTCAGTCATGTCTGTGAAACGCTTGAACAGCACAGATGTACCATAGAAGATAATGTATTTTCCCCACTGGGGTCTGGATTGATGCATCATTATGTTATCATTTATAATGCATTTGGGAAGAACTGCAATTTCTTACCAGCACAGTGCATTTGCTCTCTTTCCATCACATACTCTCCTAAGTACATTTGTATGGACTACAGAAAAATTGCTTGTATTTAACAAGCCTCATCTGTTAACTCTTCCTACTGCTTCAGCTCTGGAGACCTGAAGTAACTTGAAAACTTCTGAAAGAAAATACTTTGGTTAACCTTTATTGGTCCATGAAGCTTCATTGTACCGAGAGAGAGAGAGATCAGAGTGTCTCCAACCTCTGTTCAACACACAGGAAGTAGAGCTTTCACTGGGTCCTGCCCAGCCAGAGCATGGTACAATTTAGAGGTGCAGGTTGACCTGGCTTCCTCCACCTCCACCCACATCTTCTGCCTTAACAGACTCAGATTTCTGTCTTGCGAGGCTGCTGTCCAAATCACCTACTTTTCTTTTATAGGCAGTAATGTTAGCCACCATCTGCAGAGCTGTGTCAGGCTTGGTAGTAGATACCTGGCATTAATTATTCCACTTCATGAGATGGGTTGAATTCTACCTCTTTATAGATAAAGAAATTGAGATTCTCAAAGGTTAAAAAAAATTCCCAACTTTACATCATTGTTAAGTAGTGGAAGATATTTGAAATTATATGTGTCTCGATCCCTTCCATTTCACAACATCCCCTTTCAAAAAATACATTTTTTTAAACCAATACTGACACTTAAATTCTTTTATACTGCAGTAAACTACCTATTTAAGAGAAGATTTGTAAGCAAAATAAAAGTGGGGGGAGGGGCGATTTGCTGACAAGTTCTTATCTCAAGCCAACACTGAGTTTGCAAAGAAGGATAAGTTCCTGGCAAGATCAGGGAAGCTACTCTTTCAGCAGATAAATTCTAAGGTTGGCAAAGGAAGTACAAAATTAACTTCTCACCATAATAATATGGAGCGCTCTTGAGATACTCCCCTGGCAGGACAGTGCTGACTGTCTGTCAACTTCTAATTAAAGAAGAGTTGTCAAACACACCAAATTACAGAAACTTTTTTATATACTCAGCCCTATGTGATGGTGATGAACGTTCTGGCCCTCTCTGACCTTACCTCAGCCTGGCTTATTCATTCCCTGGGACCTGTTCACACCTTTCTTCTTGCCCCTCCCTACCAGGGTCTGTGCCTTTCTGTTGCCTTGTTCCAAATGGCTTGTATGTATACATGCTTTAAGCTCTATATCAAGCATCAACTCCTCCTTGAAGCCCCTTCCTCATCCTTGTAGTGCTTCCTCTTTATGCCTCAGTTGCCTAGTGCTGACTTCTGTCATAAAATTCCCTAGGCCGTATTGCCTTCTTTTGTTCATCTCCCCATGCTGTGCTGAGAACTTCCTGTGTTCAGCGACTTTGTCTTATTCTTCCTGGATTTCCTTTGCCTAACCCAAAGCTTGACCTGAAATGGTCCCTCATCAATAATAGTTTAGTGGATGGATGAATGAATGAAAAGATAGATGATAATGATAAGGCCTAACATTTACTGATCATCTACTGTCTAGTAAATGCCAGGCACTGTGCTAAGAGTCTTAAATACTTTATCTCTTTTGATCCCCAAAATCTCCCTATAAGGTAGAAGTTGTATTTATCTCTATATTACTGATGGGAAAATTAAGTTCAGCAAGGTTAAGTAACTTGCCTAAAGTTATTCAACTAATGATTGATAGAATTAGGATTTGTGCTCAAATCTGTCTACTTTCTGAGCTGGAATTCTTAACTACCACAGCTAACAATATGGCAGCTTCACAAGGGGTGCCTCATCACCATCTCCTGGACCCCTGCCTGCTTGCTCCTTTTATAGAACCTACTTAAGGGAAGCATCTAACAAAATCAAGACATCCTGTTGTGTGCTATTTCCCCAACAAGTGCTTAAAATGGTACTTTTTTATGTTCCAAATACTATGTGTTTTAATCCTAAAGAAAGTAAGATTTAGAGTCTTTATTTTGTCAGCCACTTAGCATAACCCTAGGTAAAACAGGCAACACTAGAACAATTGTTTAGGTTACGATACCTGAATACTTGTGATTCATGATAATTTCTTACGTTTTGTATCTGATTATTAAATCTTTTTTCAGTGCAGATGGAAATAAAAGAAATATAGATTATTAATTTTGTGACTGTGTAAAGGACCTATTCAGAGCCAGTGTTTTACTTTTATTATTCTCATTGCATTGTGGCATTTCCAATTAATCCACTGAGATTTATGCCTTAAGGAGATAGAAACCTTTTTTAGCAGCACAGTAGAAGAATGTGGCATTTCATTGACAGCTGTTCATCTTTTCTCATGTTTTGTTCTGAGGCATGCCTGTTCTTAAATCATTTCTAACCCTTGGAGTCATGCAGAGATCTGGTCTGTGTTGGAACTGTAGCTCTGTCTTTCCATACTTTAGTCCACTGTGTTATAGTTCCTGGGTAAAGGCTCCATCTTTATTTCTGGGTGAGCCTTTTCCCCTGAACCCCAGGGAACAGGGCTGGATGACCAGGGAGGAAGCCAGGTCATTGGGGCCTTTTTGCTTCTTAAGCCCCAGTGAGACCCCCAGTAGCCAGGCTCCTGCAGCTTGTCTCCAACTCTTTCGGCCCTTGAGCTGAAAGTAGAGGCCAAGGAGGAGCTCCCTCCTACTTTCTCAAAAAGAGATGATAATCCCCACTAATGTGTATTTAATGCTTCCTATGTGTTAGGCGTCACGCTGAGCTCTTTAAATACATGAGTTCATCTACTTTTTAAAACAGTGTTATATATACTAATTGCTATCTTCAATTTATTATTTAAAATAATTTAAATTTTTGATTTTTCTAAAGTACATGTTGAAAAGTTTTTTCCTCCCCTTTTCTCATCCACACTATTTTTAGTTTTTTGTGTATTTTTTTGGAGTTTCCTTTACAAATACAGCAAATTATATACACACACACACTTTTTTTTTTTAAAGACTCTCAGGACTTTCCCTCCTGTGTGTTTTTTTAAAATTTTAATTAATTTTATTTTTGTTAATTTTTGGCTGTGTTGGGTCTTCATTGCTGTGCGCGGGCTTTCTCTAGTTGCGGTGAGCGGAGGGTACTCTTCGTTGCGGTGCACATGCCTCATTGTGGTGGCTTCTTTTGTTGCGGAACGCGGACTCTAGGCGTGCGGGCTTCAGTAGTTGTGGCACGCGGGCTCAGTAGTTGTGGCTCACAGGCTCTAGAGCGCAGGCTCAGTAGTTGTGGCGCACGGGCTTAGTTGCTCCACGGCATGTGGGGTCTTCCCGGACCAGGGCTCGAACCAGTGTCCCCTGCATTGGCAAGCAGATTCTTAACCACTGCACCACCAGGGAAGCCCACATATTTTTTTCTTTTACCTCCTTTCTTTCACACCAAAGGAAGCATCCTATATACTCTCTTCTGCACTATTTTTTTTTTTTTTTACTTATTGATGTGTCTTGGAGAGCTTTTTATGCCAGTACATAGAAAGCTTCTCTATTTTTTACAAGTACATAATAACCCAATGTAAATTGTACCATAATTTTATTATACCGATTTTCAAGATGAAACCAGAGCCCGCAAGGTTAAATAACTTTCCTGAAGTGAAGAGAAAGGTAGAATTCCCCTATGCCACCTGCCTCTGACTGCAGGGGTCACAGAAATCTGGAGATCATTTGACAAAGAAATAAAGGCCACAGTGCTTCCCCAGTTCAGCAGCCCCCTGCTTCTGCTCCCTTTCATACTTCCTCCCTAAGGCCCTGCTCTGAGTCTTGTGAGTACTGTTTAGAGTGGAGCAAGGTGATGTGCTTTGTTTTTTTCTCTTCATCCTTTTCATCCTGTTTGACATATTTGGGGTCGTATCCCTCTGCTCATGTCTGCCTTTATTGGGACCCCTTTAGATGTCTGCTCTAGACATCTTTAGGAGTAGTTATTTGTGACAAGCCTTGGAAACTTGAGGTTTGACTGCAGATCCCAAAGTGTCTGATGTTTGCGTACATTCAGAACTATTTTCCCTGCCCAACTTGACATCTGCCTGCAGACAACTACCTAACCTCTCAAAGACCTGGCTATCCTCTGAAGCAGTGAGAGCTACTGATATTTTTGGTCATCATTTAGCAGCCTCTGCCTGTCAACTGAACTCATCCCATCTGGCTGGTTCTGAACTCTTGGCTGCAGACCCTGACTTTACAATCACACTTCTGGAAGGCAACATGGGTGAGGGTGAGATAATTTAGTAAAGGCTGCCAGAACTTGGCACATAGCAAAAACTCAGTAAAGATGATCAGATGATGATGATGATGGTGGCAGCGATGATGGTGGTGTGGTGATGATGTCATGTAATTCTTTAAAAGACGTGCAAACTATGATTATCTTTATAGATGTGGTAACTTAGAAAGGTTTTTGTTTTGCTAGAGCTCACATAGTCATTGAGTGACAGAGGTGAGAGTCAAATCAAGGTCCTTCTAGGCTGTTCTTTGTATTACATCATTAAATAGCATTCAGAGGAGACCCGTGTTACCAAATGGCACATTTAAGTACATAGTTAATAAGACACTGTGCGTACATCCGGGTTCACGCATGAAGTAATGTTACTATGATAAAAGGTTTGTGATTGGCACAAGATTCTGCTGTGTTCTTCAGTACATTACAATTATATTAAAATGAAACGCCTACTCTCATTTCTGCAAATTCATCATCCATATATTTTATTTCAGTCTCAGAAACGTTTGAAACACATTTTAAAGCCAATTTTGGAAAGAAAATTTCCCTTTCAGTAATTCTAATTATAATACTAATAGTTAACTATAATATAAAACTATAATACTAATAAAAGTTACCATGCTTGTTATATACCAGCCACTGTACTAAGCTGTTTACGTCTATTATCTCATGTACTGTCCATAACAACCCTATGAGATAGGCATTATTGTTTTCATTTACAGATGGGGATTGAGGCTTAAGCGAAGCTAAGTGACTTGTCCAAGGTCTTTATTTATTTATTTATTTATTTATTTATATTATTTGGTTGTGCCGGGTCTTAGTTGCAGCAGGTGGGCTCCTTAGTTGTGGCTCGTCAGCTCCTTAGTTGCGGGCAGCAGGCTCCTTAGTTGTAGCTTGCAGGCTCCTTAGTTTTGGTATGTGAACTCTTAGTTGCAGCATGCATGTGGGATCTAGTTCCCTCACCAGGGATCGAATCCGGGCCCCCGTATTGGGAGCGTGGAGTCTTAACCACTGCGCCACCAGGGAAGTTCCTTGTCCGAGGTCTTAACCGCTTAGTAAGTGGCAGAAGCCAGATGTCAACCCAAGTGAAAAGTGACCAAAAGCCCTTAGGTGAAATCACTGTGCTTCACCATAGCTTTCTCTCCCCAATGGTAAGCAACAGGGTGGCCACCTCTGCACCTATAAGAGAGTGCAGAGTCCATGAGCCAAGTCTATTGTGAGTCCTTTAGAATCATTTCTTACTGGTAAGAGATTTTAAATTACATGTCGTAATTTTCCCCAGATGGATCTCAGTGTTCTTCGTCTCTCTGTTTAGGAAAAAAATATCACAGTGTGGTGCATGTTCTTTTTTAATCCCACCTGCACTGTTAGCACCTTTACTTTTTTTCAAAGCTTTTTACGTACGTTATCTCATTGGTCAAGTCACCAACATTTCTTAGCCAGGCTACTGGTGGAATTCTCCTTCCATACCCGTAATACACACCATTTCTTTCTAAACGAGACCATTCCCAAGTATGGTCTTTCCAGATTAGATATTTAGAAACCACTTATTTTATTTAAGGGGTTAGGAGTTAATTTCTTTTTTTTTTTTTATAAATTTATTTCTTTATTTATTTATTGGGTGCGTTGGGTCTTCGTTGTCGTGCGAGGGCTTTCTCTAGTTGCGGCAGGCAGGGGCCACTCTTCATCGCAGTGCGCGGGCCTCTCACTGTCGTGGCCTCTCTTGTTGCAGAGCACAGGCTCCAGACGCGCAGGCTCAGTAGTTGTGGCTCACGGGCCCAGTTGCTCCGCGGCATGTGGGACCTTCCCAGACCAGGGCTCGAACCCGTGTCCCCTGCATTGGCAGGCAGATTCTCAACCACTGCGCCACCAGGGAAGCCCTCTCTTAATTTTTTGAGAGCTTCAAAAACTGAACTCATCCTGGCTGAAAGCACCAAGTGTGGTCAATCAAAGCCTCTTAAAACAAATTAGATGCCATCTGCTTCCCAACACTGAGAATGTAGACCTGTTTGAATTAGTATTACAACAAGCCAGTTGCATGTGGTTTGATTAATTACTCGTGAGTTCTTACATAAAAGTAATTTTTCCTGAGTGAATTCTTTAGATAATTAAATGTCAAGTATGTGTTATTATTTTAGAGTCAACTTCATATTCTTTCTTTAAGCAGCAAATTTGATATTGTTTACTTTAGTTGAACCTTTACTGAGCACCTACTGTATGCTAGGTGCTATTCAAGGCATTTTGGATTGCTTGATAGAAAGAGTAGAATCCAATCTTCTGCTTCCTCCTCCTACGATACAAAATGTTATGTACACTGATCTGTGATTTCTTTGAGGGCAAAGAGCGTGTCTTGTTGCTCTCATACGGAACACCTAATATAGGACCTCACCTGTGGAAAGATCTTCTTTATTGAAAGCGAATGACTTCTTGTTTCATCTGCTTTCATGAAGGGAGCCATTAGCAGTCTTGGATCGTAGAAAGGGGCATTCGTACTTCTGTTTTCTGTGACAAAGATCAAAGATGGACTTAGTACAGATTCTCTTCTCTGGGCTCCCACAGTGCTTTGCAACTGTCTAATAGCAATAACACTTCTTCCACTTGTGACTGTGAGTTCCATGTCAGGTACTGTGTCTTACTTACTCCTCTATATATAGGCATAATCCTCTGCACATAGGCATTCAGTCAGTATTTGTTGAATTGAATTAATCACAGGCTGCTTCATTTCCCTCCCAAAGAGCAGAGACCGTGTCTTCATCATTTCCGTTTACATCTTATCTATAGCACATGGTGATGCACATTTTGCACCTAATTCGTGATCAGCAAGTGCTTACGGATTTCAGGTCTCATCTTTCCCTTGTTTGAGTTCATTGTGCTACCACTTTGCTTTTTCATAGCAAGACCCCAAATTTGAATCAAGGAATGAGTGTCTTCCCTGACTGACTGACTTACCCAATGAATAAATAATAACCAAACACACGAATAAGGTGCCTTCTCCTACAGCCACAATAATGTCTCCCTCTCACCTGACGAGTTGGTAAACAGGGTCCTGAAAAGGAAGGACTTGTGTAAGGTCCCTAGAGAGATTGTAGTCACACTGCAACTAGAATCCAGATTTCATTATTTCCAGCCCAGATTTCTACCTTCTTGACATCTGCCCTCTTTCCCTTTCTTTACATCCCCACTGCTGCTGCCTGAGATCAGGCCCTATCCCTCCCACCTGGACTGCTGCTCTAGCCTCCTGACTGTTCTCTCCACTGCCATCCTCTACACCTCCAGCTTGTCTTCCACGTGGTTGCCACGGTGATCTTCTAAAGTGCAAATCGGATCATGCTTACTCTGTTGTTTAAATCTAGAGTCTACACTCCTTCACATGACCCACAGGGCAGCAAAGGCTCTGCCCCAACCCCCAGGCCTGCCTCTCATTTCCCTCCCTCAGAGCCCATTTCCCAGCCAGGTTCAGGTGTCTCCAGTGACCCCTAATCTTTAATTGTTTCATGACACTGTGCACGGCTGCCCTTATTCTTCCTGCTTTCTGTACCACTGTTTCACCTTGTCTCCTTGGTAGACAGCAGCTTCTAGGGTCTTCTTGGTGGACAGACAGGGGTCTCTCTTTTATCGAACCATAATCTCTGTCCTCTGCCCCTCCCCACACATACTCCCTCCGTCATTAGAGCTGATGGCTAAACACTTCATACACTTTTTTCCACCTTAATACCTGTAACACTTCTTTCACTTACTTTTTGAACACTTCTGTCTCTGAGGAGGCCGTGAACTTTTTAAGGATAGAGACTGGATCCTATTCATATTTGTGTCCCAGAACCTGGCAGTAGGTTAGGCATATATTAGACACCCTGTTACATAGCTGCTGACTCTCTGAAATAAATATAACATCCATAACCCTTCACAGTGAATTAACTCAACGTATGGTTTCCTTTAAATTAAGCCTCACATGGGATGATAGTTGGATTATGTAAGACTTGAAGGAGAGTGTATTTAAAGAAAAGCAGCACTTGAAAAGGTCTTGCTTTTATAGGCGGTGAATGAATATTTCACAGCAACCATGGGATACTGTGTCAGCGCTTTGGTAACGCAGAGTGGCCAGAGGCTCACTGTATGGTTTTGTGGAGCCCTCTGTAACTGCCTCCCCACTGCTGCATGCCCTCTAGCCCCTGATTCACTGAAAGAAGGCAGTGTGGTTACCTGTTGAGTGGAGAGGACTTGGGGCACATTCAGATCTTGCATCAAGGAGTAGATTTTCAGCTCCTTTTCCAGTTCAGTTGTTAAACTCATTCCTGCCTGACCGACCAGTTGCTGAATTGTTCATTTGTTTATTTATTTATGATGCGTGTCTCCTGGGCTTCAGAGCTAGCTTCAAAATGCTACTGATCCATCTGGTTTAAATAGAGCATGCTAAGAAGAAATGAGGGAAACAATGGGACCTTGCAGTTGAAGGGAAATAGAAACCTCCTGGCAAACAGGAAGCGGAGAGAAATTCAGATTCTTTTCTCTTTCTTTATGAGTTTGTCCTGGGGGAGGGAAGCGATTTTTAGCAAGAAGACATGCTTTATAACTGGAAGTTCACATTTCTACCTGCAGTGATCTGATATTCAACATCTGTGAGGTCTGAGTTCGTGGAAAACGTTTTGAATCATGTTTAGGCAGGCTAGTCTGGGGCCCAGGACAGTGGCCTTTGTTCTTCCTTTTCCCATCTGTTTCATTATTCTCTTAGGCACTTCATATGCCTGAATGCAAGCAGCCTTGTGAACGTTTTGCCTATGCAACAAGCAGGGGTCGGCCTCTTGGCTTTGGGCATCCTGGATTCTCCAGTAAAAGAGCCATTCGCCTTGATAATACATTTCATTTGTTCAGAGTCAGGAAGAGTATGGTGATTAGAGACGTGGGCTTTCGGTGTCTGTTAGGTCCCAGTTAGAGCCCGGGCCCTGCTGCTCACCACGTGGGTGATCATGGGGATGCTATGTTAACCTCTCTGAGCCTCAGTTTCCTAATCTCATAAGTGGAGCTTATTACTCACGTAATAAGCTTGTTAGAGCTTGTTGAGAAGATTAAACAAGCTATGTAAAAGGACTTCACGGTGAATACTTGGGAATCATCACCTAGTTTTATAAGATCTGAATGCGCTTTCACTTTCATTGCCACTGGTCCTCACTGTGTGCCTGGAGAGGCATTGTTGGCCCCATCTGACAGAGGGAAGAGGCTCGTAAGCCTGAGAGCCCTTTGCCCCAGCGAGTGTCCTCTCTTCACTCTGCCACCTTTGGTTGTAGATGCATATCCTCTATTCACCTTTTCTAAGGCATGACTCAGAGCTCTTCCTTCTGACAGCGAATCTTCTGAATGAGAGACAATAACAATCAAATATTTTGGCGTTACTCACCAGGAGAGCCAAAAGCTCTCTGCCTTCCACATTTAAAGCATGAAGAATACTGCTTTAAAAAGCACTGTGCAAGGGTGGTACATGATCTGATTTGGGTCACATCTTTGATTTGTACTGTTTTTCCCTTCTATCAAAGGAGAAGAGGGTGGGGTACATGTCCTCCATGAAGGAGAGCAGGAGAACGGTGCAGAGTGGCAGGCTCAGGGCAGCCTGAGTTTTCTCCACACCCTACTGCTGCTCATGGTCTGATTGCATGTTGCCTGCTGTTCACGAAGGGACTGGAGGGCAGAACAAGGACTCAGCTTCCCCAAGTTGGAAAAGCTATTTAGAAGCTATGTACCCTTCTCCAGACTGTCCAGTGATTGTTTGACAGTATTAAAGGAATGGATGTTTTTGCCAGACAGCCTTTCCTGTATGCCCTCAGGACACCAGAGCCAACACGGTCAGCCAATCCATAGTCAATTTATTTCAGACAATTTGGAAGAGTACATGTAACAACAATGTATTGGTTACAATAATACAAGCTCTTGTTACAGTCAACTCTTAAAATGAATAATGGTTTAAACACAATAGAAGCTTATTTTCTTTCTCATGAAGTTCAAAACTTGTCTTAACTCTCCTCTAGGCAGTGATTCAGGGACTTTTTCCATGCTTTGGCCCCTCCATTTTCAACATGTGGCTTCCAAGGTCAAAGGATTCATTTGCATCAAGCTGGTGGGAGGGAAAGAGAAGTTGAAGGCTTGCTGGGGAAATGTTGTTATAGGCCAGGCCCATTCCATTTCATTGGCCAGAACTCACATTCCCTTGGCCAGAGCTCAGACAGATGGCCGCACCTAATTTCTTGGGTGGAGTCTAGTTTTGTGCTCCAGAAGAGGAAATGAGTTTGGTGAACCAACCAGTTTCTGCCTCAAAATAATTATGACCAACTAACATTTATAAAGCATTTACTTTGTGTCAGGCCTTGTGCTAATAAGCACTTTATCTACATTATTTTAAAATTCATATACTATGTTTTTCACCCATTTGAAGTATACAATTCATTGGTTTTTGATATATTCACAGAATCGTGACACCATCACCACCATCTATTTTAGAACATTTTCATTATCGCCTCCCAAACCCCATACCCATTAACAATCACTCCCCATTTCCTCATCGCCTCCCAAACCCCATACCCATTAACAATCACTCCCCATGTCCTCGCATCTCCCCGCCCCCACTGCAACCCTACGCAACCACCAGTCTCTTTTCTGTATGGATGGATTTGCCTGTTCTGAACATTTCATATATAATGGAATGCTTATATTCTTTTATATAATCCTCACAACAACCGTACAAGCTAGACAGGTTGTTATTCCCATTTTACAGATTTACAGAGGATCAGGTTGCTTAAATGACTTGCCAGTAAATTTAAACCCTGCCTCTCACTGAACTCTATCATACTATGCTGTGTCGCAATTATGAAGAATAATCACACCATGATTTGGGAAAGAGGTTTTGGGAAAGAGGAGGAAGGGGTGTTCGATTGCTTGCTTTTAAATGAATTATCATGGCAAAAAAACCTAACTTTTTCATGGAGGTCTCCTTTACTAAAGTGACAGACACTTAGAAGTCAGAGAGATCAAGGTTTAAAGCCCAGACCTACCACTTAACCAGGTGTATACAAAGTATGCACTGCTTAATTCCTCTTGAGTCTTAGTGTCTTTATCTATAAAATGGGAATAATGAATCTGTTTGCTGGGAGGATTGAGTGAGATTAGCCTATGTGAAAGCTGTTCCCACAACTTTACATAGTTGATGCCTTGCCAGTGTTAGTTGCTCTTGCTTAGAAGTGAAATTCTGGCTGTAATTGGGCAGCCACAGAAATTATGTTAATGTATCTGGCCCTCCGGGATACTGTCTGGAAAGAAATTATTGTGACTTGGTGTTTTACAGTATCCAGATTATAACCCAGAAGTGACTGAGATCCTAGGAGGATTTCTAACAACGAGGGTTAGGAAAAAGGGACATATGCTCCAGGATAGAAAAGTATATGCAGATTCTGGTCTATCGACTTCTGATCTCATCTGGGCAGAACAGTTTGTTAAAGGCACCTGGAAAGAACCAGCTGAGCCAGTGTAAGTTTGAAGTTCCTTGGGAAAGAAGATAAGCTGGCTGAGTTTCTGTAGGCAAAGAGCCAGTAATGAGGTTTCCAGCATTCCATCACATGTCCTTTTCATCACTTTCAGCTCAGCCAGAGACGGCAAAGTCTCAAGACTCAGAGGCCAAGAGTGCCTTTGAGAGACTCACGGAGGTAGCTGTGAAGGAGTGAATTGTGCTTTTGTTCCATTGACCCATTCCCCACTCTACCCTGTCGTTAGCCATAAAGATACTGAAATCTGGGCATGAGAGCGCAGAGAAGACCGAGGAGGCAGTGGGAAGTTGTATTGGCAGTGGCTCATGATCATATAGCCAGAAGAGACCATCAGAAAAAAAGGGTCTGAACTCTATGTAGAATCAGGGGCTCATTTCAGCCTTAAAAATCTGTCCTAAAGGCCTCTGGTTCTGCCATTTCCTAATAGCATGGACAAATGACTTAATCTCTCTGAGCCTCCATTTCCATATAGGATTGTTACCTGGACCGTGACTTACAACCCTGCACCCCCAACCTGCATAATTCCAGGGGGCTCCATTCACATACACTAGGGGTCAGCATATTGCAAACCTGTAATGGGTCAGACACTAAATATATTAGGTTTTATGGGCCATTTGTTCTCTACTGCAACTAATCAAGTCTGCTATTGTCTTGCAAAAGCAACTATACATAATATATAAACGAATGGGTATGGCTATGTTCCAATAAAACTTCATTTATGGACACTGAAATTTGAATATTATATAATTTTCATGTGCTACAAAGCATTTTTCTTCCTTTGATTTTTTTTCTACCAATTAAAAATGTAAAAATCATTCTTGTCTTATAGACTCTACAGAATCAGACAGTGGGCCAGATTTGGTCTGCAGGCCATGATTTATAGGCCCCTAACATACACTAAAATATGTTCAGTGTCCTCTAGAGAGATGCAGTGCAGTGCCATGATTACTGCAAGGACCAAATAAGAAAGAACATGTAAAGTGATTAGCATAGTGTCTGCCTGTTATAAGTACTCAGCAAATGGTTGTTATTACTATTTGCTCACTAAATAAGAAATATATTATCAACTATACTTCAGTAAAAAAAATATTAAAACTAAAAAAAAATATATTAACTACTTGCCACAGACATCTGGAAAGGGAGACAGTTACATTTTGGTTACTTAACATTTCTACTGTGTTAAGCTTTTATTATTATTAAAATATATATTAAAATTAAAACTATAAAAACTGGTTTGGACAGGTAGTGACATTTTGAGGCCACCCAGTTTTGTAATTTTTTCCTAATGTCGCAGTATTGTCTCTTCAATTTGTAGACATATTTTAGTATAGTTGTTGGTTGGTTGGGCGATTGGGTTCAGGACTCCTGTGGATACCAAAATTCGAGGATGCTCAAGTCACTTATATAAAATGACATCTTATAAAAAATATATAAAATAACATCTTACGGAAGAACCTGAACGAACTTTTTGGCCAACCCAGTACTTGCATATAACCTATGCACATCCTCCCGTATACTTTAAACCATCTCTAGATTACTTATAATAACTAATACAATGTAAATGGTATGTAAATAGTTGTAAATACAAGGTAAATGCTATGTAAATAGTTGCTGGTGTGGTAATTTCTAGTCTTGCTTTTTGGAACTTTTCTGGAACTTTTTTTTTCCAAATATATTCGATCCACCGTTGGTTGAATCATGGATGTGGAATCCACAGATACAAAGGGCTGACTGTACTTGGTCTGTGCTGCTAGGTGCTACATGAATAAATGAGTTTAGGTCTTTTCTGTCTAGGAGCTCATGTTCTTCTCCAAAGTGGGTATATGCATCCTAAGGGTATGCAAGATGATAGCCTTTCTCTTTATATTAACTCTTCATCTCAGCCTTTAAATTTCTGTTTTGGTATAGGATTTATAATGTACATACTGTGCCATAGTAATATGGTTGTACATCCTACAATTTATAAATATATAAATACTCAGATAGTGGAAGGTGTGCTCATATTTTCTTTAAATGATGTTGACAAAGTTTTGAGAAAACTGGTTGAGAAGGATTTGGTATGAGTGATGTAGGTTCTTATTCAGAACTAGGCAACTGTTTTTAGGACATGAATTAACAGTTACTCTGGTGTCTATTTTGTGGCAGGTGGGAAGCAAGATATTTCACATTTTAAATTTCAGAATAACACTTATAACAGCTATATGATAAGTACAGTTATCTCCATTTTATAGATGAGGAACCAAGTTCAATTCAGAGAAGATAAGCAACTTGTAAAGGTCAGCTTGAATGAATCAGGACTGTCTAACTATAAAGCATGACATTTACCACTTCAACCTTCATTGCATTGAAGAAGTTCATGAAAAAGGAATGATTATTCTCTGGTATTCCTAATCTCTGAAGTTAGTCTTTTTCCCGTCATGTGTACTTAGTTTATTGAGTGGTAAATGGATAAAATTCCACTCCCCCAGAGATCCATGATCAACCCCTTACCTGCTGACCTCTGCACATCACATGCTTCTCACTCTGATTAGAAATCTTCTTAATTAGATATCTCCTAGTCAGTCATCCATCAAGACTCAGCTTAGACATCACCTCCTCCAGGAAGCCTTCTTGACTTCACCTCCCAGACTAGGTGAGATGCCCTTCCTCTAAGTATTTATAGCACCCTAATGAGTCCT
Organism: Eschrichtius robustus; assembly: GCF_028021215.1. Classification (NCBI taxonomy): domain Eukaryota; kingdom Metazoa; phylum Chordata; class Mammalia; order Artiodactyla; family Eschrichtiidae; genus Eschrichtius; species Eschrichtius robustus. The sequence goes on from NC_090834.1 coordinate 52,043,719, forward strand.
TATAAAATATGCTAGCTGTGTAGTTAGTTGTTATCTGCTTGTTACTCCCTGGACTGAAAGCCCCTTAGGGGACAGAAAATCTGACCTTGATTGTATTGACCTCCTGCCATCCAACGTGGTAATAAGGTGCCTGAGACATAACAGACCCTCCATGAATATTTATGGAATGAAGAAATTCCTCCATCATTGATTTGTAGTCTGAGATAACTTCGGCAAAGAGATGGGTTGAAGTTTGTCTTTATTTAGGTTGCCCAGGATAGGGCAAATTGGTGGACATGAATTAGGTTATAGGGGACCAGATAATGGTAAAACAAAGGAAGTAAACTTTTGTATGTATGAAGGCTTTTTCATTCTGGGTTTCTCCTTCTGAAGAGGGTACCTACTCTCACACCAATCAAATTTATATTAGTGATGTATATGATTTATCAGTATATTCCAGTTTCTCTCTGTGTATGTTTATGTGAGCATATATATAAGCCCACACATAGTCATGAACATGAGTTCATAAAAATAGATGACCACAATTTCTGTAAACTATCTCATGATCACTGAAAGTTCAACAAAAGGTTAGAGTTCATTAACACTCTTCAGGTTGGCCCATCTTGCCAAGTCATTCAGTTGCTCTAAATCTCCTTTGGTCCTAAAGCCATTTCCCTCCGGGATGCATAAAGCTTTACCTCTTTCTTTAAAGGGAACTAGCATTTACTGAAAGCTTTTGCAATATTCCAGATATTTAACCGAGGTGATCTCATTTAATCCTCAGACGTTTGCACAAATCCACAGGTCCTGAACCCAAAAGAAAATGGATCAAGTCAAAAGCAAGTCAAGAATTTAGTGAAATAGAAAATCTTCACTAGGAAAGAAGGAAGAAGGAGCGGGCAAGACTAAGAAAAAATCTGAATTTTGTTGAATTCAGTTATGAATGAATATTGTTAAATTCTTACACAAATTTGTTGCACAGGATTATACCAAATTAATTTGTTGGTGATAAGATGAGAGTTTATGACCATTAGCACAGTTTATATATGAGCAGGGAGGGACCTTTTCAGCTGATTGGGAGAAAAGCTTTCTTCTTCCTACCACCAGATATGGCTACATGTGAAGGGTTTTCTTGCTGAAAAAGGACAGCATTCGAACAGTTGTTCCCAGATTTTTACATTTCATAGACCAGAAATGCTTCAGAACAAACTTTTATAGGCCAGTAGAGTTGCCAAATTTTTATCTTGCCAATAAAATGAAGGACATTAAAAAACAAGACAAAAAACCCATGATCTATTTTAATCTTCATTTCAGAAATAAAAAGACAACTTTTAATAGCAAAAACGATAATAAAAGAGTAGAAAAGATATAATCTCATAATAAAGAAAGGTCATTTTAGCTTGATGAAAAATCACTGCATTCTATTTACTTTTCTCATTCTTTCTTGACCAACAAGGGTTGGGGACCAGCCTCTAAGAACCACTGCTACTGCTATGAGCAGGCTTTGAAGTCACACGGCTCTCAATTTAAATCCAGGCCCTACTGATTCCTAGCTGTGAAACTTGGGGCAAGTTATTCAACTTTTCTGAGCTGCAATTTCTTCATGTGTCAGATGAGGATAATATCTGACTGTATTAATCTCCTAGGGTTGCCATAACAAAGTACCACAAACTAAGTGGCTTAGAACACCAGAAATTTTTTGTCTCACAGTTATGGAGCCCAGAAGTCTGAAATCCAAGTGTCTGCAGGGCCATGCTACATCTGAAGGTGCTAGGGAATGATCTGTTTCAGACCTCTCTCCTAGCTTCTGGTAGTTCCTTGGCTTTTGGCAACATATCTCCAATCTTTTCATGCCTTTCTCCCTGTTGCATATCTGTGTCCCAATGACCCCCTTTTATAAGGACACCAGTCAGTCACATTGGATTAGGGACTCACCCTACTCCAGTACGACTTCTTAACTAATTACATCTGAGACAATTCTGTTTCCAAATCAGGTCACATTCTGATGTATTGGGGGGTTAAGACTTCAACATATGAGTTTGTGGGGGGGGAAATACAGGTTAACCCATAACACTAACCAAACTCATGGAATTCTTGTATCAGAGTCATTCAGGAGAGGTTGAATACATTAAAAATACAGTAAAGTACCAGGGATTGTAAGGGTTGTTTGTTTTTTAAGAAAATATATAATTGAGGAATTTATGACTTAGGGACAGTAAGTAATTTATGCAAGGATATATAACTAAGAAGTAGTGAAGGACTTCCCTGGTGGTGCAGCGGTTAAGAATCCGCCTGCCAATGCAGGGGACACGGGTTCAAGCCCTGGTCCAGGAAGATCCCACATGCCGCGGAGCAACTAAGCCCGTGCGCCACAGCTACTGAGCCTGCGCTCTACACCCCGCGAGCCACAACTACTGAAGCCTGCATGCTACAACTACTGAAGCCCGCGCGCCTAGAGCCCGTGCTCTGCAACAAGAGAAGCCACCGTGATGTGAAGCCCATGCACTGCAACGAAGAGTAGCCCCCGCTCACTGCAACTAGAGAAAGCCCATGTGCAGCAACAAAGACCCAACGCAGCAATAATAAAATATAAAATGAATAAATAAATCTTAAAAAAAAAAAAGTAGTGAAGATGTGACTTTGAACGCGTTTACTTAATAAATATTTAAAATATGTGTTATGTGGCTGACTCTGTTCTAGTGCTGGAGACTCAGCCATGAATGAACTAGACAAGGCCCCTGGTTTTACATTCCAGTGGAGGGAAGCAAAAGTTAATAAAATAAATAAATATATAATATAAATTTAAGTAGAGATAAGTATTATAAATAAAAACAAAGTCCAATAAGAGAGTAGAGAATAATGGAGGGATGGAAGATGATGTTCTGCACAGGATGTCAGGGGGTTATTTCTTGCAGAGGAGACATGTGAGCAGAATCCTGACTGCAGTGAAGGAGTAAATCCTAAGTGAAAGGGGAGCCACAGAAGGGAGCTGAGTAGGGAGTGCTGGGGTCTGATTTTTGTTTTAAGAGAATCTGCTTGCTGTGTAGACAGTGATTTGTAGCAAGGCAATAGTCAAAGGAAGGAAACCAATTAGGTGAGGGCAGAAGTCCATGTGAGAGGTTATAGTGATATAGAGTGGGGAGCAGAGGTGGAGATGGAGAAAAGATTGGGGATATATTTTGAAGACAGAATTACCAGCAGTTGCTAATGAATAAGATGTGGGATATAAGATTTTTTTAAAAAGAGCCAAGAATGAGTCCCAGGTTTTTGACCAGAGCAACTTGGTGAACAATTATGCCACTTTTTGAAATGGTACATATTAGGAGTACAGTAAATATGGGAAGGGGGTGGGGACCACAGGTTTAGTTTTGACGGTCAAATGGAGATGCTCGGATGTGGGATGCAGCTGGATATGAAAGTCTGGCATTCAGGGCACAGGCTGGGACTAGAGATCTACATGTGGTAGTCTTTAATCCGTAGATGGCATATAAGCCTTGATACTGGATGTTGTGGCCTAGGGAGTGAGTATAACGAGAAAGGTCTAATGATGAGCCCTGGGACACAAGAAACTTGAAAGATCAGGAAGTGGAGAAGGGGAGTCTCAGCAAAGGAGACTGAGAAGGATGAATTAGTGAGGTAGGAGGGAAACCAGGGGGGTCTCAGGAACCAAGTTTAAAAAGTGGTTGACTCAAGGAAGATATAAGTCATTGTGTCAAAGAGCTGTGGAGAGATTGAGTAAACTGAGGACTCCACTCTGGCCATTGCTTTTGTTGGTGAACATGTCATTATTTACCTTAATAAAAGCAACTCTAGTGGAATGGTGAAGGTGAAACCTGACTGAAGCCAGTTAAGGCGAGAATGGGATGTGAAGAGGTAAAAACACTGTGAGTGGACACTTATATTTTATGTTCTCTGTTATCTCAATTTCTTAGAAGCAGTGAATATAATAGTTAAGAGAGCGGGCTCTGCAGTCTTAGAACTTCAGTCATTATTCTGATTGTGCCAGTCAGCTAACCTCTCCAGTCACAGAGTCCTCATCTACAAAGTAGAGATAATAGTACAGCTCGCTTCAAAATGTTGTGAGGGTTGAGGGCTTCCCTGGTGGCGCAGTGGTTAAGAATTCGCTTGCCAATGCAGGGGACACGGGTTTGAGCCCTGGTCCGGGAAGATCCCACATGCTGCGGAGCAACTAAGCCCGTGCGCCACAACTACTGAGCCTGCGCTCTACAGCCCACGAGCCACAACTACTGAAGCCCGTGCACTGAGAGCCCATGCTCCACAACAAGAGAAGCCACCACAATGAGAAGCCTGCACACCTCAACGAAGAGTAGCCCCACTTGCCGCAACTAGCGAAAGCCCACACGCAGCAACGAAGACCCAATGCAGCCATCAATCAATCAATCAATCAATCTATTAAAAAAAAAATGTGAGGGTTGAATGAGAGATGCAAGTAAAGTTTTAACACATTGCCAGCCCATAATAAGTGTCAATAAATACTAGCACTGTCACTAATATAAGCAAAGTACTGGTGCAGCTTCCAGGCTCCACATAGTTTATTACGTCTGGGAGCAGTTGGTGGCGTGAGGTGGTAATTATGACAGAATATGTGTTATGATGATCCTTGATGGGGACAGAACAGTGTGTTATAATACAAAAACTATATGAAGACTCCTCCACAATAATTTTTCATGGGGTGTTTCATAATGGTGGAATAGCCAGGCAGCAGGGGGAGAATGGCTCTGAAGGGGGTTTTGGGGGATCATGATAGATCAAGAAGCTGGAAATCATGGAAGGACTTAGAGTAGACCAAGCCACATCAGGCCATATGTGGATATCCCACATATTGATATTGAAAGTAACCCTTTATCTTGTAATCATAGTTATTTATTATTTACTCTTTGCTACACACGGTGTTTACACCTGGATTTTCTTACCAGTTTAGAAACCCAAGTCCCTCTCCCCCTGACCTTCTAATTATGTTGCATACCTCTGCTTCTACAGTGTCTAGTGTTACGGTCATGAAAGAGGGGGCACCTCATCTACATATATTCCGTATCCCCTAGTAAGATGCTTAGAGGAAAAAATAAACAAGGAGAGAGTAGTCCATATGTGAGCAAATTAAGTTGCCCACTCGGTCATTCTCTAGAAACACAAAGCTAAGAAAGCCTCTCATACTTAAACCTGCATAGCCTGGAAAATTATAGCATCACCTTGTCCCACAGAGGGCTACTGCTGATGTCTCTCAAGGAACATTGATTGCATACCTTGGATATAGCAGTCTCTTATATGGATGAACTCACCTGATTGGAACCCGGCAGGTGGCCAAATCCTGGTTTATATTGAGTTAGGACAGGAGTTTGCAGTGGAACTTTTGAGACAGAGTACCTGTTTCCTTGCTTGGCACACCTTGACTTAGTGGCAGTAGGCAGCTGTGTGCACAATTTCATTGTTGTTATGTGGCAGGCGCTTGTTTGAAACAGGTGAAGGAAGCCAAGTTGGTCTCACTGTGGATAGCCAACATGCTGTTAAGTATGCTTTCCTGGGCTGGTGAGTTCATTTGACTAATAGAAGAAGTGAAGTAGAGAGCTAGGGACCTGAACAGGCAGCCCAGAGCAGAGCCCCTGGGCCTGCCATTCTCTGGCAGAAAGTCCCCATATTCCTGGTGACGTTCTTCAGTCTGGGCGATAGACCTCTCTGGGGTTGTTTCCCTTTTTTCACCGGCTGGCAGATTCACAGTCTTAACAGAATCCTTGGCAAATATTAGTTGACATGGAAAAAGACACTTTAAAGAGAAGGTGAGGCAGAAATCCATTTTCCAAAAAGAAGTATGGTAAGAATAATAGCCAATAATTTTGGGAGTATGCATTATAAACCAGGCACTACATTTTCTTGATGTACTTAATCTTGCAAGGTAAAAATTAGCATACCCATTTATAGATAAAGCAACCCATGTTACTGTAAATCAGTGACAAAGCTAGGGTTTAAACACAAGGCTGTTTGGTTCCTAAACCTATGCTCTTCCTGTAATTTCTACTAAAGGCCATAGTAAATAAATCTGCTCGCATCGCTCGTCTGCCCCTACAGTTGAATGTGAAACACTGCTTGGGATAGGATGATATGCTTAAGAGTGTGGGCTCTGAAACCAGGTTGCCTGGAGTTGATTCCAGCCCTGCCACTTAGCAGCTGGGATCCTACTTGGATGTGTTAACCTCTATGAATCTCAGTTTTTTCATCTGCAATATGTTGTTTATGATAATACCTACCTCGTAGGAATGTTTTGAAGATTAAATAAAGATTAAATGAGGCTGAGCACCTAAAACACTGCCTGGCATATGAGAAGTGCTCAATAATCGCTATTATTATCAAAAACATGATTTCTAGTGTTGACGTTCAGTGAACCTAAAGAGGTTATATTGACCTTGTCAGAGAGGAAACAAAAAGCTCAGGCACTGCTCCTCCATGCTGCCTGCCTGTAAATGATTTTTGGCGAATCAATGGTACTGTTCCTGATTTCTGCACGTCTCCCAATTTTCAGGGCTTCCTTGCTCTAGAGGTAGCACAGTAGGATAGGATAGAAAGACACTGTTTTGACATCAGAAGACCTGGGGTTTGGGGTTAAGCTCAAATCGTATTTGGAAACTGGGACCTGTGCAGGTCATTTTCTCTCTCTTGCTACGGGTTCCTCATCTGCACAGCTAGCGGATTGAACTCCCGAACCTCTAGGGCTCCTTGCATCCTCCATTTCTGTGAGCATTGGACAAAGTCACTTAACTTCTCGGGTGGCTCATTTATACTGTAGCACTGCTGAACCTTTCCTGGTTGCTGAGGGGCTCAGGGAGAGTGAAGTGTTTGGTACACTGTGACAGGCTATGCAAATATGAGGGCTGATCTTTACAGAATTATTAATGAGAATTAAACCTGAGTAGTATGCCTCGCTATTTGTGCGTTGGAGACTCAGGGGCTTTCCTCCACGTTTTGCCATCTTTGCCTACCCCCCACTGGGTTGGGTGGATCCACCTTAACAAGGTGTGGGGGAACACAAGTGGAGGATGGGGTGCGGTACTGATGGTGGGAAAGCGTCTTATTGGTTAATGCTGGTACATCCCAAACACTGATTACTGTCACTGCTTCTCAGGCTGATATATTTATCAGGATGAGTTACAAGGAAATATATGTACCCAGGGAGAGAAGACGCTGCATGGTCACCCCCTGTGATGTAAAATATGAGAGCCTAGGAGGGGCTGTTTTATAATTCATCAGGTTTTGCTAGTGAGTTCTGCCGGAGTCTTAGTTATAAAGGCAAGTGTGAACCGGACGGCAGACAGGAGAACCTGGCACCAAGGAGACGGAGAAGCTGCCTTTGGTGCCTCCTGCCTCCTCCCTGCTTTGTTCCAATAATTTTGTGCTCGGTAAGTTCCCTGGCTTTGCAGCTAATCATTGTTGAATAAGCTTGGCAAATGAATCTGTAGTTTGGAATATGCACTTGCTGTCAGAAGTGTGTGTCAGTGTTTGGGCTTCTGACAAATTCCACAATTCTATTAAATGAGCAAAATAGCTTAAAAGATGAAACAAAAGCCGACAAATCAGTTATTCACCTTGATCCTTGGAAGGCTGCTTTCTTTGGTTGCTCAAGTTTCTCTGGTTTCATTCTGTCAGTTTCATTTGTTGGGTGAGCTTTGAAAAGAACAAGTCTCTTTGTCACGAAATTGTTTTTCCTAGCTGCCAAAAGGAGGTATGTACAGGGCGGTTTGTCCATCCCCACCCCCCAGCTTACCCTCCCCAGCAATCGGTAAATTCTAAAACAGACTGTTTGCTTGGTAACCAGCTCCGACAGAGCTGAACCTATGCAAGGCAAGATTCAAATTGCAATCTTTTGTGTGAACAGAACTGAGGGACTCTGAATAATTGTCATTGTGGAGATTATTGTGAGACTCGGTATGGTGGTAGTCCCTGCGTTTTGCCGGAATGGGATCAGAATGTGAGCAGATTTGCATTTGGCATGCCTGTTGGTGGTGTGGGAGAAGGAGCGAAAGAAAAGACTGGATCGTTATGGAAAGAGCTGTACATCCCACCCACAGGACAGACAAATGCAGAAAGCATGGCAGTTGTATTTGCGTAACTTGGGACTGTTTTCTCTAGTTTCCTATTCCTGTTAATAATTACCTGGAGCTGTGTTTTGGTCCACATCTGGGTATGCTCCAGGTCCTGGCTCCAAGCAGAGTGAGCGCTAACTCCTGATCAGCTAGCTGTAGGAAGTCATTTCCTCCTCAGAAGGAAAGAAGCGAAAGCTGTACCTTCCTGGACTCCTTTCTGCCGTGTTGTTTGCCTCTGTCCAAATCTCATGGAAACCAACAGCTTGACGTACTTTTTTTTTTTTTTGCAGTAGCAGATTTAACTGTGGTGTCATATGGCATATTATGTATGGAAAGGAATAGCAAGACATTTTTCTGAATGCTTCAAGTGTGTCTGGCTTGTTGACATTTGCTTGATTTCACTGGCAAGGAGCTACTGTCTTCTGAACCCATAACTGTCTGTCCAAAGCGTTTACTTTATGCATAATTGCACTTTCTCTTTAGATGTGGGATCTGTAGACCTGACAAGAACATCCTCTTTATCCTCAAGGAAAGCAACTCATTTTAGCATCTCCTTGAAAAAAAATATGCATCTTTTTCCTCCCACCAGCTTGCTCTTTGCTTTTTCCTGATAAATATTGTGGTCATCAGTGCCACTATACTTCTAATAAAGTTGTTTCTTCTTTCCTAGTACACTTTCTGATTGCACCAAAACTTGGCAAATTTGGAATATGGAATGTATCTTTTTTTTCAGGAACACATTTTCCAGGCATTCTTCTTTTGTCCATAAATAGCTTTTCCATATTTTCCATTTCTCTGAATAAGTTCTGCTTAAAGAGCAGAGGAGTGATGTATTATGGTTGGCACTTAGGGGTGTGTAACCTGAGACTTGGTTTCTGATCTACAAACTGGCTGCCCCACAAGGGGTCTGTAAAATGTCTTTTTGTCCTACGTTCAGCTCAAAGCCTCCGGGCTACAGCAGTAATGATTAAGCTAGGAAATTCAGCAAACCATTGCAGGTATAAACCAACATCTGCGTTTGATGGTCTGGTCAGCACGTGATGCTTGTAAAGCTCAGGACACACAGCTGAAGGTTCCTCAAAGTGTTAATATATCTTAATGCCAAGAACAATACAGTTGTAAAGTACCTTTGCGATGTATTGTACGTTGAATTTTACTGTACTACATTTAAAAAAATCTCCTGCCAGAGCCCCTGGTTTATTTTGCAGCAGTACCTGGGTCTTGATTCAGTGTGGTTTTATGGAGAAATAAGCCAATGCACTAATTTCCATAAACTGAGTTTCTTCTCATTTGGTGGTGGTTTTTCCATCTTCTATCTCCTCCACCCACCAGGAATAAGCTCTTTCAATAGCAACAAAAGAAAATTTAGCATGAGTTATTCTCAATTAAATTTACAGAAAGACAAATACAAACTGTGATGAGAGAACACGTACATACCAAAAAGCATGTCTCTTAAAAAAGGGTTATAAGCCAAAGAGGCATGAACATTTTACCTACATGACACATATGATTTTCTTTGAGAGAGGTTGGGGGGGTAGAAGGGGGCGAGGTTTACAGGAGCTGTCCTAAGACCTGGCTTCAGCAGTTAACAAATGGAAAGGGCAGGGGCTTTGTGTCACCATGGTCCCCACCTCACTCTCCTTATCTGTAAAATTGGGGAGGGGAAGTTAGGAAGATTACACCAGATAGATGATGTATGTATGTGTAACCAATGGTGCACTGATTGGCACAAAGGGGACCCAGTAAAAGGTAGTCATTATGGTTAGAAGTTGAATTTTGTAGAATATATTAACTCATTTTGATGTTGGTTTTGAAAGAAATACGCACATTAAATAGGAAGATGATAAAAAATTTTCTTGTTAGCAAGATACACTTCTGTCAGACGATTTTGTTTTTGTTTTTATTCTGGAAACCTAGTAAACACAGAATTATTACCTCTCAGTTCACATTTCACTAATTCTTAGAATGGCATCTAATGTCTTTACATAATTATTTAAAGAATAAACTTGATGTCAAATGGGGAGCATGGAGATAAACTGATACCAAATAATATTTCATAGCCTTCTGACATTGCATTAAAGTACCTAATTATAAATATCATTTATTACGCCCCAGGCACTGTACTGTATGTTTTACCTGCATTTTCTCATTTACTCCTCATTACAACCCTACCTGGCAGGTGCTGTTTTGCTTCTCATTATCAAATTAGGAAACGAGATTAGAGAAAAGTTTATTTAAATACTACTAATTTAAATTGGCATATGGCAGTGCTAGAATCTGAACTCAAACCTGTCTGATTCTAGAATCTATACTGTAACCACCATGGTGGAATGATTCAGTAGGATTTGCCCAGCTCTACATGGCTCCATTTTGGAATCTTGGCCCTATAGTTGCCTTGATTCTTCTCCCCACATATTTAACCTCTATCAGAGTCTAGGGGGTATAAAAAAATGAAGTAGGAGACTTTCATTGCTCTCATTTTTGGTCTGCGCCAATCAAGATCACTTTTTCCTGAGTCATCTTTACAATTCTCACCAAAGTATAAAATTTAGTATTAAAAAGCATGAAATTTTAAAAGGTCATAAATCTACCAAATTCAAGATAAGATCTAAAAGTTACCCTGAATTAGTATTGTCCTTTCACCTGGGCAACATCCCTCTGGCTTTAGAGGAGTCTCTGGGCCAAGAGGATGGGCCCATTTGGAGCTTGCTTTCTAGACCACATTCAGGGTAAACAGGATCCCAGAATTTCTTCCCCAGACAATCCTGAGCCCACTTCCAAGGGTTGTACTGTGTGCCCACCCCGGGGTGTGAGGAAATCCAAGGGGTTGCTATTTGCATGGGGTTAGGGGTGAGGCCAGGGAATGGGACTTTGTTGATCATAGCTTGGACTTGGGAGTTGGAATATCCACACATCTGCATGAAAGGCCTTTTGTGGTGCAGGAAGGAACTATGGAAGAGAAGAAGGGCTGGCCCAGGTCTGGGGGCCTCTATTTGTGTTCTTACCTTGGGCCCCCAAAATGTTAAGCACAGCCGTACTCTGCACTGAAGAATGCTTACCTGTACTTCAGAGTAATGAAGCTAAAATTCCAGTGGGTTGGTTTTGTGGGGCTTTTGTTTGTTTTTGCTTTTGACCTTTTCCCCATTAAACCAAAAGAAATCACTTGAACAAGAAAGTGGTCAAAGCTATGAAGATCTCAGACTAAAAGCTTTTTAAGTTCCATTTTGGAATTGACAGCAACCTGATCCATCAACGCTAGATACTGGTCTTTTTTCTAGTTCAGAGGCATAGACTGACTTTGGAAGGTGACTTTAGGGTCAACTGGATTAAAACTCTGCCATTTGTCCTTTATGCCATTTGAAAATGTAGTTGCTCAGAGAGTCCAATGGTAATTTCAGGTGCCCTTTTCTTATCTCTGGTTTTAAATTGCTGTTGTAACCCTTGGTGCTGGGGGCTGATGAAGGCTGCCTGAAGGAACTCTGTGGAACCCTGCCCTACAGGCTGGTATGAAAAGCAGAGGTGACGATCAATGGCTTTGTGTGGCCTTCTATCATTATTACAGCCCTTTCTTCTGCCCAGCGTCTCATTCTCCCAGAAGATGGCTTCTTTCCATCTTCTGTTGTATTGGAGACACAGACCCACCTAAGGAGAACTGGCAGTCCAGGAGTTCCAGGCAGCAAAATCCCTGTAATTATTAAGAATCTTGAGGGCTTTTGTTTTGTTTTGTTCTGTTCTTAATGCAATGAAAGCTATTATGCAGTTACCAGAGTGATTTTTTTGTTTGTTTGTTTGTTTTGTTTTGTTTTTGTTTCTGTTACTCTTACCTTCATAAAGTAGTTTTCTAGATGAAAAGGTAGAATGCATCTTGGGACATATTTTCTACTACCAAATCTTGCAACCTTGCTTTCCTTAGCTATAAAGCAAGTAAAGTAATTCCTGTCTCAAGGCTGTTGGGAAAGCATAAATGCGATAACTCATGTCCCAGTAGATAGCTATTCCCTCATCCACATGAAAGCAATTGGCACAGTTAAAACTTAGCACATAGTGTGCCTGTATCAAACGTTCCCCCAGTCTGAAAATACAGCAGTTAAACTGGTGACTCTGTGATGACTAAGGTGTGTGCCACACTTGACAAGCAGAAACAGGACAAAACAAAATTTACCATTTAACCTCTGAATTGAAAACTTTTAATAGTGTATGCCTTGGGTGGTGGTAGTCCCATCGACTTTTACTTTCTTTTTCATGTTTTATGTATCATTTGAACTTTTATAACGAGCTTGCATTATTTATGTAATTAGGAGGAAAAAGGAGAAGAAACATTTTTAGAGAATTGAATTAGAATAGGAAATGGTTATGGATGTGTTGTGGATATCTAACTCGGGAGGAGGACTCCCGTCAAAATTTTTTTTAATATAAAATACTTGGGAAAGAGATATTTTCTGGCTGGAATAATTCCGATTAGCTTACTTTATATGCTTGTTTGCTTGTTTATTTGTCTATTATTAATCATTTATTAAGCATAGACTAGTGCCAGATGTTCTGCTAGGTGCTGAGGTTAAAAAAATGAACACTCATAATCCTTGAACTCAACGCGTTTGTAATCCAAGAGAAATGGGCATGTGAGCCCACAGTTCTAACACAGAGTGATCCCCGCTGTGCCATAACAGGGGCAGGTGAGATTGCTTTCTATTGCAAGGAACTGGCTTGATCAATAAAGGAAATGTATTGGTGATTGTAACTTAAAAGTACAGCAGTGAAGCCAGCTTCAGAGGTCTGATCCTGTGGCACACCAGGTTGTCAAGAAATCTGTTTCTTTTGGTTTTGGCATGCTGCCTGTTTTGGTATTAGCTGTAGCCTAACACCAACTGCCCTCATGGTCACAGAATGATTGTCAGTGGCTCCTGGACAACTTATTTTCTTAGTCATATCCAGCCAGAAAGCAATCCTGGGAATGGTCCTTAAAATTCACTTTTAAATGGACTGGCTTACCCTTGAACATAAAACCAAATCACCAGCACATTCTGAAGCTTAGACAGGATACAGACAGCCTCCCCATAACCTTATGAGCCCCTAAACAAAGTCTGGCAGCTGTTGCTGTTAGGAAGAGATAGTGGGGAATTCTATGGCAGTCCAGTGGTTAGGACTCGGCGCTTTCACTGCGGGAGCCCGGGTTCAATCCCTGGTTGCGGAGCTAGGATCCTGTGAGCCTCGCAGAGTGGCCAAAAAAAAAAAAAGGAAAGGGTGGTGGTGGTGATGGAATGGATGCTGTGGTCTTCAGCTTGCTATATGTACAACACACAGTGTACAAATGTCCACTAGAATTAGTACATAACAGAACGGAAAGAAGGCCAAGTATACGATGGTGCATGCCTTTAAATATTGACTCACCCCACGATGAGCAGGAGTTTGCCAAAAGATAAGAAAGAGGGAAAGGCTTTGAGGCAGAGAAAAAAAGCTTTTTGCCGTCACATAAACTAACCAGGTAATTGTTTAACTATCTGTTTGTCATCACATTGGCACTGTTGCAGAAGTTCCCAGCCAGGAGCCATCTGACTAGTGGTATAATTAACAGAAAACCTAATGTATGTTTCACCAAAACCTGCTTTTGGATGATAGCAGTTGGGTTTTAAGCTAAACCAGTCGTGTCTTTATTTTTTTACAATGTGAGTACAGATATGGAGCCAATTCAATATGAACCTTAAAATTTCTGTCCCCTGGTTCAAAATTATAGAATTTTAGAGCTAGACAATACCATTGTCATCCTTGTTTTCTCCTTTTTTACTTCTCTGAAACATATTCAAGAAGTTTAATGATTCACTCAATGCCTCAAATTTATTTAGATTGTGATGTCATGAAATTTCTGATGCTAAAAAACAGTATAAGTCAAAGAAAAACAAAAACAAAAAAGGTATAAGACAAATGAGGGTACCTTTGAATAGATGTGCTTACTTGCTAATTGTGTAGTATATATCACATTGAGAATGAGATAGACTAGAATAAAATATTTGTTAGCCAAATATCAATGCTCTATAGCAAAATTAGATTAAACTTTGGTGTCTGTGTGATTCACAGTTTATATAATTTATCTGTTCTTTAGTTCTTCAGCCTTAGGCAGTACTCACTGTTTCTTTCCATTGAAGAAGTAAAATACTTCCTGGATAAAATTGTGCTGGGTGGGCTTGGTAACAGTTTCTATTAAAACTCTTGACTCCAAATTTAATTAGCTGTGTTTTGGATTGTTCTTCCAGTTTTGCAGCGTAGAAGAAGTGACAAGACTATTACTTACTTTCTGTAGGAAGTGTGCTCATACTGTTCACAATTTTGTGGCATCTAAATGCAATCATAAAACATTCTTTTTTTACTCATGAAGGTCATTAAATGCTGTCAACCTACCTACCTAATGAGTGTGGTCCTAGATACGCATTCGTCTAGCTTCTTTCCAAAGAACGCTCAATAATGGCAACAAATGGAAGCAAAGTATATTTTCTCTTGCCATTTGCTTCTGGTGCAACAAATCTGTTCAGAAAACATGAAACCAAGCATGGCAGTGGTCACAGCCCAGCTGTGTCAGTGAGGAACCAGAGACTTCCTCAGAAAACATGCTTGAGTGAGAGAAGGCAGCAGTGATCATGTAGGAAATGCTCCCCAGGGCACTGGTTTCTTCTTCAAATTAGACAGCTCTTTAGTGCAGAGATAGAAGATAGAAGCAAAAAATAGTGGAAGGGTGATGGATAATGTTGATTTAAAAGCACATATGTCATCCCAGAATTAAAAGGTGCCATTATCCCGTGACACAACTTTACTTCCTATAGCACAAACCAGATAAACTCTTCTTTGTTTAGTTTTGAGGTTTCCTTTCACAGGTTTCCTTTGCCCTCCCCCTTCCCAACTGCTTTATACCACCCCCAACTCCAGTTGCTTTCCCAGGTCTTTCACAGAGCTAATTGGTTAACTAAAGATTAACTAAAGAGTTAACGCCTAGCACAGCCAGTTGTTAAATATTGTGACATCACTTCTGTATAAGACCCATCTTATTTTTTAAAAACTTGTGGCTACAGTGGAGGAGAATAACATTCAGATGCAGAAACAATGTATAATTAAGAGCTAAAATGTTTGAGACAGCCCTGTGTAATTTTTTAAAGAGTGATAAAGGAGATATTATTTGAGATTGTCTGGAAAAGATTGGCCAGGAATTTGGATAGGACAGGAATGAAGGACAGGGCAGAATATGCACTTTTTTTTCATTCATTTATTTAACAAATAATAACTAAATCTCCCATGTGTTTATTGCCACTTTGCACACATTATCTGCTTTACCTCTCATAACAGCACTATGAGAGGAGAGGAGAATATAAGGCTTGATCACACAGCTAGAAAGTGGCAGGAAAGCCCACGTGTTATCCACTCTTGTCCATTATATGCAAGGCTCTGTATTAGGTGCTGGCATGGTGAATATGAAGATGCATTTTGTTTTTTACTTGTAAAGGCCAAAATTTGCAAACCCAGGGAAATATTGACAGCCCTTAAGTGAATGAAAAAGTATTCTTGGGCCTTCCATCATCAAGAGCATCATTTAAAAATATGATTGGGTAATACATTTTTATATTGCTTGCTTCAGTTGCTTCAACAGCGATATAAAAAGTGGAAATGTGAGCCATAGGGAACTAGCTGAACTCATTATAATTTGATTATCTAATCTTCCAGTATTAGTCTTCTTACAACCTTTGCATAACATAGGAACATTAGAAAAAGCAATAAAGCACACATTCTAAGCATTTAGCCTGTTGACAAAGTCATACTTTCTATCTTTAAATGGAAACTGAAAGAGCAAGACTATTTATTAATGATTTTATAGCAAATCTAACTTTTTCTAACTGCTTTCCAGATTATGCCTTACACAACGAGTGTATACTTGCTATGACTAAATTATATGGGGAAATGTACATTTATGGGCCAGAGTATGGCATCACCTCCTTTCTTGCCAAAAATACCCCCCAGTGAGTTTCTTGAGGGCAGGGATTTGATTTCATTTATCCTTGCATGCCTGGCATCTAACATGGTTAATTGATAGACACCAGATAATACATCCTTTTAGGCAGGGTGGAGACAATGTAAGATTGAGAAGTTGGGGGATAATTTCTGGAGTTAACCCTGAAGGTGATGTAGGAATTTACTAGCTACACGGAGAAGGGCATTGTAAGGAGATAGTTTATACTGAGCAATGTTTCTGAAAAAAAAAAAAAAATGATCACAGAATTTGTATTTTTAAGGAAAGCAAGGAAGACCTCAATGCCTTTGCAGTATTTTTTGTTCCTGGCAACCCATTTTTCTAAACTTCTTTCCCTACTCCCTGCAACCCATTTTTCTAAACTTCTTTCCCTACTCCCTTCTCCTTTATCTTATCCCCCACTCATTCTTTACAATTCAGACTTCTTCAACAAATAAGTAACAAGGAGAAAAGAAACATAGGGGAAGCACTTAAAAGGCAAATCAACTAATTGTAATCAATGAACCTATCGGGTCCAGATTCGAACAAACTTTAAAAAAAAAATTCTTGACATTTATGAGACAATTGGAAATTTGAATACCAACTGGATACTTATTTGGTGATGTTATTGGTAATATTTTAGATGTGATAATGGTATTGTGGTAATGTTAAATATAGGTCCTTATCTTTTAGAGATACACATTGACGTATTCACAGATGAAATGATTTACATCAAAATAATACAAGAGAGGGAAAATGAGTAGGGATATAGATAAACAATAAATAAAATAATAAATAAACAAATAAGCATTCGTTTGTTTGTCTGTATCTTCCCAGAAGACGTCCCTCCCACCCCACCCACCCACCAGTGGGTTCCATCTCCTCATTATATCCCATATGTTCTGGGGATGTTTCATAATTATCTGTTTACGTGGGTCGCCATCACCAGAGGGAGCTCATTAGCAAGGACAGATTTTTCTTTGTCCTCCTATTGACTGGCTCATAGGAGGCACTCAATAATGTCAGATAGAAGGATGAAAAGGTAAATGAGTGGGTACAGACCTCCAAGTTCTACATCAGGGTGTGTGATTCAAGCAGTGGACTCCCTTTCATTTCCCCTAGTTTTATCCAATTCCTAAAAAACAAATCTCAATTCATGTTCTATGTACAAAACAGTGTTTGCTCATAACTGAAAGCCAGGAATGCAGCCGCCTAATTGAAACTAGATAATTCACACATTTGCATTTAATATTCATAGAAGGCCAAGTTGTGAGGCCATGTTCTTAATTAGTATAAGATAGCATTGTTCCAAACCTATTTGGTTGTCTTAGAGATAAAATATGAAGAAAAACATTTCCTTCTATTTAAAAAAAAATTAATTAAATTATGGTTATCGGAACCTAATTTTTGCATGTAAATCTACAAAACTTTCATGTTTCAACCCTATGAACACTCTTTTGGTCCTTTGCAGGGGCTTATTTTATATCAATAGAAATTACACCTCTAAAAAGTATGGAATAGAAAGACTGAAGGGGGCTTTGGCAGGTGATCTAGTCAACACTCTTGCCTTTGATCCACATTATACTGAAGCAGCCAAGACAAACGGAAATCTGCTTCCTTTTTATTGTATTAAGAAGATTTTAATCAAATCACTCCTTGGTAGTATACTATTATTAGAAATATTAATTTGCTTATAGTGCTGATTTTTTTCTCATAAATTTCTGGGAATATATGTGTTAACAATAGAAAGGAATCCATTTGTCCCTCAGAATTCTTAGATAATTAGTTATCTACCCAGGAGCAAGCCAATGAGTTTAATTTGTAAAAACATGCATGATATCCCCTAGAGAACCTGTTTCACAGACCAGGTGGAATTTGCTGGTTTTTTTAATGAAATTTCTTCATCAACACGAACTTAGGATTTCATGAATATGTGCATGTAAGAGAGCCCAAAGGGATTTGTTTCCTTCTGTGGTATAGATACACTTTCTGATACTAAATTACAAATAAGGAATATGTATTCCAAAACCATTATGGTGTCCAATAGTAAGTATTGAGTATTCAGTTATAGAACCTTCAGTGGAGTGTTTTATTTTTCTTTCTTTGTGTTCAGAACCTAGCACAGGATCTGAAAAAAGTAAAAGCAATAATTGGGTGTTTCTATGCATGAGTCAGAAGGCCCTCCATCCACTCTTTCTATGAAAATTCTACCTTGCTTCAGTGCCCACCACGTCTGTGATGCCAGACGTGACCAGAGCTGTCCATTTAAATTCCTTCTTCAATGGACTTCAGCTTGAGCTTCATCATTCTGTTTTTTTACTTCATTTCCTTAGGAGATTGTAAAGTGAGTGGGAGGCAGGGACCATGCTTCCTCCTCTTTCTTTAATTTCTGCACATGCTTAGCAGACCCTGAACCAACTAGAAGGTAGTTAGCTACTTCTGGAGAAAGTAGCACTAATTTCTCCAGCATAGACCCTACAAATTTTGGACAAGTTGGTTGCAGTTTTGGACCAACTGCCATGTGGTCAACTTCATATTCGGGATAAGTATTTGTAAAGATCACTTAGATATGCCCCTTTGTGTCCTGGGGACTAGGAAAGTAAAATTCAGTCCAAATCTCAGGACTGACAGAAATGAAAACAGAATACTGTTTACAAGTGAATTAGAGAATGTATTAACATTATACCAGCTCCATGTCCACCATCCTCCAGCAATGTACGTCAGCCTGAATGTCATATACTTAGATAGCTGTAATAGGAGGTATGACAGAGTTTGCATATCACCTTTAAATGGCAATAATTCCATTTCAAAGGGCAAATGAGTGAAAAATGCACTTGAAAATTCATTGGATGCACTGAGAAAAGGTTATCTAATCTTTAATGTAGAAAAAAGACAAAAGCTTATTTTAAGAAATCTTTTCTTAAGTCTCCTTTGTTTTGTTTATATTTTACTCTCTTGATTTATTCCTATGAATACATGCAGCTTTAATTATTAATAGCTAACTGTGCCTAAGGAATTATACAAGGGTGACCATACATCCCAGGTTGCCCTGGTCAGTTCCAGTGTATATCTGGATTTGGAAGAAGATTATTGAAAGTAAGGCAAATGGGGCTGGAATGAGATTATTGTGTTAAGATCCAGTTGGAGAGGGAATGAAAGGGACTTTATTCTTCATTGATATTTATAGATTGGATGGGAACAGGCATAGAAGGCTGAAGCCCTGGCTTTAAATTGTGCCCATTCCACTTAACCACCAGTGTGACTTTGGGAAAGTCATGATCCTCCCTTGGGTATCGGTTCTTCTCAGCCCATGGTAGAGTTTTGTGCTGTGTACAGGGGGCACTTTTTAGATAGTTATAATTAAGTTGTTCCTAGAGGTAACCACTTGGAGAACATAAGTCTGGAAACCTTACCTGATAAAGATTACTTAAAGAAACCAGGGATGCTTAGGTTCACAAATTAAAACAGCAATACACTGATAACGTTATTCAAACAAGAGAGCCTTTTGAAGAGATGAGAGACTATAAACTTATATAACTGCAGAGGGCAGAAGTAGGTCTCTTGGGGTGGGGGAGAATTAAAAGCAAGAGATTTCAGTTCTCTATAAAGAACTTTTTGATAATGACATAGGTCTAGCAATGATCTAAAAGGCAGTGCTAGTGAAAGCATGAAGCAGAGAATATGACACATAAATGTTTATAAAAATCATGGGGGAGGTGGTGGGTCAAGCTGGCAGAAGCCTGAGAAAAATCCCAGTGGAATGTGGTTGTACTTGACTCGTCTCCCAACACATGCACCCCTGTGTATGCTCCATCCTTGTCTTTTTCACTCCTAAGATCTACACAGCTGTAAGAGAACTCCAACCCATGTTTCTATGGCAATGCACTCTTCATTCTCTAAAAAATATCCAGAGAACTGCCAAAAGGGCAATAGAGAGTATTCATTTTCTTTTACGCAAGTTACCTAATGGTTGAACAAAGGCACGCCAGGTCTGGGTTTCTTTTGTCTAGGACACAAGGTGGTTTGAGTTTTTATTATTGTAGTTTAAACAACACATGCATTAAAAAAGATAAAAGAAAATGGTAAACTCTTCAGTCTTGAAATTCTCTCTTATCTCTCTTTCTTCAAGCTTACTTAACTCCCAAATCATGATATCTGTCACATCCCTCAGGTCATCCTTGGCATTGACAGAGCGCCCAAGAGCTATTCTAATCTTTAACAAGTGTACCCCTTTTGGTACCCTCCTTTGCTCCAAGCTGTGTGTTATGTTGTAGCTGTATCCTTGTTTTATTCCTGCACCATAAAGTCTGGAAGACCTGATACTGTGCCTTATTTATTGTTGTATCTGGATTGCCGAGCATAGTACTTGACATAAGAAGGTAACCCAGGAACAGTTGGGGAATGAAGAGGAGCCCATCTCTTCTCTCTTAGAACTAACTCTGCCGGCCTCTTCCATGCAAGATTCTCCCTCGCACGCCAGTTCTGCTTTTACCAGTAGCTCAGCGCCCTCTTTCTGGTTCCTTTTAAGTCTTTTATCCTCCAAGCTGAACATCATTTATGTGCACACATTTTATTTTTCATCACTTCTAAAGTTCCAAAGAAATCCATTTATTTCTTCCTTCTCTGACAATACTTTAAAAACTAGTTGATTGATCAAGCACTAAGTCCCCATTTATTGAGAGCTTGGTGGCCAAACACCCTGCTGGACACGGAGGAATTTCCAGTTATGTTAAAAAAAAAAAAAAAATGTTTTCTGTCCTCAAAGTCTAGTTGGAGCTTAGACTATGTAAGTAGGATGGGAAAACTCATGGTGCCTGCCAGGTCTCGGTAAAGTAAGAAATACTATCAGTGCTGATTGATGGGCTTTCAGAAGACCTTTTTCAAACTGAGAGACTCGGAATATTCAGGAAGTACACATTCTCAGTTAGCTTTTCAAAGATAAGTTGAGTCTAGCTCATACAAGAAGTGAGGGACACAGGCATTTCAAGGAAGATTGATATACTTTCCAATCTGATATTTATTTACTAATTCAACAAATATTCACTGAGAATCTGCTGTGTGCCAAGCACCAGGCTAGAGACTGGTACTGTGAGTTTTCTGAGATCAAGTGTGGTTTGGTCTTCCCTCATTTAATCCCAAACTATCCATGACCTCATTCATTCCTACAGTTTTAACTACTACCTCTAGGCATGCAAAAGGCACCCAATTCTACCTGTCCACCCCCAGAATCTTCTAGCAAGTCTAATCTTGGATCTCATTTTAAGGGAAAGTGAGGTGTGACGATTCTGCTCCACCCACTCTGTGCCAGCCGTTCCCACTCTCCCCCACCCAAAGTCACCAGACACCATGAAACCTACAAAAGTTATAATATACAGACACTCAGTTCTTTGCAATTATATAACCTTTCTAGGTAGTACAGTTGTAAATGTGAAAAACATGTTTTTAAGTGTTCCTTCACGTCACTGCTGCCAGTTTGGGACTGGAGAGCCTTGTGGACTAACACGGACCAGCCTGCAGGATGACTGCCTGTGTATCAACAGACCCTTCCTCAGTATTGATGACGGCAGTACTACATTCACTCACTGAGTCATTATCATGGGCCAGATGCTGTGCTAGGTGCTTTCTGTCTGTAATAGATCTTCCTTCCAGTAGCTCTAGAGATATCACTATTGCTATTATGTAAATGAGAATATTGAGGTCACAGAAACATCTTGCCCAAGATTTCAGGTCTAGTAAGTGACAAGAGTCAGTATGAGAACCCAGATCTGTTTGGTTCTAAATGCAATGCAGTTTTCTGTTACATTACAACAGAAGTAGGTTAATAGTTTGCAGTGCCTCAATCTTTCATTTGGATGTTTCATTTGGAAAGTAGGGATAGATTCTTATCTCTATCTGCCTCAGAATTACAATGCTCTTGACAACTGAGGTTGCTCAAGGAAAACCAACAGCCTAGGAGGTATTGTTCCCGTGCTGAACAGTGGGAGGGATCCAGGCATTAAGGTTAATGGAATTACTAGCCCACAAGTGGTTTATGACCCAGGCGACACCAGGGCATACAGTCTGCAAAGGAACTTGTGGCTAAGCAAAACCAGTGAACTTTCATTCATTTATTCACTCAATTAATACTTTACAAGCTTCTTCTGTGTGCCACACACACACATGGTATCTGCACTGATAGGGCAGATACAATGTACACTTTTAACAGGGTATCCTACTGGGTCTCATATATATTTAATAGACAGCTTGCCTTGGGAATTAATGTACCCTTCCAATTTATAGCGAGCTTTCTAGCCACAGTAGTGCACTAGCAGTAGGAGCAGTGAAAACAGCAGCTCTTAACCTCTGAAATAAAATTTTGGCAGCAACATGGTATGTTATACCTATTGAGGGCAGCGTCTGAATGGAAAAAGCAAAAGCACTTTGGCATCAGATAGTCTAGGGCTCAGCTCTCAGCGCTGACATGTAATAGTTGCTGTGTAATCTTAAGTTATTTCATCTCTAGTAGCTTCAATTCTACAACTGCACGTAGGGATACTACTGCCCATTGAGTTGGTTGTTCTTTCACTCAATTGTTTAATTTTTACGGAACATTAAGTTGGTCAGGAAAACAGACAGCACCTTATGTATTTTAAGGAAAAAAGAGTTGTAATTTAGTGTATTAATGTGATTAGAAATTGTTGGAAGGGCTGAAGGAGTGATAGTCAGGGGTAAGGGCGGATACACCCAAACTGGGATATTTCAGGAAGCCATTGCCTGAGCCATAGGTTTTTTGCAGCCGTGAAACTGGAGACCAACAGTGAACTGTGGAATCTGAGGAAACTGTAAGAAGCCATAGCACCACAAACTTCTGTGCCATCCTGCCACCACCTTTCCACATCCCCAAACTCATGAAAGTTACTCTGATTGAAACAATATTGACTGTAATCCTGCTAACAAGAGATTCTGGGAATAGGGTTCTCAGGGTTCTAGCCCCTGTGATATACTGGAGAGCATTGGGGTAGGGGTTTAAGGATTGGTGCTGAGGACCAATATATGTTAGCCAAAACAAGCATGTCCTATGTGCAGGAATTGTTCTGCAAGTACAGGGGTGAGTGAATAAAGAGACAAAATATTCCCCTCATGTGGCTCACATTTAATGGTGGGAGATTAAATTAGTAAATGTGTTGATACATTTAATAGAGCCAGGCACAGAATAGGTATCTTAGAAATAATCATTCCCTTCTTTTAATTCCCACACTGGCCCAGTCTGTCTCCTTTTCATGAAATTTCTGACAAGGTAGATAATTCAAAGATTAGAAAGGGAAGAGCTGAGGGTGTGTGCCTTTGGGACCATATAGTGAGCTTTTAATTGACAGTGCTTGCCTTTTTTTTTTTTTTTTTTAAATAAATTTATTTATTTATTTGTTTTTCTTTTTGGCTGTGTTGGGTCTTCGTTGCTGCACGTGGGCTTTCTCTAGTTGTGGCGAGCGGGCGCTACTCTTTGTTGTGGTGTGTGGGCTTCTCATTGCTGTGGCTTCTCTTGCAGTGGAGCGTGGGCTCTAGGCACGAAGGCTTTAGTAGCTGTGGCACGTGGACTCAGTAGTTGTGGCTTGTGGGCTCTTGAGCGCAGGCTCAGTAGTTGTGGCGCACGGGCTTAGTTGTTCCGTGGCATGTGGGATCTTCCCGGACCAGGGCTCGAACCCGTGTCCCCTGCATTGGCAGGCGGATTCTTAACCACTGCACCACCAGGGAAGCCCCAACAGTGCTTGCCTTTTGCATATAGAGCCTCATTTTAGTTTGTATTGACTTTGAAGGCCACTTAGACATGCTTCACAGCAAATATTCTCTCCATAGATAATATAGACCATCTTTAAAGACATTTATCAGTGCGGTTTAAATTAACTCAGTCCAGATATACTGAAATACAAATGTCCCATAGGCATGTAAACATTGCCTCCTCACCGTAGGCTTGAGGATGAGAGATGAACGTGTCAGGGCGTGCATTGATGTGTTCATTTACATGAACGATTCATTTACTCTGTCTTGAGGATTTGCCACTCGCCTTCATATCTGCCTCCGGCAGCAGGTCACTATGCTTTATACCCTGTCTTGATGAAGGAAAGTAACGTAGAGTTGATTCACTTAAGCCCCCATTGAGGCAGCCCTGCAGTGCCCTGCGCAGTCTGGGGTGGGAGCTGTCTCAAGTACTTGCAGTTGCCTTTGTTCTTAATCCAAGCTGTGAACCACAGGGGGAAGGACATGCTCTCTGGAGAAGTCATGAGGAGTGTATGCATAGGGAGAGATGGAGGGAGGGAGGTCAAATAGTATAATTTTATCACCATTCTCTCTGTCTTCCCATCATTGCTCTCCATCTGCACCCCCCCACACACTTACGTACCTCAGTCCTTTCTCTTCCTGTCAGTACTGCCTTGATACTTTTTGTGTATGCCGCCTTAAATGTCAGTGGATGACTTTATCTAGGGTCACATGAGCAGTGTTACCAAGGTGAAATATTACAGCAAATGTGCTCCTGGTAGAAAATGTCTATAGGTAACTCTCCTGTAAATTGTTAAAGAAACATGAGTCCTTGTATACAAATAATATGTGCACACCACCCTTAGAGGTAGCAGCTACTGGGCTCAAGTTGATGGTGCACAAACAGGAATCAGAACTCAGTGTCATTAGACTTTTCACTTTTTGGGTAGCCACAAATGTGGATTTTGATGTGAAATTTCTCAATTTTTAACTGTTAACCCTTGATTCATATTTCTGAAAACATCACAGAGTCAAAGAAGACATGATTGTGGGTCACACATGGTTTGCCTGGTGCTGATTTGTGACCTGCTTCATAACATCTTCTGTCATAGAACCTGAACAATGTTCTTACACATTATTATTTTTGTGTATTCTCTCCACTGGGCTAAGAGCTCCTTAAGGGCTAGGTTGTGTCTTATTTCTCCAAGACTGTTGACTACCATGGTTCCCAGGACATAGCAAGTGTTCAAAAGACAAAACAAAACCCTATGCTTTTGCAGGGTTTTTTGTTTTCTTTTGTTGTTGTTGTTTTTTTGTTTTTTTTTTTTACAAGTGTTAGCCTCTATTCACTCTCTAGAATAATCTTTTTGTGTTTTAGTTTTCTCAGATATACAGTATCTATTTTGTAAAGTCCCAATATGAGTCATCTTAAGTTACAATAGTAATACTAATACTTGAATAAGTAGTTTAGTTTGGAAACTTGATAGTTAACACTTTTAAGGAACTTATAGTCTACCTGATGTAAGAAAAATAAAACTATCACATTTTTTTGGTCCTGCTTTCAGATTTGGTTTATTTGGAGACAGTATAGTGTAAAAAGAGTGCTTTTAGGCTCTGGGGGCAAATGTGGGTTTAAATACTGTCCCTGTCATTTGTCAGACACATGAACTTGAGCAACTCATTTCATTTGTCTGGGCCTCGCTTTGGTAATAATAATACCCACCTCATAGGATAGTTGTAAGGATTACATTAAGTAATATACATGTGACCTTATACACAATAGAAATTAAATAAATGTTTATTCTTTGGGGGGGAAAAGGGCATCTCACTTTTCTCACGTCTTTGACTCATTAAAGCCTATATGCACGTAGGAAGGAGGGCTGTATATTTTTTTTGTTTGTTTTTGTTTTCATAATATTGTGTAAGTTTTTTTTTTTATTTATTTGTTTTTAATTTTGGCTGTGTTGGGTATTTGTTGCTGTGCGCGGGCTGTCTCTAGTTGCAGTGAGTGGGGGCTATTCTTCGTTGCGGTGCGCGGGTTTCTCATTGTCGTGGCTTCTCGTTGCAGAGCACGGACTCTAGGCGCGCAGGCTTCAGTAGTTGTGGCACGTGGGCTCAGTAGTTGTGGCACACGGGCTTAGTTGCTCCGCGGCATGTGGGATCTTCCCGAACCAGGGATCAAACCCATGTCCCCTGTATTGGCAGGCAGATTCTTAACCACTGCACCACCAGGGAAGCCCTGTATATTTGTGTTTTTTTAAGCAAAAATAAAAACGATTAGTACATATGGAGAAACAGAAATCTTTTCCACATTTGGATAATTACATAGGCCAAAATTAGAAAAACAAAGTGGAATGTATAAGCTTGATATACAGTCCTGGTGTTTTTCATTATTACTACCTTTAATATTATGCCTTTGACACAAACTTCAAAAGCTGATTCCTGCTAATGTTTTTGACTTGGGAAACTGGGTGGTCCACAGTGCATTTCAGGAGCAGGAACAAATTTCTGGAGGTATGAGTTTAGCCTTAACACGCTGAGATGTCTGAAGAACATCCAGAAGGAGGCATGTAGTAAAGTTAGGTGAATTAAAGTTGGTAAAGAAGAGAAATGTGAGGTGGAGATGGTAGCTGAATGGAGAAGAGAAGTGCTCAGGGAAGAGTATACAGTGTGACAAGAGCAAGGAGTAATAAAAGACTTCGGTTAGCACTTGGAAAACCCTTCCTAGTGGGCTGCAATTATAGAAATCTTCTGGTTCTTCTTGAGCAGACGTTCCAGTCTGAGACAGAACTTCCAGTGTAGGCTTCAGCAAGTAATAATGAGTCCGGCATTGAGAGAGGCCCTCTCAGGGCCACAAAAGGAAGAGCGATGGCATGATCTCTTAAATGGTTTACAGTCAAATTGGCCACATATTACATAACAATACGATTACATAACAATACAATTTATTATAAAATCAGTACAATGCAGTACAGTGTAGATCAGTACAGTGTAGCATGGGGTCATACTGACCAATGGCAATCTTGGAGAATTTGGAGAAGGAAGAGATTCATCCCTGATCTTGCAGTGCGTGGATTAAAGGCCAGGCTCTGGAGCCAGATTGTCTTGTCAAATCCCAGGTCAGTGACTGACTTAGCCTTTCTGCTCCTCAGCTTCCTTGTCTATAAAATGAGGGTAATCCTTGCTACACAAGGTTGTTTTGTAGAAGGAAAGACGGAGCCTCACTGAGAGGCCAAACCGGATGAGTAAGATTATGAGAAGAAAACCAAACCTATTGGCTTGCCAGGCAAGTAGACTTATGGCACCTTGGAGAAATAATTTCCTGGAGGAAAGATTTAAGAATAGGGCAGAGAATGGTAAAGGAATAAACTCAAGGAAAAGGGGTATGAGTGTATACTCTGTGTCTGACCAGAGAGGATATTTGAACTCATGCAGACACTCTAGTTTGGATGTGGATCAAGGATAGATAAGGAATAGGAGGTAGGGGCTCACTCTCACTCTCTCGTTAATTAATCCCTGTGTACCACAGTTTCATCATCTGTAAAATGAGCCTCAGAGACTTAAGATTGAACGCGTTTACACATGCAAAGCTCTTAGAATGTGGTGTAGCACAAGTAAATGCTCAGAACATGTTGACTGTCATTATAACTATTATCCCATAATCATTTATTGTGTTCCTAATATGTACCATGAACTGTGACAGGCACTGAGATGAGGCAGTGAAGAAAGTTATGGGCAGCCAAGGCAATCCAGGGTAGCAGTTGAGATTGCAGCATCCGGACACATGGACCTGGTTTCAAATCCGAGATCCATCATTTAGTTTCCACTGTGTCACCTGGAGCAAGTGTCTACTTCTATAAACTATGGGTGATGCTAACACCTACCACAGAACTGTTGGGGTAAGAAATTAGATTGATCTGGGTAGAAAGCATTCATTATAGTTCCTGGCATGTAGTAAATTCTCAGTCCTGGAAGGATTGATGAAAACATCAGAGAGAAGTTTAGCGAAACTCAGAAGTGCATAAAATGTGGAGAGCTGGAGAAGGTATGCAATACCAGGGCTTGCCAAGGGAGAAGATATTTTTCAAAGTCCTTTGTTACATTGGTTAATGTTCTCAAGCCTTAGGGCAAATTGTAAATGAGAAGGCGGCTCACGATGGGCAAAGGTGAATTTCACTAGCTAAAGGATCTATTGTTTCAAACAAGAATATATATTGCAAGTCATTCTGGTAAGTCATTAGCTTACCAGAAATGAAAGTCAAATGGTTTCAGCTACAATTGCAATATATACTTTGGCTACTAAGAATAGCTATGTTTATTATCATCATCATCCTGTGAAGCTGAGAACAGACTTAACTTTTGATCTCTTTGCTGGCAGTTGGATAGAATTAACATAATTATGGTTGGTTGGACTGATCATTTTTGGCAAGAACTTTTTGCTTATCTCATGTGTCTATAGGAAATTTAGATTATCATAGTACAGCTGCATTTTTCAGAAATAACAAGATATCTCTATGTGTTTGTCCCCACCCTTCTCAAGAAAATAGGAACCATAAAAATAATCTTTGAAAAAAGCCCTTTAGACACAGAAAGTGTCCAGTTTAAAAATCTGTTGGGGATTCACTATCAACAAACAAGAATAAGGAAACACTATGCAGCTGGATTATAATCATACAGAATTACTAGAAATAGGTAACATTTGGAGGCCACTTCCTGCTACATGTTTTCCAGACCTTAGCTCTGGTAGCCTGTGATCATGCAATCCTGGCAGGTATGGCTGTTAGGCTTATTTCACAGAGGTTTAGGAACTTGCCCGAGGTTATACAGCACAGCCACGTCTTCTTTCCTCTGCAGCCATGACTTCACAGGTATGTGTGTTCATGAAAGAAATCTGAGTTCATTTTCTGTAGGCAGCTGTGGGTGTTCTCTTGGCCTAATGCCTTTGGTAGTGAGAAGAAGATTGTAAGGGTAGAGTATTTACGAAAACATGGATACTATTGGTAAACAACAGTGTAACAAAGGCAAAGTTTACTGATAAGATTTACCAAGTAAATGATGAACCAAAGGTTAAACATGGTGTGAGCTTGGGGGAAAGTGTTAATGGCAGAGTGAAATTAGAACCTAGATCTCTTAGATCCCAGGCTAAAATCCAACTAATGGATTTCAGCCTTTCATCTGTACAGGGTCAGGTGTCTCGCTCATGTGATATCTCACTGCACCTGTAATAATGGGTTAGTGAATTAAGGAAATCAATTCAAGAGGTCTGTCCTTTTGTTAAGCCATCTAATTCACTTACCATGCCAGGCACTAACTATAATGTTTAATTCCTTTTCATTGGAGTTGTAGCAGCAAGAAATCACAGACAGAATGCGACAAATCCCAATCTAAATGTTGTAACAAAGAGCTATGGGAACACAGGTGAAAGAGCAACTCTTGCTGACTTCATGAAATGTTGAGGCTTCATAAAATGTTGACGAGAAGAGCTGACATTTTTACTGGGTCTTGGAGCATGAGTAGGAAGGACTTCAGGAGGTGCTTATGGGAGAGTGGAAGAGGCCTTGTAGAAAGGAGACTGGGAGGTATGAAAATCTGTGAATATTGGAGGTTCTGCGTCTTGGGGCAGGGACTGGGGGAACAAGTGCTGAAGGGAGCATTCTGGCTTCTGTGTCAGTGAGTACACAACAGTCTGCAATTGGCGACCTAAGACTCATTATCCAGGGTTAAGGTTGTGTTCATCTGACCTTAGTTTCATGTATCAATATTTTAATTCATTTATGGCATCTGAAGTACAACTAAATGTAGTTTTACAGCCTGCAATGGGGTCATTGTATTCCACTGGAAAGGAGGAGAGGGAGGAAGGGAATGATTTTCCTTGAGAAACAAATTAGGAGTATACTTGAAAAAATTTCCTCTGTGGAGCAAATTCTGATCTGTAGAATAACAAGTTCCTCCATGCATTCGTCTCTACCTTCTCCTCCCAACCCTTTTTGCTGGGGAGGGAAAGTAAGGCAGGGTGATGAGTGTCAGGGTAGGGAGGGAAATTCTGAGTGCTAAGTGGCTTCCGGCCCCATCTGCAGAGGCGAAGAAGGCTAGAGGGCAGATGTGATCAGGACCTATCCCGGAGGAAATGGTGGATGGAAAGTCCCTGAGGCTTGGAGAGAGTCTTCGTCGTCTGCAGAGCTTCATTCAGGCCCGGCATTATAGTACCCCATAGTCACTTTTGTTCAAGCAGATTGATGGTTTTGGGAAAGTGGTATTTCATTGGAATGGGGTTTTACTGGAAGTGTACTCAGTGGTGACTCTTAATGAGTGTCACCCTGCTGACTGTTCAGGGTTGTGTTTTTCATGCGATCTGTTAACATTTCTGAGTTCTCTGCACAGCCAGCAAGTGCTGCAAGTTGTTCCCTGATGTGTACAGTCTCTAGAAGGTTCTGACCAGATGAGCTGGGTGCTGACCAGGGTGCCTTTGTGGCAGAACCTCTCCTAGAAGACTCAGGTCTCATCTGCAGAATTCCTATGGCACTATTTAGGCATCTGTGAGGAGATGCCAGGACTTGGATGAGCACAGCTTCCCCAGAGCACTACAATGCCAGCAGCTCACTGCTGAGACAGTAAAATCGTATGTGGTGGCAATTTAGGAAGAAAATATATATCGAAGCAATGGACTAGATCCTTTTGGATCTGAATTTAGGCAATGAAGCTTTGACCATCTATGTTGGGGAGGAGTGGTAGGCAAGAGTATAGAGACGTGGGGAGCTGCTGCGTGGTCTTAATTAACCTAGGCCTTCTCAATTTTCTCTTTTAACAAATTGAATGTGAATTACAGAATCAAATCTCTCAAGACTGTTTTTGAGAATTTATATTTTTGCTTCTTTTAAATCTGCACACACGCGCATGCTCCCTAGGCAAGGTGTGGGGCTCATCATCTGCTCCCAAAGCATGTCCCAGTTGGCCCAATGTAACCCAGAGTTGTCAGGAGCACTCTGACAAAGCCCCTCAGGGGCAGTTTAGCGTTTTCTGAACAGGAAATGCTGGGCACATTGTGGTGAAGCCAGGAACACTGCCTGTCCCACCAAGTTCATGATTTCTACCACTTTTCCTGAAAAACTGAATTGAAAACATCCATGTGCATGTCTATTGTCTTTCCCTCTTTTCTTCTTACATTTTTTTCCTTCATTTATTCAACAGACTTTTATCTATTTATCTAGGACTGGTTATGGGCTAAGCACTGAACTAGGTGCCGAGGCCCTGTTTGTAAATGGTCACGTCCTACCTAGGTCCCTAGTGGTGAAGAACAGAGTAGCCACCCATTACAGTGCAGTTTGGTGGTGAGTTCCGAGATGAAGAAGCACTGGATGTCTGTGTGGGAGCACAGAGGGCACCTTATTTATTCAGCAGCTACCCTGTGCCCGGCCACCTAGGCGTGAAGACACCGTCCACGGTCACGTGGACTGGGATCTCACAGCAGCTTGCTACAGAATGTAGATGCACTTGTCTGGGTTAATTCTCCCCCTTGTTCTGAGCCTAGACCAATCCCTGAGCCATCTCACCCATGCCTCCTGTCTCTCGGTGCTCCCAAGCTGACCACACAAACCAAATTCTGTTACTGGGTTCTTATCCCCTTATGTATGTATCAAGTAGCTACCAGCAATATCCTGAGGAAATGACGCCATACATTAAAATAAAATGATTTCTCTTATTTCAGTTTCTGCAGATATTTTAAGGTGTCCATTAGATACAAAACTCTGCTGGCTAGGGGCATTAATTGTTAGAGGGGTAGCTGGGGCACCTCTCCTATTCTTGTGAAGTGTGTCCCCCAGGAGGGAAGAGAACAGATATATAACTGTTGCAGGAAGGGGGACCCCTTCCAGGGCCTGAGAGTGGGCTCTTGTCTAACACTCAGAAATGAATTGTCCGAGGAGACACACATGCTGACAAAGCAAGAGACTTTATTGAGAAGGGGCACCTGGGTGAAGAGCAGGAGGGTAAGGGAACCCAGGAGAACTGCTCTGCCACGTGGCTCGCAATCTTGGGTTTTATGGGAATGGGGTTAGTTTCCGGGTTGTCTCTGGCCAATCGTTCTGACTCAGAGCCCTTCCTGGTGGCACACGCATCACTCAGCCAAGATGGATTCCAGAGAGAGAAGGATTCTGGGAGGTTGGTAGGACATAACGGACCGGTGTCTCCTCTCTCCTTTTGACCCGTCCCGAATTCTTCCTGTTGGTGGTAGCTTGTTAGTTCCTTGTTCCTTACCAGGACCCCCTGTTGTAAGATAACTCATGCAAGTGGCTACTGTCTTGCCTAGCCAGGGTGGGCGGCTTCGGTCAGTGTTTCCCCTAACATAACCAGCAGAATACAAAGCCAGGGCATGGATATCATGATGGTGTGCTCTGTGAGTAAAGCAGTTTCATTTTGACCAGGAGAGTTAGGAAATATTTAGATGAGGAAGTGGTAATTTTTCTGGGTCACCAAGATTGGTGAGAATGTCAGCAAAGAGAGAAGCAGCATCATTTTAAAGAATTAAAAGAGATAAGAGGGGCTTCCTTGGTGGCGCAGTGGTTGAGGGTCTGCCTGCCAATGCAGGGGACACGGGTTCGAACCCTGGCCTGGGAAGATCCCGCATGCCGCGGAGCAACTGGGCCCGTGAGCCACAATTGCTGAGCCTGCGCGTCTGGAGCCTGTGCTCTGCAGCAAGAGAGGCCGCAATAGTGAGGGGCCCGCGCACCGCGATGAAGAGTGGCCCCCACTTGCCGCAACTAGGGAAGGCCCTCGCACAGAAACGAAGACCCAACCCAGACATAAATAAATAAATAAATAAATAAATAAATAACATTTAAAAAAAAACAAAACTGAATTTGCATAAATATGAAGGTTTATTTCTAGACTCTATTCTCTTTCATTGATCTATATGTCTATCCTCATGGTCATACCACACTCTCTAAATTAGCTTTATAAAAAAAAAAAAAAAAGAGATAAGAATGGGAGAGTACGAAGTATGTTCTGAAAACACTGGGGCACTTGGAATCTTGTAAGGGAGGGTTGTCATTAAGAAAAAAGGGAGGCCGAGGGCAGATCACAAGAGCCTTGAGTGTCAGGCTAAAGCGTTTGAGGTCCATTCTCTGCTAGTCTAATTCTCATCTAGAGACAGAGCCCCAAACTCGGTAAAAATTGCGTCACATAAGGGTGAGAGGTGGCAGTAGGATGGAAAACCCTCAATCGCTGCTTTAGGGACTCCCAGTCTGATGGACACCCAGCCTTATCCACAGAACAGTATAAATTCAGCGTTCTAAAATTGAATATTCACCTATTAAGAAAAGTTTCTCAGCCTCCCCCCTCAGTGTGGTTTATTTTCCTACTCCTTGAATGTGCATGGTCACTTTCACTAACAGATAAAATATATTTATTTCTTTGTGAAAACGGCCCCCCAAAGAAATTCCTCCTGTGATGGAGGAATGAAAAGAAGTGACTAATATTTTACTGGATTTCATGAGTGGATATGACACGTATAGTGATAGTCACAAATCTGGGAATTTTCAGGTGGCCCAAGGTGTAGCCTTCCTGGATTTATGGGCAAAATATATTTAATTCAGGACAAAGAAAAAGTAGTGGTAACATGCATAGGAAAGATTTTTTTTTCCCTTAAATTTATTTATTTATTTATTTATTTTTGGCTGTGTTGGGTCTTCGTTTCTGTGCGAGGGCTTTCTTTGGTTGTGGCGAGCGGGGGCCACTCTTCATTGCGGTGCATGGACCTCTCACTGTCGCAGCCTCTCTTGTTGCGGAGCACAGGCTCCAGACACGCAGGCTCAGTAGTTGTGGCTCACGGGCCCAGTTGCTCCGCGGCATGTGGGATCTTCCCAGACCACAGCTCGAACCCGTGTCCCCTGCATTGGCAGGCAGATTCTCAACCACTGCGCCACCAGGGAAGCCCCATAGGAAAGATTTATGCTGATTAAGAGCATTGTGCATGGACACTTGGGAGACGGGAGGAGAGGCTGTCACTGGCACTGAAAGATGGTTCATTTGTGAGTTGTGTCTTCTCTCTCTGGAGAAGATGAGAACAAGGGAGATTGACTGCAAACCCACTGATGTTATCGGCCCCATTTCAGGTTTGTTCAGTTTGTGGTTACTGCTTTGGAATATGATGTAGCCCACAACGAATGTTAAATCATTATAACTGGGCTTGTGATAGAAAAGTTATTGTCTTCTCTTTGTTCAGGTATTTCCTCATATTGACAATTATTCCGTGTCCACAACTAAAGCAACATACCCAGCTGGGAAGTTACTTGATTGGGGTTCCGCTTCTGCCACTACTGCTTTCAAGTTGTGTGACTTTGGGCACATTCCATCACTTCTCTGAGCCTCAGTTTTCACATATGTACATTGGTATAAGAATATCTTTCACACAGAGCTTCTGGAAGGATTAAAAGAAAGCAAATATAAAAGCTCACAGGTGTGGGCTAGTCATGCACAACTTTGGTGGGATATGAAACTCAAAAAAGAAGGGTCTGAAGAAGGAAAACTAAAATATAGTTTGTTAATTCTTATCAAAGAGAGGTCACCCTGGAAGAAAGTGACAACTCACCCATAATATGATACGACACACAGAAGGGCTGCGGTCGGGTGGCATTAATCTTTAATCAGACCACAGTAATATTAAGACAACACACTTAAAAAGCACACAGCCAAATTTAAAGTGTGCACTTGAGCACTCTTCATCTTAATAATCATATTTCAAAGTGAATAATTAGCTTTTAAATCTTGGTCCTCTCCCTCTTTTCAATAGCAGGTGGAGAAATAAAACAAGTGCAGGCTGTTGCCAGATAGATACCCTCCTACGTCATCTGCAATCACTGCTGTGTGGCGCCAAGCCTAGGGAGCAATAGCACTGCAAAGATTTGAAAAAGAACATATTAACACCTCTCTGATGAGTGCATTTCATTTGAGGAGAAACTATGCTCTTCTACCATGAAGAATTCAGTTCTCTAAAATGCCAGATTTGATTGGGCCAACACAGGCTGGCTTTACTAATACGTGTAGATTTTAGGTGGTTGGTTTCTTGCTTTCTGCAAAGGTGCCAGTACCCCATGATAGTTCACTAGGGCTTTCCTCCAGCCTGAAGCCGTGCCTTTAGACTGTCAGTGTGACCTTGGTAACTCTGAGCCAGGTGGGGAGCCAGGTTTGGTCATTAGACCAAACATGATCTAATCCTTGAAGTGTGTTTTGGAAACAGGATTTACATGTCTCCCTGTTAGATGCTCTTTATTTAGAACAAAACAACATTATAAATTAGACTTCCTGGGGCATTCTCCTTCTGGTTAGTAATTTAATTAGAATAAATTGAGTGCACTGGGTGCTTTCCTTTTTCTCCTCCTCCTCCTCCAGCTCCTTATCTTTCTTTTTCTTCATCATCACCACCATTATCAGATATTGGTAACAAAGAAACTCTACAAAAGGGTTACTCCAAATACTGTGTTGTCCCGAATTAGCTTAGAAGGCCGTGCTAAGCCCTGAGTACATAAAAAGCATGAACAATTTGGTCACAAATGAATTGTCAATTTAATATGAGGAGAATGGGCATTTCCTGGGCCCTACTTTGTGCAGCTCTTTCACATGTGTCTTCTTTTTTATCCTAACCGTAGTCTTGTAGTTGGCATTATTTCTAACGCAGAGAGGTTAAGTAATTTGTTCCTGGTCACCCTGGCAGTAAGTATGTATATCTGGGGTTCCTTCTGAGACTTTTCTTGACCTCAAACTCTGTTCTTAGTTCAGTGGGCACTTGTTGAACCCCTATTATATGTTAAGTACTCTAGTAAGAGCTGAGTACACAGAGTTAAAGTAAGACATAATGCCTTCCTCCATGGAGGGCTACCCTAGCAGGGGAAGCCACTACAACAATCATACAAGCAATTACAACAGTGTCATAAATGCAATAATGAATATATGTGTGAGATATATAGAGCAAGATGAGAAGGGGCATGCTTAATTCCATTTAAGGGAGCAAGATTAGAGAAGACTTGCTATTAAAAGGAGCATAGAATTTGAATTTTAAAGAAAGAGGAGTTGGCCATGCAGATAAGGATAAAAGATGTATGTTGCAGGCAGGCCATTTACCTATTAAAAGAAATAGAAATATGAAGAACTGAGTGTTTCTAGAGAACTTTAAGCAATAAATACATATTATGACAAATAATTTTATGCTGTTTTGGGGGGTTCAACTATGTCTAAGTCAACTCTCCTTCAGGTTTCAGTTCAGTGTGGAAATTATGATTCATTCATAAGTAACTACAATACTGGGGATCTGATGTGATAACCCTCAGAGAAGTAATAGAGATACTTAAATACTATAGACTTTTGGAGGCAGGAGATACGGTTTCTGTTTGGGGCGATCAAAGAAGGCTCAAAGGAGTTAGCGTTTAAGCTGGACCTGGAAGGAAGAAAGCATTCCAGGTGGAGGGCAAAAGCACTGAGGTGGGAAAGCTCCTCACAGAATCCAGAAAAGAGAAAGCCCAGGAGAGTGTTAGCATGCCTGAGGGAGAGGATCAAGCGCTGCCCGAGTTCCAGGGAATTGGAGGGGTGGTTCCTCCTGTATGTTCAGCAGCAGCATATCCTCACCTGCCCAGACACACCCTCCCCCCCCCGCCCCCCAGGGATCTTCTTCAGCGGGTAATAGGGAAACACTCCTATACGATCTCCCTTATCTCTGTCAGAACAGTTCTTACTGCTGATAGCA
This sequence comes from Eschrichtius robustus, assembly GCF_028021215.1. NCBI lineage: Eukaryota > Metazoa > Chordata > Mammalia > Artiodactyla > Eschrichtiidae > Eschrichtius > Eschrichtius robustus. The sequence continues at coordinate 52,080,245 of NC_090834.1, forward strand.
GGGAAAGACATGGTCACTGTATTCAAACAATGCTGTACTCAATTCTGGGCTCAACTCTTCTCCAGCTGTATCAGTTAACCTCTTTGAGCCTCAGATTCCCCACTTGTAAAACTGAGATAACATCTGTCTCAGAGGGCCATAATGAGAACGAAACATTAGCACATCCCGCATCCTTATATAGCTCCTTAATAAATGTCAGTGCTTGACATGCCAGTCTTCATCCCTTTCCTGCTGTTTTCTTCCATCCTCACTCCCTAACTCACACTGCACCTAAGGCCTCAGCTGAGGGAGATTTGTAAATGGTCATATTCTCTTTTGGGAGAGTCTTGCATTCTTATAAGTTATTTTTTTTAGTTTGATGTATTATAGGAGAGTGGGTTGATAATTATCATCAGATATAAAGAGAAATTAACTAGGTAGGTAGTGCTTTTGACTAAATATAGATAAATCAGTTTTCCTGGTTGGGTCCCTGGGAAAGCTCCACTCAGGTGGAAATTGGCAGATGGCAAATTTATTGGGAGTGCTTCAGAATCAAAATGCAGAGGAAGGGAGTAGGATTGGGCAGAAGGAAAAGTTGGATGTTGATATAATTTCAACGGAGACTCCTGAAGGTATGGCCCTGTAGAGTTGTCCTGAGCTGGGATAAAGGGGCTGGGCCTTGGCACCCCTTCATTGACCAGGAACTCCATGTAGGCTGCCCCAGAAAGGAGGAGTTACTTAGGGTGATGCCGCTTTCTTCATCGAGGGACAGCTGGGGGAGTAAGTGCTTCAATCTTGAAGGGACATCTGAGGGGCACATCATGACATCTATTGCGGTATCTGAAGCAAAGAAGTTTTATATACTTCTCTTAAGGATTTTTATAGCAGGCTAGAATTCATGTATGGTTAGAATTATTTTGCTGATAGCCAAGATGTGGCATTTTTAAAGCAATATATAAATATGTATATATTCAGAGCATTGTATTAGTTTCCTATTGGTGCTATAACAAATTGCCACAAATTTAGTGGCTTAAAGCAACACAGATTTATTGTCTTAACAGTGCTGGAGGCCAGAAATCTGAAATGTTTCACTAAGCTAAAGTCAAGGTATTGGCAGGGCTGGTTCCCTCTGGAGGCTCTACAGGAAATCCTTGCCTTTTCCAGCTACTGAAAGCCACCTGCACTCTTTGACTTGTGATCCCTTCCTTACATCACTCCAGCCTCTTGCTTCTGTTGTCTCATCTCCTACTTCCTCCTTTGATGTTCTTGCCTACCTCTTAACCACCCTTGTGATTGCATTTAGGGCTCCCCAGATAATCCAGGATAATCTCCCCATCTCAAGTTCCTTAACACAATCACACACCTTCAAAGTCCTTTTTGCCAGAGACAGTAACATTCACAGGTTCTGCAGATTAGTATATGGATATTTGGGGAGGGGGCCATTATTCAGCCTACTACAAGCATTATAATTAAAATTTGGTGCACTGGTGCTACCTACTGAGTGTGTTTTCTAGTGCTTTTAGGTTGGCAGTGTTAACAGTCTTGTCTGGGTCTGCTTCCTTAACAAACATCAAGATCACTGGAGCCAAATAATATATTATCCAGCAAACCACTAACATGTTTAAATGAAGTCAGAAAACTCTTCTCTGTTCTGATGAAAGATAGCCAGAGCAAGATCACACTGAGAAACCTTCAAGTCTGTGCTAACAGAGCCCTGAAATTACATCTGTAGAAATCATGGAGGAAAAAATAGACATTCTTGAAATGCCCCCTGAAACTGAGAGAAGTGAGAGACACCCTGGCTTCTCCCTTCCTCCCGCCCTCCAGTCTTCCATCAGTGTCTCCCATTGGCCTAGGAAGGGAGCCTAGGCAATGTAATTTGCATGGAGTCAACCCTTTTGATATAAAACAGAGCAGGAAAAGTATGGGAATCAAATACAGGAGAAAATGACCAGCATATAAATTGAATCTCTGAAAAATGAGGACTGAAGTTCTTGCCAAATAAGTTTGTACTGGTTATTCCTGCCTCCTCACTTCAGTTTTGTCCAAATATCCAGATACTCTTTTGCATAAAAACAATTTCTCACTCCACAGGTTCTTTATGCCCTGAGTCATTAATGATGGCATTATTCATTGTGTGTGATTTCAAGACTGCGTTCCCGACCATGCCTTGGAAGTTCTTACCATCTACCTTCCAGCACCAAGGACGCATAGGAGCTGGCAGAAGCTGGGGGCTGGTGCGACATGTTTACCTGCTAGTGATTGAGCCAGGTAGCAGAACTAGAAATAGAATGTCCAGCAGGGAAGACACCTTGCTTCACAGTGGATTTTGATTAAATGCTAACTCTCCAAAGTACATTTAAAAATTGTTACTGTGGTTTCTATGCTTGGAGGCTGATGCTTTACATTCCCCACTCAGCCTCCTGCCACTGAGCCCCAGGGTTGTGCCAGCGCTCTAATCTACCCTTTTGCCAGGCCCATGGCACCGTCCTAATTGGATTTTAAGTTTCTAGTAATCTGCAGTAGTACACTGAGTTCAGTTCATTGCAGCCCTGAATAGAGATGCAGAGAAAATGCTCTCCATCTTTGGCCTTGAAAAGCTGCTGTTCTCCTTCTTCCTCTTTTCCTCTCCTTCTTCTCCTCCTTCTTTCTCTTTAACTTTTAAAAGTTGCAAATGAAGCTGCAAAGAAATGTACAGGGAAGTCCTGTTCAGCCATCACCCTGCCACCACCAGTGCTGGCATCTTACATGACTTTAGTATAATCTCGAAAACAGGGGGTTGCCATTGCTCCAAACTACACAGAAGATGCTTCACTTTATAAGTTGTAGAGGACGCCTCAGGCCTGGGGATGGTGGTGGTTGGCAATGTGGTAGTAATAAGAATAATCTCGTGTATTCACACAGTGCTTTTATACTTATCAAAGCTCTTTTAATCCCTCCCCACTAATGCAGGGGTTCTATTAGCAAGCTTCTCACTCAGCCAAGAGTTGCTGATACCTCAGTTTTACTTGGTAATTCAAGAGCCAAAGAGCTCATTATAAGTGGGCTGCTTTTCATTTTCTCCTGGAAGGACACCGACATCAAGTTACCTCATCAAAAGGTGACTCAGTCCCATTTGTCCTGCACTTTCTGTTGATTGAGAGAAATTTCTCCTCTTTAGCGGCAAAAGAGGCATGATCCTTTGCCTTTACACAGCTGCTCCCTTTGCTTTGATCTGCATTCTGCCACCCCTACATCTAGTCTTCTCTGCCTACCCAGTGCTTCCTCATCCTCTAAGATTAAGTCTTGGTGTTACCGTCTCTCAAACACCATCCTCTTTGTACTTCCTCTCAAGCTGGGTTAGGAACCTCTCCTCTGTACTGATATAGTTCCTTGTTTATGCCTTAACAAGCTTATTTGTATTGTCTATTTTCTTGCCTATATCCCATAATAAATAGTGAGTTCTTTGAAGTCAGGGATTAGATTGTTTAATCCTTTATTTCTATCCCCAGCACATTTTTTAAATGGGTGGATAGGTGGATTCATGCAATAATTCTGTGTCAATCTGGAAAGATAGAAAAACTTTAATAACAACTGAATGAAAGATATGAAAATATAAATGAATCCTAGCTTATCTCCTCTTGAGGTCTTCTGTACTTTTTGCAGATGTCGCAAGGTTCAGAAATACAGAACATGTAATAATGACAGAGCTGGGGTCTATGTGATCTTGGGATGATAGGCTGATGGCAAGAAAACACTAAGATTATATTTAATAGAGTTGGGCTTCCCTGGTGGCGCAGTGGTTAAGCATCCGCCTGCCAGTGCAGGGGACACGGATTTGAGCCCTGGTCCGGGAGGATCCCACATGCCGTGGAGCAACAAAGCCCGCCACAACTACTGAGCCTGTGCTCTAGAGCCTGCGTGCCACAGCTACTGAGCCTGCATGCCACAACTACTGAAGCCCGCGTGCCTAGAGCCCGTGCTCCTCAACAAGAGAAGCCACCGCAGTGAGAAGCCCGTGCACCGCAATGAAGAGTAGCCCTCGCTCGCTGCAACTAGAGAAAGCCTGCCGCGTGCAGCAACAAAGACCCAACACGGCCAAAAATAAATAAATAAATAAATTTATTTAAAAAAATTTAATAGAGTTGAACATAAATTTTGAGCTTCCTTTTAAACCTGGCAGTTTGAATACCTGCATATATTTCTGTTCCTTTCCAAAATTCCATCAAAGTAACAAGTAATTTAAACAGGTATAAATCTATGAGATAAAAAAAAAAGTAAGTCTTGACAACACATGTAAGAAATATGAACAAAATTTTGGAAGCTGGAAAGATGGGTTAGTGAAAAATGACTTAAAAGAGCTAGAAAAGCATGAATTCAAGTCCCTACAGGCGTGTGAGATAACAGAAAAAAATGTGTATTGGTCTCTGCTCCCAGTTCCTGGCACAGAGCTCCTAAAACCCTTATAATTTCCTAAGTGCTAAGAATACTAGGAGCATCTCTTGTTGTAATATTGGTCTTTGACCTCTGTTCCTGACATAGAGCTCCATGAAACCCTTATAATTTCCTGGGTGAAAGGAGTATCTTTTGTTCTAATGAGGTGACTCTGGGTGGGCTCCTAGATGGCTCCTGGATGAAGGCTGGTTAGCAGAAAGAACAAGCCATGATTAGAAGCTTGGAATTTTCAGCCCCACCCACCTTTCTTTTGAGAAAAAGTAAGGGCTGAAAATGGAGTTAATGATCCATCATGCTTTTGTGATGAAGCTTCCATAAAATCCCAAAAGAATGGGGTTTGGAGAGCTTCTGGGTTGGTGAACACATGGAGGTGCTAGGAGAGTGGCTCGTCTAGAGAAAGTATGGAAGCCCCACACCCCTTCCCACGTAGCTTTCCGTACTCATCTCTTCCATCTAGATGTTCAACTGTATCTTTTATCATATCCTTTTATAATAAATGGTAAAAGTTGGGAAAATGTTTCTCTGAGTTCTCTGAGCCACTCTAGCAAATTAATTGAACCTGAGGAAGGAGTCATAATAGCCAGTTGGTCAAAACAAGCTTCTGTGTAAAAGGTGTTCTATTCACACCTTCTTCTGTCCTGATGAATCCGGAAGGGGCCAGCTAGGACCTGCTGGCCTGTTGCAGTTCTCTGTGGGCCAGAGTGGGCTTGGCGAGTTTCCATAGATCTGTTAATTCATTCTAAAGTAGCGCGGACATAACGAGATTGTATTAAAAAGGGCAGTTTCTTGGATTGACCCATAGAGACCAGCTCTGTTTGAGTTTACATAAAAAGGAAAGTTGTTGGAGTGCGTTGATTTCTGTTTCCTGAATTGGAAGCATAAAAATTCCATCCCAAAGCAAGTCCCACAAATATTTTCCGGGCCCAGACTAAAGGAGATAGAGAATAAATCTGCCAGTAAATACTAATTGAAAGAAATTTGCCAGTAAATACTTACCATGTGACTGCGCTGAAGCAACCCCCAGAATTGGACTTCAGTCCTCCTACATCTTCCAAATTGCTAGCCTTTCATTGTGCAAGCTGCAAATAATTGACACCAGGCTGAGTCAGCTTTCTGATCCTCACCCTCACGGTTCAGATGAGAGTCTAATTATAAGAGTTACTCCTACATCTCCAGAGGCAGCAGCCTTGGGATTTCTTCTTAAATTATTAATCAAGAGGAAGATAAATTTGCCTGATTCAGTTCTACAGGGATCAATTTTCCCATAGCATATTTTTATTTATTTGTGCATAAAAGTCACTTTTAATGGTTACTTACTTTTATTATTTTCTCATTTTTCCATAGGTCTAGAGGATAGAATGATCAGCTTAGTGTGTGTTTCACATAACTGTCTCACTGTAGCTGCAGCACAATCTTCATCTATAACAGTTCCATAGACCCAGGAAAGTATCTAATTTATATAAAATTACTTCACTTGTTAAAGATGTTATCTCCCTAAACTCCCAGTCAGTGGCATTAAGAAAGTCTGGCACGAGAACACTGGGCTGTAATGATGCCCCCTCAAAATTAGTGTGCCAATATGAACTCTGTGCCATTTTCTTTGCCTATTTCAAGGGCATCTCCTCTTCTGTTCTCAGTCAGTTGCTCAAGCTAAAACCCTGGACACTTCCACTTTCTTTCTTATATGCCACATTGAGTTAAGCAGCCAGGCCTCTTCTTTACACCTCCCAGATGTCTGTCCCCTCTTCTCCACTCCCACTGTCCTCACCATCTCTCACCTGGACCATTGAAAGAGACCCCTAAGTGACCTCCAGGATTCTGATCTCTCTACTGTCACTGTCCCATCTCTTCATCAGAACGCTGCTGGCTAAGTGACAAATATAATATATCCCTTAAGCCACCCATTGGTTCCATATTATCTTTGTTTTAGAGTTCCCATTTCTTAGCAAACAATATTGTGCAGAGGACAGTTTAGGGTTACACTTTGTCCTTACTTAAGTGACAGTTTCAATTTCCTATACACCCAGGGAGACCTTCACTTTCTCATAGATATTTTGCCAAAAATCAAGGGAACAATTTTATAGGAAAAAGATAGTGAAATAAGCAATATAATTTTTTTCTGCACTGTAAAAATAACTAAACTGAGGATGAAATTGTTACCATAAATTGTGCTCAAGTTCTGTTCAGCTCCTGTTTGTGTGTTTGGGGGCTGTGGGTAATTTCCCATTATGTGATTTTTCTGGTTGCATGCCATAAAATACTTATAATAAATAGAAACACACATAGCATCTCAAGAAGTTAAAGGTAATCAGGATTGGAGACGAATCTAGCTAGGTGGTTTTAGGATTCAGAAATAGATAATTATGATGAGAAAGAAGTGGAGGATAAATAGTTCTCTCAATCCATATCTTTGGCGATTCTTCCTTTTACCTCAGTTGGAAAATGAAAATTCTTTTAGTGGGAGAGCCATGGAGGGATAGAACATATTTATCAAAGTTTCAACATTTTCAAAATGGCTAGATCACTTTTTTTATCAGGATGAAGGAGGAATAGTCACACCAGCAGCTCCACTCCATCAGTTACCAAACATTTCTCAGGCATCTACCGTGTGCCACACAAATAATAAGCAAGTCTTTACAGATAATTAGTTTCATGTATGTGAAGTACTGCAAAGGAGTAATATCAGTTGCATGTGAAGGACCTGTCATAGGTCAGGGAGCTGTCTGAGGACATGATGTTGAAGACAGATGGGAAAGACAAGAAGCCAGATGGAGACCGATAGGAAAGGTGTTCCAGGCAGAAGGAACAGCATGGAAGAGAATGGAACTGAGAAAATCTCGAAAGCTAGAATCTGAGGAAACCAAAAGAGAGGGGACGTTAAGAAAAAGATGAGCTGGGGAGTTAAGCAGGGACCTTCTTGCCTTTATTAAGAATTGTAGACAGCATTCAAACTAGAAGCTAGAGCTAGTTGTGGAATTGCCATCACTGTGGAAATCAGTGTAGACATTAGATAGCAGTAATGAAAAGTCTTTGTGTGCAGAGGCCACATTTTAATCATCTTATCACTGGTGTCTAGCACAGAGCCTCGCCATGGTTGATGCTAAGGAAATGTTTGCTGACTGAACAGAAGCATTTGAGCAGCATAGCACTTTCATGGCTGTTACCTCAGTGAAGTCTCAAATCGATGCTAGGTCTCGGTGTACTATACCTGTTCTACTATGAGCAAGCCAGGGCTCAGAGCGACACTTGTAGGGGTGCCCAGGGGAAGGAGCCGGAGGAGCCAGGTCCTGTCATTCCCTGCCCACTATACTAGTGAGGAGGACTGACTTGATGTTGCCAGCTTTTTAACTTTATTAAATTAGGATGTTTAATCTTTTTAAATAATCAATTTAAATGTTTCTATTACGAACATTTTTAAGCATATGCAAAATTAGAATTTTACAAAGAACGCTCATGTACTTGTGACCCATATTCAATAATGGTCAAGTTTGCCAATTTGCATCATACAGCACCTAAAGTATTTTCTTTGCTGATGTATTTTAAAACAAATCCAACATTTATCCCTTTTCATCCCTACAGTACTCAGAAACTATAAAGAAAAAAGAGAGAACATGTTCTTATATTACCACAATGCTATTATCACACCCAACAGAATTTAAAATAATTCTTGGTATGATCTAATACGCAGTTTATAATGACTTAAATTTTTCTTTTTCCTAATCAGGATCCAAACAAGCACTGTACGTTACATTTGGTGGTTATGCCTCTTAAGTATAAAAAGGACATTTTAACAACAAAAAAGTAAGAAAGAGATACTTTTAAAGACAAAAAACCCCACAGTCTATTATGTAAGTTTAGATTTATGAAGTGCTCCTACCCTCAGCCTTATTTTTCATGCGGTGACATGGCCCTGCTCTCTGCAGCCGCTCCTGGGAATCCATGCCCGAAATCGTTGCAGATTCTGCAGCATCAGAGGCAGGGTTGATTGCTGTCTCTCCTGAGCATCTCCTGCCTCCCCGCAACCCTGTAAGTGCCCAGTGTGTGCTCGTTAGACAGAGGGCAGCAAGTGAACCTGGCAGTGCCCCAAGTCTGGTGAACCTGCACCAACAGGAGCCATGGTTTCCAGGTGACTTCGCGTCTTACACCCAGAATCACACTAATGACATACTGAGAAGCTTTCATTTGGGAAGTGTATTGGAGAGACCGAACAAAGCCTTTTCGTTTTGATCTTACCAGCCTGCCTTATAGAATTCACTATAGGTATGAATCTATAGCTTTATCAGAAATTGGTTATTAACTGGTTACTTAGGGTGACCAAGCCAGATAGCCACGGACCTGTACATGTCAGGAGCAAAAGAGGGAATAGCACTGTCACTTGTAGAGCAAAGTGTAGTATCAGTGTAGTGAAAAAAGCTGGTTGAGGCTGGAACTAGACTTGGATTCAAATCCCAGCTCTGCTGTGTGACCTTGGGTGAATTGTCTAGCCTCTCTAAGCCTCCATTTTCTCTTAGTGTTCTTCCTGTTGTGCTTCTATTTATCTAGGAATGGTGGGTTATCCTCCAAGATGATATGTATATGTATTTCTCAAGATGCTATTAAAGGATAAATCTGATAGGAATGTTGTGGAAGCAAGACAGATATTTGTACTCCTTATGTCATATCCAGGGGGTCTGCCAACCTGCCTACCTCTAGAGCCAGACTGCTTTATCTTCTTTCTCTGCCCTGGTCTATAATTAGGCAAGAATATCATCCTTTTCACTGGGCAAGATCTAACTGATTATTACTGCAGAAGAACACAGGAAGCTTGAACATTATTATTTTAGCTTCTAGCTCCATGATTTTAATACGAAAGAAGGAACAGGACAAATCCAGCAAAGATTTAACATTTGTATTTGCCAAGGAAGCATTTCTTACCTGGTTGGATATAGTCTTAAGCACTTTGCCTTAAATTAGAAGGCACAGCTCCTTGATCCTTCTTCTGATGTACCATTAGCTATGAATCACATCAATTAACTACAGCCTGTGCATCCCAGCTCTGAGCCTTTCACCCAACCTGCCAGCAAAACCTTCAGAGAGGATTGCCATTGTCAGCTAGGCCCTAATGATATCAGAAGTTTCCATTTTCCCCTCAGAGTTTCACGTCTCCTCTCTTAAGCATGATGCCCTATGTGGCTTTATTTCCATAGCCAAGACAGAAATCAAATTTCACAGCTTTGGGGACAAGTTTCAGATACTGAGGAAATATTCTAGGCAGAATGGAAATTTTTAAAAGGCTATATTGATATGAACTGTTGCTATCATCACTTTATATGGTATTCAGTTTATCAAACATTTTTATATCTGTTTCTTCATTTGATCCTACAACAACCTTGTGATGTAAGCAGGTTGTTAACATTATCCCCATTTTATAAATGAGGAATATAAAGCTTCAAGAGACCTTAGTCTTTTTTCTTTTCCATTTACAAATGTTATCACATTTAGTTTTCAAGCAATCTGATGAGGCGGGTGGTGTTTTCCTATTGTACATATGAGAAAACCAAGTCTTCTCTGGGTTGAATAGCTTGCACAAAATCCATCCTGTGAATTAGTGATGAACTTAAGATTTAAAGATTTAACGTAAGATTTAAACCTGTTTATTTCAGAGCTTTAAAAAGAAAAAAATTACACCAGGCTACTCCCAGTTGCCTGAAGACGCAGGCTTTGCCAAATTCAAGAAGTTTCTGTGCTGACTCCACTTTGCAATAATCCTGATAATCAAAGAAAATCTGCCTGTATGAATCCATAAAACAAAGCTGGCATGAAGCCAAATTGAAATTTGATGTATCTAATTTTCAGAGTTATACGTGTATTGTACGAAATAGCTGCTTGGGGATTCAGACTGTTGTTTGTCTACAAAACTTACTTCATCTCACACATTAAAGAATTCCTGAGCATTTCCTGAAACCTCTTTAAAGGGTCTCCAGCCAGGATGCGCGAAAAATTGTTCCAGTCAAAACAAATGATCCCAATTGTACTGAGAAAGAGAGAGAGAAACAACATATCTTAATTCAGTATATTATTAAAATTTATTCCAGAAGGTCTGATCTACATTGTAGTAGATTTAGCAAACAAAAGGATCATTTTTTTCCCCTGAAGTCTTTATTTAGCTTGCCCAATTTAGCAAACATTGATATTAGCATATATTAACTGTTAACTATGTGTCACACTCTGTTCCGAACATTGGGGATACAGAAAAAGCATGACAATGTCTTGCCCTCATGGCGTCCATAACTGAGTTCTTAATGCTCAGTGCTAGAGATCTCTTACTTCGTGGAGTTCAGAAAAGATAACAGACTCACCCTATTGTCTAGGTTTCCCAGTTATAGTTGGATTCTAGGGAATTTAGTTTTGAATCTGTTTATCTCTTTCTCTCTATCTCCCTGTCTCTCTCTGTGTGTCACACACAGCGCGCACATGCGCACACACACGTACACACACACAGTAGTTTGGATCAGAAGTAAGCCAAACAACATCTGTAAATCTTCGGCAGTGGAAAATTCCATGTCACCACTTTAACACAGAAGCAGGATGGCAACCTGAGAGATAAGTCAGGAGTTGGGGTGAAAGGCTAATTAAATCCTTAGGCAGAATTGTGGAGATCCACAGGCTGAAAATCCTTCCAGTGGCCAGAGGTTAGCTCTTTTGATGGCAGGTGGGCATGCCAGTACACATATGGGAGGGAAGCTAGTCTTCTATAGCAGTCTATAAAAACAGCAGCCTTCCCAGCATGACTACCTGAAAAACAGCTGGAGCCTGAAAGCTCTAAAGCTGTCTCTAAAGTTTGATGTAACATGGTGCGGCCTCTTTTTTTTTTTTTTTTTTTTAATTTATTTATTTTATTTATCTTTTTGGCTGCGTTGGGTCTTTGTTGCTGCGCGTGGGCTTTCTCTAGTTGCGGCAAGTGGAGGCTACTCTTCATTGTGGTGCACAGGCTTCTCATAATGGTGGCTTCTCTTGTTGCAGAGCACAGGCGGCTCTAGGCATGCAGGCTTCAGTAGTTGTGGCGCACGGGCTCAGTAGTTGTGGCTTATGCGCCCTAGAGTGCAGGCTCAGTAGTTGTGGCACACGGGCTTAGTTGCTCCGCGGCATGTGGGATCTTCCCAGACCAGGGCTCGAACCCGTGTCCCCTGCATTGGCAGGCAGATTCTCAACCACTGCGCCACCAGGGAAGTCCGCGTGGTGGGGCCTCTTCTGTGCCTGTCTGGCTCTGAAATTTCAGGGCAAATGAAAAAAGAAGAGGTGGTGAAATGGGAACTTTTGATTCTTTTCTGAGCTCCAAGTGAATAGAGTTATTTTTGTATCATTCATTATACAAAAGAATTGTGACAAAGTATTGCTTCTTGGGCTTGAGACATAACCAGTATTCTATGGCCATCCTCCTATGCATGCCTATTTGGTTAAGAGTCTAGTGGAGAATAACATGTCTCATATTTTTCTGAAGAATGTACTTTTCAGTATGGTCTCATAGTTTTTAATTTTTAAAGTAAAATTATCTATAATCTTTTGCAAAAAAAAAAGAAAAGAGTCTAGTGGAGAAAGAGCAGTGATATATATGTTTGGAATTTTCTAGTTTTAAGCACTTTTATTTATCATATTACATTGGTTATAAGGCTAACATTTTCCCCCTTTTATACACCCATACATGTCAGCTTGTGAAATCTGAGTGAGTGTTGAGTCCACCCTCTCCAAAAACAGTACTATTATTAATTGGCACTGCTTTTTGAAATCAATACTGCTTAAAAAGATGAAAATGAAGTACATTGTATTAGATATTCAGAACAACTTTGTATAGGTGCAGAGAAGATTTCCCCATTTTACAAAGGAGTAAACAGCATCTCTGAGAGGTTGAGGGATTTTCCCAACATCACTCAGAGCCAAGACTCAAATCCAGAACTTTGATTCCAGGGTACGGCTTTGAGACCCTAGTTGCTCTTCTCACTCTACCAGTAACCGTACAGTCTTTCACAAAGATTTAACCTGCCTCAGTTTCTCCGTTGTAACATGTATCTAACTGTATTGGCTTCTTCGAAGGTATCTCATTACTATTTAGAAAGTGCTTGATACACATATAGGAGCAGAAATCTAAGTGACAGATGCTCTTTTTATATTCACCCCAAGGAACCAGAAAATTAAAGGCTATGTACGAGCCTGTGTGTGAGCTCCTTAAGGCAAAGAACTGCCCAGTGGATTCAGTATCCCTAGCAAGTAGCATTGTGCCTGGCATGTAATAAACCCTGAAGAACTGTTTGCTGAATAAATGAAGGAAGGTATTTCCCCCAAAGAAATGGAAACATTTACAGTTGCTCACCTGTATCTCATTGCTGGAACAGTGATCAGATGCTATGCTAAGAATAGGTATAAACTATTCTGCCTGGCCCTGGTGACAACAGTGGTCATGTCCAGGTAAACAATATTGTGATTCCAGTAGACTGCACACCATTGATATTTGCCCCAACCCTATTGGAAGGTGCTCCAAAGCTCAGGCTTCCTTAGCTTATAAGCCACCAAGAACTTCTAGCTCAGGTTTGTCTATTAAAAGCATCACTTCTTGGGTGAGCAGCAGGTGGTCTCTTCAAACTGCTTCCCCTGGATTGTGGAAGTGGATAACTTGGCAGGAAAGCAGCCTGTTCTGCTTGGATGTACAGAATCCTGCTTACAGCCCAGTGATTTACCAGTTGTTGTTAAAGCTGCACACATATCCATAATGAGCAAATAGGAATAGGATGCCACCGTCCCCATTAGTGTGACTAAGGACTGGATATGCATTTGTCTTAAGAGGGGCCACCACAGTAACAACAGAAACAACTATCTTACATTTACAAAATGCTTCATGTCAAATCTCATTTTGATTCTCACACCACTTTGTGAGAGGAATCTCACAATTTACAGATGAGCAAACTGAAGCTCAGAAACTTTCCATGGCCCTGTTGGTAGTAAATGACAGGATTAAGGTTTAAAGCTGGCCTCCCAGCCTAAAATTCCCTGTCCTACTCTGCTCACTGCTTCCTCTGGTAGCTGACAATCATGAGTCAGCTGGATGAGGTCACAGCTGTGGAGGGGTATGCCACTCACCAGCTCACTTCGCGGACGACATGCCCATGGCTTCATGCTGTAGTCTAACCCAGTGAGCTTATTATTTTCTTCTCTCAGGCACAAGGCTGGCCATCCGAGCCTTGAAGATGTGAGCAGTTGTTCAGCTTTAATCAATGCAGATTAATCCTATTGCATTAAACGACCCCAGTCTCCTCACAGGAGGCAGTGCCTCCTTTCCTGCGTGGATGATGGGGTGAATTTGCTTCTGGGTCTCCTTGTTCACACTTGACAAATTGCATAGGAAGCAGGTATTTGGCAGGGACCCCTCTCATGTGTAGCACATGGCATTCACACCCTTGCCCTTGCTCCATCCAAGTGTCCATCAGTAGCTAAAGCCTTGAGATGATACCGATGGATGAGGTCACTAATATTCCTGAAAAAGGCAGCAGCTTTGGTATTGGGCATCATTCTCCTGACCTCCAGTTCACTGTGGATTTGTGAGAGGTCCCTGAGGAGCCATTTAGTGGTTGCCCAGTAGGTGAGTAGTTCCATACTGGTGCCAAGTGTCCCCATCATTGCTCTTTGGCCTGGTAGAGACATCAGTTCATAACAGGCAGAGTAAGGCTGTATTAGGGGGTACTGAGAGCAGACACAGCTTTCCATTTTACCTGGTACAGAAAGGGGTTATGACTTCTGCAAGCAGTGAACAAGAATAGGTGTTGAATTACACGTGAAAATTAACAGGAGGAATTGTCAGTAATTACCAAGAGCCAACCCTTTAGGTCCATCAGCTCTCTCTTGTAACCTTCCCAGCATGTCTTGAAGTAGGTACAGTTATTATTCCTGTTCTACTTATGAGGAAATTGAGCCCAATTTTCACAGTAATGCACAGCTAATAAAATGGCAGAGCCAGGATTCTGACCCTATCTACATAATCCAAATCTTCTACCCTGTCTACTATCATTACTCATCATGTCTAAGTGAAAGCAAACGATGTAATTCTAATATGAATATGTCTAGTCAGGAACAACTAGATTTAGATACCCAGGAATGTGGCATTTAAAAAAAAAATATGGCTTATCATTTATAGAGGGGAAAAAAGAACTAACCAGAGGTAATATTTCTTTTTTTTTTCCGGTGGATTTGTACTTTTAAAAATTGAAGTATAGTTGATTTACAGTGTTGTGTTAATTTCTGCTGTATAGCAAACTGATTCAGTTATACATGTATACATTCTTTTTTTATGTTCTTTTCCATTATGGTTTAGCACAAGATATTGAATATAGTTCCCTGTGCTGTATGTTAGGACCTTGTTGTTTATCCCTTCTACATATAAAAGCTTATGTCTGCTAACCCCAACCTCCCACTCCATTCCTCCCCCAACCTTCTCCCCCATGGCAACCACAAGTCTGTTCTCTGTGTCTGTGAGTCAGTTTCTGTTTCATTTGTGTTATATTTTAGATTCCACATATAAGTGATAATATGGTATTTGTCTTTCTCTTTCTGACTTACTTAGTATGATAATCTCTAGTTGCATCCATGTTGCTGCAAACGACATTATTTCATTCTTTTTATGGCTGAGTAGTATTCCATTGTATATATGTACCACATCTTCTTTATCCATTCATCTGTTGATGGACATTTAGGTTGTTTCCATGTCTTGGCTATTGTGGATAGTGCTGCTATGAACATACAGGTGCATGTATCTTTTTGAATTAGAGTTTTGTCCAGATATATGCCCAGGAGTGGGATTGCTGGATCATATGGCAATTCTTTTTTCTTAAATTAATTAATTAATTAACTTATTTATTTATTTATTTTTGGCTGTGCTGGGTCTTCGTTGCTGTGCATGGGCTTTCTCTAGTTGCGGCGAGCGGGGGCTACTCTTTGTGGTGGTGTGTGGGCTTCTCACTGCGGTGGCTTGCCTTGTTGTGGAGCACAGGCTCTAGGCACACGGGCTAGAGTGCAGGCTCAGTAGTTGTGGCGCACGGGCTTAGTTGCTCCACAGCATGTGGGATCTTCCCGGACCAGAGCTCGAACCCTTGTCCCCCGCATTGGCAGGCGGATTCTTAAGCACTGCACCACCAAGGAAGTCCTGGCAATTCTATTTTTAATTTTTTTGAGGAACCTCCATACTGTTTTCCATAGTGGCTTAAGGTCCTGCTTCTTTAATACAGTTTCCCACCTCAGCATTATCCTGCTTAATTTCCTTGTCAGTGTCCCATTCAAGAAGTAAACTCCTTTAGGTTCTTTTTCAAAACTATATGCTCTGCACCTAGTACAATCCCATGTGTAGGGAAGGAGGAATGATTGACCTTGAGGTTGGAGAAACAGAGATGAGTGAGGCATACCCACTCTCTAAGGAGTTTATGGGACAATAAAGGAGAGGACCAGCATGCACATAATACAGTAGGTGAAAGGAAGGAGAGTGAGATTTTAGGAGGGAGGGGTAGAGAATTGAGGAGGCCTTAGGCTCTAAGGGAGAATTGTGGTGTTTTAATAGGTACTAAGATGTGATGGAGACAGACTGACCTCACAGAGATCCAGGGTTGAATTCTAGCTCCATGTCCAATGAGCTCTGTTACCTAGAAGCTTTGTGACTTTGGTGAAGTTAGTTAACCTCTCTGAACCTGTTTCCTCACCTCTAAAATAATATGCTTACCTCAGAGCTTTGTTAGGAGAAATAACATGATTTTTAAGTATGTAGCAAAGAAACTAGTCTATTGCAGGTGCTCAGTAAACATGAATTTTCCTTTAGAATATATAAAGATTGAGCACTTTAAAATCTCATTAGAATGTTCTCCTGAGTGTTAGGAATTTATTGGAAAATATCCCAAAGGGGAGGGCATGCATGTGCATGAAACATTTGGGGAAAGAAGAGGGAATTAAGATTAAATGGACGTGGTAGTGTTAGATTTTTAACTTGTTGAAAATGTAGTTTTTAATACTATTGTAAAACATAAAGAAGGCATACTTCACAATTTATGTATCTACTTTCTTGTTTATTTCTAGAGCATTTCTAACTTTAAACTTGTTTATCTATGAGAGGCTGGAGACATAGCCCCTCTCCTCTCTGTCTCTGTCTCTCTCTCACACATGCATACACACACACCATTTATATTTGTAAACTCAGATCTTACTGTTTTTGCTTTGATGAAATTACTTGTAAAGCTTTATTTTTCAAAAAGGAGCAAAGAGGGATAAACATCTGAATACAGGATGTGTGTTTAACATGATTGTCAAAGTGGAGAAGTTGAGAACAAGATGGACTCCAATGAAGACAAATACAATACAATACAATACAACACACAATATAATACCTCCCCATCCATAGTGGGGAATGTAAGCACCATAGAATACGATGTAGAATAAACATTTCAAAAGGATGGTAGAAAACATTTTGGGGATCTAATAAGCCATACAGTAAGGAGAACACAGGAAGAGCCGAATAAAGTGCTGATCGCGTACAAGTTAAGTATCAGAAAACTGTTTCCAAAATGTATGACGTGGCTGAGATGGGGAGAGCGTAGAGACTGCCAAGAGAATAGTAAAAATAACAGTGGGATTTGGGAGTGGCCGTAATTAGACAGAAGTAAAGCCTTGAAATTAGGCAGAATAATTAGCCTTGAAAAAAAAAGTCCTAGAGAAGAAGCATTTTATCTTTCTTCATTTAAAAAAAAAAACCTTAATATTGAAAACAGGCAATTTCAGTCCTACAGGCATTTTAGAACTGAATTCATTTCAGTTCTGCTCACTTCCTCATTCATTATTTATTCATTCATTCATTCAGAAAATGTTTATTGAGCACCTATTATTAAATGCCTCCTGCATACCAGACACTAGGTTAGGAACAGGGAAAGCCTTGGTGAGCTCAGTCTAATGGGGAAGGTGAGCAGTGATGCAAATGACTGCAGTTTGGTGTGATAAGTACAGTAAAGTAGCAAAGTGGCCGTATGTAGTCAAGGACTGGCACTGAATTAGGTGTTTTGGTGGGGGGGGGGATGGTTGGAGGTGGGATTTCAGGTTTTTGTCATGATAATAAAGTCATCGAATGGTAAAGGGGTTGTCCTGGGAACAGACGGCAGATTCAGTGATTCTTAGGGGCGATGCGTGGTGTTTAGCTGGTGACAGTGTGGAGCATGGCTCAGAAGGAACGGAGAGTTCCAGCTCTGTGTTCCAGGCTAGATTATTTTCTCCAAAAAATGCTAATGGGGGCTGTGTGACTCTGTGCAAAGCTTTGACTGGTACTCATGCTGTAGTGCTGTACAGACCTGCCGTGAATGTGCTCATGTACACCAAGATCCCTGTCTGACACCAAAGGCTGTCATATGGGAATTGTTAAATAAATTATAGTCTAAACTGTGGAATGTAATTAAGGATATTAAGAAACATGATACTTATTATTTGAGAGAGGGTAGGAAAAGATCCAAGTTACACTGTTAAAAAGGGAGGAAAAAACATTAGCATAATATATAATTAAGATCTCATATGTGTGGGGGAGTATGTATATATTCAAATGAATTGAGAAATGTCTGCGGAAGCCCAGCACCTGCCAGCTATGTACCTATAGGCTATGCTACAGGGAAGGACAGCAGTGAGAGAGAAGAAGGGGTGTGGGGACCTCTCATTTTTTATTCTGTGTTTTTCTATACGGTTCACATTTTTACAACATCCATGGACTTCGTTTTGTAATGTAAATAAGAAATGAAATAATGCCTATGAAGCCCTGAGCACGGCATCTGCCATGTGGCTGGCAATAAATATTAATTGGATATTAATAGGATGGCAAGAAAATATGACTTGCTCAGAATGATTTAAATCTGCATATAGCATCATATTTATGGTTGTAAATGTTTTCTCTCTCTGCTAGAATGAAATGAAATAAATATCTTAAATTATGGTTAATAGATTTTAGGTTAAATAGGTATTCTGCTTATTTAAACATTTAGGATTTAATTATTCAAAGAGAAGTTTTGAACAGGAAGTCTTCCAAATCTAGGTAATATCAGACTTCGCCTAAGCACCAGAAATTTCCCGTCAGTTAGTGTTGTCTGTAGAGCACTAAACTTTAAAAATATTTAACATTCAGAATTTATTGTTGTCTATCATTGAAAACCAAGGTCAAATCATTTTCTTTATGAAATTCCATGCCACAACAGCCAACAGATATTCAGTAAATTGAATTTAAATTTAATTTTTTGGAACTTTTTATTATAAAAAATTTGAAGTACACTGTAAGTAGATCATCTTGTATTATATTCATTTAGTCATTCTTGTTTTTGTGAAAAGTTATGAATAAATTGAATTGAAAATCACATTGTTTTCTGAAATGTATTGAGGACCTCTGTGAAAATTCTTCATGCTTTAAATTCTCCGAAAGCAAGACACAGTTGTGCCAGGGAGGTGACAGACCAAGTTGGGATCAAGAACACGGAAACATCAAAAGCCATTTCTTTTTCTGTGCTCATTGTTTTACTAAGTGTCTTAAAACCTATTTTTCTTTCTTTATTTTTATTGGATTGATATGGTGAAAAATTTTTTCCTGTGATGATATAGCGTATTTTAATAATTATATTTCCTTGATTTTTTTTGACCCATATATTTTTTCTTTGAATGTTTCTAAAATAGATTTACTATTTTCTAACCCTGATCTCCTGAGAAGCTGATTTAAATATATTGTGTGTGTTAGAATTGATGAAGTTTGGCATGTGATGTTTTATATTAAAGCTATAAGGCAAAGTTGAGGTATGATCCCAAGTAATCAGCTTCTAAGAGCCCCCCAGGGGGAAAAAAAACTTAGCAAAATTAAATGGCGTTTTTTACACAGTTCATCACCAAACACTTGATACTCTGGTCTGTCTGGCTGAGGGTAACTAGAGACTCACCTCAGCCCCTATACTATTGGTAATCCCATGAACTTTTGGGGTTTTTTACCCTCTCATTTCTAAATTAAGCCTATTATTTAGAGATAATTATAGATTCACATGCAGTTGTAAGAAACAATACAGGGAAATCCTATGTACCTTTTACTCAGTTTTTCCCAGTGGTAACATTTTAGAAATCTGTAGCATGCTATCACAAGCAGGATGTTGACATAGACATAATCCATCAAATTTATTCCAGTTTTCCCAGCTTTACTTGTAATCATTTGTATGTGTGTGTGTGTGTGTGTGTGTGTGTGTGTGTAGTGAGTTCTGTGCCATTTTATCACACGTGCAAGTACCTGTATCCATGACCATAGTCAAGACAGGAAACATTTCCGTCACCAACAAGGATACCTTGTGTAGCCCATTTATAAAAACACCCACCTTCTCCCCCATGGACTTTTCATATATTGGGATTTGGTGGTGGTATGTTTTTGAGTTACCTTTTGGGAAGTAACTGGTTTGTTCTTTCCCTCTTGTGAATGTCTCCAAATAAATAATATGAAAGTGAACCTTCTGTGTTCCTCCATTCTTGCATTGTGCATCTCCCCATGGCTTGGCAAAGGGACCAACAACAGGGACGAAGGGTTGCCTTGAGTGTGCAGTATTTCTAACTTGCTGAAGGCACAGAACCAAATTTGCCACCTCCGTTTCCATTCCCAGATTACGCTCGATTTGAGGCCAAAATCCATGACCTACGAGAGCAGATGATGAACCACAGCATGAGCTCCGGGTCCGGGTCCCTGCGAACCAATCAGAAACGCTCTCTCTATGTCAGGTAGGCAACAGTGTATTTCTTACTGTGATCTGTACTTGTGAGCCATCAGCTTGGGGAGACAAAGGTGACGCCTTATAGCAACGGGACACGTGTTCTTGACTAACCTACGCTCGTCAATACACCACTGTAAGACCTTAAGTTTAACCATTCTGAAGAAATTTTTGAAATGTCATTAATTATGTTAAATTAGTTAAAGGCCCCTGCTTTTAACAAGTTCTTTGACCATGTTGTGATCCAGGGTAAAGTTCTTAGCATAGGTTGTAGTAAAAATAATGAGAAGAAATATTTTCAGTTCTGATACATCTTAAATTGAATATGTGGGCCAAAGCCCTGGACATTTGCTTACCATCAATATGGGAAGAAAATATTCTCATATTGCTTCCTGGCCTGCTTGACATCTATGCATTAACTTTGGTGTATTGATTGGAAATCAGAAGTACTCTCTCAAAGAGCTATGTGGTTTTTTTCTTAAAGTTTTGGTAGAATGACTTTCTTCTGTGGCATCTCATTACCAGTTGATTCTCAAACCACAAAAGTTACTTGTTCCTTGCCTGACAAAACTCATTAATTTACCAGAAAAAAGATGATTGATTGAACTTGAAATGCCTTGTGGTCTTTCATCCCTATAGTTAACTCTTGAGTAAGATCCATCATCACTCAACTATAACATGCACCTCTTAGCATAAGCCTTCTATATTCCTCCCAAAATATACTTCATCAGTGCTGACTACACTTGAAAAAAAACCCCAGAAAACTGTACACTTGCAAACTGTAAAAACTCAGTGAATTTGAAGTATCCAGTTCTTTCTTAAAAATAATTCACCACGGACTTCCCTGGTGACGCAGTGGTTAAGAATCCACCTGCCAATGCAGGGGACACGGGTTCGAGCCCTGGTCCGGGAAGATCCCACATGCCGCGGAGCAACTAAGCCTGTGCGCCACAAGTACTGAGCCTGCGCTCTAGAGCCCGCGAGCCACAACTACTGAGCCCACGTGCCACAACTACTGAAGCCCGCACGCCTAGAGCCAGTGCTCCATAACAAGAGAAGCCACCGCAATGAGAAGCCCACGCATTGCAACGAAGAGTAGCTCCTGCTCGCCGCAACTAGAGAAAGCCCGTGCGCAGCAATGAAAACCCAACACAACCAAAAATAAATAAAATTGATTCTTTAAAAAATAATAATAATAATAATAATAATTCACCATATTTCTCTGAGGATTTTATGTCATATTAAAGGATTAATTCCTAGTTTTTCATAAAATCTAGGAAAATCTTCCTAATTCCAATTGGAAACTATTCCTCATTCCACTATCATTCAGCTAAGAAGAATGATGACTTACAATAATAATAATGTAAGTATTAACAGCCAAAGGGGGAGAGTGATGTCCAGTTAATGGTGCAGATGAATCCAGGTATCAGTGGAGGAACCATGCCCATCCTTACTGTATTCTCTCTCCCTCAGGATCTGGTCTGACTCCCACCTAGGGTCATATCCTCCTGATCTGAAATTTCACTGTCTTTTCTTGACATGAGGTGCATGTTATAGACATTAATTTATGTACTTGGATTGACTTGTCCTGTTGGTTCCACTTTGGCTATAAAGTTATCTTTTGTGTGTATTAGGTAGGCACAGCAGGGCCAAGAAGGGAGCAGGATTCCAGAAGGCGGCAGGTTCTCGAAGGCCTTGATTTGCTGGCCTCTCTGACAAGCATAGAGTCCCTTCTTATTCCAGGGAGTTCCAGTACCTCAGAAGTCCTGAGATTTAAAATAAAAAAAACCCAGAATATCAATGTCCCAAATTTGTTCAACTGCATTTTGGAAGATTATTTTGATACATTTCTGTGTAATCTGTGAAAGGAACTATTGAGGACCACCCTAGAACATGTCTTGTGGTGACGTCACAAATATGATGGAAAGTAGCTGTTTCTGTTCTCCTTACTTGTGTTGTATTGCTATTCTTTGTGATATAAAATATTTTCTAATCTTGAAATGTTTTAGTCTTGGGTAGCAAATTAGGAAAAGCCAATTAGGTTAGTAGGTTAGAGATAAATCAGCTAATAAAAATGGAATGGTTATATAGAATAAAACTGGAAGGAAACATTACCATATTGTTGGTATCTTGTTAAAAAATAGAATGCATAAAAATGTCAATGTACTGGAAGGAGTTTGCCAAAAATATACTGGTAATAGCTTAGTCCTTTTAATTAAGTTGTGGAGGATTAGGAAAATTAAATGAAGTGCTCTGATGCTATTATATAAGACTAATAGACTTATTTGAAATAGTAGTGTTACTCAGAATCAGACCTTTATTCTCTAAAATGGTAAATAAAACTATAACATACAAAAGAGATGAAGACTTAAGGTAATAAAGAATGTTACCTTGTTAACATTCTAATAGTTGGAGGTCATATTGGAAGGAGGAACTACTTTTAAATGAGGCTCGAAAATAGCTGACACTTCATGGGAAATTTCCCAAATTATTTCTTCACAAGATACCAAAAGTGTCTTGTAGAGGGCCGACCTCAGTATCTAAATGACTTTTAGAGGCATAGAATTGAAAAAGATATGGACCGTGAATAGAGTAAAATCAGAGGGAAAGAACTTACAAGATCCCCTGGCCTTGTTCTCATGCAATGTGATAAATTAATTTAAATTAATTAATTTCATTAATTAATAAAATGAAATGAAATGGCAAGGCCTACAGGGGATTCTTACTAAAAATGATTCAGTATGTTTGTTTGTTTGTTTGTTTTACACCAGTTTTATCTATAGGATTTTCATAGATATGCTTGTTTCATCCAGATCGCTTGAATAGAACTAGTGCCAGTTGATTGTGCTTATTTTAGAAAGTCAACTAGTTGCTGTCTCAGAATAAATCAGTAGCAGAATTTCTCTGATTATATAAACATCAGATGGTGAGCATGTCTCTTTAATCTGAGAATGACACCCTGGAGTATTATTCTCTTTATTCTGCTCAGCTTTATGTAATTCTAGGGCTGGAACCTTAGCTATCACCAGGCCCACTGTTGAATTTGCAGAAGGGGAAACTGAAGCCCCGGGGGGGAAGGGATTTGCCCAGGACCCCACAGCCATTTGGTGGCAGAGTTAGATGTCCTGCCTCCCAGTGCCACATCACTCCACCTGCCCAGGGCTCAGCTTATGCGTATCAGCTGTTGAATGCACTTTGGCTATGAATCCCAGTGTGCTTCCGTCAGCACAGTGGCCGACTCTTGGATTAAGGAGTAGATTAGCTGAGAGGAGAAATTCAAACAGAAACCTCTTTGGGGTTTTTACGCAGGATAAACTGTACTATAGGGATTTCATAGGGGATTTCTTTAGTACTATTCATATTTTTCCATGAAGCTGAAACCTAAACCAGAAAGCAAGCAGCTTCTTTGTTCTGTAGTAAACAATTTAGCTGACTTAGTAGAACATTTGTTTGCACCACAAAACCACCCTTTCCCTTGGAGAGTTACCTCCTCTTCCCTATGTACACAACACATGCACACGCACACACACACTCTCTCTCTCACACCTCACACTCCCAACATCAGCCCTGCGCTGACCGTGTCCAAGACAGTGAGTGCGTCTTCTCAGGATCGCGCAGAAGTTGGCCTCATTCCCCTACTAGAAGTGGTCCTCCCTGGTGATGGCGATTTATTTGCCTGACAGTGTGGAAGAGAGAGGGAGGGAACTAGCACATCTGAGCCAGGCGGTGTTGTAAACTTGAGCCAACCCTCTCTATTTACCAATCTAGTTGTAATCATTTTCCTTCTTTTAATCTTTTTTGTAAGGTGCTTGAAGTGCTTTGGTAGTGCCATGCAAATGGAGTTGATTGTCGCTAATGATAATACTGTACATGTTGTATGCTAGTGATTTGCATCTATTTGATTTAATGATCTGTGTGTATTGTGTATTTCCTGCATTGTGAAACATATGTAGTTGTAGAACCTTAAAAGTAAATAAAATATTAAAAATTTGAATAAAATATTTTTCAAAATGCTCCACAAGTACATTATCAGTTCTTCAGCCATAGATTCACTTGGGCTCCTGAACCACTGGAATATGGGTTTCGGGTTTCGTTGCATGTACTTTGGGGCTCCCCATATGGGCAGGTTGAGGTCTCCCTACCTCTAAAATATGCACTCCCCTTCTTCTCATCGGTTGTTAAATGCATTCCTATAGCAGAACAAGGCTTTTCCTGCTACTAATAGGAATGCACCTTTATATCTAAAAGCTATGAAGAAAGGTCAGAGATACAGGGGATTAAATTCACACAGAAGTGCAAATGGCTAAAGAGAGATCCTTTCTTCTGATAAAAGAGAGCAAGAGCACCCAGGACACTGGGAGAATGGAGAGGGGAAGAAAGAAAAGCAGGTAAGTCCACCAATGGGGAGTAAAAGGTCCCAGGAAAGAATATAAAAGAGAAACTTGGCCCATGTTCATTTGTTAATAAAAGGTATCGATTTTGAGAGTTAAGTGAATAAGCTTTCTGTTGTGAATTTGGGTTTTGTTTGTTTGTTTGCTTCATATTTGGAGCATTTTGTGAATTTATGTTTAGTCAGCTACTATAATTTATTTATGCATTCGTCAAGCATTTTTTGAGTGTATATTCTGTGCCAGGACCTATAATGGACATTGAGGACCCAGCAGTAGAAGTCATGTTTCGTGTCCCCAAGGAACTCACATCTAGTGGGGGCGACAGATGAGGGGAAGACAATCACAGTGCAGTGTGGTGTGAAAAGTTAGCTCTAGAAAGGCCGAGAACCTTTACTGCTGCCTTATATAAGGATATCTGAATTGATTCTTGAAGATTTTATATGAGTTAATCCAGAGGCCTTCAAACATTTTTACTCAAAGTAAGAAATACATTATTCATCATGACCCGGTAAATACATATGCACATAAAGCTGAAAGAAAAATTTCATTAAAGTATACGTTTTATGTACAGTAAACTTTGCTATTTTCCATTCTGTCTTCCTCTTTTTTTAAAAAGTGGAGGTCACAACTCATTAACTTGATTTAATAACTCACTAATGGGTTGTGATCTACAGCTTGCAGATGGAGTAAACAAGGAGGAGCAGTCCATGCAGATGACACGGTACACAGGCAGGAGAACTCATCTTCACTGCGTTATAGTTAGCATCTCTGGGATCCCCAGACCCTTGGTGTTCTAGCCAACTTGGAAGGCGGTTCTCCCTGGCATAGATGAGGAAGTAGAAGTGGAGGGAAATGTTTGTCAGGCATCTTCTGTGGGTCACCCATTACGTTAGTGTTTGGCGTATATTTCCCCGTATGATTCTCGCAACACCTCGAAGAATCAGGGGATATTTCCTCTATTTTACAGGTGAAGAAAGTGAGACTCAGAGAAGTTAAATATTTGCCCCCAAGCTCACAGAACGGGACTGGACGTGAGCTAGACGTTCAGGTCCTGTGTGTGAGGCAGTAGAGAACAGTGCTTATTTAAGAGCACGGTTGCTGGATTGTGCTGGACAGACAAACATTTGAATCTTGGTTCTGCCACTTACTAGCTCAGTGATCTTGGACAAGTCAGTCTCTCTGGCCTTAGCGTCTTTATCTGTGAAATTAGTAATAAGATACCACAAAGTGGTCATGAGGATTAAGTAAAATGGTGAATTTAAATACCTGGCGCATACGAAGCAGTTGATTAATGTCAGTGGTATTTATCATTTATTAGAAAGGCAACCTGTCCCCTGCAGGACAGAGAGACTGTAGAATTGTTTGTGAACGAGACACTTTTCTCAGCAGTGGGTGAGTCTCCCTGTGCCTTGGCTTTCCTTCATCAAGGGAAGGAGGATAGACTTCCAGGAGACCTTTTATGTTTTCAGTCCTCTGGACCCCATGAAAGCCAAAGGGAAAGGCCAGGATTCTATGGCTCCAGAGTGCCCAGCTCTGTCAACTCATCAGGCATTTCTCATCCCCCAAAAGGGTCTGTCCAGAGGCAGAATCTAAAAAGAATTCAGTTGGAGACACAGCTAAGAAGAAAGGGTTGCTTTGCTTACATGTGGCCCTTCCACTTCCTCATGGGTGTTATCAGCGTCCCTATCCTCGCAATTTCTTGCATTTTTCCTCTGCATTCTTCAGCTGCTCTAAGCCCCCTGCTCATGGTTTTCTGTTCTGAATTTGAAGGATTTACCTCTTTTTACAGTGGTTCTAAGTCCACATTTTAAACTGGTAACTCAAACTTTCTGCTTTCCTTGACAGTTTTTGCTTCAAAGGCTATATAATATAACAAATGCTGAGGTCTGCCTCCTGCCCCATTGTTTAACATAAGGTTTTTACACATAGATTCATCAGGGCATTGATTCTTTCATTCAACAAACATGGTTTCACGTACTTACCTACAATATACCAGTCTGCCGTAGATGCTAAGGATACAGAGATGAGTAAGAGCACAGACCTCCTTCCCTCAGGATTCTCACTGTCCATATCTGCAGGCAATTCAAGTAGTATGCAGATCATTATTGTAGCTGTCCTTTTATGATACCTCATGTGTTATATGCCTTGCACTTATTAACCTATTTTAATCTTTACATTATGCCTATAAGGCTTCCTACAATGAAGTCTACCCAGAAGACCACTGGTATTTAAAACTCAGCTATTAAAATAGTGATCACTCTGGTCTTTATTACAGCTTCATGGGAAAGCTCCTTGAAATGGCAATACCATCAATACTGGACCTGCAAATCCCAGTTAATGTCTTAATTTTATTATATCCTTAGTGCCTTATGCCACAGTGCTTGGCATAAGGAAGTCTCCTTAGTAAATATTTGTTGGATGAATTAATTCCTAGACTCTCTTTCCTATACAGATGTGAAAGAAAAAAATTAGAAGATAAGCCAGACCTTTGAGCAGTCAGTCCTACGGAAACCCAATACCAAGCGTGTGGAGTCTGGCTGTGTCCTGAGGACGCAGGAACTACCTACTGGTACTGGGATTTCCAGGACACATCGGGCTCTGCAGGGCCTTTCAGGCTGCTTCATTTGCCTGCTGAACTCTGTGACCCTCTTTCAACTGAGGCCTAATTCAATAATACATTTAGACCATGACACACAGCCTGTACCCTCTTAGCAAGAGGACTTGGGGTAGGGGCTGGGTTCAGGGTGAACTTCATCCATTTTCTCGTTCTCAGCACCCTTAATCGTCCTGTTCTAGGGACATAGGACTGGGAGTTACATTGAAGCAAGTCTTGAGCAAACAAATCTCACCCAGGATTCTTTATCCTGATGGGTTTTCATTCTAGAGGAAAGATGTTCTTACCTGATTGATTTTGGTGGGAGGGGAAAGCAACATCATCATGTAAGTAAGAGACCCTGGTCTTTTTTCTTCTTCTTCTTTAAACAGTAACACATCCTTCCACTCTACTTCCTTCTCCCACTGTACTGCTGGTCAGTAACCTGGGGATGCAAAGGAAGAATGTGGAATAAAGCCAGTCAGGGAACTTTGCTCCAGTGCAAAGCTGCTTCCAACTTCACTTGGCTATGGATTTCTCCAGGTCATTTAAGGCAAAGCCATGAAATCTGTGAACTTTATTATAAGTCAGGTTTTTACCTTCTTCCCTTCCAACCTTGGACCAACATGCTCTCAGCAGCTGTCCCCAGAGGACATGTCTCAATCCTGTGTGCATTCCCTGCCCAGTGCTTGGCACAGGGCTGGCCTACAATGGCATTTTTACTGCCTGCCATTCATTCACTCACTCATATATTCTTATTTGGCAAAATTATCATTTATTCTTTCAGAAATACAATGTATTGTAGCACCTTGGATTCAGAGTTTCTTATCTCTCTTAAAATCTTATTGGGGGAGACATGACCAGGTACCTGAAACAGTTTAACAAAATGAGGCAGAAAGTCTGGAGATAGTCTAGACTTGGGAAGCCAGAGAGATCTGGAGAGGGCATTGCAAAGTCAGGATAGGCAGCTGGAACCACACTGAGAGGCCAGAGCTTGTGTACCAGTGCTTTACTCCTGACTTCATTTAAACCTTAAACCTTATAACAGTGCTATGACATAATTATGATTATTATCCCCATTCTACAGAGGAGGAACCTTGTAGAAGGAAAAATAACCTATACATGGTGCTACGTGGCCAAGCCATATTCTCTACCCAGGGGTGTCTCTCACTGGAGCCCATGCCCACGGTACTACAGTACAGTGAGGAGGAAGTTAATCCTGTAGGGGCAGAGGTTACATTCATATTGATAGACCTTCTGTTTGGTTTATGCTTTATACTGACTTCCTCAAGGTAGACCTGGCATCTGGTCCAGACTTCACAGTTGCCCAATTGCTGAAACTTGAGTTTCTCGTTTATAAAATGGACGTAATACCTGGTTCACAGGCTTGTTAGGATTAAGTTAAACTAAGTCTATGAAAGAGCCTGCCAGATGGGCCCGTTAGGTAAAGGGGAGGACCTTTACCCCTTCCGTTGCTCAGAGCCTGCCTCCTAAGCCTGCCTCCTTTAAAGCGGAATAGATTTTGATTCTTCATTTATACTTTGAGACTCATTAGCATTATGTGCACTCTTTCAGGCATTTGCATTTTTAATTGCATCCTTAGTTGTGGAACAAAAGGCTTTGTCTTCAGGCAGCTAATTTTGTGCCAGAAATAGAAAGGAGGAGGAGTCATTGGGAATCTGGTGGAGGTTTCTCCTTCACCTAAAGTCATAGGCTGGCCCCGATTTTAAAAGGTTTTTAAATTTTAGATTTCTATAGGAAGAGGGACAATAGTACCATGGACGACCCTACCATTGACCATCACATTTTTTTATCTATCCCTCTATCCCAAGATCTAGAATCAGATATCATTTTTATTAATGGCAGACCCTCATTCATTCACTTGCTCACTCACTCATTCATCCAGAAAACTGTTTCAGAGCCACAACCATCCATCTTATGCTATACTATGCCTTGGGAAATAAAAAGATTAGTAGGGCATCTTTTCTGCCCTGAAGGCACTCAAGAATCACTCTACCAACCTGGGTTCTGATCCTCACCCCCACCCCATGGTAATCATATTTCCAGAAATTTCACATCTCCAGAGGAGGTACTTTAGCCTGTTAGCCCAAAATTACTACTTCCAAGAACAATCTGAACAGCTCTAGCTACAAAAGAGGGCAGAACAATAAAAGGCACAACACAGAATGTTCACAGGAGAGAACAGGTGAGAGATGAGGGCATGGAAAAATTGAGGTAATCTCCACCCTAAATCATGAGATTAGGTTAGGAACAAGGGAATAAACTTAGGACATTGGTCCTTTCATCTCAGCATTTGAAACAGAGCCAGACACATTATAGGAAATCTTTAAGTACTTATTGAATGAACTTCTTGAATATCAATTCAAATTGATATTTGAATTGATATCAATTGAACATGAAGGTTAAACATGATGGTACTGGGAGAATCACCAGTGACTCGTAGATGCTGGTTGAGTTAAGCACGTGCTCCTCTGTGTTCCTCTGCCCCATGTAAACTCTCTTCTAACCTTCACACCCTCTCCACTGCCCGCCTCTTGACTCACCTGTCCCCTGCACCGGATGGTGAGCACCTCTCAAATGGAGATTTGCCCAGTTACAGTCTGTATCTGCACGGTCTGGCATACGGTAACTGCTGAATCCATCAAGTGAATGAATTATGGATGTTGCTAGATTGGAGAGCATTTAACTTTTAATTAAAATTTTACCTAATTACCTCATGGCTTGCAAATGGTTCCCTGCCTAACAGAGGTCCTTGTCTCTTCTTGATCGGATGAATAAACCGTCCTGTTCAGTAGTGATAATTGTCTCAGACTATGTTTTTTTAAAAACTCATTTAGCCAGACAAATGCCATATTTAATATAGGTTAAGACTTCAAATCCATTTTCCTTTTTATTGGAAATCAGTAAGAACAGAAACAATAATAAACATCCACAAGTTCTTCTAAAATACTTCCTAATAATAAACAGCTAATTATAATTGCATCTTATTCTATGCCAGGCAGTTTGCTAAGCACCTTATATGGATTATCTTGTATAATTCTCACAGCCCCCGCCCCCGCCCCCCCCCCCCCCCCCCCAAGAGATAGGTGCTAGCTTTAGCCCCACTGTAAAGAAGAGAAAATGGAGACCAGGTTTGAAGTTTACCCATAAGAGGCTGAGCTGGGCCTAGAACCTAAGCCAGCTGTCCTCTGCCCCTACCTATGGTGCCATGTGGCTTTATTGAAAGGCTTTCATAAATTTGATTTGATTTGATTTAAAATATCTGTTAAGTAGGTATTGTTTTCCCACAGTTTTCAGATAAGAAATCTGTGGCTCAAAGTATTGAACTATCTACTCTTTTCTCCAAGCATAGAGTAGTACCAAGCCCTTGCGTCAGTCCACTCTCTTTAAAGGTGTGTGAACCCACAACTCACATGTATCTTTGTCTAATGTTTGCCTCCTGTTTCATTTACTGCCATGTTACACACCGCATGATTTCTATAAAACTACTTATGCATTGTTAAATGTCCAATGGGCAGCTGAATGAATATCATAGTCACCTTAGATCCTGTACTCTAGTTTGAAGATGCCCAGAGCATGCGGATTTGTGGTTAAATTGAGCGAGACCCCTGAGCTGCGGCCATGACAACAGTGTGAACAAATTCTCTGCCCCTCTTCCGCCAGCAGATTCTGCAGCCTGCGTAGCCCTAGCCAGGTAAAGCCCCACATCAAAGAACACAATTGAAGTGCCTGTCGTACGTTGTGCCCCGAACTTGGGGGAACATGCAGCCTGAGACCCACAGTCAGCTACACAATTTGTGGGGCCCAGTGCAAAGTGAAAATGGGGCTCCACATTCAAAAATTAGAATGTAAAGACAGTGAGAGCAGAGCATAATACTAAGTGCGGGACTCTGCAGTCACGCAGGCCCACACCCGTGATGCCAGTCCTGCTAACACCTGGCTTAGGACAGTTCGCTCAAAGCTGAAGGCATGTGTGTTTCCCTTAGTAAATAGTGCAGCAAGTGTAAGAAACACCATATCAGCGTTGGGAACATTTTCAAGGAGCCAAGCTTTATCTTTTACCTAAAAGAGTACTTTGTATAAAGTATCCATACCTCTGCTTTTGGGATCTGTGGAAACACTATCTTTCAGCCCTCTTAGTGCTTGAGGACCTTGAAATTCCACTTGCTCTGAGCTTTCAGCGGCCTACTTTTAGTCATCACTCTCCACTGTAGGAAATCTTTCAAAAGTTAAGTGGTGTCATTTTTTCACATTTAGTTAGCACCTGCAGTACACTGTTCTGCAAAACAGTCTTCCTGTTCTGCAAAAGTTACTACCCCTTCTCCTTGCTCCTCAGGTCTAAATTTTTCAGAAAATATATAAAAGTGCCTCAAAGGACTTTGGAAATCACTGGAACCTGTTGGGTGTTGGTGTCCTTTCCATGTGTGATTTCCTACATACAGAGGCTGCAAGACTTATAGATTTCCCTGACCAACAACATTAGAATTTAAAAAATCAGGGGCCTGACATGGGATTGACAACTTAATTTCACCAAGTAAGAAGTCTAAAAATAATAAACCCACATACAAATTATATTTTAAGTTGATCGCTCTTTATTGTTGCCATCATTTTATATAAGAAAGGCCATTTTAATGTCAGAAAAACGGGAACAAAATATAAGCATCAGGAAAAGTACTCCAAATTTTAAAATTTATAATTTTATAAACCCCACTAGATGCATCTCCATCTTTCTACTATCCACATAATCCTACCTTGTAGCTAAAAAAAATTAAGGCAAACATTGTGATAGCTAACTTGTTTAAATTCTTAACCCTGAATTTTTTGATTTTAAATGATTATAAAATGCCTGAGATGGCTTTTTACCTTTGTCCTTCCTTGATGAAGAAAGCCATCTTTTAGATTTTCTTATTCCTCATGTATTTTCTTCATTTTTTATACCATTTTCTCAATAAGTAGGAAGCCCAGACTATTGCTGGTGAACATCCTCTATGGTAAACTGATGCTTTTTGGTGATGCTTGTTAAGAGGTAAGAAGGAATTTCCATTATCAAAATTGTATTTTTATTATTTTTTAAATTGTACTTTCATGTATTTTACATTATGGCATCCTTTATTTTAAAAACGGACTCTTAAAAGGTATCATCACATTCTAGTGTCTTCCACTGTATTTTAAAACATTGTATAACTGTATTGTTTCAGAACAGATGGCTTACTTCATATACTTTTCCCCCTTAATTTTCTTCAGATTACATCTTGTACATGCTTCTATTTTTATTTTTATTTTTTAATTTTTTTTGGCCATGCGGTGTGGCTTGTGGGATGGGATCTCAGTTCCCCAACCAGGGATTGAACCCGGGCCATGGCAGTGAAAGCGCCGAATCCTACCTACCCAGGAGACCACCAGGGAACTCCCCCTTAATTTTCTTAAAAATGCAGATTTGGCCTTTCAGATGATGGATCCCACACTTTAAAAAAAAAAAAAAGTCTGATTCATGGGTAAAATAATGAGAAAATGCAATGTGAACTGAATAGAACTTTACAACAAACAGGATATTTGGTAGCTTCTAGTGACGTCTGTCACATAAATATATATTCTCATGTAAGTTAACTTTGTAGTTCTTACTCTCCAGACAAAGCTCTTAACCAGTTCCTGTGGCTTCTCAACTGTTTCATCCCTCTCTTCCTGTTAAGGAGGGCTCTGAGTTAGTCATCAGGAAGGGGTTTCTGTGTTTCTGGTTGCTGTAAATCCAGGTCAGCAGAGAGTTTCCCTATTTCTAAAAGGCCTGTGTTGAATGAACCCCAGTGTTGGCCCTTTATAAGATTATAACACTTTTCTCTATTCCTAAAATTCCCTGTTTCTGCCCCTTCCCTCATAAATGGATGCCCCCATTCTATGCCCACCTCCACAACACACTCAGATCTTCTTATGAATCCTTGATGATGTAATGGATTCAGGTATACTGAGGACAAGAAGATGGTGATGAGAATTTAGATCTCCTAATATCTATGAGGGAGTATCATTATTACCCCCATTTTACAGTTAATGAAACCAAGGTTAGATAGTTCATGTTATTGCCCAAAGTTGCACAGCAAAGAAGGAGAACAAATATAAATTAGTTCTGTCTGTTGCCAAATCCCTGGTCTTAACCTTAATGTCCAGGGTTTCTGGAAATACCACATTTTCTTGGATATGCTTGATTTCCTCTATGCTCCCTCACTCCTCTTGGTACTTATAATTGTTACAGAAAGTCATATAAGTTTTACTCTAGAAAATAGTAATTTAATGAATAGTGCATCTCCCTCAATAATAAATGAGTACCTTAAAGACGGTTGGTGAGTGGACCCTTGACATGGAGTTTTGATGGCTCAAATTTAAACCAT
Organism: Eschrichtius robustus; assembly: GCF_028021215.1. NCBI lineage: Eukaryota > Metazoa > Chordata > Mammalia > Artiodactyla > Eschrichtiidae > Eschrichtius > Eschrichtius robustus. The sequence goes on from NC_090834.1 coordinate 52,113,807, forward strand.
AGGGTTATACCCTTCGTCAACCAAGCGTCCTCATCAAAGAGGCATGAACTTTCCTGCTGCGTACAGGATGAGAAGATTGCAACACCTTTTGATTAACCTACAGCAAGTATGGTATAGTGGAAAGGATATGGGTTAAAGTTTTTCTTGGGTGACTACTATTTATAAAAAACTATGTAGAATGCTGTCAAGGAATGAAAAGGTGGATCAGATATGCCCTCAGGATGCAGTTAAAGCTAGTTAGTATTATTTTCATCTGTTTTTTTTCTATGTTATTCTTTTTTTTTTTTTAAATAGTTTACTCTTTTTTTTTTAATAATTCTTTATTTTATTTATTTATTTTTTATTTTTGGCTGTGTTGGGTCTTCGTATCTGTGCGAGGGCTTTCTCCAGTTGCGGCAAGCGGGGGCCACTCTTCATCGCGGTGCGCGGGCCTCTCACTATCGCGGCCTCTCTTGTTGCGGAGCACAGGCTCCAGACGCGCAGGCTCAGCAATTGTGGCTCACGGGCCCAGCCGCTCCGCGGCATGTGGGATCCTCCCAGACCAGGGCCCGAACCCGCGTTCCCCGCACTGGCAGGCAGACTCCCAACCACTGCGCCACCAGGGAAGCCCTTCTATGTTATTCTTAATCCAGACTCTGCTCCAGGATCTGACAGTGTGTGTGTGTGTGGTGGGGGGGGGGGGGCGAAGGGGCACTAGGAAATAGATATTTGAAAGGTCAGCTATGAGAGGTTCCAAAAGCAAAGCTGTATTTTTTTTTTTTTTTGGGGGTCATCTTTGGCAGTGTGTTTCCTCTCTGCAGGGAGTAATTAGGCACTGTCATAGAATGAAACACTAACTCCTCTAGAATACCAACTCACTCAGCCATTCATGCATGAGTCCACAGTGGAATGGAATAGGCAAAAAGCCTGAGTTTTAGAGTCACAAGTACCTGGATTTGAATCCTGGCTTTGCCACCTATTTCTTGTGTCATAACCCTGGCAGTTCATTTCCTCTCCCTCTGGGCCTCAGCTTCTTCTATGAAATGAGGGTAATAAGTACACAACTCAAAAGGTTTTATAAAGAATAATGTCTGTAAATCACCTAGCATCTTACACAAACCCTTCCAGAAATTAGAAAAGAGAGAAGACTTCTTAGCTTTTACAATACTAACATCTCCTTGATAGCAAAACATGACATGGTAACTATAAGAAAAGAAATTTACAGTCCAGTCTCTCTTATAAAACACAAGATCAAAAATCCAAAATAAAATATTAATTACCAAAGTGAATCCAGTGATACATAGGGAGGATACTATATAAGATGCCCTAATCCTAAAGGACATTTATCATATTGATAAATTGAACTACATTAAAATAAAATACCATGAATAAAATAAAAGTGTAAACAGAGCATAGGAAAACATTTGTAAGACAGAGATCTGGAAGAGCATTTATAATCAGAATATGTAAATAACTGCCACGAGTTATTAAGAAAAATAGACCAAATTGTTTTAAATGGTCAAAAGACTTGAATAGGTATTTCATCAAAGAGGATATGTAAACGGTGAGTTCACATGTGAAATGGTGTTCAGTTCATTGGTCATCAGGAAAATGCAAATTCAAGCCCTAATGCCACTATCTACCCACCAGGATTATTGAAAAGACCACTCATTTCATATGTTGGTAAATGTATGAGACTCTCATGGCAGTGTCCCGTACATTGCTCATGGGAGGTAAGTTGGTATGACCACACTGGAAGACTGTTTGTCAGTGTTTACTATTGTTGAACATATTATACCCTATGGTTCATTCCGAGGTATATACACAATAGAAATATTTATGTATTTTCAACAAAAATACATACAAGAATGTTCATAGTAGCGTTGTTTGTGATAGCCTTAATCTGGAAATAGCCCAAATGTCTATCAACAGTAGAATAGGTAAATAAATTGTAGTATATTTACACAAGGAAATATTAAACAGCAATGAAAATGAGTGGCTGCTACATGTAACAGCAGGTAGGAGTATTATAAATATAATATTAGTGAAAGAAGCCAGCCACACACATAAACTACACGCATATTAGTTTTCTGTGCTGTCATAACAAATTACCACACAAATTCATTTTCTTACCGTTCTGTAGGTTAGAAGTCCATCAGTCTCACCAGACTAACATCAGTGTATGAGCAGCCTATGTTGCTTTCTGGAGGTTCTAAGTGAAGATCTAATTCTTGCTTATTTGGATTGTTGGCAAAATTCATTTCCTTACAGTTGTAGGACCTAAATTCTTGCTTTCTTGCTGGCTGTCATCTGAGAGGCATTCCCATCTTCTAGAGGCTGCCACATTCCATGGCTAGTGGCCCTTTCCTTCACATTATAAGCTGAGTACTGCGAGTTCACTCCTCATTTGCGTCTCTCTCACCTACCCAGGAAAGGTTCTGCACTTTTAACACTTATAAAGACTCATGGGATTAGATTAGGTCCACCCAGCTAATCCAAGATAATTTCTTGGCACTTTAGTGTCCTTAACCTTCATCACATCTACAGGGTCTCTTTTGCCATGTAAATAACATATTCACAGATTTTAGGGATTAGGGCTTGGACATCTTTGGGTGTGCCATTATTCTGTCTACTACGGTGTGATTCCATTTGTATAACATTCAAAAACAGGCAAAATTAACCTATAGAAGAGAGTACCTTTGGCATCACATTTCTAATGTAGAAAGGAATAATAATATCCACTTAAAGGGTTGTTATAAGTATTAAATCCAACAAAAGTATCAGTTGCTTCAAAAAGTGTCTACCATGAAACAGACACAGTATTTGTTATGTCCTAGTTCCTTTTCTTTCCCCTCCCCCAACTTTATCATTTCACCTGTAAAAATACTGCAGTCAGCACTTTGCAGGATAAGGTATTCTGAAGATTTACAGACCCTCTGTGACAGTGTTTGCCTATCCCCTAGAAATCAGGATTTAAGCAAGAATTCCATGTGCTACTTGGGATAAAGCAAATTTGGGAAATAATGCTCTTTGGAATTTATTTGAAACACTGCTGAAAACATAGGAAGTGCTGAATGATCTGCTCCAGCCCCATCCAAAGTGCTACTCGCTGCACTTTTTAAGCCACACAAACCCAAATCAGCCATATTATACCAATGAAAACGTCATTAAAGTAAGGAATTCTTAAAATAGTGAACTAAGCACAGATCGATGTAGAACCAGCAGTCAGTGCTTCTAGAACTTACTCCTTTGCTAGAGGGCTCAGTCTATGGCTCTTAGAGTGTAGCACAGAGTCTAAGTAGAAAAAAGTTCCGTAAATATTTGTTAAATTCAACTGAAATTACAAAGGTTGTCCAGTTGTTTATTTTTTGTATTATTTTGTTTTTCATTAAAGCTTCTGTTGCCCATGCCCATGACTTATTGAACGTGCTAAGAAAGAAGTCTGGTGAGAATTAGGTCTAACATTCATTTCGTTCACTTGTGCCTCCTCCTGCTTTCCATTCATTTTATAAACAACTGTTGATAGTCCATGTGCCAGACACTAAGGTGGGTTCGAGGAATACAAGGATAAATACACTCAGTCCTTGCTGTAGGGTACTCCCGATCTAGTGGGGAGACCAACAATAAAAGCATGTCCAAATCTGATGGCCAAACCCACCTCCCCCTCCTACATGGAATTTAGATTGGTCTGTCTTGAGCGCCTGCCAGGACAGGTCATGTCCCAATGTGACCAGTTCACACCGGCTTTTTCTCCTGGGAAGGGCCAAGAAGAGTCTCTAAGGTAGGTTCGTTTCACTAGTTGGCTCTTCATGCTCTTTATCTCAGTGTTTGCCAACCTTGGCTGCATGTTAGAATCACCTGGGGAGCTGAAAGAAATAACTTTTGTTTTCCTTTATACTACTCACTGAATACTTCACTTCTCACACCAGATGTCTGGGTTTTTCCCCACACCGACCAGTTCTCCAACACCAGCTGGGTGTCCTACAGTTTAAGTCAGTTCTGGCACTGTCTATGTGGAGACAGTGTCAGATCCTACAGGTTAAGGGTTCAGCCCTACAAGACTGCCCCCACTTCAGATGCCAGTCACAAGTCCAGATTGTTACCTGTGTTTCTGACCAACTGACTGTAAATCAGAGGTTCGGACAGTCCTCTCAATCTCTTCGGATTCAGTAATTTCCTAGAGCAGCTCATAGAACTGAGGAAAATAGTTTACTTTGTAGATTACTGTTTTATTATAAAAGAAGAAGACTCAGGAACAACCAGGTGAAAGAGGTACCTAGGGCAAGATATGGGGGAAGAGGTACTGAGCTTCCATGCTCTCTCCAGGAGTGCCACCCTCCCAGTGAGGGCCACGCGGTCAGCATCTCCATGTTTTCAGCAACCCAGAAAGCTCCCTCAACTCCATCGTTTAGGATTTTTATGGAAGCTTCATTACTAGGCATCATTGATTATTAAATCACTGACCGTTGTCGATTATTTCAACCTGCAGCCTCTCTTCCTTCTTCAGAGGTTAGGAGTGCAGCTGAAAGCTCCAGCCCTCTAGTCGCATGGTTCCCTGGGTAAGCAGCTTCCATCCTTAGGGACTTTCTAAAAGCCAGCTCATTAACAGAAACTGAGGTGTGGTAGAAAGGGGCTTGTTATGAATAGCAGGAGACACCTTTATGGCTCTTACCACTTGCGACATTCCAAGCGTTTTAGGAGCTCTGTGCCAGGAATGGGACAAAGACCAAAACTCACTGTAAATCACAATATCACAAGTGCTTTTAAAAACCCTGATGCCCAGGCCCCAGCCCAAACCAGTTGAGTCAGAATTTCTGAGAATGTGTCTTGGGCATCATTATTTTTTTAAAGGTCCTCTAGTGATTCCAGTATGCAGTAACATTAAGAACCACTATTTAATCTTTTCTTTTTCTTTTTCTTTTCTTTCTTTTTTTTTTTTAACTCTATTTATTTCCTCCTCAACCTGAGAATAATAGCTTAAAAAGTCTTAGATTGCTTGCATGGAAGTCTCATTAATGCCAACCTGCAGCTAATGGGAGGGCCAGTTCCTGGGATTGCTTTCAGTTTTGATCACATCCAGATTCAGAATTTGGAAACCAGCCTTGAACCTGATGCTATAATTTGCTAACACTTAGCAAAAATAAGATTTCCTAGTTCAAGACTAAGTAACTTTGGAAAGCAGGTTGAAAAGATTGGCGAGATTTCTTGAGAATCAGAGTTCTAACATTCCTATTTTGATTTCCAGTGAATAAGAAATGAACTGGTTCGAAGTTCGTAAGTTGCATGAGGTTCCTTTGAAACTGTTCAGAGTATAGTGAGCTCAAAAAAACCCTGGTTTGAATGCTGCGTCTGTGTGTGGAGGGGGTGGGGCAGGTAATGACCAGGCTTTGCAATAAATTTAAGTACGACTAGGTTTACCGAATCCTCGTTTCTGGTGCTTACTGATCCCCTCTTCCTCCTCTGTAGTGCACTGCCCCCCATTCTTTTTACAGCCCACCCCCACAGTTTTGAGCCTGGCCTCTCCCCTGCTCTCTCTTCTTTCCCTGCACCACTCCCTGCCTTAGGGCTTAGCCTATCTGCAATCGGTTGGCATGGAAACACTAGATGAGCCTGCCTGGTGGGAGAGATGTTCTGTTTCCAAGTGAAAATGGAAAAGATTCAAGTGTGATTCACTTCCAGCCATTTTAACTCTTAAGTTCATCCATCTATTTAAACTGTATCTGTGGCTCCTGATCACCTACAAGGTAAAGGAGATTATCTTGGTCTGGACTCCGCCCCCAGCGCCCCCACTGGTTCCCCTAACAGACCCTGGGCTGCAGCCTCAGAGAGCACCCTGCCCTTTCATTTCTCCCTGCCTCTGCCCGGGCCCTTTCTTCAATCTGAGTATAGACTCCTCCTTAGGGTTTCTGTGTAAGAGATGCTCAAAGGCCTTTCAAGAACCAGTGCAGGCACATCTTCCCGGGAGTTTTCCTGGCCCACACCTCTCTGCCCCCTCCTCTCATAGCACTTCAGTTACAGGGAATGTGGGACACTCCAAGTGTAGGTGACTGTTTTCCCCCCCAGACCGTGAGCTCATTGAAAGAGAAGCATGGTACTGCGAGGAGCATGTGTTTTTCACACTCCTAGCGTGCAGTCCTGGCTCCAACACTTACTAGATCTGAGATCTTGTACAAACCACTTACCTCTGCTGAGCTTCACTTTTCTCACACCTAAAATGGGAATGATGCTACCTAATAAGTCTCCTGTTTATCAGATGCTGGTTATGTGTCAGGTACTTTATCTTATTTAATCCCCACACTAATTCAATGAGAGATAAGGCAATATTATTGAGTCCCTTTTACAGTTAGGAAACTAAGACTCAAGAGTCAAGAGACCTGCCCTAAATCTACACAGCTCCTACATGGTGGAGCCAGTATTCAAGCCCAGGTCTGACTCTTTACTACTCTGCTCTAGTGCCTGTGTATGTACCTAAAGCACCTAGCCCTGTGCTTGCTCTCGGGAGTAGGTAGGGGATGGGTGGACAGATGGATGGGTCGATGATAAACTGCCTTGGAAAAAGTACCATCCTATGCTCTCTATGGGGATCCAAATGGAAAATTAAACCTTCTGTTGTTTTCTAATGTGCACAGTTTCTACAAACTTGTGGCTAAAGTCAAGAATATAAAGGCATCTATCACCTTTGTTTATACCTGTGTACTACTACAAAAACATGCTTCCTACCCATTTGAACCACTGCCTCCCGAAAGAAGCTGAAGGTAAATTAGATCCTTGAGAACTGGAAAGCAAAAAATGGCCTTTGAATAGGTATTAAATCACCTTGACAGCTGCCACTGCCACTGGGAAAGAAGCCCTTCAGTGTCCCGTGTTCTGTCCTTCAGCACAGAGTCTAGCACCTTACTGCTTGGGGGGAATGGGGGGCTGGCAAAGAAAAGGATGATCAAGTGATTGCTACTCAAGGAGACATAGTTAAGTTTTAGTGTAGATCATTCGGTACCATTCAGAGAATTTCTACGATTTTCTTTTCTCACCAGTAATTTAGCACAAGAAGAAAATATGTGGTCTTATTCAACTATTTCTATTTTTACATACAGATAAGTAAAAATCTCTTTCAGTGAAGGGATTCTGTGTTACAGCTGAGTGTATGTAAATAATGCCTTTGGTTTCAAAAGGATAGAACAAAGCTTGTCAGTTTGTCTAGGACCAGCCACCACACAATGTTTCTTTTTTTATAGCATACTTCAGTCATAGACTTGGTTACCAGAGCTACTGATTTTTAAAATTATAGTGCTGAAATTATTAAACAGCATGGTCTCCTACAGAATCCTAGAAGCAGTGAATAAATAGTACCGCCTTCCATCATATTTCCCTTTCCCTTCTCTCTCTCTCCCCTCTCGTCTCGATATACATGCATTAAACCCAGCTCCCTTTACACTCAAAAGGACTATGAAATTGTTTCCCCAGTGTTAAAACACAGGATTTTTTGAATGACCACAGCCAGTAGTAGTTCTAGATATAATGCCAAAATTGTGATTCACTATAGTTTGCAACATAAATAGATAAGACAATTAGAATATCCTTTGTAAAATAATGGCTTTTATTTTGGATCTGGTTTATTCTTGAGGAAAATTAAAAAGACCAGGAGTGTTGCTACAGGAAGAGTTTTGTGTTAATTTTTAACCAACCTGTTTTTGAGAACCAGAATAGTGATGCACTTAGAAGCTTAAGTTATTTGATCAGATGACCTGGATTTTACTGTGGTTCCTACATTTACTGGTTGTATGACCTTGGACATGTGATTTATACGCTCTAAGTCTTAGCTTGCTCATTTTTATACTGTGGAGAACAAGCTCATTATCATGTTGTATAAATAAAATCAGATACTGTTTATAAAATGCTTAACACACTTTTCAGCCTATATGAAGACATGCTTAATAAATGGTAGCCACTGTTATTATTATCATCATCATCATTATCATTATCATCATTGGATTGTTGTAAGGATTAAATAATGCATTACTTCTAGGAAGATGGGATGTACTTAATAAACACTAGATATCATTATGGTTACCCTGGGTTTGTTATCCTGTCACTGTTCCATAGATGGGGGCGCTATACTGCTATTCCCCAAGTTCTCTTCTTTTCTCTCCTTGCTTTATTTGCTTCCGTGCCAAGAAAATAGCAGGGCTCCATAAATATTTAATTACCTTCCCATTTTTCTTTTGATCTGTTTCCAGTCATACCCATAGATAGGGACATTCCTTTTCCCACCTTGAGATCCATGAAGCCTGGGGAAAATTGGAGGACCTAGGTTCAAGTTGTTGTATGATGTTGTACAAAGAACTCTCATGTTTGGTCCTCAGATTTTTAGATGTAAAACAAGGTCATCTCCGAGATCTCTTCCTGTCTGATATCCACTGGCTCTCAGATTCTGTTTTAATCAGAGTCTTTGGGGGAGCTACATAGTATAGACGTTCAGATCTTAGAGAACTGCTATTTGCAGTGAATTTAAGGATTGGACATGAAAAGAGTAGACTCTGAACAATGTTATTTCAGTTCTTTAACCTAATATGATATTTGAGGAGTATAACCCTGGGGTTACACTCAAAATTTGATGGCATGAAAATAATCCCCATTTTTGCCAAAAGTACAAGCATGTGAGTTCAAGAACCAAGCATTTAAAACTTGACCAAATTTCCTACAGAGTGGTGTCCAACCTGTGCTCATGTGACAGTCTTTGCCCCCAAAAGGTTAATTCTGTTGCACATAAAGAGGTAATTCTGGATTAATAGAGAAAATTGAATAGAAAACCATAGGGCTTCAACATGGCTACTTTAGAAACAAACTTTTCCAATCGGATTTTCTTTGCTTGGGCATAGAAAGAGACTGCATTTTATAAATTTCCGTTTTTAGCTTATTTCAACTTCAGGGTGGGAGTAGGGAGGTGGGGTGTGGGGAGAAGGGAGTGTTCATGCAAAGACCTACATGTGCTCTTATACACAACCTATGTTGTTGTCAGTAGTGGGAAAAAGTAGTTTCTTATTTTGGGGTTTAAAATCAGTTGTTAGATAATTTCCTGAAATCTGATTCTTCTAATTTTTTTTTTTTTTTGTATGTGTGGGCATAACAATCAAGCCAGCTTAATGGGAAATTTCAAAATTCTGCCACCTCTAGCTCCCAGGGCCCCTCCATCTGTCCTAGTTGTGCTTGGAGCCAGAAAAGAGCGCAGAGCCAGATTTCTCATTGGCAGTAAACGTGTTGGACTCTGAGGATGAGGGCACATGGAGCCCTGCTGGGGCATGTTGGGTGCACAGCTGGCAGTGGTTCTCTCAGGGCTCTGAAGCCCATGAAGTCCTCGCAAAGACTGGGTGTTGAGGTAGCAGGGCATGTCTGAGGTTAAGGGATTGCCTGGCTTAGGGTATTTTCTAAGTTCATCACCATGTAGGCACTTTGTGCCCCTGGTGGAAGAACTTGGCCGAGAGGAAATACTCTTACTCTTGCCAGCTCCTTTTTGGTCATTTTCACCTCTGATTTAACTCATCCTATGATTTGATGTAAATATTAGCTTGAACCATATGAAATTGTCAATGTTTCATATGGTTTCACCTAATATTTTACTTTAAAAGGGGACTTCTGTTTGAATATGCTGGCTGCTTATTGTCACTTTGTTGGCAGGAAGGAAGGTTCTTGGACAGCAGGGGATTCAAAGTGGGAACGTGTACATAATTCCTATCTGTGATTCTGTGAACAGTCTGTTGTGTTGAAGGCCTTGATTGTGTAACAGAATGCCGCCACGGTTTGTTGGATTTTAAATCTTAATAACGGAGTTATAAATAAAGGAGAAACCCTTCCTCCATTAGCCTGCCACCTAACAAACAGCATAACCAGCTCTGCTTTTAGCTCTTATGTTAGAATCAGCTGTGGTGTCTGAAGGTTTCTGTGATGTCAGGTTGACCCAAAGACTACTGAATCAATTCTATTGCTCAGAGAGATAGAAGCCAAGTGCACTGTTTTAAAAAACGCTGTAAAATCTATGCGAGGAGGTGCTTGCATATAAATGCATGGGAAGGAGAAAGGAGAGAGACAGCCTCCTTGTGTACCCACCTTTCCTGGGAGGGGTTGGCAGCGGCTGCTCGCCTGTCACATGTTCTCTATTGCCTTCTGAACTGAAGGTATCAGACATATTGTGAATTAAGGAGTAATTTTATTTAGTAATAAATATATTGTAGGTACTTTGAACTTTTTGTGTACAAGGCAAGATACAACTAAATGAGTTAAATGCCAAAGTCAAACTTGTACACGCTGAATCACTTTCTTGAAATACAGATCTCATCTTCCTAGGAGAATAATAGTTGCTAGAACTTGTTGAGTGTGTATTACATTCTAAAGCCTCTTCATGCATCGACTTGGCCAGTATTCTTAGCAACACTATGAGTCAAGTGTTATTACCTCATTCTTCAGATGAGGAAGCAGCCTCAGAGTCCATGAACTTGGCCAAGTTCACACAGAGGCAGAGTCAAGAATTAAACAGGAGTAATTCTGACTCCCAAGTTTGTACCATTCTGGTGAGTGCACAGATTCTCCTTCCAAAATTATCAGAGAATTTCGAGGTTATTGTTGACATTTGATTATACCCAGACAGATTAACCGCTCATTTTAACCCTCGATTGACTTTTTTTGTTTTCCAGCTGACATCCAGCTGGTATATGCTAGACACAAACAACAAATAATTTAAATGAGAAACATATCATAACTAGGGAGGAAGCACACATCCCACCGTTTAGCCTTGGTAATTTAAGAACTGGTTGCCTTGAAAGTGTAACATATTTGGTATTGGTTTCAAATTCTACAGGGAGGGTTTCAGGTTGTGCCCATTGATTGGCACTCCCAGGGTGTCTGTCTGTCTGTCTCCTCTTTCTCTCTCCCTCCCTCTCCCCCTCCTGGTCTACCTATCTGAAATATAATTATACACAATAAAAGGCACAGATCAATGAATTTTAATGACAGTATACATCTTTGTAGCCACCACCCATATCAAGATATGGAACTTTCCAACACCCCAGGTTTCCTCAGGCTCCATTCCAGTCAGTACTGGGCTCCAACCCCCACCCTCAGAGATATCCACTGTTCTGAATTCTATCTGAATCTAATCTAATCTAGATTAGATTAGCATATTCTTGAACTTCCTATAAATGTAACCGTGTAGTCTGTGGTCTTTCACGTCTGGCTTCTTTGGCTCAACGTAATGTTTTTTTTTTTTTTTTTAAACGTGATAATCCATTTATTTATTTATTTATTTATTTATTTATGGCTGTGTTGGGTCTTCGTTTCTGTGCGAGGGCTCTCTCCAGTTATGGCAAGTGGGGACCACTCTTCATCGCAGTGCGCCGGCCTCTCACTATCACGGCCTCTCTTGTTGCGGAGCACAAGCTCCAGATGCGCAGGCTCAGTAATTGTGGCTCACGGGCCTAGTTGCTCCACGGCATGTGGGATCTTCCCGGACCAGGGCTCGAACCCGTGTCCCCTGCATTGGCAGGCAGACTCTCAACCACTGCGCCACCAGGGAAGCCCAACGTAATGTTTTTAAGAGTCATCCGTATTGTTCTGTGTTTCAGTAGTCTGCTACTTTTTATTGCTTTATGCATTATTCTATTGCATGAATATAACACAATTTGTTTATCCATTCTTCTGTTGAAGGACGTTCGGGTTGTTTCTAATTTGGGGATGTTATGAATAAAGCTGCTATAAACATTCTTTTACAAGTCTTTTAAAGAAAATAGGCACTCGTTTCTCTTGGATATATATACAGGAGTGAAACTGCAAGGTCTTAGGTAGGCAAATACTTCAAAATAAATTGTTAAAATTTTTCTAAAGTGATTGTAGGAAATATAGTCTTTACCTGGGTATGCCTTCCTAAAACTCCATTGTGGGTGGGAGGGAGGTGTTGTATTCCTTAAAAGGAAGAGGGGAAAAATAGATACTGGAGGACAATTTAGTAGTCTCTGCCATAGAACCCATTACTATATTTCATGAATACATTAGCCGAGATGGTTCCTTCTGTGAATTTTGAGAGTATGAGATTCAAAACACTTCAGTTTTCAAGTGACAGTACCTCTCTTTCTTGAAATGGAGGTACACTCAACTCCATGGAGACACTAACAACTGTGGTGGGCTGATGCTTCTGAAGGGCAGCTAAAATGGATTCTTTGATTTCAAAAATGATGAGAGGACTTCCCTGGTGGCACAGTGGTTAAGAATCTTCCTGCCAATGCAGGGACACGGGTTCAAGCCCTAGTCCGGGAAGATCCCACATGCCGCGGGTGCCACAACTACTAAGCCCGTGTGCCACAACTACTGAGCCTGTGCTCTAGAGCCCACAAGCCACAACTACTGAGCCCACGTGCCGCAACTACTGAAACCCGCACACCTAGAGCCCAAGCTCCAAAACAAGAGAAGCCACCGCAATGAGAAGCCCACGCACCACAGCGAAGAGAAACCCCTCCTCCATGCAACTAGAGAAAGCCCAGGCACAGCAACGAAGACCCAACAAGGAGGACCCAACGCAGCCAAAACTAACTAACTAAATAAATAAATAAAATTTTTTTTAAAAAAGGATGAGAAATGCTAGTGGAGATGTTAAAGGATTTCTCAGTAAAATAGAAAATGCTGACAGATTTAGATAGGTGGATATGGATTAGCTTTTTCCTGTTCATTATATTGTCTTTAAATTTCTCTCCTGACTATGAATTATCTGGTTCTTAACAAAGAGGTTTAATTCCTTTGTGAATACCAAGTTTGAGTAATTCTCTTAGTACACGAAGGTAACTAAGTTATGTTTTCATATGGCAGCATCTCTTGTTTCTTGAAATGAAGTTAAACACCACAGAGATACTGATGACTGGAGAATGACATTTCCAAAGGGCAGCATAAAATCTAGCATAGAAAAGACACACGACAAATGTGTGCCCCCTTCCCCAAGAATCTCCAGTCAAGCGATGTGCACAGATAAGTAGGTCATAATGACAGTCTAGGGTGGGAAATGCTATACATAACACAGATGCAAGTGTTTTTATTACTACCTTTCATGGCTTGGTATCAGAAAAATGCTGACAGCCATGTGTTGACCTAAAACAAATAGACTGCCAGATATTCCTCCAGCGAAGATGGGTTTATTAGGCATCAGCAGAGCATTACAATTCAGGGTCTGCAACCATGGTGAGCCACATGCAATTCCCCCCACAGCAAGGGAAGGAGAACTCTTTTATAGAAGGAAAAAGGAAGTTGGGAGGGCTAGAGTAAACATTGGGTCCATGACTTTTCATTAGCTGAGTCCTTGCCAGGAAAGAAGAGTCTCTTTCTTCCTGTTGGGCTCTGCTGTTGTCCAAGGGCATGAGCGCCTCCCCTTCTGGTCTCCCGACTCTATTTAATTAAGGTTTCTGTTTATTACTTTTTACATGTGAAATGCAAGAAACATGAAGTTCTCACATTAATGGACCATAGTGGAACCCTGAACTTTAAATTATGTTATTACATTCAGTACCTGCCTGCTTACAGCTCTGTGGAAGTACCCTTGGGTGTACTGTTCTGTGATCCATTCACTAGCCTGGTTCTGCACTCCTCTTGAAGGTGAGTGGTGATGTGTGAGGTGATTGTGCTCTCAGAGAGCAGCCCAGTGAAATCTCCCAACGCTTAGAGCTGCTCCACCTTTAATTGGTTAAGTGATGTTGAAATTATTCTTAAACTCTGATTTTCAGTTACTTCATCTTTACAAGGAGTGTAGTAACAGTTCTTATCCGATAGGGTTCTTGTGAAGATTAACTGAGTTTATTGGGGTAAAACTCTTTAGATGATTGCCTGGCACTCAGTAAACATTTGTTGTTGCTGTTACCATCGTTGTCTTTTCTGCAGTCATTATTTCCCTGGTGCCATTGCTTTAGAAACTAGTTGGGACATTTATGTTTGTTTGCTTGCTTTTTTTTCCCCCCTGAATTATCCAATACTACTTCTTAGTAGTCTTAAAAAGCTCATTTCTCCCTGCATTTAAAATTTTTTTAATTATTTAATTTTTAATGGACTTTATTTTTAGAGCAGTTGTAAGTTCACAGCAAAATTGAGCAGGAGGTACAGAAATTTCCCATGCGTATGCAATCTCCCCACTATCAAACCCCTACATCAAAGTTGTACATTTGTTAGAATCGATGAATTTATACTGACCCAAAGTCCATAGTTTACATTACAGCTCACTCTTGGTGTTGTACATTCTATGGGTTTTGACAAATATATAATGACATATCCATCATTGTAGTATCATACAGAGTGTTTCACTATCCTAAAAATACCTGGACTTTTAATAGAGTGTATTCTTAAGGTTCCTCATAAACCCAAAGATGAGTTGACTAAAGATATGACTCCAAGACAGTTGTATCAAAGAAAAAAATTACTCTTAGAAGTTTTACACTAAGACCACACTTGAAATTCAGTGGTAAACTTGGTAAGATTTGTCTGTGCTGGCTGGGTTATAAATATACTAGAAATAGACAGAATGCCTTATGAGTAAAAGAAGCCATTTGAAGTATTGTCATTGTGAATATATAAACTGCTGGAGATAAATTTTTAGTGTATTTGGAGTCTTGACATGACAGCCTTCCTCATCACAGTGCTGCCTTGTAGTTTTTAAATTAGCTTGGTTTATTTTAATAAGCTCTTCAAGCACCTTCTGCAAGCTTGAGCGAAGATGTTCATGAATGCATTTCTCTTAAACCATACTAATGAATTATTTATCTTGAAATCTGTCTATATTTGTAGCTATTGATATCAGCAGTTTTAGAGAAATGAAAACCTTTGGATCCTATATCTGATTTTTCTGAGGTGAAATGTGATATGAATTGAAAATCGAAGGAACATGTCTTTGCAACGTGTATAGCTGATAAAAGATCACTATTTAGAATACCATATATGGAGAACTATAACGCAATGAGAAAGGTGCAAACAGCCCTTTAGAAAATGGGCAAGGACTTAAAACACACACAAATGACTTATTAACATATGAAAAGTTACTTAAAATCATTAGTAATCACGGAATTGCAAATTAAAGTATATTAAGGCACCACTTCATATTCACCAAATTGGCAAAAATTAAGAAGTCTAGTCAATCCCAAGTGTTGGAGGAGATCTAGAACTACTGGAGCTCTCACCCACTGTGTCAGCGGGAACACCTGCTTTGGGAAACAGTTTAACATTATATAGTAAATTTGAAAATATAACCCGACAGCTCATTTGTTCGGTATGTACCTTAGGGAAAATTTGCACTTATACATAGGAGACGTGTATAATATATATTTATACCAATACTATCAATAAAATCTAAAGATAATCCAATGTCTAGCAGTCAGGTGGATATATGAATTATATTATAATCATACAGTGAATATAATATGGGCTCTAAGAGGCAAGTCATAGGAAAACATACACAATGTGATTACATATCTATATCCATATTCCATATATTATTTAGGGATACATATATGTGATAACACTATAAAGATAGTTAGGGGATGATTTGCCCTAAATTCAGGAGAGTTACCTATGGACAGAGAGTGTTTAGGAGGGACATGCTGTTGTTAAGAAGGGCAACCGGAGGGAGTCTAAGTTATTGTTAATGTTCTTTGCCTTGGTGGATTATACATAATAGCCATTTTATTTCTTTTTAAATTCTCTAGAGAGATTTTATAAAATTTCTTGAATGTGTGATATTTCTCTCTCTCATGCGCGCGCGCGCGCGCGCACACACACACACACACACACACACACACACACACAGGTTTTTTTTCACTAAAAACCAGCAGAGTATGGGCCTAGATTGACTGTATGGTCGTAGAAAATAGAAGCATGAAAGGAATAATAAGAATGTTCTTTAAAATGTGATCATATTGCCTTAATTTTTTCTTTAAATATACAAGATTGCATTATATATGTCAACAAAACTGGAACCAAAAAGTGGCAAACTAATTTTGTGACTTGGTTAGCAACATTGCATCCTTGCCAGTGTTCACTGAGCACTTAGTAATATATTTCAGGCACTCTCTGCACTTTTGCTCTTCCTCAGGGTAGCACTGTGGGGTAGGTAATAATGTGCCCAAATTTATAGACAAGTGCCCAATTTATAGACAAATTTATGAATGAAAAAGGTTGAGGAATTTGCCCAGTCCTAAGGCCGGAAAGTGGCAGTTCACTTTGTCTCTCAGGCCCAGGTCCTGCTCTCTCCACTCTGCCCTGCTCCCTCTCTTAGTTTAGCTTTTTCCCCTGCAGAAAGGCAGTGTTGGAGATAAATAGATTCTTAGTCCAAGTCTTAGGACAAATGATATCCTTATTGGACTTCCACCTACCCTTTCCATGCTGTAACTTTCCACAGAAATAAGGAGCTCATATTTTCATGATATTACTGCATTGTCCACTGCCAACGTGGTTCTCTGCTTTACTGAAAATAATAGCCCAGCAGGACTAATCAATATGAAGGCACATGCATTTTGCAAAGTGTTGTGTCAGAGCACGGATCAAATCAATTATGTTTTTGGTAATGACCAGATTTTCATACTGGAACACGTTAGATAATTGGCTGCAATGAAGAATGCTAGGGAGAGTTCATAAGAAAACTAATTGAACTGGGAAAGCAGAACGACTCTTTCGTTTCCAGAAATGCTATTTGAAATCCAGAAACGTGCTATTCATTCATTTCCTCATCCGTGATTTATTCCCACTTCGGCACATTAATCTCTCTGCTGTTCTGCAAAACTTGTGCTCAGTCCTCATCTTCCTTAGAAAGAGGGCACTGCGGCAAAGCTCTTTGGGATTGGAACCTGACTCACCAGGACAAGGTCTGGCAGGTCCAGGATCTCAGCAAAGGCAGGGACAGGCCTGGTCTCGATGGGCAGACAGGAATCAGAGTTGGGGGAACTGGGAACAAAGATATCTGATGGGAGTAAGTCGTTCCTGTCCTTAAGAACTTCAGTGGTACCATATTACCTTGCAGCTGTAGTTCCCAAATTTGGCTGATCATACAGATTGCCTGGGAAGCTAGCACATAGTTAAAACAAACAGACAAAAACAAGAGAATCCTTGACTTCACCCTAAACTTATCCAATCAGAACATCACAAGGGATTCTGTTTATACGTAGCATCTTGGAGAATTCAGCTAAGTTTGGGAACTGCTGGCTCGTATAGTATAGTGCCCTCAACTCTCAGCATTCAGGACTCTTTGCAAAGTGACCTTGGTGTGCCCACTTCCCTCGATTATTGGGGGCGGAGGGAAGAACTGTATCCTTCTTCTAACATAAAGCCATAGAATTTTGCATTCATTCCTTCAGTAAGCATTTATTGACCACTTATGATGTGCCAGACCTGACTGACAGATTGTATCTCACTCTGTCTGTATGCTTTCTGCTGAGTTCACAAGCTGGCTTATGTTAAATGACAGTTGAAACTTCTACCAATGCTGGTAAATACAGGATATGCTTCTCTTGATCTCAGAACAGACATTGTTGTTTGTTCCCAGCATTCTTCCCTCTGAGTCTGGAAACAACTTCAGAATCCTTCTCAGTGGCCACTGTTATGCTCTCTGCTTTGGCACATGAGACAAAGCCTGTTTGCAGTCTCTGCTGTAGACCACATTTGAGAAGCCCAGTTCCCCCATCTCCATCCTTCAAGGTGATTGAACTCAGGCTCAGACTTTGAGAAAGGTAGGATTTTCCAGAGGTAGCAATTACTTGTGGGTTGAGTCAGTGGGCAGTACTGAGCCCCAGGACAAATGCCCCAGTCCACTTCCGTTCCTTTACTAGTAGAAGGCCATGTACTTGCTGAACTGAGAACGTGAATGGCTTTTGACATTCAGACTCTACTTTCTCTCCCCTGTCTGCAGCTACCATAATAAGTCATAACATCAGAACAAGTTTTCTGAAAGTCCCATTAACTTCAGGTTATCTAACTTTGTGATTTGATTTTATACATTCAGGAATGAAAAGTTGAGTTGTGATAGAAGGAAAGGAGATGTAGAAAATTTCCCAAGAGAAACATTGCATTCTTGTCACCAGAGGTTAGTTCCAATAGGAACGGGAGATAGTAAAATGACAGCACAGCCAAAGTCAGACAGACCTGGGTTTGAGTACCGACCCCCTCCCCCACCATAGCTAGTTGCGCACTCATCTTTTCAAAAAATAGAGTGTGTGTGTTAATAATATCTATGTCATAAGCTTGTTTTAAATGATGTAAATAATCCATGAGTCTCTTTTTTTTAAATTTTATTTATTATTTTTGGCTGCATTGGGTCTTCGTTGCTGCGTGTGGGCTTTCTCTAGTTGCGGCGAGTGGGGGCTACTCTTCGTTGCGGTGCACGGGCTTCATTACGGTGGCTTCTCTTGTTGAGGAGCACAGGCTCTAGAGCGTGGGGGCTTCAGTAGATGAGGTGCTTGGGCTCAGTAGTTGTGGCTCACGGGCTCTAGCGCTCAGGCTCAGTAGTTGTGGCACACGGGCTTAGTTGCTCCACGGCATGTGGGATCTTCCCAGACCAGGGCTCGAACCTGTGTCCCCTGCATTGGCAGGCAGATTCTTAACCACTGCTCCACCAGGGAAGCCCCACATGAGTCTCTTAAATGCCTTGCTGACCAGGACTTTCTATCCTCAGTTTCTGACTCAGAACCTGGCATATTAGGAAAGGTTTCAATCAGTGGCTGTCACCATATTACACTCCATTTCTCTGTGGACAATTTATCTGTCAACCTCAAAAATCCAGAACACCACTAAGAACTAGCTAACAGCCAAAATAAAGGTCGGTAGGAGCATGAACTTCCCAAGCTCATAGATTTGCCTTAAAAAAAAATCTCTACAGTCCCTCATGAAACCTATTTAGCATTAGATTAGTTCTGACTGTAGATTACAAGTAGAATAATGTGAGGAACTGATGGGGATATCAGCTAAAAATTAACCTGATAGAAGGAGAGACAGAAAACTAAAGACTCAAAGAGATACTCACCCAGTGATTGTAGAGTACTTACCCTGTGCCTGGGGAGACAGCACAAAGTCTAATGGGGGTGGGAGGCACACAGGTAATCCCACAACATTGTGGTGTGATGAGTATCTGCCCAGGGCTCCATGCTGTCACAAAGGAAGGGGGTAAGTGGTCACTTCTTCCGGTCAGAAAATTGGGGAAGGAAATTCAAGACAGGTTGCCTAAAACCTAAGATGCTTTAGGTACCTGTTGAAAGATTTATAAGTGTTTATCAGAAAACCAGGGTTAGTTTTCCAATCAGAGAGAGCAACAGGAGCGAGAGCAAGAAGGTGTGAGAAGGACCAGGAATTTGCCCTCAGGAATCTGCTGCACAAGGCCCAGCTCAGCATGACTGGAGCTGAGGTCGTGAGGGGTTAGGTACGGGGAGGTGAGGTGAGGCTAGAGAGGTGACAGGTCAGCTCACAGAGGTATTCATGTACGCACCATGCTAATGTGGACCTTTTAGGCTATAGTCCAGGGAGAGCCATTGGAGCTTTTGTGGTTGGGGGGGGGGGAGTTGTTTGTTTTGTTTTGTTTTTTAAACAAGCAAGTGAAGTAGTCAGGTTTAGTTTTCGAAAAATTACTCTTGTTGAGTGCAGAGGAAGAACTTGGGGATGATGAGACTGGAAATAGGGAAACTGGTTATGCTGTGGTAGTAAATCCAAGCTAGAAATTGTGAGGCCCTAAGAGAAGGCCAAAGCAGTGGAGAAAACGGGGCAGATACAAACCAGTCCAAGGAGGTAACACAACAGGACTTAAGTATGTGGCAGATTCAGGGCAAAGGCAGCTCTATACAACTCAGTAGTAGCCTTGAAGACATCACTGCATTATGCACAGTGCCATAAATGATGTGTTGAATGAAAGTCAAGAGTCTTCAGGGAGTTTAAATTATGTTTATTGTATTTTATTTGCTAAGCAGGGAAGTATAACATCTATTTTAGAAAGAGTTCTATTTGAATAATTCATTTATGTTTAATGTTTGATTCCCCAGTGATTCTAATAAATGAATTTTACTGTACATAAATATCTAACATTCATTATGTAACCAGTATTTGAGCATCTCTATAGGTATACTGCTTCATTTGAATCTCAAAGTTACCCTGTTGGGAAAGTATTCAATCCAAATGCAGATGAACAGTCTAAAGCTCATACAGAGGAAGTAAATGTTGGAGGGTTACACAGCTAGAATTGTTAGGGTCATTTTGATTCCGAAGCCCAGGCTTTTTCTACTACACTGTCGCTAGCCTGATCTAATTCAATAAGCAGTCATATTCTGATTGAAATGAGAAGCTATTACATATCATATGAACTCAAATATGTGCTTGGAGTTTGCTGTCCCATCTTCCACTAGAAGATGGTGCTCAAGAGTTTCTGAGATGTTTTTCATGGGACTAAGTAGAAGATGATAACTTCTCTGAAAGAACAGCCAAGGAAAACAGATAGTACATGTATGGAGCTGAGAAAGTCATTGCAGTAACAGTTGATCTAATTTTTTCCCTTCTCAGAAATGCAGAATTAAACATGCACCATCTTGCCCATGTAAAAAACATATCCTCTGAAATGATTTTGAGATGTAAATTAATTCCCACCCTGGAGCAAATATCAAATCATTACAGACAACCTAGTCTTCTAGACTCAAATAAAGAGCATCAGACCATGGCCCCAGTCTCTCTCAAGCTCTGGGCTAACTTTATGAGCCTAGTCAAGCCATTTAATTGTTCTGTGCCTCAGTCTCTTCAGATGGAAAAGGAACATGACAATATTTGCCTTTTCCAGGATGTTATAAAGACAAGCCTAAGAAATGTCAGTACTTTTAAAGGTCAAATATTCTGTACAAGTGCAGAGTTTATTTTTATTCTATCAGTCTCCTGGATAAAAGTGGAAATTTTTATCATGTTCCTTTTATTTTCTTCAGCAAACATTCAATGAACACATACTGTGTGCTGGTAGAGGGGAGGCACAGAGGTAAATTAGGCGTGTTTCCACTCTCAGAGAGCTCGTGATCCTGCTGCCCAATATGTGACAAGCCTATAATGCTCTCATTTATGTTATCTAATTTAATCTTATTTAATCTTTATATGTCCATCCACATTTTCGAGATGTGACTGTTGAGCTTCGGAAGTGACTAAAATGGGACTAACCCCAGGTATTCTGACTCCTCAAACTCAGCTCTCTCTCCATCATCACAGAATTGCTTCCCTATCTCAGCAGAGAAAACAGGTATAGTCATAATAAGCTTCCGTATAAATCTGATTAGTACAAACTAAGAGTTATGGGAGTTAGAGAGGAGAGCAGTTCATTTTAGATTAGGTCCCTCCTCAGAGTGTATTCTCAGAAGAAGAAACATTGGAAATAGACTTGAGAGAATAACCAGAACAAATAGGAAAAGAGGTCATTCTCGATAGCAGGAGGAACATGAACAAAAATGTGGAGTTGGGCAAGTACATGGTGTATTTGGAACAATGAATATACTGTGATTAAAATATGGAAACCATAGACTGAAAAAATTTTTAAAGGCAGGTTGGGCTCAGGTGGGAAGGATAACATGTTAAATAATTTGGGACTCACTCTAAACAGTGAGGGCCAGGTTAAAGATGGGCCAGATTTTGAGCAGAGGGCCAGGTTAGAGATGGGCCAGATTTCAGGAAAGAAATTAAGTGGGCTCCATGCAGCTGAGGTGAATTTAAATTGAAAGGTAGATCTGCCCCTTCCTGAACCATAGTAACTAATAAAATTCATAATGCCTTTATATAGCGATGGTATTGAGTTTCTCAGCTTTTCATGCTATATAGGTATTTAGGCAAATTCTTTTATTGAGGTAAATTGGATAAGGGCTCCTTGCTGCTATAGAAGATGTAATCATATCAGTGATTTAGAAATTACCCTAATGCAATGGGGAGGATGGATTATAGGTGGCTGAGATCAAAGGTTGGGAAAACAACTGGGGACTATTCAGTAGCATAGGCAAAAATTAAAAAGAACCTGTATAAGGGAAAGACGATGGGTGAGGAAGATTGGAACAACATTTTAAATTAGAATCAACACTAGTAGCATGTTAGATTTGAAGGAAAAGGAGAGATCAAAGATGAGCCTGAGTTTTCTGGCTTGGGCAACTGGATAAATGGTGGTGCCATTAACTGGGAAAGAGAATATAGGAAGGGAAACTGGTGCAATGGAAGGAAAATTATTTTTTATTATATTGACTTTAAGGGAGAGACTGAGGGAGAAAGGGACATCTCCACTAATATCAGATCATCAGAGACAACTTTGGTGATTCATATGGTAACCAAAGAACCATAGTCACACTTTCCTAAATCTTTACTGTTTGGCATATTTTTTAAAACTTTTTTTTATAGCTTAAGCTTATTTTAGGGTTAACATAAGAGAGCTGTTGGGCTACTAAACTTCTGTGTATTAGATCATGTTCTTGTCAATATGCAAAACAAAGGAATAAATGCATTTAAAAAGTGTCATAAAATTCCTACCTTGATACCTGCAAATTTCTTTCCACCTGAATAACATTTTGATATATTCTCTTACAATGTGCCTATTACAGCATTATCTCTACCTCATCAGGGGCATAACTGTGAGATTAAGGGCCAACAAATTGATAATGGCAGACTTTTCATTTTTTGGAACTTCTGTCATTCATTTTTTTTTATTAAGTTCTTCTCAACAGCATTTTATGTGCTGATGGGACTTGCATTTCAGTTAGATAGTGAAGAAGTGGAGAAGAAACAAGGAATCAGATAAAAGCTGGGAAAATGTGAGTAATTCAACTGGCTGTAGATCGGCTTTCGACCACATTAGTAATAGCTCTTCCTAGTTCCCTGCAAAGTAACTTGGTTGTGGAAAAGAGCCACAGCAAATCAGACGGAATAGTTCAATTTTAATTATAGTCACAGAGCCACCTGTGCAGTAACATTAATTAAAATGCATGTCTTACTCACAGATATAGAGAGCAGACTTGTGGTTGCCAAGGGGGAAGGAGGGTGGGGGAGGGAAGGATTGGGAGTTTGGGATTAGCAGATGCAAACTATTATATGTAGGATGGATAAACAACAAGGTCCTGCTGTATAGCACAGGGAACTATATTCCATATCCTGTAATAAACAATGATGGAAAGGAATATGAAAAAGAATATGTATATATGTGTAACATATATGTATAACTGAATCACTTTGCTGTACAGAAGAAATTAACACATTATAAATCAACTGTACTTCAATACAATCTTTTAAAAAATGCATGTCTTAGCCATGAGTTTGAATCCTTAGATGGATTCTTAAAGGGAAGAAAAATGAGGAAGACATCCAGTTCATGTCACTTAGTGCTCAGAACTTAGTAAGTTATCAGCAACCGTCCTCAGTTTCCTCATCTGAAAAACGTGAATGATGATAGTCCTTACACAATAGGATTTTGAGAATTGTAAGAGAAAAGCACAAAAAATACAGTGTTTAGCACAAAAGCACTTAATACTTTGACTGATAGTTGAAAACCAAGCTCCACAATGCTTTACTTCTTTTAGTACACCAGAGCTGAGAGGAAACTTACTGCCATTTACACTTGAGAAATCAGAGAACCTAGAGAAAGGTGATTGTTTCCATAGGTAATTAGATTTATTGCTTCTCAAGTTTTCTTGCTCTGAGGGAATTGTTAATATATTAAGTAATTTATTGATATACGAAAACTTCATAGTCCAAATGAGCCCTTATCCAATATACCTCAGTAAAAGAATACTCCTAAATACCTGTGTAGTATGAAAAACTAAGACAATACTATCACTTTATAAAGGCACTGTGCATTTCATCAGTTACCATGGCTCAGGAAGCTGCTCTACCTTATAATTTAAAACCAGCTCAGCTGTATGGAGCCCACCTAAAATTTCTTTTCTGAACTCTGGCCCATCTTTAAAGTAGGAACAACTTATGAAAAATCACAATAGAAGCCCACATGCTTTGACTGAGAAACCCCATACAAACCTTCTGAGACCAAGTATTGCAATTTTTCCAGGAATGGATATCCCACAATTCTCTCAGTAGCAGCTCAAGAGTTAGAAGCAATCCAAAGACCATCTCTTCTTGTGCGAGCCTTCCTTCCCATCCAATTCATAAATCCTCCCCTAAGTGTCCTTTACAGTTGGCTTCTCTTTAACAGCCCCTTTATTCTTAGGGGGTTTTCACCATATCTAATATAAACCTTGATTGCTTCAATCTAAGACAATATAGCCTCTAATTTTATGCTCTTTGGACCAACAAAATGGTTTTAGGCATTTTTTCAGCTTAAACAAGATCATGCATTTGAAATGCCTATGTAAATTGTAGAGTGCTATATAAAATTACTTATTTGAGACTGTATTAACCAGGCTAAGACTGACTATGTTGCCATAATAAATAATCCTTAAATTGACTTAGCACAACGAAAGTTTATTTCTCACTCACACTGCACATCGAATGGGGCCTGAGGCACAGCTCTGCTCCATGTTAAGTCACTCAGTACCCAGGATGATAGAGATGCCACCATCCTGTAGCTGCACCATTGGGAATAAATTCCTTAATAGCCATGGCTGAAGAAGAGAGAGAATTGCATACTGTCACATTCACTCATAGACCATTGACCGGAAGAGGCCACAGGGCCCTGCCTAACTGCAAGGGACCTGGGAAAGGAGCATGTGAATATTTTGTGAGCTGTGAATGTCTTTTTTGTAGTATTGCATTCAGACTAATGGGATCAAAGAGCCTTAAATCTTTTCACTTCCTTCTTAATCCTTTAATTACTGTTACACTTACCTAGGTTTTCTTTTGGTTTATAATATATGTATCATAATTTATTTAAGTCTTTTTTAATGGGAAGTATCTAATTTTTTTTCTAATGTGTATACCTCTTTTCTTTCTTTCCCCAGCTTTATTGGGATATAATTGACATATAACATTGTGTGAGTTTAAGGTGTACAGCGTGATGATTTGATACACATGTATTGTGAAATGATAACCACAATAAGGTTAGTTAACACCACCATCACATCACATAATTAATTACCTTTTTTGGTGTGTGTGGTGAGAACTTTTAAGATCTACTCTCTTAGCAATACACTATTATTATTACAATACACTATTATTAACTATAGTCACCATGCTGTACATTAGGTCCCCAGAACTTATACATCTTATAACTGGAAGTTTATGTTCTTTGACCACCTTCACCCATTTCCCTCACCCCACCCCCCGGGCAACCACTAATCTACTCTCTGTTTCTATGAGTTCACACATAAGTGAACTGAATCCACATGGTACCCCATATGAGTCCACAAACAAGTGAGATTGTACAGTATTTGTCTTTCTCTATCTGACTTGTTTTACTTAGCATAATGCCCTCGAGATTCATTCATGTTGTCACAAATGGCAGGATTTCCATTTTTTATAGCTGAATGATATTCCATTGTATGTATATACCACATTTTCTTTAACCATTCATCTGTTGATGGACACTTAGGCTGTTTCCATATCTTGGCTATTATAAATAGTGCTGCGGTGAACATGAGGATGCAGGTATCTCTTCTAGGTAGTGATTTCATTTCCTTTGGATATATACACAGAAATGGGATTGCTGGATTATACAATAGAGTAGTCCTAACAAGGATTTATTCAGTGTCACATGTAGAAAAGGGTTATTTTTCACTGTTTTCCTGTCAAGTGACAGCACTATTTTATTGTTTCTTTTCTAAGCAATGGGGACATTACAACCTAAGAATGTTCTATTTTTATTCTTATAGCTAGGCAGTTTTAAGTTTGTGCTATTACACATCTCAACTTCATACTTGCCAGTACTGGATTTCCACCTGATTTTTATGGATCATTCCTCTCTATTAACTACCAATTCTAAATTCACTATCTCCTATTAAAGGCAGCAAATTTAACTTAGAGGATGAGAGACTGTTAGAGCTTAAGTGGCTGCTTACAGCCAAACAGAAAATTTTTTTTAAACTATAAGCAACAGATTTTTTAAAAATCCAAAGCATAACAATAATAGCAACTACGTTCTGGAATGGCCGCTACGTGTCAGGCATTTTAGAGATGATTTTGTGTAATCTTCACAACATCTTTGGTGAATAGGTATAATTGTTCAGAGCCATATAGCTATAATAGAAGAGCCAGAGTTTGAAATCAGACCATTCTTCTAAAGTCTAATTTACTAGGGGCAAGGAAAATAGCTCCTGTGGGCATTGCCATGTTGCCACCTTTGATATTCACAGCCCTGGCATGAATTCAGGATAACAGCACTGACTGTGGGTTAGAGAGGCATCACAGGGCAGCGGTTAAGAGCACCAGCTTTAGAGCCTCCCATCAAGCCTCTTAGATAGCCTCAACCACCAGAGGGCAGACAACAGAAGCAAGAAAAACTACAATCCTGCAGCCTGTGGACCAAAAACCACACTTACAGAAAGATAGAGAAGATGAAAAGGCAGAGGGCTATGTACCAGATGAAGGAACAAGAAAAAACCCCAGAAAAACAACTAAATGAAGTGGAGATAGGCAACCTTCCAGAAAAAGAATTCAGAATAATGATAGTGAAGATGATCCAGGACCTCAGAATAAGAATGGAGGCAAAGATTGAGAAGATGCAAGAAATGATTAACAAAGACCTAGAAGAATTAAAGAACAAACAAACAGAGATGACCAATACAATAACTGAAATGAAAACTACACTAGAAGGAATCAATAGCAGAATAACTGAGGCAGAAGAACGGATAAGTGACCTGGAAGACAGAATGGTGGAATTCACTGCTGCGGAACAGACTAAAGAAAAAAGAATGAAAAGAAATGAAGACAGCCTAAGAGACCTCTGGGACAACATTAAACGCAACAACATTCGCATTATAGGGGTCCCAGAAGGAGAAGAGAGAGAGAAAGGACCAGAGAAAATATTTGAAGAGATTATAGTCGAAAACTTCCCTAACATGGGAAAGGAAATAGCCACCCAAGTCCAGGAAGCGCAGAGAGTCCCATACAGAATAAACCCAAGGAGAAACACGCCGAGACACATAGTAATCAAAGTGGCAAAAATTAAAGACAAAGAAAAATTATTGAAAGCAGCAAGGGAAAAACGACAAATAACACACAAGGGAACTCCCATAAGGTTAACAGCTGATTTCTCAGCAGAAACTCTGCAAGCCAGAAGGGAGTGGCATGATATACTTAAAGTGATGAAAGGGAAGAACCTACAGCCAAGATTACTCTACCCGGCAAGGATCTCATTTAGATTTGATGGAGAAATCAAAAGCTTTACAGACAAGCAAAAGCTAAGAGACTTCAGCACCACCAAACCAGCTCTACAACAAATGCTAAAGGAACTTCTCTAAGTGGGAAACACAAGAGAAGAAAAGGACCTACAAAAACAAACCCAAAACAATTAAGAAAATGGTCATACGAACATACATATCGATAATTACCTTAAACGTGAATGGATTAAATGCCCCAACCAAAAGACATAGACTGGCTGAATGGATACAAAAGCAAGACCCATATATATGCTGTCTACAAGAGACCCACTTCAGACCTAGGGACACATACAGACTGAAAGTGAGGGGATGGAAAAAGATATTCCATGCAAATGGAAATCAAAAGAAAGCTGGAGTAGCTATACTCATATCAGATAAAATAGACTTTAAAATAAAGAATGTTACAAGAGACAAGGAAGGACACTACATAATGATCCAGGGATCAATCCAAGAAGAAGATATAACAATTATAAATATATATGCACCCAACATAGGAGCACCTCAATACATAAGGCAACTGCTAACAGCTATAAAAGAGGAAATCGACAGTAACACAATCATAGTGGGGGACTTTAACACCTCACTTACACCAATGGACAGGTCATCCAAAATGAAAATAAATAAGGAAACAGAAGCTTTAAATGACACAATAGACCAGATAGATTTAATTGATATATATAGGACATTCCATCCAAAAACAGCAGATTACACGTTCTTCTCAAGTGCGCACGGAACATTCTCCAGGATAGATCACATCTTGGGTCACAAATCAAGCCTCAGTAAATTTAAGAAAATTGAAATCATATCAAGCATCTTTTCTGACCACAACGCTATGAGATTAGAAATGAATTACAGGGAAAAAAACGTAAAAAAGACAAACACATGGAGGCTAAACAATACGTTACTAAATAACCAAGAGATCACTGAAGAAATCAAAGAGGAAATAAAAAAATACCTAGAGACAAATGACAATGAAAACATGACGACCCAAAACCTATGGGATGCAGCAAAAGCGGTTCTAAGAGGGAAGTTTATAGCTATACAAGCCTACCTAAAGAAACAAGAAAAATCTCAAGTAAACAATCTAACCTTACACCTAAAGAAACTAGAGAAAGAAGAACAAACAAAACCCAAAGTTAGCAGAAGGAAAGAAATCCTAAAGATCAGAGCAGAAATAAATGAAATAGAAACAAAGAAAACAATAGCAAAGATCAATAAAACTAAAAGTTGGTTCTTTGAGAAGATAAACAAAATTGATAAGCCATTAGCCAGACTCATCAAGAAAAAGAGGGAGAGGACTCAAATCAATAAAATCAGAAATGAAAAAGGAGAAGTTACAACAGACACTGCAGAAATACAAAGCATCCTAAGAGACTACTACAAGCAACTTTATGCCAATAAAATGGACAACCTGGAAGAAATGGACAAATTCTTAGAAAGGTATAACCTTCCAAGACTGAATCAGGAAGAAACAGAAAATATGAACAGACCAATCACAAGTAATGAAATTGAAACTGTGATTAAAAATCTTCCAACAAACAAAAGTCCAGGACCAGATGGCTTCACAGGTGAATTCTATCAAACATTTAGAGAAGAGCTAACACCCATCCTTCTCAAACTCTTCCAAAAAATTGCAGAGGAAGGAACACTCCCAAACTCATTCTATGAGGCCACCATCACCCTGATACCGAAACCAGACAAAGACACTACAAAAAAAGAAAATTACAGACCAATATCACTGATGAGTATAGATGCAAAAATCCTCAACAAAATACTAGCAAACAGAATCCAACAACACATTAAAAGGATCATACACCACGATCAAGTGGGATTTATCCCAGGGATGCAAGGATTCTTCAATATACGCAAATCAATCAATGTGATACACCATATTAACAAATTGAAGAATAAAAACCATATGATCATCTCAAGAGATGCAGAAAAAGCTTTTGACAAAATTCAACACCCATTTCTGATAAAAACTCTCCAGAAAGTGGGCATAGAGGGAACCTACCTCAACATAATAAAGGCCATATATGACAAACCCACAGCAAACATCATTCTCAATGGTGAAAAACTGAAAGCATTTCCTCTAAGATCAGGAACGAGACAAGGATGTCCACTCTCACCACTATTATTCAACATAGTTCTGGAAGTCCTAGCCACGGCAATCAGAGAAGAAAAAGAAATAAAAGGAATACAAATTGGAAAAGAAGAAGTAAAACTGTCACTGTTTGCGGATGACATGATACTATACATAGAGAATCCTAAAACTGCCACCAGAAAACTGCTAGAGCTAATCAATGAATTTGGTAAAGTTGCAGGATACAAAATTAATGCACAGAAATCTCTTGCATTCCTATACACTAATGACGAAAAATCTGAAAGAGAAATTATGGAAACACTCCCATTTACCATTGCAACAAAAAGAATAAAATACCTAGGAATAAACCTACCTAGGGAGACAAAAGACCTGTATGCAGAAAACTATAAGACACTGATGAAAGAAATGAAAGATGATACCAACAGATGGAGAGATATACCATGTTCTTGGATTGGAAGAATCAACATTGTGAAAATGAGTATACTACCCAAAGCAATCTACAGATTCAATGCAACCCCTATCAAATTACCAATGGCATTTTTTACGGAGCTAGAACAAATCATCTTAAAATTTGTACGGAGACACAAAAGACCCCGAATAGCCAAAGCAGTCTTGAGGCAAAAAAATGGAGCTGGAGGAATCAGACTCCCTGACTTCAGACTATACTACAAAGCTACAGTAATCAAGACAATATGGTACTGGCACAAAAACAGAAACATAGATCAATGGAACAAGATAGAAAGCCCAGAGATTAACCCACCCACCTATGGTCAACTAATCTATGACAAAGGAGGCAAAGATATACAATGGAGAAAAGACAGTCTCTTCAATAAGTGGTGCTGGGAAAACTGGACAGCTACATGTAAAAGAATGAAATTAGAATACTCCCTAACACCATACACAAAAATAAACTCAAAATGGATTAGAGACCTAGATATAAGACTGGACACTATAAAACTCTCAGAGGAAAACATAGGAAGAACACTCTTTGACATAAATCACAGCAAGATCTTTTTTGATCCACCTCCTAGAGTAATGGAAATAAAAACAAAAACAAGTGGGACCTAATGAAACTTCAAAGCTTTTGCACAGCAAAGGAAACCATAAACAAGACGAAAAGACAACCCTCAGAATGGGAGAAAATATTTGCAAATGAATCAACGGACAAAGGATTAATCTCCAAAATATATAAACAGCTCATTCTGCTCAATATCAAAGAAACAAATACCCCAATCCAAAAATGGGCAGAAGACCTAAATAGACATTTCTCCAAAGAAGACATACAGACGGCCACGAAGCACATGAAAAGATGCTCAACATCACTAATTATTAGAGAAATGCAAATCAAAACTACAATGAGGTATCACCTCACTCCTGTTAGAATGGGCATCATCAGAAAATCTACAAACAACAAATGCTGGAGAGGGTGTGGAGAGAAGGGAACCCTCTTGCACTGTTGGTGGGAATGTAAATTGATACAGCCACTATGGAGAACAATATGGAGGTTCCTTAAAAAACTAAAAATAGAATTACCATATGACCCAGCAATCCCACTACTGGGCATATACCCAGAGAAAACCGTAATTCAAAAAGACACATGCACCCGAATGTTCATTGCAGCACTGTTTACAATAGCCAGGTCATGGAAGCAACCTAAATGCCCATCGACAGAAGAATGGATAAAGAAGTAGTGGTACATATATACAATGGAATATTACTCAGCCATAAAAAGGAACGAAATTGAGTCATTTGTTGAGACGTGGGTGGATCTAGAGACTGTCATACAGAGTGAAGTAAGTCAGAAAGAGAAAAACAAATATCGTATATTAATGCATGTATGTGGAACCTAGAAAAATGGTACAGATGAGCCAGTTTGCAGGGCAGAAGTTGAGACACAGGTGTAGAGAATGGACATATGGATGGACACCGAGGGGGGAAAACTGCGGTGAGGTGGGGATGGTGGTGTGCTGAATTGGGCGATTGGGATTGACATGTATACACTGATGTGTATAAAATTGATGCCTAATAAGAACCTGCAGTAGAAAAAAACAAACAAAACAACTAATACTAAAAAAAAAAAAAAAAATACATTCGGAGCTTAAAGGAGGGTTTGATCATAATGTGAACATCAGGTCATGGAATAAGTGCTACCTGATCCATATCTTGAAAAACGAGTAGGCAAAGAAGTGCATCGGTATCCAAGGGATTCGTGTGAGCAAAGGTAACGGTGGTCATAGGGAGTGGGGAGAATGAAGGCTTGTTAAGAGGTCAATATCACAGTATGCCTGTCACACAAACTCTCTGAGAAAGTATGGTGGGAGCCATGGCTTCGAAGGCACATTAGGATTGGTTTGAGAAGGACCAAAAATTTGACTTTTTTTTTCTAGGCAATGTGGAGCCATTACAGTATGTAAACAGTGGAGTTATACAGTCTCTCCTTTGTTTAAAGTTAACTACACTCATCCCCAGAGTCGAGATTCCAAAATATTGAATGAATAAATGAGTCTTACACCTAAAAAGGTGCTTGTTAAAAAGACTCCTGAGAAAAGTACAAGATATAATCTAACATTCATTGCTGATATGGTCACCCCAGTTTTAAATGACACAACCTCATTCACCCAGTGTCCACTCTACCACCACAAAAGGGCTGAACTGTCCACACTCCCACCCACAAGGAGCTCCAATGTGTGCCTGAAGCGAGGCTCTCCGAATACCTCCCACAATGAAATGTGGATTTCTGTGAGAAACAAGATGCTACAATCTCCATGATCATTTTTACAAAAAGAGATGGTCTCTAGCTATAAATTTAGGAGGGGGAACATCAGATCACGTTAAGTTACATAATTTGAGTCAGAACTCTATATTACAAGTGACAGAAACCCAACTCAAACCAGTATAAGCAAAAGGAAATCTATAGGACCATAAAACTGAGGAATCAAAAAGTTAGCAGACTTAAACATAGTTTGACCCAGAGGTCCAAGCAAAGTCAAAGGAATTCTGCATCTCCCTCCATTTCTTATATCTTCCTGAATCTATCTGGCTTCACCTTCAGATAGGTCCAGCCTTCATGGTGGCAAGCCATCATGAGCAGCGCCCGCATTCATACGCTACATGTTTAGGATTCCTCGTAGTAAAAACAAGCATTTACTAGAGAATGGACTTGAGGACACGGGGAGGGGGAAGGGTAAGATGTGACAAAGTGAGAGAGTGGCATGGACATACATACACTACCAAACGTAAAATAGATAGCTAGTGGGAAGCAGCCGCATAGCACAGGGAGATCAGCTCTGTGCGTTGTGACCACCTAGAGGGGTGGGATAGGGAGGGTGGGAGGGAGGGAGATGCAAGAGGGAAGAGATATGGGAACATATGTATATGTATAACTGATTCACTTTGTTATAAAGCAGAAACTAACACACCATTGTAAAGCAATTATACTCCAATAAAGATGTTAAAAAATTAAAAAAAAAAAAAAAAGAGCACCAGCTTTGGAGCTAGATTGCCTGAGTTTGTGGATTTGAGTCCTAGCTCTGCAATTTCCTAGCGATGAGAGCTTGGGCAAGTTGCTTTTTAGCCTCTCTCTGCCTCAGTTTCCTCCTGAAGAATGTGACTAAAAATAGTATCTGCCCTATAGGGCTGTAGTGCAAATTTAGTAGCTACTACAAGTAAAGCACTTAGAACAGTGTCTGAAACTCAATAAATATTGGCTGCTAATTTTGAATTATGGTCAGGCACTTTGAGGATATAGGTGAAATGAAGGAAAGAAATAATATTTTTAAAGAACCTAATACGCCAACATTATATACATACAATTATCTCATTTAGTCCACACAACAACCCTATTGAAGTGGGTTGTCCTCATTGCATAGAAGAGCAAAACCTGAGGCTCAGAGAAGTAAAATAATTTATCCCAGTGACCCAGCTGGTAAGTGGCAAAACAAGGACAACAGGTCTGTCTGTGCTGTAGCAGGAAGAAAATATTGAAGTATATTTACTGTTCTGTTTTTAATACAACATGAAAATATTTCCCTTAAATTGGCAAGCATAATGGATACAGAATTAAACTTAAGTTTAATCAACACAAATACTAAGAGGCTGGCAAAGCCCTTTTTGCTGGCTCCTGACCCTGCTGTGTCCCTGGCCCAGTCAATGCCAATGTCCCACTCTTGACTGAAGCAGAAGGGCTTGCATCTATCCCCCAGGCTCTCCAGCTGTCCTGGGGTCCCTGTTCTGATCTGCTCCTCCACCTAATGCTGAGCACTAACAAGTCACCTTTGACTGAACGGCACGCCGACTCTCGAACTCTTATTTCTTAAAGAGCCTCCTCTTGGCTTCTCTAGGGGGAGGTTGGTCTTAATTTATCTCAGTTTCTTTCTTTACCTCTTGACATTTTCTCATTTCTTCTCTCTCCTCCCTTTTCTCTTCAGGTACTGCCAGGCTTCTAAAGCCCCACTTCCATGGTACATAACTATACCATGGTCACGAGCTACCTTATTCTCTTGAATTTTCAAGCCTTGAATGTTGACTTTTCTGTTTCTTTTAGTTTGATTTGATAGCAGTATTTGAAGCTTCAGAATTCTTAAAACATAGCTAATAATCAATGATTAGAAATTCTCCTTGGGGAGTGGGCATCACCACTTTCATTTGCAGAATTCAGTAGAAAAATACTGTCCAAGTAATGTTTTCAATCAGAAAAATAACCAAATGTTGTTTCTTAATTCAACCCAACTTGTATTTCTTTGGCCTTGAGTCCCAGCTCCATGTCACAAGAGAAGCTTGATAAGTGAATTAGGCAATAAGTAAATAGAAACTAGTTCATACTAAACCACAGGGTAACAGCAATATACCCAGCTGAGATGTGGAGAGAGAGAAGTCACAAAAAGTGCAAGTATGTGGCTGCATCTAGGTGCAATTATAGTTAAACTGATAAAGCTATCTGTAAACAGGCCAAAAATAGAAAGGATTATGGGTTGTTCCAATGGTACCTCCTCTGGTCTTGGTCAGGGGGTTGTTAGTTACACCCAGGTCAATGTCTTCATCCTGTTAGGAAACCAATTTTAGTCATTACTCTTTTTAAAGCATGTTTCAACTTTTATATTTTCTTTTACAATTCTTGCTTTATTCTTTACTACTGTTGTCATCATATGGTAGTTGAAGGAGAATCCATTATTTCCATATAATATTTTATGGTTATAAAGCACCTTTACAATAACGTTACCATTTTATCTCCAAACTCTACTTAGGTGGGTTGGTCAGAGAGTAGTATCTTCACATTACAAATGAAAAATATGAAGCAGGTACATGATGTTCTTGTTATTTCAGTCCTGAAAAGTAGAGAAGCCACTTTACTATAAACTACTTAAAGGCAAGAATCATATCTAACTTGCATTTATTTTATTTCTTATAACATCCAGTTCTGTTCCCAGCACCTATTTTTGACTGAATAAAGGAACAAAGTATTGTAACTTGACGTTTGCCTGAATTAGTGGTTTTGACACTATCCCTTGCCCTCCAACTCCATTCTCAAACTCTACTTTCTATCAGCGGTTAGTCTAAGACAGGACACATTCTCTGGGATGGCTCAGATTGAGGGCTGTCCCATCCTGCTGTTTCATTTCCACACAGCATATTCCTCAAAAATCCTCTGTCTTCAGAGTTTCATTTCCACTATCTCTAACATTTGCTTCCATTTGCAACTGGGATCTATTTATTTTATATGATATTCTCTTATTCATCACACAAGCCTCATTTCTCCATGAACATTATTCCAGTTTGATGGCTCCTCTTCAACTGAGGAAACTTCCAGTATGTATATAACCTGATTTTTGATCTACT
Organism: Eschrichtius robustus; assembly: GCF_028021215.1. NCBI lineage: Eukaryota > Metazoa > Chordata > Mammalia > Artiodactyla > Eschrichtiidae > Eschrichtius > Eschrichtius robustus. The sequence goes on from NC_090834.1 coordinate 52,149,039, forward strand.
TCAGTAACTCTTTGCATCCTCAGAGTTGCTACTTGGGCCTGAAGGTATTCACTGAGGAAAATGCCAAATAAACATATACGTTGATGCAAATGAAATTTTGCAGAAATGATACTCAAAAATAACAACAAACATTGAGAAGTTCTATATATTGTCATTTTAAAAGTATGTAAGTTGTATCTGTTTCTCCTTCAGTAGCACATGCTGGCCATATTTATTTTCTTTTAAATTATTTTATTGTTTCTTATAAAATGACCATTTTTCAAATCTCTAAATATCTGCTTTCACTTTACATAGGCTTATAAGATGTTTTCATATCTAATACAACAGATAGAAAGTACAAAAAATCTGTAAAATAATAATAAGTTGTATTATTTGTGTCTTTTTTCTTTTTGGTCAAAATCTGGGTACAGCCACGGGAATGTGGCATATTTCTGACCATCATCCATTATACTAGTTTTGTCAGGAAGAAAATTGCCACAACTACATAGTGTAAGGAAAGGATTATGTCAGAAAGAGGTAGTTTTACAAAGATCAAATGGTAAGTGAGAAAAGCTGAGCAAATAGTGCAGAAATATGATATAATCGCAGCAGCTTCTATAAGTGGAGTCATTTCTAGACTTGAAATTAATGTATAGAAAAAGTATGACTTTTTTTCTCCAAGATATCTACTGGCATACCTCATTTTATTGAGCTTCACAGATATTGTAGTTTTTACAAATTGAAGGTTTGTGGCAAGCCTACGTTGTCAGATGATGGTTAGCATTTTTTAGCAGTGAAGTGTTTTTTAATTAAATATGTACATTTTTTAGGTATGATGCTATTGCACACTAAATAGACTACAGTATAGTGTAAATATAACTTTTATATGCACTGGGAAACCAAAAAATTCTTGTGACTCACTTTATTGTGATATTTGATTTAATGAGATGGTCTCGAACTAAACCTGGAGTATTTTTGAATTATGCTTGTACTGTCCTAAAGTCCAAATGTGTTACATGAAGAATTTTGCTTGCCACACCACATTACTTCATTAACTGATCATCAAGAAAGTGCTTATTCTTGAAGTTTTGTGGAAGAGAGGCATGAAAGCCTCTTCCCTATCAGGTCGTTGTTATAGTTGAGGCAGGGAAAGAAGCCTATAGCCATGTTGGTCAGAAAAATCAAAACACACAGGAGGCAGCAGGAAGGAACACGCAGGAGGAAAAAACAGAGATCTTGGGTGCCAGGCAGGCCTCCTTGACGAATGCTAACTGTACTGCTAACTGCTTGCATGGTCCAAGAATGTTCTTTGTATAACCGGAATCCTTTAGATTTGTTTTATGACCCAGATTGTGATCTTTCTTGGCAATGTTTCATACGCACTTGAAAAGAATGTATAGGTGCCCCTTGAACAACATGGGTTGAACTGCACAGGTCCATTTATACATGGATTTTTTTCAATGAATATAGTACCTGTATTTTCATTTTTCAGATCTTTAAATTAACTAAGTGAGGGGTAAGTTTGTGTTCAGTTAGAGATAACAATATGTGGAATCGAAAGAACTAGGGTTTGAGTCCTGATTCAATGCAGACTGCTTCAGTTTCCTGTCCATTGGAGAGTCACTTATCAGTTCCTCTGTTTTTGAGGCAGAGATAGCAGTACGTGGATTTTTGATTGCACAGGGGGTCAGCACCGCAACCCCCGCATTGTTCAGAGGTCAACTGTATTATGCTGTTGTTGGATGGAGTATTCTATAAATGTGTATTAAATCAAGTTGATCGTGTTCTAGTTCTGTTTTATGTGTTTTAAAGCTCTGTTATTATATGCATATTTAGGATTGCTATGTCTTCTTTATGAATCTGAATCACGATCATTATAAAATTACCTTCTTTATTGCTGGTTATATTCTTTGCTCTGAAATCTACTTTTTCTGATATTAATATAGCCACTCCAGCTTTTTTTTGTCTTGTGTTAGCATGGTATACCTTTTCTTATCCTTTTAATTTTAACCTATTTATGTCTTTAGATTTAAAATATGTTTCTTATAAATGGCGTATAGCTAGATTTTGCTTTTGTATCCACTATGATAATCTCTGTCTTTTAACTGAGATATTTAGAACTTAACTTTTAATGTCATTATTAATATGGTTAGGTTTTTCTAATCATCTTGGTACTGTTTTTTTGTTTTCTTTTTCCTTTTTCTGCCTGTTTATGTATATACATTATATATAGAATTTTAAACTCCATGATACATTGTTAGTATTTCGGTTTAACCAGAGGTTTAAATAATAAGAAAAAAACTTACATGTCTATCCACACAGTTACCCTTCCCAATGCACTTCTTCTGTGAAGTCACAGACTTCCATTTCATTTTCCTTCTGCCTGAAGGACTTCCTTTTACCATTTCTTATAGTGTGCATCTGCTGCTAATGAATTCTTTCAGCTTTCTTATGTTTGAAAACATCTTTATTTTGCCTTTATTTTTTTTTAAAGGCACTGCTTAAACGTTTTTTTTTGTTTGTTTTTAATTTATTTAATTTATTTATTTTTGGCTATGTTGGGTCTTTGTTGCTGTGCACGGGCTTTCTCTAGTTGTGGCGAGCGGGGGCTACTCTTTGTTGCTGTGTGCGGGCTTCTCATTGCGGTGGCTTCTCTTGTTGCGGAGCACGAGCTCTAGGCGTGCAGGCTTCAGTAGTTGTGGCTCACGGGCTCAGTAGTTGTGGCTCGCAGGCTCAGTAGTTGTGGCTCGTGGGCTCTAGAGCGCAGGCTCAGTAGTTGTGGCACACGGGCTTAGTTGCTCTGCGGCATGTGGGATCTTCCCGGACCAGGGCTCGAACCCGTGTCCCCTGCATTGGCAGGCGGATTCTTAACCACTGCGCCACCAGGGAAGCCCTTGCCTTTATTTTTGAAAGATATTTTCTCGCTTACGGATTTCTAAGTTGACTCTTTCTTGTACTTTGAAGATGTTATTCCACTGTTTCCCTACCTGTATTATTTTTGTTGAGAGGTCCGTTGTCATCCTTATTTTCTTTGCTCTCTCTACATAAATGTGTCTCTTTTTTTCTGACACAAAGATTTTCTCGTTATTACTGGTTTTGAGCTATTTGATTATGATGTATCTTCGTGTATTTCTTTTCCTGATTCTGATGCTTATATGGTATTGAGCTTCTTAGATCTGTGGGTTTATAGTTTTCAAAGAAATTTGGAAAATTATTGGCCATGATTTCTGCAAATATTTTTTTTTCCCTCCCTCTCTCCTGTCTTTCACGGATTCCAATCATACATATATTAGGCCACTTGGAATTGTCCCATTGCTCACTGATACTCTTTTCACTTTTTAAAATCTTTTTTCTCTCTGTTTCCTCTGGATAGCTTCCTTTGCTATATATTTATATTCATTAATCTTTTCTTCTGCAGTGTTTAAGTTGCTGTTAATAATATCCAGTGTATTTTACATCTCACGCATTGTTGTTTTTAGCTTTAGAAATTCAATTTGGGTCTTTTTAAAAATATCTTTCATGTCTCTTTAACTTTTTGACCATCTGGGACATAGTTATAGTAACTGCTTTCATGTTCTTTTCTGTTAATCCTGACATTTATGTCAGTTCTGGTTTGGTTTTGATTGGTTAATTTTCCTCCTCAGGGTGGGTTATATTTTCCTACTTCTTTGCATGCTTGGCAGTCTTTGATCAGATGCCAGGCATTGTGAATTTTACCTTTTTGGGGCCAGATATTTTTGTATTCCTGTAAATATTGAGCTGTGTTCTGGGATGCAGTTCAACTATCTGATCCTTTTAAGTCTTGCTTTTAAGATTTTTAGGAGCAACATTTGGTCTAGGGCTAATTACATCCCACTACTGAGGCAGGACCCTTCTGAGTACGCTGCTCAATGCCGCATGAATTGTGAGATTTTCTAGTTTGGCTGGTGACCACTGGCACTGTTTCCAGACCTTTGTGATTGCCGAGTACACATCACTCCAGTTCTTTCAAATGGTTCTCTCCATGGCCTCTGGTCATTTCCTCACACATACACGTGCCAGTCAGTACTCTGGTGAATACTCAAGGGTGACTCTCTGCCTATTTCCAGAATTTTCTTTTTATGTAGCTTGCTTCTCTCTGGTACCCTGTCCAGCAAACTCTAGCCATGTTGTTCTCCACAGATTCTCAGTTCCATCTCTTCAACTGATAGTGTCTGCCAGGCTCCTCCTGGATTCTTTTCTCCTTGCTTGGTGGCCTGGAAACTCTCTCAAGGCAGCAAGCTGGGGCAATTATAGGGCTTATCTTATTTGTTTCCCATGTCTTAAGGATCACTGTTCTTCATTGCCTGATCCAGTGTCTGGGAAAACTGTATTTCATATAGTTGGTCTGATTTTATTTCCTTTTGGTTATCTGAGGCAGCAGGTAAAATCTGATTTCTGTTATTCTATTCATCTTTCATGGAAATGAAAGTCCCTTCTTATATCTTTAGAGCTGAAAGCTGCACACTGTATATCGCATATGCCCTTGCAGATGCCGTGTGTCTCTAGGCTATCAGATGTAATTTAGGCTCAGCCAGTTATGTGCACTCAGTCAAGTCTTGGAATATGGAAATGAGTTGGAAGCTTTACTTTCTTTTGCATATGATATATTTTTTTCTGGCAAGCACAGTTTTTATAGAGATAATTTGGGTTTCGTGAGCTATGTTACCAGAATTTCCATGGTTTTGTCCGTAACTTAACGAATATCAAGTGGCTAGGTTCAGGGCATCCACTTTTCACTTGTGCTGATCTAGGAGCTATATCATGTCCCTGGAGCCAAGAGCTGCAGTGGTGATCTGATTCCTGGAGTACAGCCAAAATAGTGTGTTCCTGGCGACCACAGTTCTGGTGGTGGGTTCTTATGGCAGAGGTAGCAACTTGTTCATCAGCTTTGGAATCACAACAGTTTGACTCAGTTCAGGGTAAACTGAATCTATAATATCTTGATTTTTCTGCTGTTCAGGGCAACATGAAAATGTATAGGCACTTATAAACGTGACTGGAGAAACTGTCAGATCATAGCAAATAAAAATCAGCCAATACCATTATATTGTGTGATCATTTCTCCAAATTATCACATATATTTTAGAAATATGACTTTTTAAAATGGGTACTTGATACCAATAAAAACTAAACAAGATATATGAATATGTTAAGATCAACACATCAGGCGATCATTTTGATGACATTAGTCATTAAAATCCTCCTATGATCCCGTACCAGTCTCTATCATCCTTCTGACTGCAATCAGCTTTTCACTTAGAATTTTCTACAGAAAAAGGATGCAACAAAGAGCCTCAGTCCACTCATCAGTAATACTTCTCACTATATATAATAAGCCACCATTCTAGTTTATTAATGCACACTTCTGCCAAAGAACAGTACCTTACATCAGTATGGTCTATTATTTTATTTAATCCTCACAAATTCCCTTGAGTAGGCAGAGTGGGTAGTTCAATTTCTGTTTCAAAAACGAAGAAAAGGAGACTCAGAAGGATACATACATTGTTCAAGGTCATCTTTTAACAGGGGTGGACAACCGTTGCTGGAGATGGGGGTTTGAAAGTTCCTAAGTAGAAGAGGTAGAATTCAGACCAGATTTTTTGTTTTCAAATTCCAGTGCTCTTAATATTTTACTCAGTGGCCTCGTGCATGGTAACTTGGTTTAATAAATATTTATTGACGAAATTACTTGAATCAAATAAAATAATTGAATAAACAAAAACAAGTTTGATTTACTTAAAAAGTAAAACCAACAAATATATATTTAAATATAACTCATCTGTCATTTAATCTAAGCATAGGTTTCTCCATTGTCTCCATTACTATTTACCTATTGGTAGAAGTTTCTCAGAATAAAATGATAAAGAAAATTGACCTAAACCATTTCAGAAGTGTTTTAGTGAGAATATGTGTTTTCCTGAATATTCTAAAAATAGCAATAAAGCAGTATTACTAATAACAGTATTGATATTCCTTCACATTTGTATAGCCATTTGTAGTTTGCAGAGTGTTTATATTATCTTATTAGATCCATCACAGGCATCCTGGGAATTAATAGGAATTTCTATCCTCATTTTGTAGGTTAATAAACAGTGTGTCTGTGGGTTTTACTTGTGCACTTCTCATGCTCCCAGAAGGTTTTTTTGTAATTGGCGTATGAGTTTGGGGTGGTACAGGTTAAGGTGTTAGACTGGTGGGACCCATGTCCAGTGTGCTTGACAGTTACAGGTCTTTAGAACAATAGTAGCAAGTAGGTATTAAGCAATTACCATGTTACAGACACTGTGCTAAGTGCTTGAACAACAACCAAAAAAAGGCCACAGGTAGTAAGCATCCATAGATTTAACTTCTTTTTTACAGATAAGGGAAAATAAGCTCAGGTCAGTTTCATCTTTCACAGAGGAACATGGCTTGAAAGTCTGAATCTTATTTAACATATCCTCATGAAGCTGTTCCCACAGAGCTGTCCTGTTTAAACAGATGGCCCTGCTCTCCTGCAGCTTGAAGAATATTTCAGACAGGATGAATTCCTCTGACTGGCTTCGCCAAGTCCTTCCATGTGAGCAGAGATCTTCCTAACATCGCACTTTGTTAAGCCAGCCCCTTCCCTAGGCAGTGTTTTCTCCTTTTAGGGTGATGTGCCCTCCATTCACCCCAAATCTCCAATTTCCCCTCTCTTGCTGCCTGGCTCATAAGGATGAAAGGAAGTATCCCTGGATTTGACCCTCTCTGCCCTCTACATTGCATCGTATCCTGGGAAAAAAAATCATTATATAACGGAGTTTGCATCCCTGATCAGCATCTCATCCAGAGTCTCATCCAGAGTTGTATGACCTAGTCAAGTCACTTCACCACTCTGATCTTCAACTTCTTCATTTGTAAAATAGGGATAAAAACATTGAAGGGATAAAATAAGGTAATATATGTAACGGACCTCACATATAACAGACACACAATAAGGTGGCCATTATTGTTCAGATTTTTATTCTGGTACCTAATCCATACTCTTTCTACTTTTCTGTACTCTTCCACCTACCGTATACCCCCTCATTTAAGATTTCTGACATAACATGTCAGAAAAATCACATTATGATTTATAATGGTTTTCAGAGACTGTATTAAGAATTTAGATGTACCTCATTCTTTAAACAAATCAAATTCACAACAAAAAAGTAGAGAATAGAAATCTTTCAATAGCAACCTGTTTTACTGTACTTAAAATAGATTTTTTTTAAAGAATTTATCAGTGACTTTTCAGGAGTATTACTGCTCAAAGATAGAAAAACCTGTATTTCAGATCTTTGAATGAGTCTGATGATCACACTTGAAACTGGGATACGGTGAAAACCAGCATTACTCCTTTGTGACAATGGCAAGTAATTTTACTCTTTCTGGTTTTTCTCATTAATAAAGGAAACATGAAAGGAAGATGATGATAGAAGCAGGGCTTCTGCTTAAATCTCTCAAGTCCTCCAATCATCAGTTTACTTTTTTGTCTTCCCCTTTAAACTCTGCCTTACTTATCCTCTTATCCTCAGGACCCCAGCACCTAGAACAGTGAATACTTAGAACATAGAAGATACTTAATGTTCTTTGGATGAAATAACATTTATAGTTGAGAAAATCAAAACCCAGAAAGGCCAAAATCTTCCCATTAATACATGGTAGAGACTAAAGCAGGTTCCCAGTCTTCCAGCTCTTCCTCTAACATTCTTTTCACTCTGTTGCTGCTTCTAAAAGAGTAAAAGAATGGCCTCAAATGGAAGGTTAAAAACGACTTTTGTAAAAACTTTAGCTTTAAGTCCCTGGGGCCACTGCAAGGAAAACCAATGACTTGGTGAAGTCGAGTTACTAAATATTCTACTGTGGAATCCACTTAGATGTGACTCATCCTTGTGCATCCCTTCTGAGGTTGTACATATGGAGTTTTGTCATACCTGTTTACTCCAGGCTGATAATGAGTCACCCAAGACTTAAGAATCAGATGGCTTCTTCCTGTTTATGTTGCCCTGTTTCCATCTCTAGGAGGTAATAGTTTTTCAACTGGATTTGCTGTTCCTGGGCAAAAATCACTAGCCCTTGAGACAGAGTCAAGATAAATAACTCTTCCTAAGTTTTAGCACAACACTAAAACAAATGTACTTACTTTAGAGTGGTGCTAATAATGGTGCTTACTAGTTGCTTAGGCACTGTTTTCAGGAATTTGCATACTCATTTGACTTAGTCTTACATAAGCTTCACTGTATTATAGAATAAATTGTCAACACCTACTGTGAGATGTTCATCAGTTACTAGGAGGCATTTAACAGATTGTTTTTTGATGAAAGAATTCCTAGCGTTGTGGAGAGTAAAAGAAAAAGAGAAAAAATGCAGGATATACCCTCTGCCCTTAACAGTTAGTCTAGTTTGGTAGATTGGTCTAATATACAAGCAATTAGAAAGAAAGAGATTTATTTCTTAACACTTTTGTGCCAGGCACTATGTTAAGCATCATATTTAAGTGTGTGTGTGAGTGTGTGTGTGTAGCTTCTCACTATGTGTGTAGCTTCTCACTAACCTCACTATGAGGTTCTTTAGATCAGGGGTCCCCAACCTCTGGGCCTGTTAGGAACCGGGCCGCACAGCAGGAGGTGAGCGGCAGGTGAGCAGTCGAAGCTTCATCTGCCGCTCCCCGTCGCTCCCCATCGCTCACATTACCGCCTGAACCATCCCCCTCCCCCCCCCCATCCGTGGAAAAACCGTCTTCCACAAAACCGATCCCTGGTGCCAAAAAGGTTGGGGACCGCTGGTACAATGTAGGCAGAGCTAGAATTTAAGAAGAGCTTAGCTCTTCCAATTCCATCACATGGCAGTTCAGCCAACTGAGATCAGTGACGACTATGGAGGACGGAGGGGTGGGGTGGGGGTGGGGGCGAAATTATCAGAAAACACTCAGTAGAAAAAACATCAAACATGAGTTGGACCTTGAAAAATGCGACTGGGATTAGATGGGCAGAAAGAAAAGGATTCTGGACAGGTCATCTGGGGCTTAGGCTTCCAGACAGGCACCCATAGACAGGACAGAACCTGCTGACTGTTTTGAAAATGACCTCTGTCCTCTGTGCCCAGCACTTTATGTATTTTTGTTTTTTGTTTTCTACCAGGTATTTCTGTTCAACAGCTAAGTAGCCCTAAATTATTATAGAACACCCAAAAGGTGAATTTTAAGCCATACTTCTCCTGTGTACTCTTCCTCTGCAAAATTATATTTCTAGAAAAGTCATTTTGTACTAAAAGTCAAAAGTATCTTAGAGATTGCAACCCACACTAAAAATGCCATTAATTATTGGGCAACAAACAGGGCTTCATGAGACAGAAGAGACAGTGTGGCTACTGCAGAAAGTTCTCTCATTGGCTAGTAGAGGCTTGCAGTATGGCCTGATGGAAACAGGTATACTCTTCTGGACTGGAAACCAGACTACCCTGAAATCCACTCCTGCTTTATGCTAAGGAAATTGAATACCCTCGAATAAGTCTTCTTACTTGGTAAACCATTTGATAGTACTCCTATCTATGAAATGTTCAAGTTGAACTAAACCAGCGTTTTCTAAGATGTGCTCTTCCAAATCATTTATTACAAGTGTGTTTGGAACAATTGCATATTATATATTCTTCTTGTAGATTCACAATGCAAATGATTACATTAACGGCTCTGAAGGACCCTGTAGTAAGCAAACATTGTTTAATCCAGCATTTAAATAGTTATTCAGTGACAGAACACACTCTGCAAACTGTTCCACTGTGTACTCTGCATTGAGCAGAGATTCCTACCACTTCTGAGAAAATTCGGTTTGCTTTAAATCTGATTTATAGGTTGTATCTATCATATTCTCAACCTAAATTGCTGAATATTTTAAATTGCGCAAGGACTTCATAAAGACCCTGTTGTATTATACTGTCTGCCTTTTTCTCCTTCTCAATTTTCTGGCTGCAAATCAAAGTGTTTTATATAACTCCAAAGACAGTGAGGTAGGGAGAAGAGGAGGTATAATGTTTTGGTTCACTTGCTGAGTAACCAATTTGAGAGGTGAGTTAAGGATGCAGCTGTCAATGCTTCTGAAGGCTTCAGATTACAATCTGAACTGATTGCTCAGCACAATCGTAGTAATATAACCTCTGATGTAACTGAATACTGAAGATGACCTCTGGGTTTGTAGTCTCAAGATCAAATAATAGTTAGAAATGGTTAATTTAATGATTGTATAACGAGGGGTCTGTGTCAGAGACTATGTTAGTCAGTGATGATACCGTAGTCATTAAGATGGGTCTCTGCCCTCAAGGAGCTCCTAGGCCAGTGGGGGAGATCGATAACTGTACAGTTACGACACAGTTATGTAAGTTCCTTGGGTTAGAGTATGTATGAAGAACAATGGCAGCTTGAAGTGAAATTCCTTGAGGACTGTGACTGAAAGATATTGAGTCAAGTCCCTTCCTTGATCCAGTCAGTTCAGAAGCAAATAAATTGCTCTGGTGTTTGTGGCCAAATACCTGTCTGTCTTGGCTACATAATGATGATGATGGTACGGAAAGGGAGGCATTATTAGTCATTATGAGAGGTGGAGCTGTTTTATTTAATCCCTATGGACAGAAAATCAGTCCTCTCAAAACAAGTAGATAACCCACTAATAATTAATGTAAACAACCTTTCACTTACATCACTTAAAAAAATTTTTTTTATCAGTGGATGAGAGGTTAGGTGCCTCAGTAAGGTCCAGGTACCAGGTACCAAGCACAGATACCAGGCTTCTTTCCTTTCTAGCCCTAACATTACCTGCCAAGTAGCAGAATTTCCATTCTGGTTCATCATGTCAGGTTAAAGCAAAAAGGGAACTTAGCTACCAGAATACAGTGTCCTCTATTTACAAGTGACGACCTTGAGAAGCAACTAGGGGAGGAGTGGCTTGAGCAAGGCCACCCAGGTGATCAGGGAGAGAGTTGTGACTGAGGTTAAGGGCTTCTGAACCCCATTCCAGGGCACTCTGTCTTACTCCTGCCTACAGCGTCTCAGGACACTTGTGCATGTTTACAGTTTTCAGTTATTGAATTTCATATTTTGCTGAAATAAATGGTTGGGTGGAAGTTAAAAAGGGAATCACAAACTAACACCTCATCTTGTCACTAGTGGACAATCATACATTTTAAGATTACGATACCTAACATGGACATATCTGCTGATGATTTTAGCGTAGAAAACCCCCAAACATACACATAATTACTATCATCTTACTAATTTCCAAGCAGTTTCCAAAAATATGCTAGAACTGGTCCATGGTGAGCAACCAGCAAATTATGGCCAGCAGACCAAATATCTTCTGTTTGATAAATTAAATCAAAACAGTGAAACATGTCACTGTCATTTTCTCTCAGGCAGAAGTATTTCAAGAACTCAGATGCTGAGGAGACAGTGCAATGCTTGAGACTAATATTGAAAAGGGGTATCAAGATAAGATGAGTACTGATTTAAACAGCACCCCTGCACTGTGCCAAGCACGATCTCATTTAATCCTCACAGTGGCTCTGTAAGATAAGCTCTCATTTTTGATCAGATGAATCTTGACTGAAGATGGACAACCTCTCTAGACTTTAATTTCCTCATCTACAAAACAAGGGTAAAAATAAAAACTACTTCCTTGTAGGGTTCTTATGAGAATTCCAATAATGGCTATGAACTGCTTAGCAGAGAGCCCATCACACAGTAGTTGCTAAAAAAAACGTAGCTCTTAATATGATTGTTACCCGCCAGTCCCCTCATCAAGTTTTACAAAAGGTTGTATTTTAGAATTTCTTCTGCAACTCTTAGAATACAGAGAGCAGGTAAGATGAGGCAAGAACTTTCAAAATCCTCACTTAATGCTATGTTAACACTTTAAATGGCTTTTCTTTATTAAGAAACTATGTCAGAAGCATCCTAAACTCCTTTTGGTTTTACTTAAAAGACCTTTCACCGCTTCAGTGTGGGGCACGATCGAAGACCATTTAATTTAAAAGTTTCAAAGTTAAACCCAGTAGTAAAGAATTGGGGAAAAATATTACTGCCAACTCCCCACGTGCAGGGAACAACCCATTAATGGGATCCTACAGACCGAATGTGGATTAGTAAAATGCACAAGTGTGAAGAACTAGAGTCTGCTGTACACATTTGGTCCATGTTAGTTTACCTTTGATTTCTAATTAGAGTAAAAAGAAACATGAAAGAAAATCAGTTTTTGGAGAAAAGGAAAAACCTACTTAAACCTTACCAAATGGTTCTCGTTATCCTTAGTTATTTATTCTTTCAATACACCGAAAGCACAGATTGAACTAAATAGTGCACCCATTTGCATAGAAACGATGTAAAATAATTCTGTTGGCATAATAATAATGAAATAAACTAATTAAATCCCATCATTTACTCTTTAAACATTCTTCTCATTATTCAAATAAAAGCCTTAGTAGTGATTGCCAGTTATAGCCTTGTGTTTCTAGCTCAGGCTTCTTTCAGTGATCTCAAAGAACTGAGTGTCTGTGTTAGTATCTTCACCCCCTAACAATTCCCCAAGGCGGAGAAGGGTAAATGACAGCTTCCTGGGGCATCACAGGGTCAGCTACGGTGTTTGTGTGAAGAAAAATCCTGGCAAGGGGTACGTCTCAGTGTACCATGAATGCTCTCTCCCTAGTGCCACATTCACTGTGGTGTAGGGGAGAGGCCCAAGGATTTGCAGCCAGAAGATGTTAGAGTATTGACTCAACCAGTTACTAGCGTGTGACCTTTAAGTCACTTCAACTCTTAGAATCTCAATTTTATTATCTATAGAATGGATCTACTAAATCCAGCTTTGCTGAATTGCTGTGAATGTTAAAAAAATTTATGTTCCTAACACTCTTCATTGTACTTGGTAGTAATTCAGTAAATGATGGCTATTTATATTATTATTATCATCTTCATCATCTACCTTCTCTTCATCATCTTCTCTGGGTCTCATTATAAATCAAAGAGAATAAAATTGCTTATTCCATGGGGTTACCATGAGGACTGAATAACATATGTGAAGGTGCTTTGTCAACAACTTGTCAGCACTCTGAAAATAATAATTAACAAACAGACTTGAGCATCTGGGAAACCTTTACCCCTAAGCTACAGTACAAATATTAGGGCTTTTAATCTTTGAGGAAAATCGGAATTACCTTTTATCTGCAGAACCTGGCGAAGTCTCCTTACAAATGGCTGCCAGTGCTTGGATCTGAAGGTCTGCGGGATGCAGAGCCATCGATAGAGCACAGGGGAGAGGAGGCAGGGGCCACTTCTTCACCACTCACCCCTTGCAATCACCAATAGGGAGGTTTGGGACTTCATATAGCCTTTACTAGAACAGAGAAGGGACATTCATTTATGGTACCAAATGCAGGGCAAAAGAATGATTTAAGGTAGACTTATTCTCAAGTATAGCTGTAATCAAAGGCCCTGTTTTATTTGTGGTGGAATGCTTTTCCCCCACTTGACCTTCTGGAAATTCCTTAGACATTCCTGTCCTTCCTGATCATTCTACCCCAGGGGAGATGGAGTGAATTAAATGATTGGAAAGTTAGGAGCAGAAATTGGCCTTGCATAATCCAGTCCTCTGTCGTGGAAGTAGCCTGGATCACCCTAGTTTTTAGTGGCTCCACCATCAGCCCTTTGTTTTTTATTTCTGGAAACAGACTTTTAGACTGGGTAGAAACTTCTACCACCATCTCTCGCCCACCCCCACACACAAACTCACATGCACTTTCCACCTTTAATCTGGCTTTGACTGTGAACTCTCCAGGTTCTTGAACTTCTTCAAATGTAGATGCTCTCCAAGGTTCAGTCCTCAGGCTTCTCCTCTCTCCCATTACACTCTCACTTGGCACTTTCTTCTAATTTTATTATATATCAGAAATGATTAAGTTTGACTACATATAAAAAGGAAAAAAACAGAAAACATAAAAACAGTGACTTAAACAGGAAGTTGCTATCTATCTCATGTATATATGAAGCATCACAGTAGGCTGTTCAGGGCTCATATGGCAGTCCACAAATTTTTCAGGAACCTCCAGACTCCTTCCAGTATACTGATCCGCCATTCCTAGGGTAAGATCCTTGTCCTCAGTGTCCAGTGTGACAGCTAGAGCACCAGCTATCACATGTGCTTTGCTAAAAGCAGGAAGGGCAGAAGAATATGATCTCTTCCTTTTAAGTAGATTTTCCGGAAGTACCATATACTACTACTGGTTACATTTTGTTTGTTGGATCATAGTTTCATGGATCTAGCAAGGAAATATGAGAAATGTTGTCTTTAGCTACATAGCAATGTATTTGGCTAAAACTTGGGGTTCTCTATTAATTTGAGAGAGAAGGGTAGAGGGCCAAACATGACTTCAGTGATCAACTCTGGGCTAATAACTTAAATCTGTCTCTAGAGTTGACTTGCTCATAAGTGTAAATTCTCATTTCCAACCACCTGCTTCATTTCTCAAAATTCACTCATTGAATCCATGCATAAAAGAATAAATGGCTACTATTGCCCTCGAGTCTAACCATATGCACAATGGGATTATGAGATTACAAGAGTAGGGTTCTCTACATACAGAATGGCACTTAACCTCCTCATCAGGGCTTTCAAATTCCTCCGTACACTGTCCTCCATCTACTTTTCCAACCTGATTTCCCACCACACACCCAAGCAAACTCAGTAATTTCCAGGGGTTCTGGACAATAGATAATTCTCTACACCCAAACCATCCTTTTGTAACTTGACGCTTTTGTTTATTCTTTTTCCTCAGCCTCTAATGCTCTTTATTTTCATCTTTCTTTGGCCAAGTCATATGCATTCCTCAATGCATATGCAAAACACCACCTTTTCCTTGAAACCTTGTCTGGTCATTGGAACTAATGTTAATCTTTCTTCAATTTATTCAGTAGCATGTTGTTTGTCATCCTTTCATGCACACTTGACATTATGCCTTGTCTTATAATTATTTGTGCACATAACTATTTCCCACTCTAGACGAGACTCTCACTGAGGGAAGGGACCATGTTTTACACACACACACACACACACACACACACACACACACACACACAGCATCCAGCACTGGTTTTTTGCTCGTAGTATGTGGTTAACTCATGTAAGTTGAATAAATGGATGTTAACGTGAAAGGTGTTTTAATTAATCAGTCATGTCCTGAGCTCTAAGGACGTGATCCTTTTCTCTGGGAGAGAAGATGCTGTACAGAGGCAGATATACAGTGGACAGTCCAGACACAAGAGACAGACAGATCTGGGTTCAATTCCTAGGTCTGCCACTTGCCTACTAGGTAACCATGGTCAAATTACTTAATATCTCTGAACCTCATTTTTTTCAGTTTGTAAAATGGAGAGATTAATAACAAATTCATAATGCTCTTAGTATTTAATACCAACATATGTAAAGTGCCTACTCTCATGTAAAGTGCCTACTAGCCAATGGCAGGTGCTCAGTAACCATTAGTTCCCTTCCTCATTTCCTCCTCCTCTTGAACCCCATGCTATCAGATAATAGATAGACTAAGGCATCTTTACCTGGAAAAAGAATGCATAACTGGTATTTTCATGTCATATGTCAAAAAAGACTGACAGAAGACACCAATAAAATTAAAAAATTTTTAAACTTCTAACAGTTTTATCAAGACAACATTATATGGCTTAAAGCCACAAAAGAGTTATTTATCAGATGTATCAGATTTTGAAAACAACAACAGGAGAGAGAGAGAGAGCAGGGAAACATAAGAAATACCAGTGGGAGACGTTGGACTAAGTAAGGGACTACCTCTAGAGCCAATTTAGAGAAATCATGAACTTTGTGACTTTACCATGAAATTACAAAAGCCCACATCTCTGTGGATTATCAGACAAATTACTTCACTCGAATACACATTTCTTTCCCTACTTTATAGATTTCATATCCTTCTCCCACTTGATGTCGGTAACTCCATCTTTCCTAACTGATTAAATGAAATTGAAAATGGCCTCCTGTGGATATTCCTTCCTGCCAGAATTGATCTAAATCTGTCCTAGGCAATGAGCCTCTTTCTTGCCAAACAGTCTACCTTGATTAACTTCACAACAAGTTGGTTCCCTTAGGATGCTCAGCCATCTGTAAGACAGGAAATCTTGCTCCCT
Organism: Eschrichtius robustus; assembly: GCF_028021215.1. Lineage (NCBI taxonomy): Eukaryota > Metazoa > Chordata > Mammalia > Artiodactyla > Eschrichtiidae > Eschrichtius > Eschrichtius robustus. The sequence goes on from NC_090834.1 coordinate 52,165,237, forward strand.
ACTACCCCAAATTACCAGTCTGCACGGCATTTCTTTAAAACCCAATACCTTCTTTCTGTTGGCAGTTCTGATGGGTATCGAGCATTCATCTTGCCTAATTATTCCACTGCCAGTTGCAGTTATGCCTGAAACTCAGTGATGAAATACCTATGAGCAACATAAGCCTGTTTATGGGTTTCGTTTATCATTTCCAACCTTTCATTCAAGGCAAAAAGCACACCAGCCAAATGTATGGCCATGATGCAGAGAGAGCCTAGACATTACTATTTCTTTGACGCTTGTATCAAATATCACTGCTGAAATCAGAGGTGATGGGGAAGTTCCTAAAGACAGATGAAATTCCAGCCTTAAAAGTTATTGCGAAGAGCTTAGGTTACAAAACGTTTCCTTTTGCTCTGTGGCTCAACCCCTGGCACCATCAAAAATAGCTTGCGTTCTACAGAGCGTGAGATCCAGCCAGTCCATTAGAAGTGGGGGACCGCAGGAGAGTCACACTCATCATTCAGCATGGGCACGCTTGGTTTCCTCCACAAATTGTACTGCTTCTACTGTTGCATTTAGTAAACTAAATATAATTGATTTGCTGACAGTATTGTCTAACCTACTAGACTCATACATTGTGTGAGGGCAAAGGTACCATCTTACTCATTTTTTACCTTCGGCACTGAGCACAGTATTGGGGACATCTAAGAAGCACTTAATAAATAACGGGACCCAGGTGAGAAGAGAGAGCAGACAGAGAACAAGTAAAGGAACAGGGGGCTGTTTCCAGGGTGGTCCACAGGCAGTGTAATGATCACTGAAAATGGGACTGTGGGATGGGAAAGGGCAGTCATGGCTTCACATTACGGGCTGATGATTAGAGCTGTGGATCTCGCTAGCTCAAAGGGCCACTCTCCAAGGCTCAGCCTGGCAGCCTGAATGGTTCTCCCCTCTGGCTTCTCATCCAGACATCTTCCCCAAGCTTACCTTAAGCATCATCCCAGCTTACCTTCCACTGGGTGCTGACTATTCTAGGAATAACTATCGTGGCCGAGTTCCCCTCATGCTTTCCTGCCCAATTTACACACTTTGATCAGACCTGATTGGCCAACTTCAGGGTTTCCCATTGGCTTCTTTATCAAAGCCCAGCCTTGGCTAACATGAAAAATGGTATTAAGCAGCAGTTTCTCATTCCTTCTTCCTCTCATTAGAAGAAACGTTTCTCCACCTGTCAGATTCCTCTCAGTCCATACACACGCTCCACTGAATGTGCCCCACAGCTTTCTCTTGTTCTCTTAGAAAGTGTTGGCATTCTAACAAGAAGACTTTCTTCTAAGGAACTGTCTTCAGCTTGTCAATATAAACAACCTCTGAGAACAGAAAAGGGTCTTCTCCTCAAAACACATGCAATAAATATCTGTTGAAATGCATTCTGAGTGATGCTCTTTACTCTTTGAGAGAAAACTAATCACAATTCCATCCTGCAGAGTTCTGTAATTAGAGTTTGAAACACCCTGGTGTATCTCTAGTTATTTCAAGGAGGCCTTGCTAACCTGTCCCAAAATGCTCCAAGGAGAATTTTCATCAAGCTTCCACTTTGAAAACAAACAGACATTGTAGGAATTGGAGGTGGGTTTGGGGGTGTCGTAACATCAATAAAAGAAGAGAGAGGTTTCTTCATTTTAAAGTGCTTGGGAGTAATGTACTAGGTTGGAGATTTTCACGCTCTGACTTAAGGAGTCCCAGCGTTCTTCTCAGGGGCCTTTGGGCTGCTGTGCAGTTGGAGTGGAAGAGGGGCCAAAAGTTCTGTTTTGCCTCCCTGTTATCTTTCTTTTTGTTTTTTAATTAATTTATTTTATTTTATTATTTATTTTTGGCCGCGTTGGGTCTTCATTGCTGCACGTGGGCTTTCTCTAGTGGCGGAGAGCGGAGGCTACTCTTCTTTGCAGTGCGCGGGCTTCTCGTTGCTATGGCTTATCTTTGTTGTGGAGAACAGGCTCTAGGCGATGTGCTTCAGTAGTTGTGGCACGTGGGCTCAGTAGTTGCGGCTCACGGGCTCTAGAGCACAGGCTCAGTAGTTGTGGTGCACGGGCTTAGTTGCTCCGTGGCGTGTGGGATGTTCCCGGACCAGGGCTCGAACCCATGTCCCCTGCATTGGCAGGCGGATTCTTAACCACTGCGCCACCAGGGAAGTCCCGCCTCCCTGTTTTCAGTCAGAGGTGTAATTGTTATGTTTCCAGAATCCTTCTTTTAAAGAAAAAAACGTTTATTCTGGTAATAAAACTTTGAAAACATTGCACTTAGATTATGGTGGGAGAGAGGGACAGAGACAGATAGATACTGGCCAAAGTAAATATCTGGAACCTCTGTCCACCCTGTTGCCACCACCCTGGTCAAGCCATCATCATTTGTATTACTACCTCAGCCTGCTACCTGAGGTCTCGGCATCAGCTCTTGCCCAGTGCACTTCTGTCCAATCCATTTTACACTTTCCATCCAGAAAGATGTTTTCAATGCAGATCTGATCAACTCACTATCCTGTTTAAAATTCTCTAATGGCCTCCCAACACTGTGAGGAGGAGAAAGTGTTTCACAAGGTCCCTCTGGGACCCGGCCTCTCCTTTGTTCTCTGGTCTCATCTTGGGCCATCCAGGACATTGGTCTTCCTTCAGGTTCACTGCCTGCTATTTCTTCCTTCAGAGCCTCTGAATGCATATTGCCTCTGCCTACATCTACTCATCCTGCAGGTCTCAGATTAAATAGCTCCTCCCCCTGGAAGCCTCCCTAACCCATTCTTCCCAGAGTAGGTTCTGTTTCTCTCCACTGAATATTCTCATGGGTTATTTCCCCATCTGCTTTTTAAGATGTATCGTACTGGTAATTATTTCTTCTACATCTGTCTTTCCTCAGTTCCAAAAGCGGCATCTTGCTTTTCTTGTTCACCACTAAAACTCCAATACTTAGCATAATGTCTGGCATATAATAGGTGTTCATTAACTAGGGCTGAAAGAATGAACGCATGGCGTCAGGCACCTAAAAGTTATGTGTATTGGCTGTCTTAGAGCAGTCCACAGGACTATCTGATTGCTTCACCAAATGGAATGAGAACAGCATTAGGGAAAGCGAGCCATTGCCCAGCACTCCAGCCCACAGGAAACATCCCTACTCCAACCTCTCCTTCCATTTACTGCCAATAGAACCACTAGCCCCAAGCCTGGCACTTAGGAAGAGCCAGCCAGATAAATGTTAAATAGATTGATACTAAAAATGAAAATTGGGACTAAATCATTCCTACACCCCATAAAAGTTGAGTTGTAACATAGTTTTCTGTGCCAGTACATATTATTCTTGCAGTTTTCCAAGTGTCTATACACCAGACACCGTGCCGTAGGAGTTTTACATGTGTTACCTCATTTCATCCCAACAACATCTATTAGACAGTGTCTTTAGTCAGTTCAAGCTGCTGCAACAAAGAACCATAGACTGGGTGGCTTTTTAACATCAGAAATTTATTTCTCGCAGTTCCGGAGGCTGGAAGTCTGAGATCAGGGCGCCAGCACAGTTGGGTGCCAGCGAAGGCCTCTTCTGGGTTGCAGACTGCCAACTTGTCGTTGTAGCTTCACACGGTAGAGAAAGAAAGAAAAAGCAAGCTCTCTCATGATGTTTAAGAGCGCTAATCTACCCTCATGACCACATCTAATTCTAATTACCCCCAAAGGACCCACATTGGAGGGTAAGGTTTCAACATATGAATTTTGTGGGGGATACAGGCATTCAGTACACAGCAGGCAGAAATTAGTCATTACACATTAAGAAACAGAATTTAAGGACCGTGCCTACAGCTGCAGAGCAAGTACATGGCACAGCTGAGGAGTCTCCCAGGTCTGGCTGACACTTTCCATTATCCTGGTGCCTGGCATGTAGTAGGTGTTCAATAGATGGATGAATGAATGAATGACTTAACACTAGGTGCATGGAAAATGCTCTGGCATGAAAACTTTAGTGCTATAGTTAAAAGATTGTGCTGATGGAATAAGATACTAACAAGATTCACAGAATCTATAAACACTAAAAGTATAAACGCTGATATTCCAGATATTATTAGTCCCTTTTTCTTTCCCTAAATTCCTGAACTACTGGCCAAACCTGGGACATTCCCTACAGACACTTCATTCAATTAAGCAAAACTGCTAAACAGAACTCTTCCTGAACAAGTCAGGCTATATAGCACAGCATCTGGCCTGTGAGCACTTTCTGAACAGTCATTGAGCAGAGAGTACCACAGGGGTTTGCAAATGTGTACAGAAGAAGGAGAGAAAGATAGCGTGACCCTACATGACCCACAATAAATAACAACACAAGAGCAGCCATATACACACACACACACACACACACACACATATGCATATACTGATCTGAGGGCCTTTCATCCATAATTAATCAAGCTTCACAACAACTGTGAGATGGTTCCTAACATGTTTCAGTGAATCTAGGTTGTCATTGACTATAAGATGCACTCTGTGTGTCACCAAGAAAGGAAAAATGCTGTCCATTAAATTACAAGATGGCGTTGATGGTAAGATGCATCCTAACTTTCGAAATATGAGGATGAAAAAAGGGTGATTAAAATATAGTATTTTAAATCCCATTTTACACATGAGGCAACCGCAAGAGACCCAAAGAGGTGAAGTCATGTTCCGAAGTCACAGAGCATGGGTTTTGATTCGATTCAGTTCAGTTTAGCCTTGTGTTGTGCACGCCTCCTCCTCTGTGCCCTGTGGGAGAGACGCAGAGACGAACGAGACACTGTCCTAACCCCAAGGAGCTGGGCTGTCCAGCAGGGAAGTAGACCCACAGGCAAATCAACTAAAATGCCACCTGCTAAGTGCAAGAATAAGGCCAGGTACAAGGTTGCAGCTTGGCACGGAGAGGGCAATGGATAGGCTCTCTGGATAGGCTCAGAGGGTTCCCAGAGAATGTCACGAGTTTCAAAGAATGGATTGAAATTTGCTGAATGATTTTATTTTATTTTTTTATATCTAGTCAGTGTGTCAACTTATTCAACAATGTTAAGAAAAATTCTTGGCTGAAAAATTCCATCTACACTGTGTGAGTTGTAGAGTATGTCCAAGAGAAGAGGGGAAGGTCTTGCATGGCCCAGCTCATGTGCATGCTTCCAAGGAGAGGTAGGAAAGGGGAGAAGCTGAGGGAAGAAAGCTGAGTCTTCAGGATGTGAGATCACTATTATTACAGAAGGGGTTCCCTTTAGGAGAAAGCCTGAAGGATATGTCTAGTCAGTTGGGTGGGGTGGGAGGGCTGCTACCACCTCTCAGCTAGTGGAGCTGGGAGAATTGTCCCTTCATTCATCAACTCCTTTCTGAGCACCTGATGGGGGTTCCTGCTCTGCCATCCTGTGGCACCCCACGGTAATTCTTAGTATATTGCACATCATGCTCGATTTTAACTATATTTAGGGCCTTTGCACTGGCTGTTCCCTCTTCTTAGAACACTTTCCTTAGATGGCAGCATGACTAATTCCCTCGCCTCCTTCAAGCCTCGGCTCAGATGTCTTTCTCAGTGAGCCCTACCTTGACCAGCCTATTTATAAATGAAACCTTCACCACCACCACAACTCTACCCCATCTCAAAATCCTGATACCTCTTACTCTGCTCTATTTTTAATTTGTTCTGTACCAAGTAGCTACTCCTAACCTAATATACTGTTTGCTTATTTATTAGGTTTATTGTTTTTTGCCCATCTTCTCTCACTAGAATATAAGCTCCATGAAGGCATGAAATTTTGTCTTGTTTTCATTCACTGATAAGCTCCAGAATCATCATTGGTATGTGCTCAATAAATATTTGATGAATGAATAATTGAGTAGCCGAATGAATATATCCCTTACCAGTATCCTCAACCAAATATTAAGCTCCATGAGGACAGGAAGCAAGCCTCTTGTGTATTTCTGAGTCCTCAGCACATAACAATGATTGGCACATAATAGGCACTCTGTAAATAATGTTGCATTTAATATTTAAATAACTGTTATCTCATTTCCATGCACGTAAGTTAAATCACATCCTGAACTCAGTGTTTTACCTGGGTGAGTAAGGAACCATCTCTGTCTTCTCTATCTGCCCTCGTTCAATAGGTGATAATGGGAGCCTTTATGGACATATATGAGATTTTGAGGTGAAGTTATCCCTAATTCCAGATTTTCTCTTGCCTCAGTCTAGTCCTATAGTTTCCACCCAGTTTTCTGAAATTCATAAACAAACAGACAAAACAAACTCAGTATTGAGAGAGCTGAAGTGATTATCCAGTAGTCTGGTTTTGTGGTATGTGAATTTCATCACCAACCCTGATAAACTACCGCTAAGGATTTGGGGTAGTTGTGTGGACTATTCTTGGATGTCTTTCTCCCCTTTTTTATTTGCTCATGAGAGAAAGGAACTTTATCCAACACCTTCTTCTAGGCCTGGCACCGTGTCAGCTGATATCACTAGTCATTCAGTAAATACTTAAAAGAAAGTGTTATGGGAAAGCAGAGGTAGGGTTGCTTTGTTTATGCTCCAGTGAGCAACACTAGAAAAAAGGGATGGAATTTACAGGGAAGAAATTTAGAGTCTAGACTCACTGAACAAACACTGAGGACTTACTGGGTTTTAAAAGCTCTGGTATATGTAATTCTTATAAGGACTCTGTTGGACAGGGATTCTTGCCCCTCATGTTATGCCTTGGGAGACCTAGGTACAGAGATGAAAATCACACAGCTGCTTAAATGGCAGAGCCACTATTTGAACCCAGGACTATCTGATGTTCATGTCTCATGATCTTAACATGAGTCTTCTGTGTATAAATTTAAATATTTAGATAGTAATTGTGTATCAGCAATAATGAAATTCCAAATCAGGATATTCTTTTTCTCCACTGCAAGCTTACTAATTTGTGACAGTAAGACCCTAAAAAGTAGATACCAAAGTTTGCTCTACATTTTTAGCTCAGATCAGAAATAAAAGGCTACAGTCAGAGCTTTGTCAGCCTTTCTGAAATATCTTGATTAATATATCTTGATTGTCTGACAAACAAGGCCAGAACATAAGAGCTTTTAGAACTGTCATAAAACCTGGGCTATTCATCCTGGCCATGTTCCTCTTTCCCATATTTCATTTTCTGAGTAGCCAGCTGATGGCATCTGGGGGAAAAGACAGTGATTTTAAGATTAATCTTTACAGCCTCACCCAGCCCTGAAACCTGTAGTACCATTCATTGTGGTCTGTCAAGCCTGCCTTTGGGCAGGTTCAGATTTGCCTCTGCTTCCCTCAGATGGGGGGCCTGTCAGTCAGCGCTGCAGTGTAAACCAATCTGACAGATGCTAGGACACCCCGGGAGAGAGGGAGGGCAGCCTGGAATGGGCCCCATCCCTGGAGACCCTGATGATGAGTTGTCTGAAATGATCAACACGCAGACCTCTAGACATGTGAAGTCGGCTCATGCCATGTCCCTCGGGGAATTGGGAGCACTAGAGACTCGGGAGAGACTGAGAGAGACAGGGAGTTGTTGCCCCCAGAAATGATGCTTCTTCCCTGATTATAATCAAAACGCCACTGCTGTGCAGAGGCCCAGGCTGTGAGGATCTCTGGTCGGTGCCCAATTAGTTCCACCTTCAGTCATGACAGTGACTGCCTGGTTCCTTGGGTCCAGTAGAAATTGACCTTTTCCCAACAACCCTGTAACATAAAAGGAAACACTTGTGTGTTGAGAAGAGTGTCTTTAAAGAGCACAAACCTGCCTTATTAGGTTACTAATGATTACAAGGTATAACCCATGGGATACCACAGTGCATGGCATATAGTGTATTTACCGTTGTGTAAGATGGGAACAATGCCTGCATTTTAAGGGGTATCTTTTGAATCACAGATAATAAATACCCAGAACAGTGCCTGACATGTATGTTGTAGGCCTACCACGTGCTCAGCAGTCACTCAATGACCACTCATCGTGGTCAATGACCTCTTACAAGGATTGACAGAGGCTAACATGTTCCCATCCACTAAGACTGATTTGGTGGCGGCTTTAGCCACCGCTCTCACCGAAGGCAATTCATTATTGAGGTGAGTGGGGAAATAAGTGGCCTTGATAGAGCTCAGTAAGTTTGGACATGATGACTCATCCACAGGGGTGTGGGTGTCTCCTCAAAGAGATGTGAGGAGTAATCGGTACAGAGCTGCGTGTATCCCTCTACCTAGGAAGGATATGTTCTGACTTGGGAGACAGGAATATTGCACATATGTTCATCATTTCCTGAGAAAGACAGGAAGGCCTATGCTGGGTGTCACTCAGGCCTTCCTTACCTGCTATTTCCAACTACCCAGGCCTTATAGGAAAGAAAACAAACTGTTGAATTCCAGGGATTGCCCTGTGACAAGCATAGGTGATAGACTGAATAACAGAAAATCACTTTTATTGGGCATCTGTTATGGGGTAGATTCTGGGGATAGGAGGAATATGAACCTTCCCCACCCCCCATGCTCATGAAAACTAGAATTTGCAAATGTTAAAAAACACAATACAGGATGAGAGAAGAGTATATGAGAGGGGCACTTAACTCCCAGTGAAGGAGTTTTGGGATTGATGAGGGAGATGACACAGAATGACCTTCACAACACAAACAATCCTATGAGGCACATAAATATCAGCCACATGGAAAGTTACCTCATTTCCCCAAAGTGTCTTAAAGAACAGAGGCATAGAACATAACAGCTGAAACACACCTTGATAGCTGGTGAGACACTGGACATGTTGCTTAATTTATCCAGGTTTGTGTTTCCTCATCTGCAACACAAGGCTAAAATATGCCCTGCAGGGCAGTGTGAGCACTGAATGCGGGCTCAGTAAAGTACATGTGCCTCTCTCCTGGAGGCTAGTCCACGGTGTCACCATCAGTGCGATCATCCAGGCATGAAACCTTTGGGGATGAGATCTAAGTGCAACCTTCCTTATCGGGAGTTCCAAGCTGGGTTCTTACAGTCAGGAGCACGGGCTTCTTGATTCAGACACATCTGTCTGTCTGAATTCTGGTTCTGCCACTTACTAGCTTTTTTCATTTCGGCTCTTTGACTCTCATTTCCTTTATGAGATCAAAAATGCTTACGTGGCAGGATCGTAATCTAACAAAGTGGAATTCATTCTGTGCTGGTCTTGGGTACTTTACAGGCACCATCCCGTTGTTGTATCTCCATACCAATCTTGTGAGTTAATGCCATCGTGACCTGCGCTTCACTGATGAGGGAATAGTCATCTACGGTTAAGAGGTCAGCTAAGAGGTTAAGTCACAGGCCCCAGATTCACAACTAGGGATGACAGAGTTGGGAATTAAACCCAGAACTTTCCTCTCTCCAAAGCTTGGCATATAACCCGTATGCTGGCTTGCCTACCCAGTAAATTGAGGGAGACAATGAATATAAAGTCTAGCATATTGTGGGACACTTAAAAAGCACAATTTCGCTCTGGTACCTAGGTCTCCACAGCCAGGTTGCACAGCCATGAGGATAAGCAGCTGCTTCACCCCCCTTCCTTTCCTAGACTTCCCTGGTTGGCAAGGGGCCGCCACATGTTGAAACGCAGGAGGGGCAGGAGGGATGGGAGAGTCGTTGCATTATTCATGTCCAATTCTACTTGTCTAATGGACTTGTTAAAGCACCCTGGGTGGAAAGTGTGAGTCTTAATGGCATTTTATAAAAGTTGCTGTGATGAATTAGCACATAAAGCAAATTAAAAACAGCTTATCGCTTTTTAAAATAGGTGATGGGACACTCTAGCATTTTTCCCAGATGTGACGATCCATTAATATCCAAAGGAGCCAAAAGCTGCTGAAATGTGTCAGCTGCTTGTTTTTAGGGACCTGACAAGTCTGAATCAGTGTAATCCTAGAGGGACAGATTGTCCAAGATAAATAGAACTCATGGAAAGAGCATGTTGCTGATCCCAAGGGTGGGAAATCTCCCCTCAAGAATACCTGGGACTAGACTGAAGCCCAGTAGAGTGAATGTCTGACCTGGTGGGGACCTTCGGGATTGGTCTCTATTCCCCTCCCCTTACACACAGGGTTGCTGAGGCTTGAAAGAAGTGGGGCTTTCAAAGGTCATCTGAAATGTTTCCACAGACCTTTCTGAGGGTCTGCTTTGTGCCCAGCACCGTACTGGGTCCTGAGGATAGTAAGGTGTTTTAGATGTCTTTGTACACAGTCCATAAGACAGCTGCTAAGTGGCACAGTTGGGACCCAGATCCCCTGATTCAAATCCCAGTGCATTTTTCAGAATAATAATTATCATAGTAATACTAGCTAGCATTTATTGAGCACTCGCTACTGCCAGGCTCGTGTTACAATACTTTACATATCTTATTTCATTTAATCCTCACCGCAACTCTTTGAGGTGGCTGGTGTTATTACTATGCCAGTTTTACAGTTAAGAAAGCTTGAGGGACTTCCCTGGGGGCGCAGTGGTGAAGAATCCGCCTGCTAATGCAGGGGACACGGGTTCAGTCCCTGGTCCGGGAAGATCCCACATGCCGCGGAGCACGTAAGCCCGTGCACCACAACTACTGAGCCTGCACTCTAGAGCCCGCGAGGCACAACTACTGAGCCCGCATGCCACAACTACTGAAGCCCACGCACCTAGAGCCTGTGCTCCGCAACAAGAGAAGCCTCCGTGATGAGAAGCCCGCGCGCACCACAACAAAGAGTAGCCCCCGCTGGCCGCAGCTAGAGAAACCCCGTGCGCAGCAACAAAGACCCAGTGCAGCCAAAAATAAATAAATAAATAATAAATTTATTTTTAAGAAAAGAAAAGAAAGCTTGAAACCCAGAGAGGTTAAGTAACTTGTTCAAGATCACACAGTTAAAAAGTTGCAAACCCAGGCAGTCTGACCCTATAGCCTGCCTTCTTGGCCACCATCTGCCAGCTTTCCTGATGGCTTTTCTACCTCCACTCCCCACACTTTACATCCAGAAGGAGCCTGGAGCCAAACTAGAGGTTTGGGGACCTTAGGATAGGAATACTGGGACAAGAACTGAGCAGTAAGGGAACTGCAGGGATTTGGGGGAGAAGAGGTGGTCAGCTCTGAAGGGAAGATTAAAAGTTCCTGGTACTGCTAAGTCGTGAGCACAGCCAGAGGGCGACAGGCTGGGAAATTGAGCCTGATAATGAAATGGCCACGAATGTGGATTTTGGAGTCAGACAGACCTTATTCTAGATTCAGTCTCTACCATGTGTGTACTTGTGACCTAGGGCAGGTTCCTTAACTTCCTGAACCTCCTCCGCCATCTATAAAACAGGGGTACTAATTTTTACCTTTCAGGTTGTTACAGTGTCAGATGAGACAGTGAATACAAAGTGCCAGGCCCCCTAATATGGGCATAAGTAGTGGTTGTCATCATGATTATCATCCTTGCCACCCTGTCACCATCTTCACCACCTCCCAGATTGAGGCAGGGGGCGGGGGGGAACAAGGTGAAGAGCACCGAACTAGGACTTAGGGTCGGGAGACACACACTCCAGCCCCAGGTTGCTGCCTCTAAGCCATGTGTCCTGGGGTTAGTTAGGGGTCCTTGCTAGGTGTGCCCCTCATCTGTAAAAAGAGAATAGGAAGTACTATATCCATTGTGCCTTCTTTGTATGAATGTATTGAGTCACAAATGAGGACGTGTATGTGAATACGCCTTCCAATCTATAGAGCGAGTGTTGGGGGTCCCAAAGACAACTCTCAAGGTCGATGATGTACTAGGAGGGCTCATCGGACTCAGCATAGTCATCCTCATGACTGTGATTTATTATAGGAAATGGGTCCAGAGCAAACTCAGCAAAGGGAAAGGTGCATGGGACAAAGTCCACAGGAAACTAGGTGAAGCTTCCAGGAGTCCCCTCCCAGTGGAGTCACACAGGATATGCCTGATTCCTCCAGCAACAAATTGTGACAGCAGGCGTAAAACCCTGTCTACCTGGGAAGCTCCTTACAGACTCAGTGTCCAGGGATTTTACTGCAGGCTGGTCACGTAGGCACCCTCACTGCCTGGCACCTGCTGCAATTCCAGACTCCCAAGGGAAAAGCAAGTATTCAGCTTAAATGGTATTGTTTATATAAACAGCTTAGGCACAGTGAGCCATTCTTAATAGGAAATGGTAAGAACCCTCCCAAAAACTAAGTTCCCGGATGTCAGCCAAGGGCTATCCTTGTAAGCAGGCCTTTTTAAGGATGTAATCTCAGGATTGCTGTGTTAACTCTTCTTTGCACAGAATAGAATCCATAGAAAGGATTTTTATAAGTATACACTCAAAAGGGGAGAAGGAGGTAATAATAATAATAATAATAACAGTTCATACTTAAGGATTGTCACTATATGTAGGCACTTCTGTGTATGCGTTACATGTATTACCTCAGGTAGCATTTCATCCATACAACAGTTCCACGATAGGGGTACTGTTATCATCACTGTTGTTGCCATCACTATGTTATATATGAGGGAACTGAGGCCTAAGAGGGGCTAGAGCGCTTGCCTGGGTTACCAGCTATGTGACTAGTAAGAAGAGAAGGAGTAGGACCAGGACGTGGCCCTAACAGTGTGGCCCCTGGGTCGTTTCTTAGCCGCTGTTATACCACACTATGCTACACAGCACCTACCATGGGCCGGGTGCATCCGATGTGTCATGTCATTAATGCTCACCGCAGCTCCACGTGAATATGGTTATTGGACTAATTTTACATTTAAAAACCTGTGGTTCAGAAATGTTAATTTGTGTCACATCAGCCAGCCAGAGAAGTGACAGAGTCAGGAGTGGGTCTCTGCCTTCTCTCAGTCGCCTTTTCCTGGCTGGGGTTTTGTGAAGTCTGTGGTAGAGAAGATGCAGATGGTCAGGGTGGAAATGAGTCATTCTAGGAGCTGAGACCAACCCCCCACCCGGCCCGTATTCCATCACCTGGGGACAGAATTAATGGAAGAAGGGGCTGTGTTGCAAGTAATTCAACTTCCCCTGCAGTATTTGAGAGCTGTAGATGCTGCCTTCAGCTCTTTTGGGTTGCCATGACAGCAGATGTGACATTTCTTAAATGAGGAAAAAAAAGAAAGAAAGAAAAAGAATCACACTTGGTCCTCAGTGATTTTAGACAGACCTGTTTACCAGATCTAGCTAGTTTTGCTTGCATAGTGGCTATACTCTAAGGAAATTCTTAGAATGGAATCAAAGGGGAATAAACAGGGACGTGGCAAAATCTGCTTCTCCGGGGAAATCGCATGTTGTATGTGTGTGGTGATGGTTTGTGGGAGTTACAGGAGGCGGCGGACAGTGTAAGACTTGAGACAGATTGTCAGCTGCTTGGGACAACAGCTCGTCACTGAGGTCTCAGTCATCATTGTAATTCTGCTTCCAGCTCCCTCACCCCATCAGCCATACATATTACAGCGTGTTGGGCTCGGCAAAGGCTCAGCAAAGGCTCTTTAGTGGGGAAAACATGATACATAAAGCAAGAATTACAATTCAGAGTGATAAATGCAATGATGAGATAGGCTTGGTATACTATGGAAGCAATTTATCTTGTTCATATCATTTTTTGTTCTTTGCCCGCACCGCGCGGCATGTGGGATCTCAGTTCCCCGACCAGGGATCAAACCCGCCCCCGCTGCATTGGAAGCATGGAGTCTTAACCACTGAACCTCCAGGGAAGTCCCTTGTTCATATTTTGATCTATGTGTCTATATACACACACATAAACATAGGTGTATTTTCATTATTGCTTGTGAGCATTTAGTAATGTCATTAAGTTAACCTCTGCAACCATCCAATTTTAGTGATAGTCCAATACTCCAGTGAGTGGAAGGGTCCCAGTCCCCTGTGGGAGGACATGGAAGTTGTTACCATTTTTCTCTATTATAAAGGAAAGAGTTCTACAGACTGATACATCTAAGAGGATTTATTCATAACACAAAATGCTGCATTCAGAAAGATGCCATGGTTCTCTTCATTCTTTCTTTCTAGTGATTTGTAAAATTTGATTGTAGTGAGAGAGTACTAACCTGCCTCTATCATCTTCCATTATCACCTTGTCACGTGTGATGATTTCCAAGAAAAGAAGCAGTACCCCCGTTTAAGGGCCCTATAGGCTGCCCTCGCAACCTCCTGGGAGAAGTAAGAACTAATCGTGATTTGTGACCAAAGCAGTGGGAATGTTGACTGCAATTTCAGGCGTTAGTCCTGGGAGTTGGTATCCAATGGGCAGTGGGTTCTCAGGGCAGGAATGAACAATCAAAACGGTGAATCCTAGATCTTTGCTGCCAGAGATTCCTAACAATGTTCTCTCTCTTGTCATTTCCTCCAGAGCCATGTTTGACTATGACAAGAGCAAGGACAGTGGGCTGCCAAGTCAAGGACTTAGTTTTAAATATGGAGACATTCTCCATGTTATCAACGCCTCTGATGATGAGTGGTGGCAAGCCAGGAGAGTCACGCTGGAGGGCGACAGTGAGGAGATGGGGGTCATCCCCAGCAAGCGGAGGTAAGAATGCCTTTTCTGTTTCAGAGGATTTGCTGCTCAGCTCTCCAGGGAGTGGAGGTGAGGGAAGATGAAGATGTGGCAAACTGTTCACAAAATATCTATTTGAGTAGGATAGTCAGTCTGCGGGGAAATTGTCAGTGATGACAGGTGACACAAATTAAGTATTCTCACGCTTCTCATGTTAGGGTTTTACCAAAACTGCTAACTGTGATAAAGCATAAAGGAAGAAAGAGGATCTGCTTATTCTGCCTTCCTAAAACTTAGCAGCTTTCATGTGTTCAAGATTATGCTTATCAGCTTGTATACTGACAAACTCAGAGGGGTTACTTCAGAGGTTCATAATTTACTGGATAAGTTTATAGAAAGGCCAGGTGAAAGCCAAGTAAAGTAGGCTTTTTACAAAGCTGATGTCCTGGCTGTGTATTACTTCCAGATATTGATGGGAAAAGACTAAAAACCTCCATTCCAAAATCTGATACCTGGGGATAAACAACAAGGTCCTACTGCATAGCACAGAGAACTTTATTCAGTATCCTATGATAAACCATAATGGAAAAGAATATTAAAAAAATGTATATATGTATAACTGAATCACTTTGCTGTACAGCAGAAATTAACACAACATTGTAAATCAAGTATGCTTGAATTAAAAAAAATAAAATGACAGCTCCATTGGGGAAATAAACAAAATCAGATACTCGGGATACGAGCTGTCAAGCATCTGGTGAGGTCTAAAGAGTGGGTTTACAGCTGTTTTTTATAGCGTTAGTTACTCTTGTCCCCCACCCCACCTAGCACTCCCTAGTTTCACTCAGATAATTAGTTCTGTATATAATTCCCAAGTAAAGACTGTTACGTTCTTTCTCTTCTAAGCATTTCTTCGACTCTGCTTTTGAAAGGCGGGAATAGGCTTCAGAACAGCCGCGTCCTTCATCTGTCCCAGCGGTTTCTGACCATTACCACTAGAAAGGAACTTTCCTTCCCATGAGTGTCCTTCTGGCACTCAGATATTGTCTGAGAAACAAATTATCTGCACCCTAGAAAAGAGATATGGTGTGAAGTCAAAGTCAGGAATAATGCTTATTCAAAGCAGTCACTAACTTTTCTGGAGCTACAAAGGGCTCCCCTCCTCATATGCAAACACCCCAAATACCTATGTAAAAAATCCTCATGAAGCTGAGTATTCAAGTGCTGCCACACGCACAGTGACCCAGTGACTGAGCTAGCACCAGCCATAGTGGGAAGATGGAAATTAGCCAGAAATAACTCTGTGGGGCATGTGCACCCCAGAGAAGACCGGTCCCCCATTTTTCTCTGCCTGGGGCCACATAGCCTAGGGTGAATGTAGGGAGAGGGCAGTGGGCTGACTGTCCTGCAGCTGCTCCCTCCCACCCTCTAAGCCTATGCCTGTGAATCTCCCAGCAGCAGACAGTCCTTTAAACCTCTGGGCTCCTGCATAATTGCCTGCCATTGCTTTGAGAGGATGTTCTGAGTTTGTGGTTTGCAGTGTTTTCTGAATTCAGAGCAGTAACTCTCAGGACTAGCATATATTCTGCGTTTCTCCGTTTCAATTTATTTAAAAAAAAAAATGTCAAGGCAACATGCATTTGGGTTTGCTTTGATGCGATTAATCAGAGCTGTCTGAGGAGATGTTCTGTAGAAGAAGGTGCCGTCTCATTGAATATGGCCCCAAGGGTAGAAACGGGGTGGAGAAGGAAAGCTGTGTGGGAATAGATTTCAACTCATTTTTTAAAAAATCCTTTTAGTAGTTGGAGCTGGCTAGAGATGATATGGATTACCTGGGAAGACAGTGACCTAGAACAATGGTTTTCACACCAAGGGAACATTATGAAGGCTTAGATATGCCCCTCCCCCCCCCCCCCCCCACACACACACAGTGATTCTGATTCAGTCCATCTGGAGTGGGTCCTGGAGATCTGTATTTGTGTGTAAGTTCCTCCAGGTGATTCTGATAATAGAAGGTTCAGTGGCAGGAAGTATTATAAAAGGGAATCAAACTTTGGGTGGGACAGTTGAACTATATGATTTACAGCCACTTTCCAACCCTGAGGTTCTGTGATTCTAATCAGTCTTGTCAATAGTCCTTCATTTGTTCAATTGCACGTCATTTCCCCCCCTAAGGAACATTCTCAGTGCTAGTCCTCCTGGGGTAATTTTCTGCCTGCTGGTGGTCATTCTTGAATTGGCTCTCTCTCCTGTTTTGGATGAAGGCCATCCTAACAGCCATGCTACAGCTGGCCTGGAGAAGAAATTAGTGCTCAGATAACACAATTACTTAAGCCCCTGTGCCTAGAGCCTGTGCTCCGCAACAAGAGAAGCCACTGCAATGAGAAGCCCGCGCATCACAATGAAGAGTAGCCCCCGCTCGCCGCAGCTAGAGAAAAAAAGCCCGCGCGGAGCAACAAAGACCCAACACAGCCAAAAATTAATTAATTAATTAATTTTTTTTAAAAAGAATCTGCCTGCCAGTGCAGGGGACACGGGTTCAATCCCTTGTATGGGAAGATCCCACATGCTGCGGAGCAACTAAGCCCATGCACCACAACTACTGAGCCTGCGCTCTAGAGCCCACAAGCCACAACTACCGAGCCGACATGCCACAAATACTGAAGCCCACGCACCTAGAGCCTGTGCTCCGCAACAAGAGAAGCCACAGCAGTGTGAAGCCCGCGCACCACAACGAAGAGTAGCCCCTGCTCTCCACAACTGGAGAAAGTCTGAGTGCAGCAACAAAGACCCAACAACGAAGACCCAATGCAGCCAAAAATAAGTAAATAAATAAATTTTTAAAAAGAAAAGAATTCCTTTAAAAAGATTACAAAAAATAAAATAAACTATATCATGGGCCTTCCCTAGGGCTGCTCTTTAGTGGTTAACTTCTAAAGGAGGCACTCTTATTTTATACTGCATTCATCATCTTATAACTATAGCTCAGAATAGATGGTTACTGGTATCAATATGACTTATTGTTAGATTAGGGTTATCCTTAATTCCTCTCTGCCCCCTTTCATGAGTATAGTTCAGCTCATAGAGCTGGTCTGGAAAAATCTCATAATGGATAACATCCCTTATGACTTCACCCTTTAAAAAAATGTTTCTCTATTGATGATTCTATTTAATCATCCCTATGAAATCGTAAGATGAAGAGTATGAAAATCATTGCCTTTTCCCTCCCTCTTTTTAGAAGTTGGTAAATAAATTTTATTTAAATAAATGCTCCTACAGCATGCTAGACACTGTTCTAAGCCCTTTACAATTAACTTATTTAAACCTCATTACAACCCTGTGGGGAAGGTAATACAATTATCCTCATTTTACAAACCAGGAGTTTGAAGCAGAGAGAGGTTAATTTACTTGCCTTAACTGCCCAGCTAATAAATGGCATAACTGGGATTTTATTCCAGGCTATAACGCTCTTAACTCATATGCAATCCTGCCTCCCAACATTATAAAAATAAGAATTGACAAAATTCAATTCATCAAGCACTGCTTGAGCAGCTTCTGTGTGCCAGGTGCTATCATCCGGTCACTGCCTGGAGCCCAACATTTGTAGGACCAACATGTAACTATGGCACAGCTACACTGTGATGAGGGCTATATTGTAAATAAAGGTGCTGTCTTAGTTTGGGCTGCTATTACAGAATACCATTCACAGGGTGACTTATACAACACATTTAGTTTTTGCAGTTCTGGAGTCTAAAATCAAGGCACTGGCTAATTGGGTTCTCAGAGAGGACCCTCTTCCTGGTTTACAGATGGCCTTATTGCTGTTTCCTCATATGGCAGAGAGAGAGAGAGATCTTTTCTGTCATATCTCTTCATTTTGGCCACTAATTTGATTCATGAGGACTCCACCCTCATAACCTAATTACCTCCCAATGCCTCACCACCAGAGACCACCACACTAGGGATTAGGGCTTCAACATATGAATTTTATGTGGACACAAACATTCAGTCCATAGCAGGTATCAAGGGAAGTGAAAGGGCAGCAGAGGAATGAATTCCATCTGATGATAGAGTATGTGTTGTGCCAGTTGCTTTCAAATACAAGATTTTCTTTAATCTTCACAAAAGCTTCATAAGGAAACTGAAGATCAGAGAAGTCAAGTAACTTGCCCAAGGATGCACAGTCAGCCACTGGCTGAACCCAGTTCTCTCTGTAGCCAGACCAGATGGCTTTTCACTACCCCAAGGGTATACTGGAGGAAGCCCTTGACAATTAAGGAGTTCTTAGTACATTTTAAATACTATACTAACCAATTTTTTGTATTATTTAATATTCACCATAGGGACTTCCCTGGTGGCGCAGTGGTTAAGAATCCGCCTGCCAATGCAGGGGACACGGGTTCGATCCCTGGTCACAGGAAGATCCCACATGCCGTGGAGCAACTAAGCCCGTGTGCCACAACTACTGAAGCCCGCACACCTAGAGCCCAGGCTCTGCAACAAGAGAAGCCACCACAATGAGAAGTCTGCGCATCGCAACAAAGAGTAGCCCCCGCTCACCGCAGCTAGAGAAAGCCTGCACACAGCAACGAAGACCCAACACAGCCAAAATAAATAAAATTTTTTTTTAAAAAAAGAATCTTTAAAAAAAAAAATTCACCATAATCTTTCAAGTCTGTGTTAATATCCTAATTTCACCAACATGAAACCTGAGATCCTAAGAGGTTGGGTGACCTGCCCTAAGTCACAAAGCTAATAAGTGGCAGATGCAGAATTCCAACCCAGACTTATGTGACTTCAAAACCTGGGCTTTTAGCACAGAATCTCTCTTTTCTGAGATTACATAGTTTCTGAGGGGCCGAACTAGGATTTGTTCCACTGTCTCTTAATCCAAATCTCTATTCATTACCCCACAGTGACTGTCACCTGGGCTCTCAGATGACAGCTTGCAGCTAGCATTGCATAAGGGTTTACTCACTTAGCTTCCCTGCAAGCCTGTGGCCGGTAAGCTATATGGCATTGCAGTTCTCCTTGCAACAGGGCCTTATGGAGCACAGGCAAAGGGATACCCAGCGCCAAATGATGTTCCCACCATCCAGTGCTCCAAGCCTGCCCTCATTGTGTGTTTGGCGGGAACCTGAAAACGCCAGATGGGAGATGGATGAGAAGGCAGAGGAAGACAGTTGGGCTTATTAAAGCATGACCATGTGGTATTCTCTGGAGACGCTAGGTGTCAGAACTGATAGCTCAAGTTTTGCCATCCAGTTTATGTTTTCAGTATTTTGGTCAGTGACCAAACCAGGGCGGAGAGGATTATTTCTGCTTAAATAATCTAATTAATTGCTTGCCTCTTGAGTGTGAGAGAAGTATGTCAGTCCTTTCATCGCAATTCAGTCTTTCTACACAGGTGACCCACCATTTTCTTAGGTAAAGATCTATGGATCTTAACATCATGTATTTCTGCTAAAGGAGTCTCACTTAGTAAAATAACTAGAGAAGGTGATGCTAAACTTTTACATAGATTCCTACCAAGTACAATAAAAAAGTCGTAAAATGGTCAACAACTTTTTAAACAGAAACACTGGTTATTTGGGCAAGTCACTTCAACTCTCTGAGCCTTGGTTTTCACACCCAGGTCAAGAACCAGTAGCCTCCTTGATGACTCATTCATTCATTTGCCAACAAAGATTAAGCACATACTATATGCCCAGCTCCATCTTAAGCCCTGGATCACTGTACAGATTATAGATAATACAGGTAAAGTTTAGCATAGCTTCTAATACTTCTGTGCTTACTCAAATGATGTATGTTTTCCTTTCTTCAGAGTTTGAGCTTTTGATGCTCAAAACAACATAGCATTATGTAGGGCCCTATTTCTCCCCCGTAACTGATCTTGGCAATAAACTATCCACATGTATCCCAAGAAGCACTAGGAGAGAGGACAGGGTTGAGGCAAGTGAGGAAAAAAGATAAGCCACATCCCCTGCTACCCATGAGAAGGGTTTGCAGAGATCCTCAAGAGGCAATCGACATGAGCCTCTGGGATGGAAAAACACAACTATTGTTGGGGATGCACTGACTGTAAAGACTGCTGAGGAGAGAGATCAGTCCAATGTTTCTGATGTAACATTGCAAATAGACATCTAGCTAACCTGAATTTCAGAGTTAAAAGCAAATTTATTCTGAGTTTTGAGGTGAGCCTGTCATAACAGGTATTATCTCCGTGACTCTTTGCTTGAGTTTGGTTATGGTTTATTTAATTCAGGACATTCGGGATTTGGGATGGAAGGAAGGGGGATGGTTATCATTTGTGAGAAACTCAGCCCAGACGTCTAAGGAACTATATTGGTCTTAAAATTGTGGGTGACCATCTAAAATCTCATGTTTGTTGAAACCCATTGGATATGGGAGGCATGGAAGGTCCTTAAGTATTGTTTCCCAAACAGAGTGGATGTGGCCAGACACTGAAGTTAGCTGTTAAAAGATTTGTGCTCAGGCCCTATTTCTACCACTTTCTAATTTGGCAAGCTTCAAGTCTTAGCTTTCCCAGCCATAAAATGGGTTTGAGAATACCACACTTGCTTATTGTCGGGGCCAAATGAGATGATGTAAATGTGAAGGAATTTTTCATTAATATTATATGTTAAAACTTCAGCTACCACTTATATCATCATCATCATTATCATTCATGAAACTTTCAACCCAAGTAGAAATCACAACTTTCTGACTTCCTTTTTTTTTTTTTTTAATACATCTTTATTGGAGTATAATTGCTTTACAATGTTATGTTAGTTTCTGCTGTACAGCAAAGTGAATCAGCCATATGCATACATATATTCCCATATCCCCTCTCTCTTAAGCCTCCCTCCCACCCTCCCTATCCCACCCCTCTAGGCGGTCACAAAGCACCGAGCTGATCTCCCTGTGCTATGCGGCTGCTTCCCACTAGCTATCTATTTTACATTTGGTAGTGTATGTATGTCAGTGCTACTCTCTCACTACATCCCAGCCTCCCCTTCCCCCGCTGTGTCCTCAAGTCCGTTCTCAACGTCTGCATCTTTATTCCTGCCCTACCACTAGGTTCATCAGTACCAATTTTCTAGATTCCATATATATGCGTTAGCATATGGTATTTATTTTTCTCTTTCTGACTTGCTTCACTCTGTATGACAGCTCTAGGTCCATCCACCTCACTACAAATAACTCAGTTTCATTCCTTTTTATAGCGGAGTAATATTCCATTGTATATATGTGCCGCATCTTCTTTATCCATTCATCTGTCAGTGGACATTTAGGTTGTTTCCATGTCCTGGCTATTGTAAATAGTGCTGCAGTAAACATTGTGGTACATACATCTTTTTGAATTAAGTTTTTCTCAGGGTGTATGCCCAGTAGTGGGATTGCTAGGTCATATGGTAGTTCTATTTTTAGTTTTTTAAGGAACTTCCATACTGTTCTCCATAGTGGCTGTATCAATTTACACCCCCACCAGCAGTGCAAGAGGGTTCCCTTTTCTTCACACCCTCTCCAGCATTTATTGTTTGTAGATTTTTTGATGATGGCCATTCTGACCTGTGTGAAGTGATACCTCATTGTGGGTTTGATTTGCATTTCTCTAATCATTAGTGATATTGAGCATCTTTTCATGTGTTTGTTGGCCATCTGTATGTCTTCTTTGGAGAAATGTCTATGTAGGTCTTCTGCCCGTTTTTGGATTGGGTTGTTTGTTCTTCTGATACTGAGCTGCATGAGCTGCTTGTATATTTTCGAGATTAATCCTTTGTCTGACTTCCTTCTTGAGTGAACCAAAATCTGTCACCTGTACAGTAAGACTTAATTTTTTTTTTTACTTTTTCTATTGCTTGTTTGAAGATTAGTAATAAGCCGTAGCAAATATCAGGTGTGTTTGTGTGTGTGTGTGTCTGTCTGTCCATCTGACTTAGTCTTTGCAACCCGTTTGAGATTTAAGTGATGAACCACTAAAATGGCCTAACAGAAACATTTCTTAAGAAATATGAAAGGGATGAACTTAGAAACCAGAGGGGAAAAGTTAGAGCGCTCTAAGCAATTCTTAGAATAGAATATTGAGTTCAGCCTAACATTATTTATGTTTGGGGCCCATGTGAGTTCTATCACTTTATGCAGAATTTATTTGCATAGCCTAATCAAATAACCATATATTCTCTGCATGTTACAGTCATTTTGGCATCATCTGATGTACTAGTGTTTCCCGTAATTAGGCTGGTTAATGCAAAGAAGCCAGGATAAAGTCAGGGCAGAGATGAATATGAATTAGCATTTGCACTTGGATTAAAACTGAGAAAAGCTGAAGTAGCTCGGAGTAGGCATTTTCTCAGTGAGCATCTTTCCACTTGGCAGTTTACCTTATCTGAAGTCTTCCTTGATCTCCTCCCAACTGTTGTATGTTGGGTGCAAGTAGAAACTCTTAGTGGAGCATATTGCGTTCATATCTGAGGTTAGGTTTGAAGAATTTTCTTCATCTGTTTCCACTCAAATATTCTACTCTCACACTGAAATAAATATATTCTGAAACTCCATTCTGTAACTATAGAAACCCTGATCTTCAATGCGTTTCAGCTGGAAACACAAAAGAACTCTAAGTTAAAGGGGAGTGTGTTGTTAATTATTGATCTATGAATAGCTTAGATTTCATAAGCCATTAAGTTTCTGTAGATTCAGGGTCTTTTCCTCTCCTTTTTCTTTCCCCATTTTTGAAATTAGAGCTAGCCGTATTTAAACAAAAAAAAAAATGATGCTAAAACAATGCAATGAATATTATTTTAGTTCAACTGTTATTTATTGAGGACTTGCTATAATACACTAAGTGGTATGTGGACTTGCCCTCAAGGAACATACAGCCTTATATGCGCAACTCAAAAATAAACAAAACACAAGGAAACAAGAGATAACACCAATATAGACATACAAATAAATGTCGTGGGGCTTAGAGGAAAGAATGATCATGTCTAATTAGAGAGGCTCAAAAAAGAATCAGGAGTATTTAACTTCTCTTTCCTCTTTTCAACCCCATCCCTCAAATAGGCACAAGTCCTGCGAACTTTATGTTATTAATATTTCTCCAACTCTTCCCTCTCCTCCACCTCATTATCACTCCTCATCATTTCTTGCCTGGATTTATGGCAGTAGCTTCTAAATAGGCCTCCTGCTTCCCACTGTTCCTTCCCTCCTCCAGTCTATCTTCCTCCTCCCCCAGAGTCATTTATTTAAAATGCTAATGTCTATCACTTCTCAGCTTTATAGCCTCTAATAAATCATTAGGATTCCCCAAAGGAAAACCCCATGTCCTCAGAGTAGACGGATACCCTTTATAAGGAGGTCTCACCACCTCTTCAGCCTCGTGTCCCTGTGCTGTATGTACCCTGTACCAGAATCTTCCTGCAATCTTTAGCTTGATTATATCCTCGGGTCATGGTACATGTTGTTCCTCCTGTCTGGGAGATTCTCCCTAAACTTTTCCCACTGACAAGCTCTTTCTCACCATTTAAGTCTCACATAAGTTGACAGCTCCTCCAGGAAGCCCACCCCATTGCTTTCCACCCCCTCCTTATCTTCCTCCAAAGAGATAGATGTGCCCATATTGCTATCAGCAATCTTTTGTGCAGCAATATCTGTCTTTTTATCCCTCTGTCCCTGCCAAGAACACATTACTGTGTGTTCATTAAAGTCGTGCTTTTTAATTTTTTTTCTTTGTTTCCCAGCACCTTACTTGATACAGGGTAGGCATTCAATAAGTGTTTGATGAATGAATGAAGGTGAAATAATGAAAACTGCAGAGATGGCAGCAGAAGGACATTGGGGCAAAGGAAAAGTTCAAGATTATCTGTAACATGTTTGGTTTTGAGGTGAAGGTAAATAAATACCCCAGTATTCCTAAAGGGACGGGAACAAAAAGGAAACAAAAAGAGAGAAGGAGATATTAGGAGATGAGAGTTTCCTTAGCCTCCTAGGTATTCATCTCTGTGGACTGTGATTTCTTGAAACAGATTTTGATTGATTCAGGCATTTAAATAACAAATATTGGGGTTTTGTTGCTTCCAGATATGTGACTCTCAGTACATGTAACACAAAAATTGCAAGGAATGTGTTAGCAGCTTAGAGATATCATACCAAGACTTTTTATAGTGAACAAAGAAGAGAAATATTTTAAAACACATTTTATTTGAGCTGTAGGATAAGAAGGGGTGTTCTTCATTTGATAAGAAACTTAATCATAAATGCCTTGCCATGTGATAGACTCTTTATTTTCCATTTTCTTTAGGGTGGAAAGAAAAGAACGTGCCCGATTGAAGACAGTGAAGTTTAATGCAAAACCTGGAGTGATTGATTCAAAAGGGGTAGGTACAAAATAATCGAAACATTAAATTCTCTCATTTGCCATGGATTTAACTATAATTGACATTTAAGCTGTTGGTAACAAACAGATTATGGAGCTACTGGACAGTAGAGCACTGTTATAAATGTATTGCTATGCAGTGATATAATTTCTGATGAAGTAGATTTATGGTAAATAAATTTTGGGGGTAAAGCTGCTAGTGGTCAGCAGAAGTGATGTGTTATGAAGGTGATGTAATGACAATAGTGAGGAAGAAAAAAATAGTTTTGATGTTATTTCTTTTTTTCTTTTAAATTAAATATTCTAGAAGGATAGATTCCATAAAAGATACCTGCTCATCATAAAATATGTCTAGTCCTTTACATATTATAAAGTCAGGATAGTCATGGAAATATACATATGGATCACCTAAGTGAATACATGGATTGTTGTGACAGACATAGAAAAGAAGAAAGTAAACAAATGAAATTTAGAGTTATGCAACCATCACCACAGTCAATTTTAGAACATTTCATCACCCCATAAAGAAATCTGTAGCAGTCACTTCCCTCTCCCTCAACCCCAGCCCCTCCCCACCCAGCCCTAGGCAACTACTAATCTACTTTGTCTCTATAGATTTGCCTATTCTGGATAGTTCATATAAATGGAATTGTACACTATGTGGTCTTTTGTGACTGCTTTTTTCACTTTACATAATGTTCTCAAAGTGCCTCTGTGTTGCAGCATGAATAAATACTTTTTTTCTTTTCATTGCCAAACAATATTCCATTGTATGGCTATACCTCATCTAATTTATCCACTCATCAGGTGATGGACATTTGCACTGTTTCCACTTTGGGACTGTTATGGATAATGTTGCTATAAATATTTGTGCACAAATTTTTGTGTAGACATATACTCTTATTTCCATTGGGAATATACCTAGGAGTGGAATTTCTGGGTCATAATGATAGCTCTATATTTAACATTTTGGGGAACTGCCAGACTGTTTTCCAAGGTGGCTATAACATTCTACATTCCCACCATCAGTGTATGAGGGTTCCAGTTTCTCTACATCCTCACCAACACTTGTTATTATATGTCTTCCTGCTTATAGTCATCCTGTTTGGTCTGAAGTGGTATCTCACTGTGGTTGTGATTTTTATTTCCCTAATGACCATTGGTATTGAACATCTTTTCATGTGCTTATTGACCATTTGTATATCTTCCTTGGAGAAATGTCTATTCAGATCCTTTGCCCGTTTTTAAAATCGGGTTCCTTTGTTGTTGTTGAGTTGTAGAAGTTCTTTGTATATTCCAGATATTAATCTCTTATCAAATATATGCTTTCCAAATATTTTCTCCCGTTCTATGAGTTGTCTCTCTTGATAGTGTCATTTGATGCACAAAAGTTTTTAATTTTGACAAAGACCAATTTATCTATTTTTTCTTTTGTTACTTGTGTTTTTGGTATTATATCTAAAAAACCAAGGCCATGAAGATTTATGCCCATATTTTCTTCTAAGAATTTTGTAGTTTTAGCTCTTACAGTTAGGTGGTTGATCCATTTTGAATTAGTTTTTGTATACGATATGAAGTAGGGTTGCAATTTCATTCTTTTGCACGTGAATTGTTTTCTGTTTTATTTTTGGATTGTTCACTGCAAGTGTATAGAAATACAGTTATTGTGTATGTCAATCTTATATCCTGCTACCTTGCTGAATCCATTTATTAATTGTAGTAGCTTTTTGGTGGATTCCTCAGGATTTTCTATCTACAAGATCATGTCATATGTAAAAAGAGAGAGTTTTACTTCTTTCTTTCCAATCTGGATGACTTTTATTTCTTTATCATAACTGATTGCCTTGGCTAGAACTTCCAGTGTTGGATGGAAGTCGCAAAAACAGTCATCCTTGTCTTGCTCCTGACCTTAAGGGGAAAGCATTTAATCTTTCCTATTAAGTATGATGTTAGCTGTGGGTTGTAAAGCTTTTTAAATCTAGTATTTTTAAGTGATAGTACTAGTATCTTATTGCTATATCGTAAAATACCTTTCCCCACCTTCTGCCTTCCTATTCTCTTTCTCCTCATCTCCTTTCCTTTACTTTTCTGTTCTAATAATTTTGGCTGTGAACATCACACAGAACCACAAGTTTAGGTCAATAGATGTCACCATGAAAAACGAGAAGAAAAGCTCAGAAGTTTTGAGCCCTAAACCACAACACCGCCCTTTGTATTTTTAAGTAGAAGTGTCACTGGGCAGCCCAGTCATTGCCATAATACTTTACTTTCCCCTAAAACATTCAGGTGAAATGGGAATTTATTTAAACATGGTGTCACTCTTAAAAAAAAAAAAAAGTGAGGCTGTATGTCATCGTGCATGGAGTCCTTTCAAACAAATACTGCTTCTGTACAAAGGGTTAGGATTTTTCATTGATTCTTGGTGAGAATTTAAGGATAGATTTCCTGTTTATTTCATATATATAGTTGGATATACATCAGAGAATTTTTGTTGGATACCTACCATGTGCCAGACTCAGAACTAGAACTTGTGAAAGATACAAAGTGTAACATAGGCCCTTCCCCTCAAGAGCTCCTAACGTCAGTTAGAGCCCAGATGTCTTTTTGGTAAGGCCAAAACTTGTGTTGTGTTTTTTGAAATCATATTGCTAAATACAGTTAGGTATGAACCAACGAATAGAATATAAATTCTAGGACTTGAATGACTATTGAAGGAGAGGCAGTGATCATGTGAAAAGGGAAACCCTGGACTGAAAGTCATGAGAGTCAGGTAGCCTGGGTTCTGGTTTCTGTTCATTACTAAGTCACCACTGTTCTTTGGACCTCATTAGCAAAATAGCAGCTTTGAACTACATCAGGGATGTCAAACAAGTTTCATCGCCTATGGAAACCGATGAATTGATGGTTTCTGACTAGAATATTGTGTTGAAAATGATTCTGAGGCCATTTGTGACCTCAGCAGGAAAAGTGTCATGATTGATTAGTCATGCCTAGCACAACATTGGGAATTGTTCTCTATTTGAGGTCCCCGGATTCAATGATATTTTAAGGTGCCTTCCAGCAGTAATTTTCCATGAGCCTGTGAATTAAGAAATAATAAACCAAAGTTTTCTAAGTCCCCATGAGAACAGTACATCAATGAGAAGACTCTTGCCCTGAAGTAGAAAGCGAAGGACAATTAAGAGAAAGTGCACTGAAGAAAGGACAGACCAACTCTCTGGAGAGTTGGGGAAGTCAGGAGGTGCCACTCACTCTGAGCCTTGGACAAGGACTACAGAAATAAGTCGTTGTTACAAAGGCCTCAGTCTCTGGGACCCTGGGGTAAACTCAGCATAAACTGAAGAGGAAAACTGTTTGGAATGAGAAAGAGAATGGGATATTTTAAGTAACTTTATCATTAGATGGCATTCACAGAGCATTGTGAGGTGTTGGGGATTCAGAGTGAAAGCCATGGTTACTGCCCTGGAGGATCTTAGAATCAATTAGTATGTATAAAGCAGGCTGTGACAAGAGCCTTATTAGTAATGTGTACAAGAGCTATGGGGATTCAAATGAATGGATGTGGGAATGACCAGAGAGCACTTCATAGAAGGACTTGGGCTTTAATTGGCCTATCGGTGCTTGAGTTACTTTTCCAGAACTATTCATTAATTTTTAAAAATTGAGTGCTGCACAACACCAGGCACCGTGCTAGGTGCCTTGTAGGGCAGCAAAGTGATTAAAAATGGAAAGACTTTCATACCACGGAGCTCACAAAGAGAAATATAAGCAGGCAAACAATGGTGATACAGTATCACTGATGATCCCCATAAATTTAGGGAATTAGTCTCTATTTTAAATATCAGGAGATTGCACCTCAGGAAGATTAACTAATTTACCTAAGATCACACAGCTAGTATGTACAAAAGTCAGTTTTAAATTCAAATCATTTTGACAGTAGAACATTTGCCCTTTTCATTCCTTCGCGCTATCCCTTACTCTGTTGGAGGTCAGAAGAAGAAGAGAGTTACTAATTTATGCCTTGGATAAGAGAGAAGATTTCAAAGAGAAGGTGATACTTGAACGAGATCTTGAAGTTTGAGTAAGAGTTTGCCATACATCAGAAACAGCATGTACCTGAAGGTGGCAACCGTAGGCATATTGGAGTAAGGCCAAGCTGATCAGGGACACCAGATGGATGGTGTGGATGGTGTGGTGGGAGTTGTAGCTAATGGGGCTGACTGGGAAGATCTGGAAGGTTGGGAAGCTTGTATGGAAAGCCTGACTCTGAGCTTTGATGCTTTCTGAGTTTGGAGAGTATCTATGAGGAAATCTGAGGCTCTCCATTGCAAAGTGCCCATTTGCTACAAATGAAATGCCCAGGCTTTCTGTCCACTCCATGTGCCTTCACAAAGTCTGTGTCTACACATGCAAAGACAAGTGGACAATTGTGTCAGTAACCCAGATAATTCCAGCCTACCCAGACCCAAGTGGCCATCTGTTTGGATGGATCTCCTTGAGGACTGTCTCACTTCCCCAGATCTCAATGCACCCAAGCTTTCCTGAGAATGTCAGCTAAATTTCTAATGAGTCTCCATTCAAACTAGCTTCTGGTGAAAACTTAATCACCACCTGGATTTCTTTCATTGTTCTTCTACCTTTTTTATCAATTTTCTAATCAGCCATTCTATTTTATTTATTGAGACATTTAAGAAATTGTATAATCTTCAGAATCAACCTGTTTTCCATTGAAAAATCAGTGGTATTTAGTGATTTGTGCCAAATTTTGTTTTATTTTTATTTAAAAGTCCCTATAATTTAAGGAAGGGAAATATATATCTGAAAGAGTACGAGAGAATTATTAACATTCTTACTAAATGTCAGCAATGTGCAATGTATAAGGGTCCCCTTTGCATTGTAAATCCTTTCTAAAGTAAGGTAGGCTATAAATAACTAGTCCTCTTTAGCCACAGGCTGGTACAAAACAGAAGTGATAGGTATTACTCAAAGTAGTAGGAGTATGCATTGTAGAAGCCTAGACAGCTTACACACTTCTCTTAATCACCACAACAAAACTTGAAGGGAAATCATTTATTCCCTCTTTATAAAGAAACTGAGGCTTGGAGAGGTGAAGAAATCTGAACCCATGTCTGATTGATTCCAAAACCCATAATCTGTTTACTATAGCGTGCTGTCTCCCTTGTTAAAACCATGTCGCATTTGTGCATTTTAAGAAAAATGAAGAAATAAATTGAATTAGGTTTAGCTTTGTCAAAAACTAACTTTGGCTTAAACTTAAATTCTAAAAGGCCAGAAGCTGGCTTCCTCAATGATGTGCATCTTTCTGTATTGAGAACATTTCTGAAGGGAGCTTGGGGGCCGCACACTTTCTCTGTTGTGGTATGCCAGAGTAAAATGAAGTCTTGGAAAACATGTTTCAGTCATTTAATAAACTTTTATTAGGTGCCAATACAAGGCAGCTTGCTGCGCAATGTGGACCAAGATGAGTGAGTCATGGTCACTGCCCTGAAGGAGCAGGGATACTAGGGGAGAAAATGGGTCTCCACAGGGAGGAAGCGATTCGTACTAAATAAGAGGGACAGGAAGCTTGCTCTGAAGTTCAGGCTCCCCTGAACTTGATTCTAGCTTGGAAGCTGGGGGGATTTGAATTGGGGAGCCTTGAAAGATTAGTAAAGCTTGCAAGGAATGGGCAGTGGCGTAGGAATAAAATACAGGACACATAGGAAGTAAAACACGGTTTGCTTTCACTTCAAGCAACAGTTGATGAAGAATGGAAACTCAGAACTGGAAAGTTAGACTCAAGTCAGTTCTGGTGCTTTACATTTTCCAAGAAACTTGTACTTAATCCTGTAGACAGTGAAGAATTTTAACAGTTGTGACCAAACCCAACCTAGTGATTTCCTCTGGGCTCCACCCTTAATGTATCTGGATTGCTGCCCAAATGTCACTCCCAGGCAGAGCTCCAAACTTACTCATTCATCTTTGTGCCCCTAGCACTTAGCACAGTGTCTACCGGACGCATGTTGGCTACTCAGTCCACCCTTTTTAGAGGAAAGGTAAGTGAATGATCAAAAGTAGGTTTCTAAGAGATCAGTCTGGCGACCATGGGAAAGACAGATTGGAGGGGAAAGAGACTGGCATTGGGAGATGTTGGGATAGCTAAAGCAGTATTGTGGGTACAAGATTCTGAAAATCTGAATTTCAAACAGTGGCAAAGGAAAGGAAAATAGGAAACTGTTGCTAAAGAGATCAGAGAGGACCATCATCCTTGGACATCTGACCGCATATTCTGTTTCCTTTTCTAAAGCCTTGAGCTCCCTTTCAGAGGGCATGTTGACTGGGAGAAGGGGACATGGGGAGATGGAGGTATTGGTGATAGGATCATGGCAGTCTCCTTGAATCAAACTGGAGCTAGCATTAAGAAGCCTCAGTTCTGTTTCATATACTCTTGGAAATTCCCATATGGTCATTGGATCCTACTATGTCATTTATAGATGAAGAAACTGAGAATCATTTTTCCGGAACACACAGAGTTAGTAGCAGAGCCTGCCATTGAATCATTTATCAGAAAAGTGACTTGACAGTCAGTGTTTTGTTAGCAAGATAGGAATTAAGTTTGCTTCACCAGGGTGAGTTATGAGGATTCCTTTTATAACAGCTTCAAAGTGACATTTTGAGTTTCAAAGGAAAGGTCATTACTGCCCTCAAAAAAGGGAAACCTTCTTAATAGAGCTAGTTTTTGGGTGGCCAGAGCCCAGTGAAGAGCTCAGATGTCCAGAGTGACCTAGAGATTCAGGGATGATGGGGTGAAAGGGGAGCCATACTGCCTCAGTCCACAGCCATCAGGAAGGCAACATTTCTGCTCAAAGTTCATAAACTCAGGAAAGGCTACCCCTCAGGTTCTTTATTATCACTTCCCTCTTCCAGGCCCTCTACCAGTTTCCCCATTGTTCTTCCTGGCTCTAGCCTTTCTCCTCTGATTCTTTCCCCATACTGCATGCAGGGTGGTTTTAACCAGTCTAACATTTTTACATAAAGAACCAAGACAGGGTTGTGTCCAGGGAATTCTGCAGTGTCACCAGCGCAGCATGGGAAGAGCTGCTAACTCACTGTATTTTCTTTTGAAAGTGATAATCACATTTTTTCAAACCTTGAGCTCCCACGTCCACTGAGAGCCATGTGAGCAGCACACAGATAATTCTCTGGTTAAAGAAATGCTAGTGGCTTCTCTGCAGATGGTTCTCAAAGGGGCCTACAGTTGAGTTTCCTTCTCTGATGCATGTAAGGAGGGTCCCTATCTCAACCTTGAAAGCCAGCTGAACTCAATGAACATTTTTTACTGAATAAATACATGTGATTTTACTTACTCCCCATAGGGTATTTGTCAAGTTACTAATGAGGAAACTGCTAGTCTGTGGAATGGAATGGAGAATAAATCATGTTTCTTGTGTGTTTCTATGCATATTTATTTCTTGGGTCACCTCCCTTGTAGGTCCAAAAACTACCATTGTTGAAACAACCAAGTTAATCTGCAACCTTATATACTAAATTTAGTATAATTAATAACTGACAAAATCTGTCCACTACACACGTACACATTCATTTTTACAATATGTTTTAGTTTGTTCAGTTCTTCCACCTTAATAATATTTTTAAAACAGTTTTTTGTTGTTGTTTTGTATATTTTGACTCGAATGTGTTTGATCAGCCTCATCCCCAGAAGGAAAAAAGTACAAAAGTTGTAAATTTTTTAAAATACCTTTGAAATTCAGTGTTATCTTCGTTGCCTAATTAGGCTAAAGCTTTCACTTCATGAATGCTGGAAGGAATATGGTAAATTGAAACATAATAGATTCACTTGCTCATAGTGTTTCCTCCCCTCTATAATGTTTTCAGTTTTTTAACAGACATTTGTTGAGGCCATACTATGTGCCACATACCAATTTAAGCAATGGGAAGTACACCATGAATAAGACAGGGTTCCAGCCTGTAGGAATCATAAAATGTTCTGTGGAGATAAACATACCAGCAAATGACAAATAGAATCCGCTAAGCGCTGAGTGGGAAGTGAGGCCAAAATACTATTTGAACTCAGACCTGGAATACTTAAGCCTCTCTTGGAGTTCATAGGCAAGTTCCTAGAAGATATAATGTCCCAAATGAGCCTTGAAGGATCAGTGGAATCTAGTGTGAAAGGCTGGAAAGACCTCTGTACTTTGTAGGCAGAGGGGAGGGCATGTAAAGACAGGAAGCAGCCCAGTGTGTGCAGGGAAGCCAAAGAAGCCTCGTGTTACTTAAATACAAGAGCTTAAGTACAAAGCTGCAAGTGTCAGCCAAGAAGGCAGAGGGGAAGTCAGGACCCAGATCTCGAGGGCAGTGGGGAGGCTTTGGAGGATTTTAGCAAGATTAGATTAGAACTTTAGCAGATCGCTCTCCTGCTGTGTGGAATAAATTTCCAAAAGGAGGCAACCCTAGACAGCTGGAGTCCATTTTAACAATGCAGGTGAGACATGGAGATAGCCTGACCTAGGACGACAGAGTAGCGACAGAGAGGAAAGAAGAGACCAGAAAATATTTAGGAGGAAAATAAAATGTGTAGCCTGGGGCACCTATATCAGCATCAGCTGAGGCTCTTTATTAAAAATGGAGATGCCCAGGCTCAAACCCAGCCCTGTGGAATCAGAATCTCTGGGGATGGAGATAGGAAAGTTGCATTTTAATAAGCTCCCAGGAAAATTCTATAGGCTTGCTAAAATTCGAGATACACAGGTGTAGCAGAAAGGTTTGATATCACACAGGATGACCAATTTCTATCAGAATTATCATAATATATCTAAGCCTTAATCACCTGATGTGTAAAAATGGAAATCATATTAAAAGAGATAATATATGTAAAGTACCTAGAAATATTAGTCCCCCACCTCCCCCACACACACACACTGTGCTATGGGCGGAGACGGAGGGAGAGTTGGCCCTACAGCCTTGCCCTGCACCTACTGGCACGGGGGTGTTCCTGACTGTGTGCTTGCTGACTATGACTGGGCAGGAAGGTAGAGGTGGCAGCAGACTAATCTCAGTCTTCCACTCCTGTCCCTGCCGTTGGCTGCAAATCAGGATTGTTTCTTGAGTTCTCTACCATGTTGTGTAATTCCCTATGGAAAATTCCAGAACAGACTTGATCAGTGCTTATGACATTGGAGAACTGCTGCATTCTATTCGGTATGCCAGTTACTCTGAACATCCATAGACTGCCTTTTGTTCTACAGGTTATTTTTATAGGCATTGCTCATTTGCATCTTAACGAAAATTCTTAATATGCCCATTTTATGGATGAGAAAACTGAAGCTTAGAAAGGATGAATAACTTACCCAAGGTCACAGAGCTAGTAAGTGGCAGGGCTGGGCCCTGCATGATGACATATTGTGTGAGCAGAGTAGAATAATTGATTCTTTAAGGCATTTTATGTATGAACTCATTCTAGATGTTATTAGCATAGCTAATTCTATCTATTTAATTAGTGATGCTAAGGCTAAAGTAATATAAATAGGAGATGTATAATTTGTGGTTATATAAATAACAAGTATAGTTTCATCAGCTGAGAACACTGACTTTTTGTTCAGTTTTCTTCCCGCTATTAATTCAGGGTGTTAAGTATTATGCAGAAAATTTGGCTCAAACCCATTTCTACTTTGAGAGTTACCCATGAATCTATTCTGACTCACTACAGGGCTTCCTTTAACCTGACTCTTTAAGGTAAAAGACCCAGAGTCACACCTCAGAGGTTGCATGTCTCACTTTGCAAAAGTTTTTTTTTTTTTAATTTATTTATTTGGCTGTGTTGGGTCTTCATTGCTGCACGCAGGCTTTCTCTAGTTACGTCTAGTGGGAGCTACTCTGTTGCGGTGTGTGGGCTTCTTATTCCGGTGGCTTCTCTTGTTGCGGAGCACGGGCTCTAGGCACGCGGGCTTCAGTAGTTGTGGCACACGGGCTCAGTAGTTGTGGCTCGCGGGCTCTTGAGCGCAGGCTCAGTAGTTGTGGCGCACGGGCTTAGTTGCTCCGCGGCATGTAGGATCTTCCCGCACCAGAGCTCGAACCCATGTCCCCTGCTTTGGCAGGCGGATTCTTAACTACTGCGCCACCAGGGAAGTCCCTGCAAAAGTTTTTAACTCCCTAAAAGCTCAAACATCAGTACTGAAAGATAAAGATGCAGAAGCTACTGTCCAGTCATCTGACTTCCTCACTGTAGTAATTATAGCCAGAGTCTCAACAAGCAAAAACAGTATATCTTGCCTCTTTTCAACTCTACACTGTGTTTATATGTCGGTAGAAAGTCTTTTTTTTTTTTAATGACAGATCATGTAATATCTGAAAACTTTCAGCAACAGCTTCCAGTATGTTCCTAATACTCATTAAAAAATACCTAATTACTTTGCCCTTTTATTTTAAAAAATAGCCTCTGAAATTAGACTGCCCTGGGTTCTGTTCTTAGCTATGTGATCTGGAACTAGTAGCTTCTCTTTCTGAGACTGATTTTTCAACTGTAATAAAATCTAGAAAGTAGGTTGCAAGTTCCTTGAAGGCAGGGAATGTGATTTATTTAAGGCCTAAAATAGTTCATGGCACTCAACCAATAATTACTGAATTAAATAATGCGAGAGTAAAGAAGGTGATGTATTAGGAGAAAAGGTATATAAATTAGAGTGTACAGTCTACGTGTTTTTTGCTGTAGTTTGTGAATGGAGAACTAGACAATTTACTGTTGGTGTTAAAGGAAGTTTCTCTTAATCTGAGTGTTATTTCCTTTCATTTCAATAAATAGGTTTTGAGTATCCCTTATGTACAGGAAACTGCTCTGACCACTGAGTGGGGACATGGATAAGTAAGGCCGCACCTCTGCCATCCCAGAGCTTACCTTCTAGTACACACACACACACACACACACACACACACACACAACAATATAGCATAAGGTGAAAAAGTTTAGTGAGGGATGTACAGAGTCTTAATGGAGATTCAAAGGAGAGAAGAGAGGGCCAGTCTGAGTGAGAGCAATTAAGAAATGATTCCAAGAAGAGGTAGCATTTTAGCTAAGTCTGTGAGGATTGAGGAAGATTTCAACAACTGTAGAATAATTGTAATTTTCACATTTAGAAAATAGTAGAAGCAAAAGTAAAGGAGTAGAGGGTATGTGACAACCAGCAAGTACTATATTTGACTGGAACAAAGAACAGACACACACAGGAAGTGGGGGAGGTAAGGCTGGAAATGTAGCTTGAGGTCCAGTGATGGAGGTATTGAGTATTCCATTAAAAAGTTCAAGGAAGCTGTTCTTTGGCTCTGGGACAGAGTAGTGACAGGATTTGTTTGTGAATAAAGACATTGACTCTTGTTGCTGGGAGGATGGGTGGTGGGTACCTGGCTAGTGGGGCACCTTGGGGGAAGGTGCTGGAAGGACTCCGGTCACAGAGGCCTCAGAGATTGAAAGGTCACAGATAGCAATGGTGGTTAGCAGAGAATGTTGAAAATGTCATCCATGAACATATGGAGGATCCCGAATGAGTTACTAATTGGTAGAGAAAGGGGTAACGGCAAATCATGCAAAGTAACTGCACCCACGAAGATGACAATGGAAGGGAGCATGAACTTGATAGAACCCAGACTAGAAATTAAAATTGTACACATGCTTTTAGGCCTAGCCTCAAGCAGATATCTTCCTAACACCCCACCTCAGGATGGTTGCCTTACCTTCCAATGCAAGTCTCCAGCACTAAATAGTTGCTGTGTGCTATTAAAAATTGGCACAGTTTATGTGTGATACCGAAATAACCACTGAATTGAACTGAAAACCCACCGGGACAGATTCAATAAAACTGTCACTAAAGTACGTTTTTTTAGAAAATGAAACCAATTTTAGACTGATTGCCAGGTTAAAAGCAGAAATGTGTTGTAATGGATCCACACCAGTGGGATTAAGAAATTCTTCGTGGATACTAGTTATAAGTCTTCATGTTTACAGAACTCTTTGGTATATTATCCATGTCATAGATGAAGAGGCAGGGACCGAGGATTAAGTGACCTGTCCATAGTCACACAGCCAAGTGCTATCCTTTGGAGGCACATGAAGATCATTTCAGTTATTTAGCAAAAATTTACAAGATGTCTTTCATGCCCAGCACTGTGCTAGGGCTTGGGGGAAACAAAGATGCATTAGCCTTTGCTTGCTCTTGGCAAACGTTGGGTGGTCTGGTAAGGACTGGGATTTCCTTGGAAGTTAGCACTCTTAGTATACAATATTCCTCTGTAAAATGGGTTAGTAAGAGGGGTGCAGGAAACTTGCTTCATTAAGATGTGAGATAAACTAACAAAAAGAGACATAGTGTGAAGGATATTTAGTCAAATTAAAATTACACTTTTCAAGAAAAACATCTGTGTGTAGCCCACTTGTTATCTATCATAATGTAATAAGCACCATGAATCTCCCACCTAACATGAAGGTATGAAACAATGAAAAGCATTTCATGGCCAAGGATTATGATTTATCAGATTCTGTGCACTTGGGGTCCATTTAGAGAAAAGGGGGAAAAATAACTCTTTCCATGAAACAAGTGCAATTGGTATACATAGGTACCAATGACAAAACTAAGGGAAACATCATTTAGTTGTTAGTAGTGGTAAGGTGTAATGCAAAGAGTTGCCATTCATTTACAGAGTTCTGGGCAATTTGGGTGACACAACTACCAAGTGAGAGTTTTCCCAGTCTCAAATTTATTGCAAGCACTTGTCAGTCTGAGTTAGAGCCTTCCTCACTTGAAAAGAAGCAAAAAGCTTGCAGAGTGCTATTTGCCTTTCATGTTTTGACAACTTCATGAATATTTGTAAAGATTTTGTTACCACTTGTTGAAACTGGTATTTGGGCATTCTTGATGTGAATGGTTGTTTTTCCTGGAAGGCCCCAAGAAGCCACCGTTTCTCTCTGTAATTGGCTTGTACTCACCTGTCACGAAGAATTAACACCTTAATGAATTTGGAGCACGTGTTCAATGTGAATGACAGAGCTTGTCATTCCTCTTTTATGGAGAAAGCGTTCTGTGAACACCTCCCATGGCTGCAGGCCGTCGTGGAGGTGGTGTGCTGGGACGCAAGCCCAGATTACAGTCAGAAAATAAAGACATGAATTTATGATTGCTACTCAGTGCTATTTATGATTGCTTTCATTGCTTTGTTAAAGGTAAGGAGTTCTTTCCCCCAGCTGACCCCCAAGAGTGGATAGAACTTTTGTGTTTACCCCCTTCTCAGTAATAGGCAGAGTTCACATTTGGTAAATAAAGGATTTGACTTTGATCAGTAAATATGATAACTATATAACTAACATTTACTGAAGGTTATTTATGAGCCAAAAGTTTTGCTAAATAGATTATAAGAATTTTTTTCATTAAATCTTCACAAAAACCCTATGAGGTGAAAACTACATAGTGGCATTTTTTTAAAGAAAATAATCCTTCTTGCCGTGCCCAACCCCAAAGTGTTGACTAAATCCTCCATGATGATGTTCCCTAAATATATAAGCATAAAATTAAGTACAAATATCTTACGCTTATAGCTCTTACCATCTATAAAGTTAAAATAAATTTACAAATTAAATGCCATATATGTTTAGCATTTATTTATATATTGAATATTATAGCAACAAAATTCAGAATCGCAACATAAATGTGACTGATGTTGTCTTAGTACTACTAAATCTTCACCTACAATGTAAACATGGTAGTGGCTGCCGTGTGGAAGTTTCTTCTGAGTTGTACCTGCTGCGTGTTAGGTGAAGACTCAATTCTCTCACCGCTACATTCACGGAAGAACCACTGCGGAGGTCCCAGGCTGGCTGTCACTCCTCCCCGTCTACCCAGCCCCTAGCTCTGACCCCTTGGGAGTTGTTGAATGAATAATTATGGACCTCATTTATCATAATACAGATGCCTTCCGTGGCTGAATCCAAACTTGACAGTTTTCCTTGCCTGCCTTTCTGCAGAACTCAGCTGTACTCCCTTGGCACTGTCTGCACGTATGTGTCCGGGGCAGCACCTCTGCCCAGCCCCCATCCAAGCTGAGCTATGCTAT
Organism: Eschrichtius robustus; assembly: GCF_028021215.1. NCBI lineage: Eukaryota > Metazoa > Chordata > Mammalia > Artiodactyla > Eschrichtiidae > Eschrichtius > Eschrichtius robustus. The sequence goes on from NC_090834.1 coordinate 52,204,227, forward strand.
TTTTAATCTACTCTGGGCTGAGAAACCCAAGGAATATGCTTTTTTTTTTTTTCTTTCATTTACTAGTAAGTAGGCTCTTGCCTGTGATGAAAGTGCGTAAGACTTTGTTGGGTAGATTTTGTGACTTCTCTGTCAGCCGCGAAATTCTCCTCCTACAGAATTTATAATCCAAGTACTTGAAGTGGTTGATTAAATGACAAAAGAATGGTTTCCTGACTCTATTTGTGATTTCTGCAGAAAAATGTGTACTGTGCATTTAGTGCTCAATTATTCCTTCAACAGAAGTAAACATTCAATAGTATCATGTGTAACAGAGAGGTGCACAGTGCAGGTGAGCTGCCTCTTTGTCCTTCCTGCCACTTCTCTGAGTTCCATCCTCCCCTAAATCCTCTACTCCATCCACAAAGCTTCTTACCATTCCTTAGTCCCGCAGAACTGGGGAAGGGTGAAGGGGAGAAGAGGTGGCCTTGCGTCCCGTTGCGGCCTTTCATCTTCGCAAACTGAGTTTTGCTGCTTCTCCACTGGACAACCTCCTACTCATTAAAACCCCTAAAACAGTGCCCCTAAGCCTCTCCAGCCTCCCCAGTGGCCTTGCTCCCTCCATGGTGCCCTCACAGCTTGTTGTAACTCCATCATAACGATCATAACAGTGTAGTAATGATTTGCTTAAACTGTGAGCTCCTCATTTTGTGTTCCCAGTGTTTATTATAGCCACATTATTGCCGAGGGGACACACATGGTGGGTGAAACATCCCACATAACATTCAGCAAGAGCCAGCCTGAGAGTGTGAGCTTTTGCAATTCCTTTTCCCAGAGCGGGGTGCCATTTTCTAATTTGCACCAGGCACTTTTGCCATTGGAGCCCTGAATATAAAGTTTGTCAAAAACAATAAATGCTTATGGCATAAAAATAATTATGATTTATTGAGCACTTACCATGGCTAAGCCCATACATGCCTGATTGCATTTACCACTGCAATAGCCTGTGATGGAGGCATTAGTATGCCACTCCTTTGGAATTCTCAAGTAATGGATATTGCTGTCAAATGTAGTATCTTCTACTAGAGTATGCAGTCTTCAGCCCCTGAAATGAGGATTGAGAATGGGTAAAAAGTAATAATGTTGTTTATTAGATGCTATTTCCTAGGCACTATGCTAAGTGATGCAAGTGTATTTTCTCACAAGTGAAACACAATTGTTACATGAACAGTATGTCCAGACAAGGTGCAAAGATGTGTCCCCTCGAACCAGGTTAGTAGCAGGAGGCAAGGAGAAAAAAAAAAATGACAGAAATGCACAAGGAAGGGATTAAGGATGATGGCAAAGTTTCTGGTGGGTGCTTGGGGAAAAAATTCCTCCCCATGCTCAAGAAACGTTCTCTTTGGCTTTAAAGTGACAATCAGTTATAGTGACAGACTCACTCAGTGATCCCTGGTGTCTAACACAGAAATAACAATGAACTTGCTGGGATGTGACATGAACATGAATAGGAAAGGGGTGTGTGTGTGTGTAAGAGAGAGAAAAAAAGACAGAAAAGGATGGAGGGAGGGAGGGAGAGAGGGGAAGAGATTGTTCTTAAAAGGAGGTGCTGGGGGTTTTTTATTCCCTTGAGGTATGTATATATGTTTTCATGGTTTTTATCTCTGCAGTCTAAAACCTTACAGGATTTCAAATCTTAGCCAAGTGAAAAATCTGTACTTTTATCAGCTGCCGTTCAAAGTTTAGCAAGCAATGTTCGATTTTTCTCTCCCCAAAGAATGAACCATTGAGAAACCCTTAAGCCACTCACATCCTCTCACATTAGAACTACAGTCCTGCTCTCCTGACAAGCTCTGCTTGTCTTAGAAAACACAGTCTGCTAGCATATAGCATATGAAATGCACGTTAAAGGAAATATGTAGATGGAAGGTACAGTGTGGGCTAGACAGAAATGCCCAGGACACAGACCACCTCTCCACTCTCCTGCCACAAGACTGAGCTCCCAGGGAGAGTCCTAATCCCTGTGACTCATCCTGCTAAAATGCGGCTACAGGCCTAGGGCCCAGCAGTCTCAGCTATAATGGATTTGCCTTCATGTGTAAGGTGTACCCCTCCTTCCATTCAAGCATGAAGTAAGGATTGTTCAATCAGGCACAACCTTACAAAAAATACTATTTATTATTTGTACTTATTGGTTTGCCTGCAGTTACTCCTGAGACATGAACGCTGCAAGTGACCTTGTGCTCTGGGTCTGGAGGTGACATCAGATTGTGGGAGACAAAGAGCAAACCATCAGTTCCTGAAACTCAGTCATCATCCAAGAGAATGAAGCTGAGTACCTCTCCTAGTTGAAGGAGGGAAGAAAAGGAGGGAACAGGCAAGGGGAGGAAGAGGAAAAATCCTCATTGCATAAAGGACCTTCGAGGTCATCTCATTTATCTCCCTGATTGACAGAAGAGGAAGGTGATGCTCAGGGAGGGAGGGAAAGTGACTTTCCTAAGCTCATATGGACAGGAGGGGCCGGAGCCAGGAGTCTCTCCTTGGAGTTTCCGTAGTGAGTATAGCCTGAATATTTGCCTGTTGTCTGCCACTAGACAGTAAGCCCCACAAGCAAAGCAAGCTACCTCTCTGAGCCTCACGTGTTACCACTGGTGATAATGATGATGGTGATGGTGGGAAGTAGGGATGGTACAGATAAGGAAAATTAATCTTAGAAAGGTTCAATAACTTGCCCCAAGGCCACACAGCTAGTGAGTTGGATCAAACATATTAGCAAGGAAGACTCTTGAAAAGAAAATGTGTCTAGCAGAGAAGTGGTGTGCCTGGGCCCATCTGATGCCAGGACTGGGCTCTTTTTTTTTTTTTTTTTTAATATATTTATTGGAGTATAATTGCTTTACAATGTTGTGTTAGTTTCTGCTGTATAACAAAGTGATTCAGCTATACGTATACATATATCCCCATATCTCTTCCCTCTTGCGTCTCCCTCACACTCTCCCTATCCCAACCCTCTAGGTGGTCACAAAGCACCAAGCTGATCTCCCTGTGCTATGCAGCTACTTCCCACTAGCTATTTTACATTTGGTAGTGTATATATGTCAATGCCACTCTCTCACTTTGTCCCAGCTTACCCTTCCCCCTCCCCGTTTCCTCAAGTCCATTCTCTACGTCTGTATCTTTATTCCTGTCCTGCCCCTAGGTTCATCAGAACCTTTTTTTTTTTTTAGATTCCATATATACGTGTTAGCATACAGTATTTGTTTTTCTCTTTCTGACTTACTTCACTCTGTATGACGGACTCTAGGTCCATCCACCTCACTACAAATAACTCAATTTCGTTTCTTTTTATGGCTGAGTAATATTCCATTGTATATATGTGCCACATCTTCTTTATCCATTCATCTGTTGATAGACACTTAGGTTGCTTCCATGTCCTGGCTATTGTAAATAGTGCTGCAATGAACATTGTGGTACATGACTTTGAATTATGGTTTTCTCAGGGTATATGCCCAGTAGTGGGATTGCTGGATCAGATGGTAGTTCTATTTTTAGTTTTTTAAGGAACCTCCATACTGTTCTCCATAGTGGCTGTATCAGTTTACATTCCCACCAACAGTGCAAGAGGGTTCCCTTTTCTCCACACCCTTTCCAGCATTTATTGTTTGTAGATTTTTTGATGATGGCCATTCTGACTGGTGTGAGGTGATACCTTATTGTAGTTTTGATTTGCATTTCTCTAATGATTAGTGATGTTGAGCATCCTTTCATGTGTTTGTTGGCAATCTGTATATCTTCTTTGGAGAAATGTCTGTTTAGGTCTTATGCCCATTTTTGGACTGGGTTGTTTGTTTTTTTGATGTTGAGCTGCTTGTATATTTTGGAGATTAATCCTTTGTCAGTTGCTTCGTTTGCAAATATTTTCTCCCATTCTGAGGGTTGTCTTCAGGACTGGGCTCTTATCTCTTCCCCTTGCACACTCCTCACTGAACAAATACCTGGGAGTCTCTAGTGATGCTGGCCTCGCCCTGTAGCATCACACGCCTCCAAACAACAAACAAGATTGTAAAACAAACCAGACTGTGAAATGAAGTAATTGGTCCCTCCCTTCCTGCCTGCAGTAGGACATAGTACGGATCCCCCTGCCATGGACAACTAGCTGTCAACCAACTCTTCCCTCAACCAACACTGCTTGGGCAACTACTATGTACTCAGCCCTAGAAAAGTGCAAACAGGAAACAAACTAGTAGTGAAATTTTGGCTCTGGAGTCCGAGAGCTGAGTTTGAATCTAGTTCTGCCACTTACCAGCTGGGCAAATGATGTCACCTCTCTAAGCCTCAGTTCTCTCATTTGTATATGTGTAATAGTATAGACAGAGGAGTGTGTGTGTGTGTGTGTGTGCACGAGTGTGTGATGGAATTGTGGGGAGGATTCAATGAGGTAATTAGTACAAAATGTTTGACAGGATTATACTGACAAGGGCACAGAGAAAGAGCTCAATAAATCTTGGTTGCTATTATTGTTATCGATGAGTTTATTTGGAGAAAAGACGTGCTTTGAGTGAGCGGAGAGCAGTCAAGAACTCTGCCTAACTCCTTTTGCTGGTGGAATAACCTCCCCACCTGCTCTGTTCCACGTGGTGAATGATGATCATTCTTCAGTATCTAGTTCACAGTTCACCTCTTGCTCCCCTCCGCAGCAGAACTTATTCTGCCTTCCTGGTGCCTCTCAGTACCCCGTACACACTGTCACACTGTATGAGTAACTTAGGAATCTCTCTCTGTCACTGAATTGTGAGGTCCTAGAGAGTTTATTGCAGCTCCAGTTCCTAACTCAGCACCTGGCTTATACATGAGCTCAGCATATATTTGGTGCATGTATCTTAGGCAGTGGATGTAACTGCCTAAGATAAAGGAACCTGGAGTAGTTAGGAAAAGCCTTCTCTCAGGAAAGGTTCATGAGAGATGAATAACTTCAGAAGTGCTTGGACAGACAGCAGTGGAAACAGGAGGAAAGACAGTGTTCTATTACTTTATATTAGTGTAAATCAATATATTGATTTGAGTGAGGGTCTTCTCCTCACACAGGTAACGGTAAATCAGCTTACAGCTTCCCTCCTGGCCTCATGGTGTTACATCACCTTCAGGGTAGGTGTGTAGAATCAGCCAGTGAGGACTGGCCTGAGGGATTACCAAAAAGAAGAGGACCCCTTGGGAAAGTTGCAGAACTGGCATTCGTAGGAATGAAGAAATGAAATTGAGGAGTGGCGTCCTCCCTGCAAATGAGCATGTTATTTCATAATAGTAGAAAACATTCAGTGTTATCATTGACCCTAGGGGACCCATCACAGAAATCTCTTTGCATAAACCATTTGAAAAGAATAAAGTACCAGAGATTATGTTTCAGAGAAAAAGTATAAAATTCCACAGAAAGTAATTTGCCTGGAGAAGTTCTCAGCAATGGCTAAAGTGCCTATATGCTAAAAGCAGGGTGGAATGCATACTTGGAATCTTGGCAAGCAATCACAGAAAGGCAGTAATGCATAGTGGTTAAGGGCTCAACTCTGGAACCAACTGCTTGGGTATGAAACCTGGCTGATGACTCACAGTTGTGCAAACCCTGAGCAAGTGACCAACTGCTCTGTACCTCGGTTTCCTTGTATGTAAAATGTGGACACAAAATAGTTGATAATTAGTGAAAAGCACTTAGAATGGTTAACCCATGTAAAGCACTTAGAAAAATACTTCCCCTGTGGGTAAGCATTTAACAAATATTAGGGAGGAAAATGCTATTATGATTAGCAAGTCCCTGTTACCGATTTTGCTCCACATGTTGTTCTGGGGCACTGGGGGAAGTGCAAAAGAAAACTTTAAGACAAGATCCTCATCCTTACAGAGTTAGACTGAAGATGAAACATAAAACTAACTTCAATAAGGCAGTTAGAGAACTCAGATTGCAAACTGGATGAATCTGTGTGACGAGGAGGGCGAGGAGTATAATAGAGAATAAGCCTAACAACCTTGTGGGTGCTCAGGTAAGGTTCATTGAATATTTAAATGGGATTTCATTCAGGTTAGGACGTTATCAGCTATTTTGTAAAACTCCAGATTTTGGAGAACAAAAAAATCATAGGAATAAAAGAATCCTCTCAGTTATCAGTGTATTTAGAGAATGCTAAAATTAGGAAGAAGAAAAACGGAATTTAACTTGACCTTGAATGAGGTTTCAGATTCTGTGAATGATCGAGATGAAAGAAAACTCAGCGATCAGCTGGTCTGAGCACCTTGTTCTTCAGATGGAGAAACAGGCCCAGAGATATGAGGTGACTTAACCAAGTCACAGTGGAAACCCAGGTCTCCTCCTGCTTCTCAGTCTGATTCTCAACTCCGTGTGGACGCTTGTTGGCTTCTCTGGCTCCTGAAGGGCATTCTTCCTGTCCAACACCAATAGGCTGATTGGACCCCCATCTGTGACTCCTAGAGCTTTTCCAGCGGGCACTTGCTTGTGGTCAATTATGTCCTGACAGCCACATCTTGTAGGCTTAACCCTCTAGGCTTTGACTAGAACCTTTTAGTTGTAGCAAATAGCAATCAAGGGAAAGGAAGGGAAGGAGGGAGGAAAGAAAGGGCAAAAAACCATTAACGTAGAAATCAAGAAATTAGCAGTGTGACCAACATCTGATCCATTCAACTATTCTGATCCCCATTTTTCTGTCTAACACATGAGATTTAAAAATCATTCCAATGTGTCCCATTGGTGAGAACATCTTGAAAATGAGTAAAGTTGGAAATGCAAGTTTTGGGGTTTTTTGCTTAGTTTTGCTTTGGTTTCAGATCCTGTGGGTTGTTGCATAAGCCATTAGCATTGTGTGGCTTAATGCCAAAATGCTGGACAATTCTAGAATTCTGAAGCAACTAATCGGAATCACATAGCTTGGCAATTTCCTATACACAAAATGGTGCACGAATTGACAAAGGAAATGACACATTGTCAGAATGCATTACTGAATGTTATCATCCTTTGCACTAGTCACAAATATCAATATCTATTTAAGTGAAGACCAAATTGCTAAGGGCTCAGCAGAGGGCTTGGCACATAAAAGGACATAGTAGCCATTCAATAAATAAATTTATTAATGAATAAAGTGAATAGTGAAAATCAGAAATGTATTAATAAATAAAGTGAATAAATAAATGAATGAGTGACCCCCAAACTAACAGCAGCATGAAGGTTCCATCAGCTACAATGAACTTGAAGAAAGCCATTTTTACTTTTTCCAACAACTGTAGCTACGGCCCAGTGACCACACAAAGTTTCAAGTTTGCAAGATGGGATGGACTGTGGAAGAAGCTCTGTTGTAGACAACTCAGTACAACAGCACCGTCTCTGATGTTTGATTCTCTGATACTTTGATTCTCCCAATTTGAGGTCATGTCCACATCCATGCTGGAATACTTTGAATCTTAACAAATAGATTCATACTAAACCTAGCACCAGAGCCCTATATCCAGAATGATAACCTCCTTACCCCAACCTCGCAAAAAAAAAAAAAAAAAAAAAATCAGGAGCAGGTTTGAAAGAGTCTTCAGGTCATTTAGAGAATACTGTCTACAGTAATAGATCAAAGTCTTACTTTTCGTTTGATTGTAGTAGTACCGGTACAATACTCATGAACTACTCAAGAATAATAGTTTGACCAGTTATTTCAGTATGTCTCTGGGTATGATGCCCTGAATTGTAAATATATTATTTTCATAGTAATTTTTATTGTCTGGTAGCTTCAGATTTTAATGTAAAGTTTACACTTCTGTGACAAATAATTTCTCTTAGAAAAGTTACTCTTCAAGCAGAGAATTTGATAATAAAAAAAAACAGAGCTTAATTTCCCAGTCGTGGGGTGTATCAGTGTTCTCTTTCAACTTGATTAAATAAATCTTGCCCTTGGCTAACAGACTTAAAATGTACCTTTCTCATAGAAGCCGTACATTGCAATGGGGTAATTAGGATTGTGTAGGGGGTGTTAGAAGGGGAGAAAAAAAAGCAGACAGGAAACATTGGGACCAATTATAAATTAAGAATAAATGTTTGCTAGAGGAGATGTCAGTTATTACAGATCATTTTGAAAGTAGTTTGGCAATGTGTCGAATTTTTTTAGCTATCCATAATTTTTAACTCAATAATTCAACTTCTAGAAATCTATCCCAAGGAAATAATTTGAAATACAAAAAATGTACATTCATTGCAACATAGAGTACTTAAAAATGGGAAACTACAGAAGTATCCAATAATACAGGAATGTTTAAGCCAATTGTGGTAAATCCATTTGATGAAATATTAAGTTGTTATTATGCTTATAAGATGTATTGGTTTGTAGTTTTTATTTATTGTGATATATTTTCTAATTTTGGTGTCTGGTAATGGTGCCATATAGAATGAGTTCTGTCTTTTGGAAGTTTGAGAAGAATTGATATTTATTCTTTTTTAAATGTTTAGTAGAATTCACCAGTGAAGCCAGCTAGGCCTGGGCTTTTCTTTGTGGCTAATTTTTCAAATTACTAATTTAATCTCTTTATTTGTTAAAAATCTGTTCAGAGCTATTTTTCTTCTTGAGTCAGTTTTGGTAATTTGTGTCTTTCTAGGAATTTGTTCATTTCATTTGTCCATCTAAATTGTCTAATTTACTGGTATACAACTGATCATAGTATTTCTTTATAATTCTTTTTATTTCTGTAGGGTCAGTAATGATATCTCCTCTTTTATTCCTAATTCTGGTAATGAGTCTTCTCTCTTTTTTTCTTAGCCAGTCTAACAGTTATCAATTTGTTAATCTTTTCAAAGAACTAACTTTTGGTTTTGTTGGTTTCTCTCTGTTGTTTTTCTGTTCTCTGTAGTTCATTAATTTCTGCTCTAATCTTTATTATTTGGCTTTTTCTGCTTGCTTTAGGCTTAGCTTGGTCTTTTTTCCAGTGCCTTAAGGTGGAAGGTTAGACTTTTGATTTGAGATCTTTTTTAATATTATAGCTATAATATTTAATATTATAGCTATAAGTTTTCCTCTAAATATTGCTTTAGCTGTCATAAGTTTTGTTATCTGTGTCTTTTAAATATATTATTTATTTATTTATTTATTTTTGGCTGTGTTGGGTCTTCATTTCTGTGCGAGGGCTTTCTCTAGTTGCGGCAAGTGGAGGCCACTCTTCATCGCGGTGCGCGGGCCTCTCACTATCGTGGCCTCTCTTGCTGCTGAGCACAGGCTCCAGACGCGCAGGCTCAGTAGTTGTGGCTCACGGGCCTAGTTGCTCCGCGGCATGTGGGATCTTCCCAGACCAGGGCTCAAACCCGTGTCCCCTGCATTAGCAGGCAGATTCTCAACCACTGCACCACCAGGGAAGCCCTATCTGTGTCTTTATTCTCATTCATTTCAAAGTCTTTTCTAGTTTCCTTATAATTTCTTCTTTGACCCATTGGTTAGTTAGGATAGTGTTTTCGTTTTTTTTAATGTCCACATATTTGGGGATTTTCTAAATTTCTTTTCCGTTATAGATTTCTAATTTCATTCCATTGTTAAGCATTCATTAAAGCTGATGCTTCCAAATACTCTCTAATGATATGTCACCATTAAAATAATTGGCTCCCATTTATTGAGCTTTAATAAATGTCAGGCACTATGATAATAGCTTTTTATACATATCACATTTAAATATTCAGAACTGAGGCTCAGAGATTAAACAAGCAAATAGCTGAGCCAGCACATTTTTATTACTAATAATAAACAGCAACTAGATCAGATCATTGAGCACAGAATTATGAGAAAAACAAATTCTGAGAGAGAACTGCCAAGAAATGCAATTTAAAAAAAACAAACATTATTCATTTGGCCATGGTTCTTATTCTTCCATTACTTCTCCCCCTTTTCTCCGGACGTTTGTTATATTCCTTCTCTTCCTTCTTTTTCTTCTCCTTTTTTGCCAAAAGTTTCTCCCCATATTCCCAATGGGAATCATCCCTTAGCACTTCAGTTCATGCATTCATTTGACGAATATTTGAGTACCTACCTGCTCTAGATCCTAGATACAGAAATGAAAGGCATGTGGTGCCTGCTCTGAGATCATAATGTAGTGGGAGAGAGCTATGTAAAAATGAGTAGATGCACTGTGACAGCCTTGGGTAGAATATCTGAGCATATAACCTTAAAAATGAGTCAGTGTTCATGAGATGGACAAGGGGGAAGGGTTTCTATAACCAGCACCCAAGTCAAGATATAGAAGATATACCTATAAATCAACTATACTTCAATTTAAAAAAAAGAAGATATACCTATATATATTTAGGAGAGTAGCCTAGGCTAGAAATATATTTTGGGGAAGTGTCATGGTTCTAGCCATGATGAAGACACAGTTTCTCACTTTTCAACCACAAATTTGATTTCTACCACCATATCTTAGTTTTGCCTGTTCTAGAACTTCTTATAATTGGAATCATACGTACATAGTCTTTTGTGTCTGCCTTCTATGACTCAGCATAATGCTTTTGAGATTCATCCATGTTGTTGCTTATATTGGTAGTTCAATCCTTTTTATTGCTGAGTAGCAATGGCAATATATTGTGTGTATCAGTATATCACAGTTTATCAATTTACCTGTTGATGGACATTAGAATTCCCATTTGGGGAATTATGAACATTCTTATACACACCTTTTTGTGGACATGTTTTTCTCGTGAGTAAATATCTAAGGGTGAATTGCTGAATCATAGGTTAGCTATATGATAAACTTTACAAGAAACTGTCATAGTGTTTTCAAAGTGGCTATACCATTTTGCATTCCCACTAACAATTTATATGAGAGTTCCAATTGCTTCACATCCTTACCAACACCTAATATTGTCAGTCTTTTTACCTTCAGCCACTCTAGTGGGTATGGAGTGGTATCTTGCTCTGGCTTTAATTTCTCTGATGATTAATGATTTTTTTCACATGCTTACTGACCATTTGCGTATCTTATGTTAAATACGCAGTTGAGTCTTTTGCCCATTTTCTATCTTATGTTTTTGCTTTTTATTGTTCAATTGTAGGAGTTTTTAAATATTCTGAATAAAAATCCTTTGTCAGATATATGTATTTTAAACATTGTTTCCCAGTTTGTGGCTTGGTTTTTTATTTTCTTAATGACCTCTTTTGAAAAGCAAAAGTTTTTAATGATGAAATCCAGTTTACCATTTTTTAAAATTTACCATTAGTGCTTTTATGTTTTATCCACAAAATCTTTGCCGTCCTCAGATTACAAGTATATTCTGTTTTCTTCTAGAAATTGTATACTTCAGGCTTTTAGAATTAGGTCTGCAACCTATCTCTAGAAAATTTTGGTGTATGGTATAAGTTAAGAGACGAAGCTCATTATTATGAAAATTTTCAAGCTTACAAAAATGTAGAAAGAAAAGAATTATGAACCTCTTATACCTATTAGCTTCAACAGTTACCAACTCATGGTCAATCTTGTTTTGTATATTCTCAAATATATGAGATATTTATAGATAGATAGATAGATAGATAGATAGATAGATAGATAGATAGATAATCTCCCCTGAACTATTTTGAGAAGACATTGTAGAAATTATGGCCTGTTGTTGTTGTTGTTCTAATCCAGAATTCAATCCAGGATCGCACATTGTAATTCATTTGTCCTATTTCCTTAAGCTCCTTTAATCTAGAATGGTTCTTTAGCCTTTTCTGTTTTTCATGACAGTGACATAAGAGGATTAAGAGGCTGTTTCTTAATTTTAATTTGCTGATTATCTCTTCATGGTTAGCTTCATCTAATGCATTTTTGGCAAGAATATTATATCAGTGATACTGTATACTTCTCAGTGCTTTCCATCAGGAGGCATATGGTGTCAGGTTATCCCACTATATGGTGATGCTAAGTTTGATCACTTGGTTAAGGTGGTATCTGCCAGATTACTCCACCATAAACACACTTTTACCCACTTTTTTTTTTTTTGGCTGTGTTGGGTCTTCGTTGCTGCACACGAGCTTTCTCTAGTTGTAGCGGGCGGGGCCTACTCTTCATTGCAGTGCGCAGGCTTCTCATTGCAGTGGCTTCTCTTGTTGCAGAGCACAGGCTCTAGGTGCGCAGGCTTCGGTAGTTGTGGCTCGTGGGCTTAGTTGCTCCGCGACATGTGGGATCTTCCTGGACCAGGGCTCGAACCCGTGTCCCCTGCATTGGCAGGCGGATTCTTAACCACTGCACCACCAGGGAAGCCCCTACCCACCTTTTTAATGATTAATCTGTTAGAAGATAAGTATCCTGAGAGGGCAGACAGCAGAAGCAAGAAGAACTACAATCCTGAAGCCTGTGGAACAAAAACCACATTCACAGCAAGATAGACAAGATGAAAAGGCAGAGGACAATGTACCAGATAAAGGAACAAGATAAAACCCCAGAAAAACAACTAAATGAAGTGGAGAAAGGCAGCCTTCCAGAAAAAGAATTCAGAATAATGATAGTGAAGATAATCCAGGACCTCGGAAAAAGAATGGAGGCAAAGATTGAGAAGATGCAAGAAATGTTTAACAAAGACCTAGAAAAATTAAAGAACAAACAAACAGAGATGAACAATACAATAACTGAAATGAGAACTACACTAGAAGGAATCAATAGCAGAATAACTGAGGTAGAAGAACGGATAAGTGACCTGGAAGACAGAATGGTGGAGTTCACTGCCACGAAATAGAATAAAGAAAAAAGAATGAAAAGAAATGAAGACAGCCTAAGGGATCTCTGGGACAACATTAAAGACACCCACATTCGCATTATAGGGGTCCCAGAAGGAGAAGAGAGAGAGAAAGGACCTGAGAAAATATTTGAAGAGATTATAGTCGGAAACTTCCCTAACATGGGAAAGGAAATAGCCAGCCAAGTCCAGGAAGCGCAGAGAGCCCCAGGCAGGATAAACCCAAGGAGAAACACGCCGAGACGCATAGTAGTCAAATTCACAAAAATTAAAGACAAAGAAAAATTATTAAAAACAACAAGGGAAAAACGACAGATAACATACAAGGGAACTCCCATAAGGTTAACAGCTGATTTCTCAGCAGAAACTCTACAAGCCAGAAAGGAGTGGCACAATATATTTAAAGTGATGAAAGGGAAGAACCTACAACCAAGATTACTCTACCCAGCAAGGATCTCATTCAGATTCGATGGAGAAATCAAAAGCTTTACAGACAAGCAAAAGCTAAGAGAATTCAGCACCACCAAACCAGCTCTACAACAAATGCTAAAGGAACTTCTCCAAGTGGGAAACACAAGAGAAGAAAAGGACCTACAAAAACAAACCCAAAACAATTAAGAAAATGCTAATAGGAACATACATATCGATAATTACCTTAAATGTGAATGGATTTAATGCTCCAACCAAAAGTCACAGGCTCGTTGAATGGATACATAAACAAGACCCATATATATGCTGTCTACAAGAGACCCACTTCAGACCTAGGGACACATACAGACTGAAAGTGAGGGGATGGAAAAAGATTTTCCATGCAAATGGAAATCAAAAGAAAGCTGGAGTAGCAATACTCATATCAGATAAAATAGACTTTAAAATAAAGAATGTTACAAGAGACAAGGAAGGACACTGCATAATGATCAAGGGTTCAATCCAAGAAGAAGATATAACAATTACAAATATATATGCACCCAACATAGGAGCACCTCAGTACATAAGGCAAATGCTAACAGCTATAAAAGAAGAAATCGACAGTAACACAATAATAGTGGGGGACTTTAACGCCTCACTTACACCAATGGACAGATCATCCAGGCAGAAAATTAATAAGGAAACACAAGCTTTAAGTGACACAATAGACCAGATAGATTTAATTGATATTTATAGGACATTCCATCCAAAAACAGCAGATTACACTTTCTTCTCAAATGCACATGGAACATTCTCCAGGATAGATCATATCTTGGGTCACAGATCAAGCCTTGGTAAATTTAAGAAAGTTGAAATCATATCAAGCATCTTTTCTGACCACAACGGTATGAGATTAGAAATAAATTACAGGGGAAAAAACCACAAAAAACACAAACACATGGAGGCTAAACAATACGTTACTAAATAACCAAGCGATCACTGAAGAGATCAAAGAGACAATCAAAAAATACATAGAGACAAATGACAACGAAAACATGACGACCCAAAACCTATGGGATGCAGCAAAAGCAGTTCTAAGAGGAAAGTTTATAGCAATACAATCCTACCTCAAGAAACAAGAGAAATCTCAAATAATAATATCTAACCTTACACCTAAAAGAACTAGAGAAAGAAAAACAAACAAAACCCAAAGTTAGTAGAAGGAAAGAAATCATAAAGACCAGAGCAGAAATAAATGAAATAGAAACAAAGAAAACAATAGCAAAGATCAATAAAACTAAAAGCTGGTTCTTTGAGAATATAAACAAAATTGATAAACCTTTAGCCAGACCCATCAAGAAAAAGAGGGAGAGGACTCAAATCAATAAAATTAGAAATGAAAAAAAAAGAAGATAATGTATCCTGTTCCCCAACAAAATTTTAATCAATAGTTTTTGTAACCACTGATGATTCTTGCCTGAATTAATTATTATTATGGTAGTCGAAAAACGGTGATTTCCTAACTTTATTATTTATTCTATAGTTATTAGCATTCTACATAAGAGAACGTTCTCTTTTTCCCCATTATTAATTATTTAATTTAGGTATTTTGGGTAATCTTTATGGACTCATGATTTTCTTTTTTAATTCAATGTGTTATACTCCATTTCTGTCATTATTCATTTTAGTATTCAACTTGTCTAGATTTGGCTGGTGTGATCCGTTTTAAACTGGCTTTGGTGTCCTTTTGACATGCCATCATTAGTTCTAGGTTTTCTAAATTTTGTGTTATTTTTGTGTTTATGTTTAGTACTTTTTACTTTCCAGTCCAACAAAATGTTTCAGACTTACCTTTTACTTTACCTGCTCATGAAATCAGCCATTTCTCAAAAAAAAACCACAAAAACCTAGCTATTTTTTGTAGGAAATGGCATTTAGAAAACAAAATCTGAGCACCAGGTGTGCTTTTTGCTTCTGGGATATCATTACATCTAGGCTCCTTTAATGGGCAGAGAAAGAAAAATAAATTTGTTTAGAAAAATCATAAATTTATATCAGATGCTTCTAATTACTATTTACCATCATAAGATTTTTCCTCTCCTTACCTCATTCCATGATTGTACCTTACCCTTCTTTCACAAGGACAACCTTGTTTCACAACATCAGTGTGTTTTACTCACTTGCTCATTACTCACACACCAAATAGTTTCAGAATTCAACTGACAATAAGCCTCCTAAGTGAAGTTCAAAATTTCTTTACAATTCTATCTTTAGAATATATTCTGAGGGTAAGTAGTCAGAGTACTATGTTTCTCCCGTATTTTTTTTTGAAGCAAATTCAATGCATTAACTTATTTCAACTGTAACTACTTAAATATGGCATGACCACAATGCCATTTATCACACGTAAAAATTAATAATTATTGGATTAATATTCCATCTATTTCAGGTCTTAAATTGACTCATAAATATCATAAATGCTTTTTTGTTTCTTTATTATACAATTTCTTTGCTTGAACCAGAAGTGAAATCTATTGCAGTTGGTTGATCCCTCTTAGGTCTCTTCTGATTTGTATGTTTTCCCCCATTTTTTTGTTTGTTTTGTTTCCATTTTTATATTTAAGAAACCAGGTCATTTGTCTTATAGAGTTTGCTCCAGATTTTCTTTGTAGTATAATTTAGCAGGTTTCTCTGTCCTCTTTATTTCTGTAAACTGGTAGTTGGATCTAGAGGTTTGGTTAAATTCAGACTCATTGGCAAAGGAGGGTTTTCTTTCCTTTTCTTTTGAGAGTAGAGGTTTACAGAACTACTTTGTGGTAATATTTTGTTTTCCCATCAGGAAGCACATTCATCTGATTGTCTCTTTGTGTGTGTGATGTTACCAGCCATTGATGCTCAATGCCTAGATGCATTAATTCATTAGCCCTGCAAACAGAACCCTGAGACACTGTTACAGACACATTTACAGACACACTGTTATAGACACACATCCATTCAGACACGTTTCTAGAACAGACATATCTCAGGCCAACTCCTGTCTTTCCTTTAACAACCTCTTTGCTTCATTGTTACCTGTTTTTGGACCTCTCTTGTTTTAAACTTCTCTTTTTTTCTGTATGAAAACATGATGTGTATAATACAAAGTGGTGGCCCAAACTTATAGTAACAACCTTCCAAAGGGAACACAATTATTTTAGAGGAGGAGAGACAAGAATGAAGAGGAAAAAAACATGGGAGATAAAAGAGGGCACAGAAAAAGGTGTATATGAGCTCAGTATACATGTAAATCAAATTCTGCCTAGAGAACATTCATATCATGAATGTGACTTTTTAGAACTATGAAACATTTGAAGCTTGAAAAATTAGAACATGAAGAAGAAAAACTTTAAAATGCCCCTCGTTTTAAAGTTTTCTGAACGAAAAGGATAAAAACCCATCAAGATTCACTCATGTGTCTTTAAAAACATGGGATTTGAGTGGGAGAAGGAGCAATTTGAGTTTTTTGTTTTGTTTCTTTTCTTCATGAAGCGTGTATTTTACCTTAAACCAGTTCACCAATGCCATTACATTCTGGGGTCAGGCTGCACAGTTTCGTGCCATTTGACCTAACAACTTGGAGACTTCTGAGTGACAGTAATAATATGCTGACTCCTGTAATGAGTGTTCTAATGTCTGTCACAACATGAAAGGTATTCACTTAACAGAGACACAACAGAATCAGATAAACAAGGCATGTGTATCTGATTGACTGCAAGGGTTGGAGAGGGAGGTTTCCTCTCATTCAATTAAAGATAAAAAATATTTACACCAAGTAAAATTTAAAACACGCTGTGATTGTTTGCTTTCATCCCATAGTGTGGAGGTTAGGGAGAGGGTTCTTTTTGTTTTTTAAGACCTTATTGAGATATAATTCATATAGTATACAATTCACAGACTTAAAGTGTCCAATTCAGTGTTGTTTAGTATATTCATAGGGTTATGCAGCCATCACCACAATCTAATTTTAGAACATTTTCATCTCTCCTGAAGCTAACACTATACCCATTAGCTGTCACTTCCCATTCTCTGTACCCCCTACCCTCACTCAGCCCCAACCAACCACTAATCTACTTTGTCTGTAGATTTGCCCCTCATGGGCAGTTACCTTTTAAAAGCCGTTCATAACCTGTCCCACTGAAATTTTTTTACTTTATTTTTGTACATTATTTAAAAACAAGTACAATAGAATAGAACCCTCAAAACATGAAAGGGTCTCAAAAAATTGTAGCAGGATATCCCACAAAAATATTGTTGAAGCCAATAGCATCTGATGGCTTAAATAAATAATTGCCAAGCAGTGAAGCTGTGGGAAAGAAGACAGATTACAGTATTACTTAAGAAAGTCAGATGCTCATGATTTTAAATATAAACTTGAAACAGGCTTGAGTTATGGAAACTTTTCTTGCTCTAAGACCAGCAATATTTGCAACCAGGAGTATTTGCAAATTCAGATTCTAACTTCACTGCTCACCAACTGTGTGACTCTGGGCAAGTAACAGAAGATTTGTAAACTTTAGTTTCCTCATCTGTAATATGAGAATAATGATGGTACCAACCTCATGAAGTTACTGTGGAGATTCGCATACGCAGAGCCTTTAGAACCAAGCCTGGCACGTAATAAGTCTCAGCAAATGTTACTTGTTGTCTTTTTACCATTTTTGTTCATAAGAACTCAATAATCCAGGTCAAATTCCACAATGGAATTCTTAGATATGCCAACTTTCCACTTGCCACGTGTGATTGGTATTTTCAAAATCTCTGCTCCAAGAAGTTTTCTTCCATGAAGACAATGGATTGGAATTTAAGATACTGTAATGTAGAGGAAAATAGCACTGATCAAGTATGATTAATAGAGCTGTAGGTTAGCCTTCAGTTGCTTTAGAACGATGTGTTCCTTGAATAGTAAAAGTGCTGATTTATTATTCTCACCTAACACTCGTGTAACAGATTTTTTCTTTTCTAAATTAAAAGAAAAAACTAACAGCAATGAAAATAAAAGCTTATATAATGGTATTATACATGTTTAACAAAATAAAGAATAGATTAGAGCACCATAAACCACATATAACCTCTTCTAGTTGAAATGTTTAACTAAGACCTTAAATGTGTGACTTTTAAATCTGTGCGTGTGAAGGGAAGTTGTGATTTGGTTTTGTGTCCATAAATGTAAGGCAATGTGACCACCAATGAATGATTCCATTACCTTTTCTTTAACTCCAGTACAAAGTGACTTTCGGTAATAGAGTGATATGTTAGATAATTTTATTTTTGAGGAATTATTATGCATTTTCTGTTCTTTTAAAAAGTGTGGTGCTAAATATTATGATGTCCCAATCAGATGACTCATGATACACAACATTTTCATACTCGGGAAATGTTAACACATTATAGTCCTTGCTTTGAAAAGATAAAAGAATGAATCACAAACAACACATTTTCATTTTCCTTTGACCCCAAGAGACAATTTAAACAATGTGGTTTGCATGCGGCCCCATATGGCCCTCAAAAGGCCTCCACATTGTGCATTCATGTCTACATTTTAACCCCAGGCTTTATTCCTCCTGGCATTGTTTTGTATTTGCATGAAAATATGTAAGTTTTTTTTTTTTTTTGCATGACAAGCCATCCGTAATGTTGAAGTTAAATGTCTAACATATCTTGCAATATCACGTGTCATTAATTCTTACATGATATTTTTTTTCTTTTATTTTCAGTTACTGAAGTTAAATATGCTTGAAATGTAAAAGTGGCATGAAACTGGAGTGATGCAAGAATATTTAATGTTCCTTTAAGGACTTACCATTTTTTAACTGGGAAAATTTGGGGGGTAGTTCCCAGCCTTGTCTTCGGACACCAATCCCTCAATTACAAATTATGATAAAACTATATTGAACACAAGTGCTGTCAGCAGAGTAATAAATTCTGAAGTGATACTTCTTTTTTTCCCTGAGAATGTGTTTCTAGTTCTTGAATATGAAATACAAAATGTGTCCCCTAATTTCAGGATTTATTAAATATTTGATTTAGTTTTCTTAAAGCCTTCTTAATGGTACATAAAATTAAGCTCAACTGACTTTGGTGAAATTTCCTAACTAAAAAAGTAATGAATTACTGAATGACAGCGCCAACATTTTAATACTTTAATATTTCCTAAATGAACATGACTACCAAAATGGATATTAGATACAGGAGTGCATGAGCATACAAAGAAAATAAGTTATTTATACCGTTTTGTCAAGCATCAAATTCATAAGAGCACATAACTGATTCCCGCCTGTGGGCCAAAATATCCAAACAAGTGCTGTTTTTTCCAAGTAGTCACCTTGCTAGCTCTGCATTTATTCCTATCAGCTGTCCTTGCTAAAACCGTTTTAGAATACCCCTTGTCAAATTACCTTCAGTCTTTGGCACACTAATACCTGTGTGGTAACAAATCTTGTTTCTTGGAGAGAGACCCTCAGAGCCAAGTCAGTCAAATAAGCTGGCAAAACATGTTTTTAAAATGATACGTCAATATGAAATTACCAAGACTTGCATGGCTTATAGCCTATAAATGATTAAGAACGCGTTCCCCAAAGAAGAACCCCAGATAGCATTTACATAACAGCAACAGTGGGAATAAATGAAATTTTCTTAAGAAGTCTTTTAGGCAAGCATCTGATATTCACTTGAATGAATAAGTTCTGATACATGTATTCTGTTACATCTATCTGTATTATTTTAAATTCCACCTCATTTAAGGTAATGGAGTGGTTTACATTTTTAAGGACAGCGCTTCTTCCATTTTTTCTTGTCATATCAGAATATAGATAAGTGGCCATTATATCTCCCTTGCTTGAGTGAATATCAAGTTAATACCTCTTTAGCAGCAATTTTAATAGATTTTGGTTGATGGTGTCTTGACTGTCACCAGCTAGCTCTGTGATACTGGCAGGGGACTCAGCCTCTCTGTGCCTCTGGCCCCCTGTCTACAAGTGAGGGCTTGGAGCTCAATGATCTTTAAAATCTCTTTTGAATGAAAATATAATACTGTAATTATCATATATCTGTGTGGGAATGAAATCATCATATATCATAAATCCACACACATCTCTGAGGTTTTGATTAAATTCAAGCTGAAGTAACTCAAATTCCAGTTATTTAAAAAGACATGTAGACACTGATGTGTCTAGCGTCTCTAGTAAAGTCTTTTCTACCTGATGATAATGATTATAAAGATGACATTTGTATAGCACTTTATGTTTATACTGCCTTACATGAGTCTCACAACCTAAGAGCTGCTGTCATGATCCTCAATATGCAGATGAAGTAGATACTGAGGTTCAAAGAGATTCAGTTACCTGTCTAAGGTGATGAACTAGCAAGTTACAGAGCCGGACAGAGGGTCTTCTACTTCCAATTTAATATTCATTTCCCCCATCATCATTTACCTGCCTTTTAATTAGGAGACAGTTTTCCCAAGGTGTCATTTTTCAGAATTTAGACTCCTGGAAACTAAAATCTGCCTTTAGGGACCCTCCCGCACCCCTTTAGACTATCCACTTGCGTCACTACAGCTCTCTCTGCTTTTACAAACTAGTTGTTTTGTCAGCATGAGTGTGACAACAATTAGACGTCCCCTGTTTTTGCCCCATGCCTTTTCTCCTTCACAGTCATTCAATGACAAGCGTAAAAAGAGCTTCATCTTTTCACGAAAATTCCCATTCTACAAGAACAAGGAGCAGAGTGAGCAGGAAACCAGTGATCCTGAACGTAAGTAGATTCTCGAAGAGAATGTCACCTGCAACACAAGAGAAAAAAATCCTTCACGGGCAACACGCATGATGTAGGCTCCCCCACGCCACACGCCTAGGCAAACAAACACGGCAGGCAGGCAGGTCAGGGCTTACTACTGTGACCAGTGTTTGGCTGCAGTCTGGATCCTTCCCTGGATGGAGCTCTTCTTTGCAGAACGCATTGGAGAGGGACCTGAGGAAGCAGGGACTTTGCTTCCAAACAGCATTTATCTGTGACCAGGACTGGGTCTGGTTCGCGTTTTCTATCACGCAACTCTCCAAGGGCTCGAGACAAATTCTTTTCTGGACAGAAATATTAGATTCCATTGCCACGTGTATTGTTTTGGAATGCTAGCATAACTGGGAGTGATTAAATTCCCTTAATTGATTACTAGCATTTGTTCACTCTTTCCCTCCCAGCAAATAGTAAACACTTCCTTCCTGAGCAGTGAGCTTGGATTGGGTGGATGCTCAGACTGAGAATTGGCCATGAAACTTGGAGGGGATCATCGCTCTCAGTGGTACGTTGCTGTGGCAATACTGGCAGTGGGCAAAAATGACATCTGCTGACTCTTTCTCTTTTTCATAATAATCTTCGGCTTAAACCCTTCGAGTTGCTTTACAAATCCTTGAGTCTCAGTCCAGGGAGTTTGGGGTGAAAGTTGTTTCAGAAGAAGAGAGCATGGGATCCAGATTGCTCAGGCAACACGGTCTGTCATGGTAGTATCCATTTCAACTCCACTGACTTCTTCCTTCCTCTTCCGTGGCTGTTCTCCCTCTCTCATTGCTCTCTCTGGGGACTTCCATGCAGGACATCCCCGGATTAGGTGACGACGGTTATGGAACAAAGACTCTGAGTAAGTTCCCAGGAATGGTCACTGTAACTTTTCTTTTCTTTTTCTTTCCTTTTGAGTTTCGCTTTTGTTCCTTTTCTCGAGGGCCTTTCACTCCTAGCATGCACAAGATACGAGTTTTATTTGTTACCTAGCTGTGAATGCTCCTACAAAGCAATTTTCAGCCGTTTTGTTCTGCATGTCAGCATTTAAAAGCAAAGTGTCTCAGGCACTGTAACTTCCGTTGCAGTTCACACCTTCCCTTTCTGACCGTGTGATGTGACCAGCATGGTCCTGATGCCGCCGTGGCATCCCTTGCTCTGCCGCCTGATACCTCCCAGGGAGCAAGAAGCCATGTTGAAAGAAAGGGCGAGTTAAATGCTCTAGACCAGGAAAGCAGAAATGTATTTTATATTCTTTCTTCTGGCTTTTCCCCCAGACATACTTAATGACCTTGCCAAATTCCATAATTGGGTTGTACTTTGCTATTAGTAAAGGAGCTGTTTTATAGTCAAAAGGAACATGCATTCTCAAAAAGTAAATATTAAGCTATTTGATCTTCCATGAATAATTCTTTGCTATTAACTTTGACTGATTTTTTTTTCTGACTTGCGGTGATCCTGCTTGAAATGTTTGTATGATAAAAAGCTTTAGATATGTATTAATATGTTTTTCTATCAGTGATTTATTAGCTGCATTGCATAACCAGATCTTCATTTTATGGTTTAGAGTGGAAAGAAAAATACATTAAACTTTAAAATTTTCTAGTTATTAATGCCTTTATTCTGTGTCTCATTGCACTAACCAAAAATAATAATTCTGTGTATTAATATACTATACTATGATTTTTCTTTCTTTAATACTAACTCCATTGTGTAGGCATCAATGAACTAAGAACAGTTTTGTGTCTTTTGCAGCTGTATCACATGTTCATTTTTGTTTGTTTTCTTTTGTTTTAATTTAACAGCTATGGGCAGTATTTTTAGAAGCTGTTCATTTCATTTCTATAAAACAAAATAACATTGAGCTGGACTTTGTTTTCAAGAGCTGGTTATATAACCCTGCGTAATGATACCCTTCATCCTTCAAATTGTTAATTTGGACTCTTTTTTTTTTTAGATATGTATATTTAGAAAACAAAATCTGATCAAGAGTAACTACTGATCTCCTTAAAGATGAAAACTTTATCTTTGAATCTCTGTATGGATTATGTCATGAAATTTTTCTTGAATTGGTGGCTGAAATTCAAATGTTGATTTCAACAGTATCTGGATAGCATCAAGTACCACCCGAGAGAATTTCTTAAATTTTCAGTGGGGGTGGGGAGTATTTTAATATATTGTTAATATGAACATCACTAAAAAGTAGCTGCTATTGGAGAGTCAAAAATATAAGTTATGCCTTTTTATATCTAGAATGATGCCCTTTTAAATCCAAAGGTTTGTTTACTCTTTAAAAATTGAACAGATTTCACTAGGTAGTTATTTGCCAGTTAACGCTACTGGTAGCCATAATTTGGACTTTAGCTGGAACATATTTTTAATTTCTTTTTACCTACAAAATAGAAAAAGTCTGTTAAACAGTATCTTGATGTTAAGAGAGATTGGTCGTTAAATAAAACACTGCATGCTTCTAAATTTCTATAGTGTAGCTTCATTCTAAATTATTTTAAAAGTAAAAATCAAAAACAAAACAAAAATAAACCTGTCATCTTCAAGTCAAGGTACTTGTGATAATCACACACGTGAAAATATGCCATTGTTGGGTGTGTACTTAGACTTTCTTTTCAGTAACAAAAAACAAATATGCACTAATTCATCCACACTTCTTTCCCTAGTGCCTCTTTGCACTTGTAACGTATGTACCTAAATTAATAATGCAGTTCTGGTCAAACACCCACACAAAGAGAAATGATTCGAGTGAATTTAACCCATGCTTTGATTTTCATTAGTTTCATGCTCTGAAATTAATCCATGTAGGATGTGTTAACTAACACTATTGTGGGAGTCCTTTCACAGTGTTCACATGTATCACATCATCACACAGTACACTTTAAAATATATTACAATTTTATCTGTCAGTTATATCTTAATAAAGCTAAAAAATGAAAACTAATCCATCCAAGAATCTATAATAGCAAATACATTTTAAAGCACTTTTTTAACTGTTAGAGAATAATGTTCTATATTCTTTTCCTTTTTTCTAAAGATGTACAACAATTGTCACTTTTTAAAAAGCTGAATTTATTGCTAATGCGCTTCAGAAATCAAATAGTCGCATATTCTTCATTCAATTAGCCTGATATACAAAGAAGTTAGTAAGTTGATGAATTTATCTTCTATAGCTTAATAAATAGTACAGATGAAAGGAAGTGATTATGGAAATAAAGCCCTAATTCTGGCACATAACCAATACGTCCCTGTTATGCTAGTTAAACTGTGTTTTTATGAAAAAAAAAGTTCGAAATATCACCGTATACTTGTGCAGTCATTCAGCATGAATTAAAAACATACTTCGTGCCAGAACCTGTGCTTAGTATCAGACCGTTTATCTTCTGCCTGTTCCATTCCTCCAGAACCTAATAGCTATCCAAGCAAGAATCTTAAAATAAAAACAAGGAAATATTGAACTGACTCATAAAACATTTTTCAGTGACTCATTTCTTCCTCCAAGATTTCCTACACACTCACTGAAGCAGGAAAGTTCTTCAACAATCCCTTTCATCTTGTGAATTAGTTTAGGAAGTATTTAAATAGAAATAAAATTCAAGGGATTCCAGGGATCAACTGGCAATTTGAAATGCAATATTCCTGCAAAATACATAAAGGCAAAATACAGCAACAAAAAGCCTGCAAGAAAACAGTCCCTGCATACCAGAATCTCTTGAATTTATAGTCAAGAACATCCAGTTGAGAGACATTGACCTTTGTAACAAGAATCTGGAAAATCAGAGCAACATGAATGGGTCAAAGTATTTATAAAAAGAAAAGTGCTTAGATGGACATTATGCATTTTTTATAATTAAACATACTTTACTGTTTGCTAAAAAAGAAGATACAGCAATCAAGTAGTAGCTTCCTGGAAAACAGAGATAAAGTTTTCATCTTCATCTTATCTGAGTTTTCTTAATGCGTCTCCTCTGCGGCCTCTTACTTGCCTTTTGCTCACATTTCTAGTAGCCTTGCATGGTATTCCTTTAAGTTCTGGCTGCTCTCCAGTGCTTGGTATCTCTTTAATTTGCTGTGCTGTTCTTGCAGAACATGTTTCTTCTAATGCCAGCGATAGCGAAAGTAGCTACCGTAAGTTATTGCTTTGGTTTGTGATTCTTTTCTTTGCAATTGCCCCTTTGCCTGTGGTGTGCATTTCAGATTTTTGCTGTCGTTCTTTTTCAATTGCTGCCCTTTATCATCCTCATCCAAAGCAAATGGCTTGAAATGAAATCATCATCTGATGTGGAAAGATACCAAAGACACTAGGGCCATGGGTGGACTCATGTGATTTGTGCGAGAGGCAGCAGTCTTGCTAATAAATGACTCCAACCTCAGTTGGCTGTGGCCTGATGATGCAATTCTCCTAGAGAAGGTGGGGGTAAAGTTCGACTTGGTGGATTCTGACATTCTGTCCTCCAAAATAATTTAAACTCCCTGCAGAAAGGTTGAAAAGTTGTCATGGTTTTATTTTCCTTCTCATTTTGCCTTTTCCTTTCTGTTCCTGGCTCCCCTTCACAAGAGAAATCCTGATAAATTACAGTGTTCCTTTTAAATGGAGCATGAACCTTATATATCTCTTCTCTCCTTGATTAATATTTTGAGGTAGATACTATGTTATATCTAACTTTAAATTTTGATGGTTGGGAAGAGATGAAAAAGTTTCATCCTCTAATGTTGAAGGAACTCACATTTTGTTTAAAAGTGAACAAATCTTGGATCAGAAAGCTTAACTGAAAAGGTAGGTAACTCTTTAAAAATTATTTCTGGTGTTTGTTTGGTCACCTCAAGCCATTTGCTTAGTGATATAAAAATATTCACCAAATGCCAAGCACATCCTTTTTATCTGTTCTTGTGGTTTCTTACCACGTACAGGTTTTTGGTGACTAAAATAGGTACATGTTATTACTGGGATCCTTGCAATTTCTGTAATATTTATTTATACGCCTTAGTGAAATGGGTTACTCAAAAAGCAATTGCTGAGGATATTAGAAAATTGCAGGCCCAATACATATGACCCTCAGCTACCAAGATAGAAATTGGTTGGAGGTTTTTGTTTTGGGGTATTTTTTTCTGTTTTGTTTTGTTTTTTGTCTTTTTGCTTGTATTAATTGAAAACAAGAATAGAAGAATAGAATAGCTTTTATTTTTGTTTTTTTCCGTTACAGCATGGTAATTTACAAAACCATGCCTTTTTTTGAGGTGGAATGTCAAATAGTGTTCTTGAAGTGTGACAAATTCAATCTGGATCTTGAGAAAGGCTTTGGATAATCAGATTGGTAGAAAACTAGAAAAAAAAGCACAAAAGAGGAAAGATGACAGATGGAGGAGGAAGATGAAACACACCACAGAACGAAATGAAGAAAAGTTGTAATGAGATGCCTTTGATCAACCAAATAATATTAGAACCCCCTCATTTCCTTCCTCAACATGATGACAAGTCCTGCTGATGAAAGGAATTAAAGCATTCTTGTTCTTAACGTGATCTTTAACATTTGTACATTCTTCCTACTTTTATACTTTTATGATTATCCCAAGTTGGGAAAATATTTGCCTCCCCCATCTCTTCATTTGGTTTTAAAACAAAGAAACCTGGCTGGTTAAGAAGTGACCAAAGATTATCTTCCCTGCGCCTGAAGTACCCTCAATTTAGTATAAGGAAAATATAACTTATTTGTTGGGTTTCATGGAGACCCTTGGCCCTAATTTCTTTGGCATCAGTTTTCAATTTTTAAGTGTTGTGCTTCCATCCTGTAGATACAGGTAGAGAAAGGGAAAACATCAAATCTTGTTCTTTCAATCCCTTTTATGGAAAGTATATAGGAACTACCTTTTCCTTCAGAAAGCTTTTTTTAGAGTATTTCAGAAGCCCCTCTCTTCTCCTTCAGAGATGGGAATGTTCTTCCCAGAATCATTAAGTTATAAAAATTGCACCAAGGCTTTCAGCTGTTTGACAGGTTTTTTATTGCAATGCTCCAAGATGAAATCAATAATTCTTTTCACCCTCAAATAGTAAGTACACATAAATGTTTATTGAGTGAATAAAGGAAACACTTGCAAACAGCTTGAATTATCTATGAGAAGAGAGAAGAGTTGGAACTGGACTCTAGGATATTACTAGAGAAAATGTGGAGTCTAATAATCTATATTGGCTTGGGTCTCATCTGAGGGTACAGAAGGTTAGCCATTCAAATTGTTTTCTTTACAAATGAACAAAAGTAAGAAGAGCCTTTGTCGTAGCTTAGAAGGGAAAAAAGGATATTTCTTTCTCCAGGATAGAAATATGAGGAATTACAGAGGAATATTCTTTAGTTCATTCATCATCCGCTCTATGTCATGCTCTCTCATAGGCACCTTAAGACCCAATATGAATCTCAATGAACTCTGGAACTCAACACACACGTATAGGGAGAGAGAGAGAGAGAGAGATCAATACATTAAAAAAGCACAACGTGTGGCCATTTCTAGAATAAAAGTCTGGCCCAAGAATAGTGGGGCTTCTGAGGTGATTTCAAAGAGGAAGGGGCCTTCGAGCTGAGCTTTGGAAAGATGAGGCACTTGCCAGCTCAGTAAATTGAAGAAGAAACTTTCCAGGAAGGGCAGTGGCATGACAAAAGACAGAGGCTTGGGACAGACACGGTTTCATGAAAGTGCCATTTTGAAATCAAACCAGGCTGGATTTTTCTACTGAATTCCTGGCTTTTGCTGTAATTATGACTAACTTCTACGTTTTGTGGATAGCAGTATAGACAAATACAAAAAAGACCTCTTTTCACTAATGTTCAGGTGTTATTTTTTACTCTTAGAACCATTCCATGTCCGCTCAGGGATAAAATGGCTAAAAAAAAATAGTCAGTGGTTAGAAAGAAGAGCCCAGGCCCGTGTGTTTCACAGCTCCAGAGGGCACCATTCACACTGCATTCTGGAGTTACAGATTGTGCCAACTTTACTTGAAAGCCTCATATATTTTCTGAGATACACACACATACCCATGAATTTACACTAACCTCAATTTCTAATAAGTAGCTCAGACCTTTGCTGCACCATCTCAAGAATTATAGAATAATTATTTTTTCCGAAGTCCAAGTATATTGAGCACTAGCTAAAATGCAGTTAGTTACAATGCACATTGTCTAATTATGCAAGATGCCATCTCAAACCTTGCAAATCTCTACAAGCTGAAGACCTGCCTTCCTTAAAGCCCAGTGAAGCTCTTTATGTCATTATGGGTATGGGGGAGCTGATGATTTTCCTCCTAACCCATTGGTGCTCATCAGTTAAGTAGGATTTTCAAAACAAGGATCTTGAAGAAATGATCTGAGTGAAATTGAGATACTGAAATGAGGAGACCCCAGACTTTCCCTCTGGAATCAGTCAAAATGGTGCCCATATTCTTCTCCGTTCTCCACTCTTCTCAAGTTTGGCCCTTATATTTCCTCTAGTTCCTTAGCCCTTACAAAGCAATTTTATTACATCTATTATTATCTCATTTGATTTCTGCAACAAAATTATGAGATATACCTTATATTAATACCCTGTTTTACAGATGAGGAAGCTGAAGTTCCAAAGAGCTATATACCTCACTAATATGATGGCACTGCAAGTCCAATCAAGATAGTTTAATTCTGAAACTTACACATTTTCACTCTTCCCTATAGTTTGTAATCCAAGCCTCTTCATGTTTTATCTAGTACATTTCAACCATTTCATACTACCTATCAAGTTAATACAAGCAGCAATATTTATATAGCATTAACTAGGTACTAAGCCTGATTTTAAGGGCACTATGTATAGTAACAGATCTTCTGAAGATCCTTTGAAGACACTGAATCACTAATTCACCATGTGACCTTGAAGAAATCCCTGAACGTTTTTGAACCTCAGTTCTCTCCTATGTAAAATGACTAGCTTGGATTAGAACAGAGATATAAGAAACAGATTTTAATCAAGATTGCCCTTTGACCAACTGGTAATAGCTGCCGGAAGAATTGTATTGAAAAGTATTGAGGCCAAGTGAGGCTCAGCAGTAATTCGGGCAACGATCGATTGGTGATGCATGTCGAGTGTTCGGAAGGGGGAGTGACATCACCACGTGCTACAGACTTTCCATCTGTAAACCACATGAACTCCAAACCCTTTCTTAGCGCTAACATTCTATGGCTCTAGGAACCCAGTTAATTCTTCATAATTTATCCAGTGCAGGCACTAAACACTAAATTTAGAACATTTAATGTCCTGCCACTGGTCTTCACTTCCCTCCTCTCTCTTTTCTAGTTTTGAAAAAGTTCTAAAAAAAGAACAACTTGTTTTTCCTTATCATGAGGGCATATTAGGGTCTTACTCCGAATCCCTCTTACTGTGACTTGCTTCCAGTTTAAAGATGGTGTTTCGTGGAGACGGTTACAACGGTGTCTGCTAAGTCTCTGCTAGCAGCAGGCGTCCACCCCCAGTACTGTGCCGCTCTCCCCTTTCCAGCCATGCAGTTGCCAAAACAAGACCAAGTAATCGTTCGTACCCTTGTGTCGACTTGTTTCTGAGTGCCGACACCTCCTGTGCAAAAAGATAGAAAAACTACTAAGGATGACTGTTTTACGGAGATGACACAGCAGCATTTAAAAAAAAAAAGAGTTGGTGTTTGCAGATGGAGCACCTTATGCCCTGTCAGTGACTCTGACCCAGGTTCAGCTCCTTTCTCTGCCACCCACCGTTTGTTCATTTGTAAGTTCTGCCCCTATATCCCAGCCTCCACAGAGAATTCTACATCTCTGGCCTTTTTGAGACAGTGCCATATACTCAACAAGGAGTCAAAAAAGGTGTAGTTTTGAATGTTGACTCTACTACTTACTAACTGAGGAAACAGGCCCCATCTCTGAGCCTCAGCTTCTTCATCTGTAAGGTGGAGATCATCAGAGCACCTACCTCAAAAGAAATGGCTGTGAAAAATAGGAAGCAATGGCTGTGAAAGCCTTTTATAGCCTGTAAAGTGCTATGCAGACATGAATCATCTTTCCTTCATTGCTGTGGCTTTTTTATTTCTCCCCCTCGTAATCTCCCTCCCATTACCCCTAGGGCTTTTCATTCTTGAACATGAAAGTGAAAATTGGTTTCAGGTGCTGAGTTCACAGCTATTATGTAATACCGGCTGCCATAGCGTCCCTGCAGGCTTCCTTACATAGTCCCTGATTGTCACAGGGTCTTCAGGATTGGGATGGGCCTTGACATAAGGGATGCTTTCACTGCTGTCTGCCAGTCTTACTGCTCTGAACAAGAACCAGTGCTTTTTGTAGGTTAGAAGTAAACCAAAAAGCAACGGATAAATGAAGAACTACAGAACTCTGTTCTAACAAAGTCAATCAAAGCTATGTTGCTTTGTCCTAATTTCCTGAATCACTCATTGTAGTTACTGACACCAAATATTTTATTTAAGGTTTGCCTTTAGAATGTACCATCAGAATGATTTGCAAGGCCATTGTAAAGAGATTCCCATGGGAACACGAGGTGTTATATTTATTTAGAGAAAACCACACTTCCCAAAATGAAAGCATATAGACAGAAACACAAAGTAGAACCTGTCTTTGGCTTCATTTCTCATCCTGTCTCCTACCACTAAAATCAGAATGCAAATTCATTGTCCTCTTTCTTTATGTTAAGTACTGGGGACACAGTGGTGACTATGGTATGGGGTTCCCAGTCTGGTGCAGAGGCATAAGTATCACCTGATATTTAAAACCTCTGTTATCTATCCCATGGTCAGGATTCTCCTACCACATATTAATCGTTCCATGGAGATTTCTCTGGACGTTAGTCTAACATTGCAGTGTTAGTCTACCATGCTTCTATCTCTAAAGCTATGCTTTTTTCCCCAACCATTTTTACACTTATCCTCTGAATTCCTATGACCTCTGCATGTCTCAGCCTTTAGATAACTAGAGCTTAGCAATCAATCACCTTTATTATTTTTTGGCCCAGCCTCTGTAAATTTTAGTTGTTTCATTTTTTTTAAAGGGAATCACTTTTTCCTGAATAAAAAAAAAAAAATTATGAATCTGATTCCTCACATACCAAGCCCTGCCCTGATGTGGGAAGGTCCCCTGAACACTTTTGGAGAAGCCATGAGTAGGTTCCACTTAGAAGAAGCACCAATGCCTATTCTCCGTGACTTTAGGAAGTAGCCTAGCAGTGCCGTTCTGAGAGTGGGCCCTGCTTGAGGGTGAGGTAAGATGTGACGTAGGCCTGGGGCCATTTCTAACACTTGAAAAAGTAAGACACCCTCACTCCCCTCCCCCACCCCACCCCAGGGAAGACAGCTGTAATTCACAGCTTTACCCATATATCACTTAATTTCCCAAAATCAGTTGTCATTATCAAAACTGTCTGTAATACTAACTCCTTTTATGAAATTAACTCACCCGAGGCTGTGACTTCTGAAGGAGCAGCACATGGCTTTGACAGACTGAATGTGTTTCAGGGGCTATGAGGAGATAAAGCAATGAGACTCATTGCCCTTTGGTTTCAGGAAACAGTACCTCATATTACACTCCTCTATAGAAAAGCATACAAAAAGCCCTTTTCAACAGCCCTAAACAATTTCCCCACCAAAAGATAGTTGGTCCTGGGCCTATGCAAATAAAAGAATAGAGCCTTCTGGTTTTGCAGCCGAATCAGACTAATCTCGTGCCTAGTTCATCAACTGGGCAAAATAGATGATTAAAAAAAATAATTGCCTAAAACCAGTCTACTTTTCATGGTTATGTGTTGACTTGAGGGTCATCGTGAATCAGAAGGCTTATAGCAAATGACACTGGAGGGGGCCGACCCTTAATGCTACATTGTCTTCCTTACTTCTCTTTTCAAAGTTTCAAGGCTAGATTTAGCAGCAATTAGAACCAGTGATATAGGGTCCTCCTCAATTTTTTTATCTTCTTTATTGACCCAGCGTTTTCTTGATGAATTAACAGAGTAAAATCCTCCGAGCCCTGTAGTGTGTGCTGATGAAGTTTTGTCTCATAAATGAAACAAGCAGACATTTGCTTTTGAACGTTCTTCTTTGGGAAATAAAATGGAAGATGAAATAAAAGGTCCAGAAATTCTGGTAATGTAGCAGTAAACTATTGGAAGGACCCTCTCCTTGAACTCAATGGCTTCCTTTTAAGTAGGAATGCTGGATATGAGGCCATAGTGCTGCATTTCTCAGTGTCAGACGGAAGGCGGTCTCTTAGACGGCCAGCCTCCAGTTGTTCCTTAGACTTATACCTTCGATCACCTGACACTGTAATAGTGCTAAACAGCTTTATGAGGGTGAAGGGATTTGGGGAATGGTTCAAGGAGGGAGAGAGCAGGGAAATTAACCCTGAAGTGGGTCTGTTTCCTGGGTTGCAGAGCAGGACTTGTAGCTGTGGTTTGTGATTGGTGGTTAGTCCACCGTAATTTTCCTTTTTTCTCTTCTCAGGAGGGCAAGAAGACTTCATTCTTTCTTATGAGCCTGTCACAAGACAGGAAAGTAAGTTTCCCAGCATGCTTTGGTTCCTGATTGACACCATTGCAGGAGGGAAAGAGTGGAGGACTAAGGAAAATAAACTCCTTAATAGTCAGCAGTTCGCAGGCCAGACCGTGCTCTCTCTTTGGCCCTATGACCAAGCAAACAGCTTCCCTGCTGAATGTGGGCAATGACAGCTCCCAAGAGAATGGAACTGCCCTCCAGATGGGAAAGAGCACATCCAAATCCTAAAGAGCGCCACCTGCAGGATCGATGCATAAAATCTCCATGCAGATTGACATCCACTCAGTATTAAGAAGGGCTTTTTAGCAGACCTGTCGTAAGATATAAGCTACCTTCTAGGCTGCTCCGAAGCCTGGGAGGAATTTATACAGAGGCTAATGGCATCAGAGGAGGAATTGTACCAAATGAACTTTAGAGTTCCTTGTAACCCCATGATTACAAAGGAATTGGGAAAATCCAAGCAGAGTATGGAGAGTATTTTGAGCTAAGGAAAAGAAATTATAAAAACATAAGGTGCCATTACTGCTGATGATTACTTTTTAAAGTCATTGCCTAAACAATGGTCAAATAGCTACTTTGGAATCTTTTTTCTCCCACTCAATTGACTAAATTCAGTAGTTGTTTTGACATTGTGTAGGCATAACTGTAGAGTAAGCAAAACCTCTCCAAATGTTTCTTTTCATTGACAGACACTGCAGTTGTTTTTCCCTGCAGAAAGTAGACTCAGCCAACACACTGGGTATTAAACATTCCAGAAAGTAGATAAATTCCAGAAAGTAGACTCAGCCAGCACACTGGGTGTTAAACATCAATTTCCCTATGCAGGGCTGTATGGGCAATTTATCCACCGAAGTAATACCCTTACCAGTTCTTGGTGTTTGGCAGTTTTGCCTTAAGATCACAGTGGTTCCCGAGTCTTTCTCCTCATCTGCATCTTCCTTTCCATCTCTGCAGTAAACTATACCCGGCCAGTGATTATCCTGGGCCCCATGAAGGATCGGATCAATGACGACTTGATATCTGAATTCCCTGACAAATTTGGCTCCTGTGTGCCTCGTAAGTATCTAAACAAAGCTTGTCTCCTTTTGAGATGATAAAATGTAATTCTGTTCCTCCAGTAGTCTCTCCAGTGATTCAGATACCATCAGTTACCTATTTTCCAGGCATCTCATTTAATTTTCCCCGCCGAACACGTTTCATCTATGCTGCCATGTGTTGTTCTCTATTTAGTGAGTAAATGATGTGGTCCCCTAGAGGGCAGGATGAATGCTTTCTTTGTATCTCCCATAGCATTTAAAATAGCATAGGTTGTTTTTTTTTTTTTTAAAAAAAAGGGCCCTCCCTGGTGGTCCAGTGGTAAAGAATCCGCCTTACAATGCAGGGGATGCGGGTTCCGTCCCTGGTCAGGGAACTAAGATCCCACGTGCCGCGGGGCAACTAAGCCTGCGTGCCTCAGCTAGAGCCCACGTGCCACAAACTACAGAGCCCACACACCCTGGAGCCTGTGCACCACAACTAGAGAAGAGAAAAACCTGCACGCCACAACTAGAGAGAAGCCCACGCACTACAACAAAGAGCCCACGCGCTACAACGAAAGATCCCACACGCTGCAACTAAGACCCGATGCAGCCATAAATAAATAAATAATAAATAAATATTTTCTTTTAATAAATAAAATAGCATAGGATTATTGATAGGCATCGGTATGTTCTTATTGATTGATGGAAATGCCACTGAAGCATCTTTTCCCATAGAATAACGTTACCGAACCAGGTTCGCTTGCCCAACGCACAGCAAGCCAAACGCTGAGATGCCGAGGTTTGCAACAAAGAAAGGGTTAATTCACGAGGCAGCCAAGTGAGGAGACTGGAGAACGAATCTCAGACTCTCAGACTCGCCTCCCCAAAGGCGAGAAACGGGATATTTGTGGGACGAAGGAGCAGGGCGGTCTGAGGTGTGGGGAGCATGGGGAAGGGTGATTGGAAAGAAGAAAAAGGTGAGGAAAATGTCATTCTGTGCAGGTGCAAGTAAGCTACAGGCTTCCTCGTGGCAAGCATGTTCAGAAAATGGCAGCATTAGCATGTTCTGAGGGTGGAGTTTGGGACCCCCTGATGTCAGAAGGTCACCAAGTGGACATTGGCACTTGCCCAGTTGGAGGGTCGGTGGTCTTAACCAGCTCAAGCTCGAACTGGACGCAGCTGACTCTGAGTTCCTGAAAAACAGCTCAGGCAAACACATCGTTTGGGTTGTGTGACGCTTGGAGGACATGCAAGTTTTTTTTGTAACAACAAAGCGAGCTCAGTCAGTGAAGGCAGGTTACAGGTTTAATGGATCTAACTGATGATCACCCTCAGTTACAATAAAAGAGATCAGAAACAAAGCCATCTATTAAAATCACCTCAGGATGACTTTGGGCCGTGTGTCAATCCAAAACAAAATAGCCTTTCCCAAGTGTTTCACAGCCTCAGGAGTTGGGAAGATGCAGACAAGAAGGATTATAAAATTTTAACCCACCCTCCTGGCCACTGCAAACTTTAATCTGCTTTCTTGTCATTATGGACAATCATCAGGTCTCCTGGTCCCTCTGATACACTCAGGGCTACGTGCCTGTAAGAGTCTAGCTGCTCGATTCTTAGCTTTACCGATAAAGTCTAATAATACAAAAAAAAAAAAAAAAAGAGTCTAGCTGTTCTCCCTCCTCCCATTCCCCACCCACCCACTCACCACTTCCATCTCTACTCCCACTGTGTCACATAAAAATACACAGAGGCCTTCTGTGTACATAGACAAACCCACCAGGGAATTTTAATTTATTAGATCATCGAGCTCTTAAATCTGATCTCAACAGATATTTCTTTCTCACTCTACAGTTTTTAAGCTTTATGCTCTGAAGTGTCTCTTACATTTCAAGACTGCAGATGTCTCCCGGAATACAGAAGAATAGCAAGAATTGCATGTGTGCAGTACATGGGCAGGAGGGAACTAGGATGACTGTGCTATCTCATGAAACTGTTCCCAGCAAGGATTCTGGGAAGAGACCTTGCCACAGAACATACCCTGAGAGAGACTCCAGATAGAAATGATCAAGTCAAACCCTAGGCCATTCGTCACAGCTCCCAGCTTGCTCCTCCACTTTTGAAAGAAAAAGAAAAATCCTTTAGCACCATTTTTACGTCCCCTCCACCTTGCATAGTCTTCTCTTTCTCTTTTTTTAATTCATAGCACTATTTTATGAAAATCAATACATGTTCATTGTACAAAACACGGAAAATGATAAAAAGTTAAACAAAATAAAAAATATACAGAATCCCACAAGGTACCCAGAGGTAACATCACTGCTAATATTTTCATAGATTTCTACCTATTCTTTCTTTTCATGCATTTTCTCCCATGATTGGGCACATATTAGATAGATAGATATATATATATTTATTTTGCTTAATATCGTTTAAAATTTTATAACTATTTTAAATGATTATTATGTCATAATTAATACTTTCTCACTTATGGGTATTTTGGGTTTTCTCTACTTTTCAATATTATGAATTATAACTCAAATACAATTATAATTATGTGTTATAATTATTTATAATTTATAAATTAATATAATGAATATCTTTAAGGATAAAACTTCATCCAAAGTTTTGATAATTTTTAAAGATAGATTTCTAGGAAGAATATCTGGGTCAAAGATCAAAAATATTTTAACTTTTTTTTTTTTTTTTAAATTTTATTTATTTATTTATTTATCTATGGCTGTGTTGCGTCTTCGTTTCTGTGCGAGGGCCTTCTCCAGTTGCGGCAAGCGGGGGCCACTCTTCATCGCGGTGCGCGGGCCTCTCACTCTCGCGGCCTCTCTTGTTGCGGAGCACAGGCTCCAGACGCGCAGGCTCAGCAGTTGTGGCTCACGGGCCTAGTCGCTCCGCGGCATGTGGGATCTTCCCAGACCAGGGCTCGAACCTGTGTCCCCTGCATTGGCAGGCAGACTCTCAACCACTGCGCCACCAGGGAAGCCCCTAACATTTTTTTAATGTTAAGGATAAATTATATTTAACCCAATATATCCAGAACAATACCATTTCAATTGTAATCAGTATAAAAATTATTGAGGTATTTCATAGTTTCTGGTAGTAAGTCTCGGAAATCCAGTGTGTATTTTACACGTATGGACCAGCCCCATTTTAAGTGCTCTTGAATGGGGCTGCTGGTGACCACACTGAGCAGTGCAGGTGTAGAATGTATCTTACTCCCTCCTGTATTCTTTTGTTTAATACAATTTTTAAAGGTTACTTTCCATTTACAGTTATTACAAAATTATTGGCTATCTTCCCGGTGTTGTACAATACATCCTTGAGCCTGTCTTACACCCAGTAGTTTGTACCTCCCACCCCCTCACCCCCCCATAACCACTAGTTTGTTCTCTATATCTGTGGGTCTGCTTCTTTTTTGTTACAGTCACTAGTTTGTTGTATTTCTTAGATTCCACATACAAGTGATATCATGCCATATTTATCTTAAGATTTTTTTTTTTATTTATAATGTTAAATTATTTTCCCTTCTCTTCTTACCAAAAAGTTTAACCATTTCTAACTATGGTTAGAGTTGATGTCTCTTAGTCCCTCCTTAACTGTGACCGTCTCATTTTACATCTTTTAAACTCCCCGAATATATTTATACTGCATGTCCATTTTTTAATGTGAGACATTTTTTTACTTCTTTGCTTGTCCCGTAATCTTTTATCATGTGCTAGACATGGTGATGCTGCGTTATTGATCATCTGGATTTTGTTATCTTCCTTTACAGAATATTAAGTTTTTGTTCTGGTGGGTAATAATTTACTGACAAATCGGCTTCTTCCAGTTTTGACGTGGTTTTAGAGTTTGTGAAGGTGGGTCGAGAGTAAGTCGAGAGTAACCTCATAAAATGCGGCCCTTCTGGCGTCTCATCCAAATGCACAGTCTGGCTGAACTTCAGAGTCTCCTAGCACTACATGACCTTAGACACTCTCCATTTGGAAATGAAAATGGAGTAAATGCAGAGTCCCTTCGTGTTGCTCTTAAGTATTAACAGCCCAGCACTGCCTGTTGTCTGATGCCTGAAAATATATTTCCATATATTTTATCTAGTTTTATAGTCTTTACAGTGGGAGGCTAAGCCTGGTACCTGCTACTACGTCATGGTCCTTCATATTACATATTTTTATATATCTATGTTGAGGGTGTAAAAAAATATGTATAAAGGAAGTTTATGAGTATAAAGTTACCTTATTTTCATCTTTTTTGTTTTATAAAGATACTACGAGGCCAAAGCGTGACTACGAGGTGGATGGCAGAGACTATCACTTTGTCATTTCCAGAGAACAAATGGAGAAAGACATCCAAGAGCACAAGTTTATAGAAGCCGGCCAGTACAATGACAACTTGTATGGAACCAGTGTGCAGTCTGTGAGATTTGTAGCAGAAAGGGTATGTTCCCCAATCATCTTACGTCTCCCCTGAAGAAGGTTCCCAAGTGGCAAACTGCATTTTTTTGGTCATTACTCTTTCCTGATTTCAGTTGTAAATTTTGATTAAATATTCCTTTTAAGACCTCTAAGCAGAGAAAGAATCCCTTTAGAGCAAGATCATTAATCTTTATTCTAATCTCAATAAAGACTGACCTGGCGGGGAGAGGAGGAAAGGGAGCTTATAAACCTAAAGGCAATTAACAGCTTGAAGTTTATGGAGATTCACTTTGTCCTTGACTCACTTACCTTTGGCCACAACATTGAATTTACTTTAAAAACTTTGTCGCTCTTCGTTGTTTAGATCAGGGTCCTCAATTCTTTTTGTTAGCAGGAGTTAACTTTTTATCTCCCTGAAAACTCGAGATCCTCATGGTGGAGGGGTAGATAGATGGGGAGGACTGCCTGGCCTGTTGCTGGCAGATATTTTAACTCAGAGGAGGTGTAGATGCTGTGATTCCCCTCCTCCTGATAATTTCAAAGGCGTGGAAATGAGAAGAATGTTCAAGAGAGAATAGGATAGGAAAGCACTTCAGTGTACCTTTAAGATCTGCCTAAAGAAAGATCCTAATCTCCTATGAACACAGAGAACCAATTTCATAGAAGAAAAAAAAGAGTTAAGAGGCAATCATATTTGTTATATCAGTAATATTTGTTGGATTGACTTGATTTGACACAACCTTTTTCCCCCCTTTTAATGTATTGGTTAAAAAGATTAAACAAGAAATGTTCCTGTCTGTCTGAGAATACAGTAAGAAGGTGGGTCTGCTTTCTTCTCTCTGGAAAGTTGGCTTCTTTGAGCTATATCATACTGTTTCGAATCAGCTTCCCAGATAATGGCATCTTTTCTCGTGGACATAACCTTTGTTATCTCGAACTGTTCTGGCCAGTGAATAATCAAACTGCATTTAGACATTTTATATAACTGCTGCATTTCACAGATAGCAAACTTGGAATTTATTTAAGTGATAAAGGCTTGAGCCATCTTAGTGTGTTTCTCCTATAAAAGCTCAAGTACTCACTGGACTGTCTTCATTTTTACATGGATATTATGGATGAGTTTTTATCCCCTTTTATTGATTTAGGACTGTTTCTATTTGCATATGCTTTTTCTCTTCTTTTGTAAAGCTCTTTAGCCTCGGGATAATGAAGCCATTTCCCCCCAGGAGGCAGAATATGATGTGAGGCAAATGTGTCTGTTTTTCCAGAAATACTTTATAAAGCAGCTCCTTGCTCTGAGCACTCATTGCAGTAGAAACCAAGTTAAATGAGGTGTGCTATAGTGTAATAGGGTTTTTATTTGTTAAGAAACAAGATATTTACAGACACTATGCAAGCCTATCTCTCAGCATTTAAGATAAAGTATTTAAGGTAACTCTTTGTGTCTGTCCTTGCTTTATACTAGACTGAGCATATCGAAGGCAGGATACATATAAACACTCAGCAAATGTTTATGGGATTGTTCTAAACTCACATGATTACCATTCTTCCAGATTTATCTTTGGTCAGGGTGAGACAATGAGGTATCTATTTATTCCAACCAATAAGACTTGGGTTTGAGACTTTGGGCAAGTTAGTATTTTTAAGCCTTAGTCTTTTCTTCTGTAAAATGCAGTTGATAATATGTACCTCATAGGTAGGGAATTTCTTCTTTGACAATTTGGGAATTTCTTTTTGGCAGTTGTTTTCAGAGATGGTTTATGAGCGTTTCATGAGAGTGGACTCAGTCATATTACATATGGCTACACAGCTTCCTTGTGCAAAGCATCAGGTATTTATTTAAGGAAATAAAGTTAACAGAGATAACACAAGTAAAATATCTATCCCAGTGGCAGACACTTAGTAAAGGAGTAAGAAATATAAATTATTGCAAACATTTGGTTATGACCATGTATATCAACTATTATTTATGCTTTGCAGTGATTCTTTTTCAAAATTTGAAATCCAGTATCCTTTACCTCCCTCTAAAGCATAACTTTTTTTTTTTCTTTTGGTTTGATTATGATCGTTCTTCCTGGATTAACTCCATATTTTTCTTCTCTTTCTTCCAGGGCAAACACTGTATACTTGACGTATCAGGAAATGCTATCAAGCGGTTACAAGTTGCCCAGCTCTATCCCATTGCCATCTTCATTAAACCCAAGTCTCTGGAACCTCTGATGTAAGTGGAGGACAGTGGCGGCCTTCATCCAGCCCCCTGTTCCGTACGACAGAGCAAATTGTTAAGAGCTCTTTGTCATAAATGCTTACAAATGGGAACTGCCATTGTTGATTTTTTTTCAAGAATTCCCTTTTTTAATGATAGGTGAAAGTTCTTTTGAACCACTAGAGACATAATGTCAATAATTCCTTAAAATGTCTTCACTAATGTTTCTTGATTTTTCTTTTCATTTCACAAGTTGTTTTTGTGTGTGTGATATTTTCATTTTGTCTTGCTGTTTTGAAGGTAGGTTGGTTTGGTTTGTTTTTGTTTTATCTTGCTTTGCTTTCCAAATGATAGGAAGCAGTCATCTTTCAATTATCTCTTTTGAGAGCAATTCCACTAGTAAATTTTTTTAAATGTGTGGGTTTTCATAGAGGGAGCAAACAATATTTTAAACTCTTTCCATTGGCATTTCACGTTGTTATAGCATAGAATTCTCATGTTCCTTAATTAAAACCTCATGTTATGTAGACCACTATCCTTAACAGGGAGTTTTCTTAGTGGCCTGGCAGTAAAACATCTACAAACTTAACCAATAGCTCCAGACCTGTGCACGTTTATAAACAAGGGGAAAATGCATGACTTGGATTTTTTGGTTCTTTTTATCTTTAAGAGAACGTGTAAAATATCTTCCTGCAAAATTCAGTAAACAAAATGGGCAGATATTCATGGTCTGGCTGTAAAGTAACAGTATTTTTTGTGCCAATTTGATAGAAATTGGTGGCATTATTTTGTAGACCACTCTCATACAAAAGTGACGCTGCAGTAGCCATAAAAGTAGCAGAGCAAAAAGGCTGAGAGCAGGGACTTGAAAATTAATCAGGCTAGGTTTGGTTCTTTCCTTTGCCACTTGTTCAGTTATGTGAGAGCTCAGGCAATTTGCTTGACGTCTGTAAGATTTAGTTCCTCACCTCTAAACTAAGCACATTGATGATGCAGACCTCACAGAGCTAGTGTCAAGGTTAAACAGCATCTTGAATGTAGAGTTCTCCATATGGTCTTTGGCATATAATAAGCACTCACTAAATGGTAGCTATTATTACTATAAAAGATTTCAAGTTACTTTATTGTAAGAGGAATAAAACTTTTATCATTACAAACCATGTAAACAGTGCCATTCCCAAGAGGCCACAAGAGGTGACACCAGTGTGTTCATTGTAAGAGCTTTGCCCAAATATGCCTCCATCTGGGCCTCAAGACATCAGAGCATTTGACAGGGTTCAGAAGTGAACCACAAAGTACTGGAAAACAGTGTTTATGGAAGGACCAAAGAAAATGAAATCATTCATCCCAGGGGAGAAAGCAGTTACTTGTAGAGGATATTGACCAATTATTCGGCGCCCTCTCTAGAAGGAAGAAGCGACAGTAGCTGGAATTGCAGTCTAAGAGAATTAAGTTAAATACATAGTCGACCTCTAGGGAAATTGCCAGAGATATATCTTAAAAGCAGAATAGACTCCCATAAATAAAAGATGGACAAAGGTTCTTACCAGGATGAAAAAATAAAGTCAGGAGGTCACTCTTAGTACCTTCTGCCCCATGAATTTAGGTATTAAATTATATCATAAAGAGCTTTGCCCACAGCTAGCACTGTGGAAAACTATGTGTTGAAGATAAAATAATGGTTGTTGATAGTATTATCCCTAATGGTACATATTAAATTCCTCCTCATGTAAGCTACTGTTTTGGGCCTTGAGCAAAGTGAATTAAGCAACCACAAATTTCCAAGCGTAAAAGTGATTTATAATCTGAGAAGGGCCTCATAAATATTATTAGTACTGCTAACATTAATAAGAAGAATAGAAATATGGCCCCCACCTCCTGGGAACAGCATCTTAAAGGCCCGTTTCAGAAATAGAAAAATAAGTTTTCACATCATAAACATGCAGTGGGATAAATGGCTTCCCGGGGAAGGGAGGCCTGAGGGAGAAGCAGCAGCTGCGTGTTTGGTTCAGGGCAACACTGGGGGATGTTCCCATCTGGTGCCCAGTAGGAGAAGGTCTACTGCTTTCCACAACTATGAGATGACTTATTTAGTTTTGCCTTAGGGCCCTGTCACGGCCACGTATCAGCAAGGAAAATTAAACCTGCTGAAGGCTGGACTCCGCAATGAGACAGTGACTCTGACATCATTTGCTGCAGCCGTATGCTTAGTGCCGTAACGGTGACGTTCAAACCAATGTGATCTTATTAGGAAATGCTAGATGCTTACTTTCTAGCTCACTCTTTCTCTGAGGGTTTTACTTCAGGAGCAAAGCTGGCATGAATTGCCCATTCCTCAGGGAGGGGTGAATGCTAGGTCACCTGGAACAAAAGCATGGCAGCTGTCACATTTAGGCACTGATACATCATCACACACATTATTCTCAAGTGCCTCATCCACATCAAACCACAGCACTTACTAGCACATACGTAGCTGACTCTTCAGAGGAGCGTAAAATCAAGGGCGTGTATGAAAGAGGTGTCTGTTTACATTGTACCGCCATGTGACTTCTATTCCCCACCCCCATCCCATGGCAATAAGAAGCTTTCCTGTGGCTCTCCACACTTCCACCCCAATCTGCTTTTACCTTCTTGCTCCCATGATGGCCTGTGTTTACTTCTGTTTTCAGCTGTATCATAATTATGTTTGTCTAGCTCTCCAGTCATTCATTGATTCATTTCTTCATTCACTTATTCATTCAATAAGTTAAGTGTTGACTCAGCTCCATGCCACATGCTAGTGAACAAGCCATGGTCTCCGCCCTCAAAGAACGAGCAGATTGGGCAGGGAGACAAAACAAGTTCATGCATTAGAGGATAAAATCCTAAATTCAGTACTGCTACAATAAATGCAAAGGGAATTCAGAGAAGACAGACCCAGTATGGGCCGGAGAAGTCAAAGAAGATCCAGGACTGCATGATTTCTTGACATCTGGAGCAAAACACTTTCTTTCTGTGAGAAGGTACCTTGGTTTAGCCCAGCATCTCCTGCCACCCCAGAGTGACAGCCACTCAAAGCTTCTAGGGCTAG
Source organism: Eschrichtius robustus (assembly GCF_028021215.1). NCBI lineage: Eukaryota > Metazoa > Chordata > Mammalia > Artiodactyla > Eschrichtiidae > Eschrichtius > Eschrichtius robustus. The sequence continues at coordinate 52,247,417 of NC_090834.1, forward strand.
TGCTGTTTAGGAAGAGAATTATAGATACCATCCCTCAGTTGAAGATGAGTTGATTTCAACAACAAGACTTCAGGAAACTCCCACTTCTGTGTATTGGCAGCCATCAACATCAAGTCCAGAATTGTGTTAGTGTCAGACTTCAGTTTTGTTTTGTGTTTTTCTAAATAAGGGCCTCTTTTGAAAGAAAGTCTTGGTGTACTGGAAAGTCTATTTCACTAAAAACTGGTTTCAAAAAAAAAACACAAAACTTTGAGTTCTTACATCAAATCCACTCTTTTACCTTAGGCAAGTCCCTTTACTACTTCTGACCTCAGTTACTTGCTCTGAAAAAGGAATTAACCTGAGACTACATGCTCCAGACCCAGATGTCTGGCTTCCTAAAGTGACATGCTAAGGCAGCAATGCCTTCAAAATTCTGCCTGCACCTGCGATGCATCCCGATGGACCAACCGAACTGTCTTTGCTCTTGGCTGAACTTTTATCAGTGCAGTCACACTGGTATTCTTATGATGATCAGAGGCAATGATTGTCAATCTTTGATTAAGAAAAACTGGGAAGATAAAATAATTCTTACTTAACAAGTACAGTTTGGTTGGCAAAAAATGTTAACACCTAGAGGACATGGGAGGATAAAGCTGACACTGGTTGGGAACCAATAGATTAGGTTATTCTCCCTTTTCCTCCCTCCTCAATTTGTCCTTGAGACTAGATTGAATTTAAATAATCTTACGATTGATTAAGCAGCACTAACATACAGTTAATGATACACCAATGGTTGACAGACTAACAGAAAGAAGGACAGAGAATGCCCAGCATAATTCCTTTACAGCCCGTTCTTCTATCCGAACAAAAATAAACAAAATAAGCATCGGAGATTCCTTCTTGCCAAGCTCCTCTCTCTGGCTCACTATTTGATATGACTTGCTTAGAGTCTGTTTGAAAATATTTTGGTCCCAGCGCTTTTGATTGTTCCATTCTCTCTGTATCTTTAATTCAAGCCATCTTTAGCAGCTCCTTGAAATTCCATTGATTATAAAAACAGAGGAAGTTCAGGGCTCTTGTTGCTATAGGCATGCCTCACCGTTTGCAGAAGTTGAGCCGCGCAAGCTACAGAATGCTTTTTCGGCCTGAAAGATACACACGCCTGAGGGGCCTGTCACATTTTCTATCATTCGTTGGAAGCACTGTCTCTTTCTCCACTCCACGTGTCTCCTGCCCACATTGAAGATGAACAGCAGCCCTCGGGGAGGATGGAAGAGTCGAGAGATCAAAGCTTTCTGCGAGGTCAGGACCTGAGAACAGTCAAGTCTTGTTCTCTTAGATATAATGAGCTCCGAAAGGCTGTGATGTGTCTTCCCTTCTCTCCATCTCCTCTCCTCTCCTCCCTCTGGCCACCCCAGAAGATTGCGTTCAATTCTACATCCCATGTTTAAAAGAGGTTGAGATAGATGAGAACAAAGTCCAAGGAAAGGTGGCCAGGAAGGTTAGGATTTGGAAATTATATCCAATGAGAGAATAGATGAAGGAAGCGGGACAGTTTTTTCTGGAAGAGCGGAAGCCTCGAGGGACACATCAGCACTTGACTTAAAGACCCGAGGGCCTGACATGGAGGAAGGAGGTTCAGTCCTACTCTGCGGGGCTGCAGAGGACAGAACCAGTGACTGGAAATCATGACAGGACAGATTCTGCTTCAGTCCCATGTGGGACCAAGAGACTGCCCTCTGAGAGAGTGAGCCCCCTGGGAGGGAGTCCTTGTGGCTGAAAATATTCCAGCAAAGAGGCGTCCCGATGAGGACCAGGAGACTGCTGTAAGATTACACTAGGCTTCCTGCAGGACTCATTTTTGCCATGCATTGTAGTTTTTCAGGATTTGGTATGTTCCCTTTGTGTTCTGATAGCAAACTCTCATTTTCCCAGGGAGATGAATAAGCGTTTAACAGAGGAACAAGCCAAGAAAACCTATGACCGTGCAATTAAGCTAGAACAAGAATTTGGAGAATATTTTACAGGTAAAACTTCATTTACATTTGTGCTGTGAGAAAGGAGGTAAATTGTCTGACATTTGGCATAGAGAGGGCTCTGGGCCTGGTGTACCTGGGCCCTAAGACGTTCCTGCTAAAAACCCCTTATTTCCTTCTACTTCTCCCATTTGATCCAAAACTCTGGTTTCTTTCTTCTCTGGATTCAGCTTCCAGGTTCCCACTGGCCCTACTCGAAACCATGAGTGGCAAATGCCACTGAGCTATCTCCTGCTATTAAGGAGATTTTAAGCATTAATACCTCATTCAGCTTCTTTCCCTGAGATCATCAGAAAATTTGAAAAAGAAACTTTTAAGGCTCAAAATGTGTACCGTCCAAAGCAGTTACTCTTGGGAAGCAAGCCCAGGGCCTCTGTCCTCTGCTTCAGGGACCTATGGGTCTGTCTCCCCATTAGCAGCACTTGAAGAAAATGTTGAAACACCTCCTGTGTTTCAATTAATTCCATGTCAAGTCTCAATGCAAACGTTTTTTTTTTTTCTTTTTAAATATTTCCTTGGAAACATGAATTTGGGGGGATATTTTGTCCTGGGTATCACGTCCTGAGTTCTTTATCCTTAACATGCTTTCATGAAACACTGATCAGATCCAAAGAGCAATCAAACTTTATGGAATTTGCCTTACCACTGATGGTTTAAAAACAAGAACTTTTCTCCTGAGTTACCTTGCAAGAAGTTTGGTGTTTTCTTTTTTCTCTCATTCAGAATATGAAAATGCCACGGGCTTAGCAGTTTGCAAATATGTTGAATTGGGTAAATCTTAAGTAAAATTTTGGTTAATAACAAAGATATGAGTTATGTTTCATCCTAAAAGAACATGCAAGATGTTCTTTTAAATCAAAATAATGTACATTTTGACCAGTGGTTTATATTCAGGAATAAAATATCATAATCAATACATTCTGAGGATTGTTTGTGCAGATCTAAACCATGTTTCAGTCACAATTTATTTTTAAGCCCTAGTGTCATACGGATAGTACTGATGTGTTTGGGATATCTATCTACAAGATAGCTGCTGTTCAAAGGAGATAATAAAATGTATTTAAATCTACTGTAAGTGACTTGGTGTTTTAGGTAATACACAGTTTGTTTGTTTCCTCCTATTTTTATGTTTTTTACTAGTTGCCCATAAGGTGTTCTCACTACAAACAGCCCTGTAAGGTAAAATCTCAATTTACCAGATTACTTGGAGAATGAATGGGGTTTTCTTTTAAAGGTTTTGGGGGTTGAGGAGATTAAAGTTTCTTCTAAAATCTTTATTATTTCCTCTGTGTCTAAAATATTTGAATTTCTACCCCTTACAAAATAAGTACAGTACGGAGAATATAAGTCTGGCTCTCTTTGATAACAGGGAGCTCTCAATCTGAAAATTGATCAATGCCTAGCTCAGTGCCTGGCCCAGAGTACACACCCATAAAATTTAAGTAAATGAGTGATTCATTATGCAGAACTGCAGAGCGACATGTAGAAAGTAGGAAGACCATGGTGCATTTATTACCAATCTAGGACATGCCTTGTAAGGATTTTTTAAAATCATTGTTGTGACTTTGCTTAAGTGAATTTCTGCTTTTCTTACTAATAAAAAGTAATATTAAGCTTCCCGATGAGTTTGTCTGTCACTATTTGAGCTTCTGCTGAGTGATTGATGGTTGTTCTTCACCAGCCAGCAAGTGATTCCTAACTCCAGTGTGTTTGCTTTTGTTCTAGCTATTGTCCAAGGTGACACCTTAGAAGATATCTATAACCAATGCAAGCTTGTTATTGAAGAGCAATCTGGGCCTTTCATCTGGATTCCCTCAAAGGAGAAGTTATAAATTAGCCACTGCACCTCCAACAATGACAGAAGAGCATTTAGAAGAACAAAATATATATAATATACTACTTGGAGGCTTTTATGTTTCTGTTGCATTTATGTTTTTGCAGTCAATGTGAATTCTTATGAATGTACAACACAAACTGTGTGAAGCCATGAAGGAGAAGGAGGGGCCAAAGGGTGGGACAGAAAAGACATTGCAGTACGCGGGAAGGCTTTGGTTTGCTCAGAGTGCCGGGGGTAGGGACGAACCTCTGACGGGCTTTGTGCCCAAGAGATGGGCAGCCTCCTCACCCAGCAGATGTCCAGAGCTGATTTAGCTGCTGAGCTCCCTGTGTTTTTTGCTTTAAAGAAAAGTTGCCAGCACTTGAACTTCACCAACCTTCCCGTTACCCACATCTGTAATTGGTACACTTCGAATTTTATAACTATGCACCTCCTTTGATTTCTTAACAAGCAAAAGAAAGAACGAAGGAAAAAAAAGAAAGGAGTCCCTTTGGAGATGGCATAATATCAGGGAAGGATAAGTGTGTAGTTTCTTTTCCTGGCATCTGCAAAGACGAGCATTTCATAAAATTTGCGAGTGTGTGGAGGACTGACCTCACTGAGAGGAGGGGATTCCACCTGGGGTTAGCTTTATGATTGTTTATCGTCTATTTTGCCATTTATAAACTTAAAGAAGGCACTAAAGATGAGAATAATTTATATAATAAAAATATATTAAATGTATAGAAATGAATTTCTATAGGTTAAAGAAGTTTTGTGAAATATTTTGTAAAGATTAATTAATTGAAAGACTAAATGTATGCAGTATCCGCAGATGATCCAATTCAAAAACAGAAAGCTGCACTCTCCCTTTTGTTGCCAATGATCCACTGAGAGCATCTGAGTTCCTTCTGAAGCCTGACAAAGACTTCTCCCTCACTTACCTCCCATGATCTCCCTTCCACATTAGTGATACACTCCCATGGAGCACATCCCTTAATGAGTTACCCTCATGAATATTTTTGGAGGACATTTGGTTAATGCATTTTTTTAAGCTGATGGCTTTCAGAGACAAACTCATGCAAATGATGTAAAGGGAAGTTTTTGCTTTTGCTTTTCTCTTGTTAAACAACCTGGGCCTGCCATGCAAATAGTTGAATAATGTTGTTCCTAGTTAACTTACAAATACAGTTCTTAAAGGATCATTTAGTATTTTGGCCATCATGAATAATTAGGACTTTTTTTTTTTGTCTGTTTCACAAGTAACTGAGGGTTTTGTAATAGCCAGAGAAGGTATAGAGCCATGGAGAGATCTGTCCCAAGATGCACTATTTCTCTGAGGAAGAGAGAGAGAAGGGAAGCATCTGGTTGCGGGGGGTGAGGGGTGCAGACTCTTGTTTCTGTGTACCGGACAAAGAGATAGAACCATCAGGAAAGACCATTAATGACTTTGAGCTCAACCAACTGAACTGCCTTTCTTGGGGGCTGCACCTGGACCAAGTTTATTTTTTAGCAATTATAATAATGATGATTTATAAAAAGAAACCTCCCGAAGCCTATATCCCACTTTAGAGCCAATGGTGACATCAGCATTGCTTGTGCCCAGGGTGTTTAGAGAGAGACTTTTCAGTGATCTCAATAACTACTCAACTCTGGGTTGTATACGTGCCCAAACTAAGCCCCATCGCCTTATCTCTGGGGTACATCCAGACCTGGCAGGGATTCTGCCACACTGTGCAGCAAACCAGCATGCAGGCTGGGATGGGAGAGCAAGAGACAGCCATCAGCAGTGATGGGGCTTCTTCACAGTAAGAACATCAGAGCTCAGAATGAGGGTCTCTTTCCAAAAGCAAGCATTATTTGTCTTACACTAAAATACCACTGTCTGCCTGGCTGCAGTCACTAAAACAAACACAAAAATGCAAAATCATGCATCTACCTATAGTCTTGAGGCTACCTTTACCAATGGAAGGGCTAGCAGTGCATTCTTCCCTCTGATGAAAGTTAAATTTCCCAAGACTTCTTGGAGTGCTCAAAATGTCAAAAATGTGTCCATGTCTGCAATTCGCCAGTTTCAGGTCAAGGCCTGCTTTCATCAATCTTGCTCCCAGAAGTTTTCTGCCACCAGAATGCCATTCCTGATCCCAGCTCTACTTTTAGGCCACCATGATAACTTCTTTGGTTTCTCAACTAAGCATGCAACCATTTATTTAAAGGACTGTCATTAATGAATAGATGTTTCCACGGGTCATGTGATGTGCTTTCCATTTAATATTAAGTATTGCTGTGGCTGAGTACAATCAAATTGAACCACCAACCCTTGGTTTTGTAGTAATATAATTATTTATTTTCCTAGTGTAGATGCTTCTGATTAGAATTGGCATTTGCACTGATTTTTTTATGTAGATTTATATAAATATATATATACATATATATTTGCTTGAAGAATCACCAAGCCAATTGGTGAGAGGGTCTTTTCCTGTAGAATTTACACCTCCATTTGTTGTGTTGTCTTGCGCTTCCCAATGTTGAGGTCTCTACGGCTCCAGTGAACCAGTGTGTTTTGCAGCAAATCTGACGACTTGTGTGGAAATGGCGTGAAAGTTACCCAGATTACAACTGGTGCAAATGCACTCGGAGCCTGGGGCCAGACTGGTGCTAACACTGCAAACTTTGTCGAGAGCTCTCTCCAATCTGAAGGCTTGCTGGGGGCGCAACGTCACCTTCACATGCTGGGCCCTTTCGGAAAAGTGCCAGATCGTGTCACTGGTGCTATTTTTCATGCTCTGGTACAATGTGTAGCACCACGGGGGTCTCAGCTTTACCAAAATCAAAATCCCATTTGTCAGCTAATTGCAGGGGCATTTGTTTTTTTTGCTCTCCTCCCACAGGATTTGTTGGCCACTTCTTTGCAGGCTTTTTCTCCCAGCTCTAAGCTTTTGGGTTGGCTCTGTTGAGTGCACCCATCTTTACGAAGCCTGCACTCAGGTGCCTGTGAGCTGTCTTAGATCCTACTGCCAGCCCTTCAGGACTCCGAGCCAGGGAAAAGCTCCCCACTCCTATGGCTCTTGCCTCTTTTTTCTTCTCATTCTTTCCCTCTGCTCTTCTCCTCCTAGTTCTGTCTCATTCCAGGCTCTCTTTTGTGTACCTCTCCTTTTATCCTTCCATCCCGTCTTCTCTGAGTTGTTGGCTTTCTCCTGCATTCCTTCTTTACTCCCTCCCCTTTGATCCCCAATCTCTTTGTCCATCTCTCCTTTAGTCTCAGTCTCTCCCCTTCCTCTTCTTCCTCTTTCTCCACCTTTCCTGTCCTTTCTCATCTCACATCTCTGATCATCTCCTCTCCCATAACCCACTCCTTAGTATTTCTGTCCTATAAGGGCTCATGGCTGATTCAGACAGCAAGTCCATACACTGGACTAATGACACAAATTCTTTGGGTCACCGTTTCACCTAGGCAGCCCAGAAAGCAAAGCTGAGCGCGAATGAGGTCCTGCACTGGAGCCAGCTCCGTCACGCCTCACTGAGCCAGCCTGCACCGCTGCCCTGGCAGTGACGATGCACGTGCTCTGGGCCCTGCCGGCACCTGGGCGCCTCTCTGCCTGAAGCCTGGTCCAAAGTGAGCCCACTCCCAGCACCATCCCACGGCTCTGAGGACACTTCCTTTCAATAAAGGCAGACTCTGGCCCCAGCAATTACTCTGACACCAAACCTCTTCCTTCTCATGGAAGCCATGCCATCACCTTGGTTTGGAGAGAGAGACTTTTTCTCCATTCATAAGCTTTCTTTTTCCTATTTTCATGTGAAGCTCCCTCTGCTTTTCAGCTGGTGATTGCTCTGGTGAGATTGAATGGACTTGCTGGTGAAATTACATCTCTTTTTTCCTGTCTTGGTCCTGCCTAAATTCCTACAAAAAAATTTAAGTCAAAGACTCAGGCTAGTTCCTAAGTTTATCATAGTAATCTGTCACTCCTAAGAGGACAAAAAGGGGACATTTCCCTTAGAGTATGTGGAGTACCTCCTATGACAACTGATTTGAAAGAGGACTCCCTACAGAATTCTGTGGATATACATTTTACTTCTCTGTACGTATGGTATATGTGGTATGTCTATCATGTATACACATACTACATTGGGTACAAATGAATGTGGATGGAAACCCACACACACACTTTAGTCTGTAAATATTCTTCCTCACTGAAAACTGTGCTTCAGAAATCATTTCTTGTACAGCTGTGCAGTTTCTTGTAGCAGCTGAGGATAAGCTAAGACAGGTGAATGAGTTAGACAAAGATCATCTAAAAGACAGAATGCAGAAGCTCCCTAGCAACTCATGACGACAGACAACCAAATGACAAGGTTGACTCCCAATGAGATGGCAAACTTTTCTCTCCTTTTTGAATCTGTGTTTCCTAAATGTGTCTTAACTTCTGAGTGCACCAGGCTGTATGCGTGAGATCCTTTCGATATGACAGTTTTGTGCTTCTCTCTGACAGGATGCGTCTCCATCGAGCTGTAGTGCCGCATGGGAGGGAGGGAAACATACTCCTTGCCTGGGCTGGAGTTTACAGAGACACTGCACAGCTTACACTCCTGTTAAGTGTAAATATTCGACACTTCCATTCCATTTGTGTAAAAAATAAAGCACACACGATTATAAAATCAAGATGTATATTTCATACTCAGTGTGTCTTTGCATATTTATTGCGTTTCCAGTTGTCAGCGGTGGCCCCATTGTAAAAATGCTTGATAGAGTGTTTATAAACATGTCATGGTTTTATTATAAGATATAAATATTAAAACATTTTATACTTTATAGCAAATTATTTTCTCCCAAAGCATAATTTGTCTTATTTCATGAAGAATAGAATCATTCATTTCTATTTTTATCAGACTTGTCTGATTTTAGAGCTAAAGTGTAGTTAGACTAGATTTGCTCTGAGAAATATTGGCACTGCCTAGAGCAGCTGAAAGTGCTGCTTTTGAATATTTTTAAATATTTGATTGCCATCTTGCCTACTTTTAATCAGGATTTTGCCAAGGGTGAACAAGGTATTAAATGATAGGTATTTTGGGTTTTTTTTTTTAATTTATTTTATCTATTTATTTTTGGCTGCGTTGGGTCTTCGTTGCTGCATGCGGGCTTTCTCTAGTTGCAGCGAACGAGGGCTACTCTTCGTTGCAGTGCTCAGGCTTCTCATTGCGGTGGCTTCCCTTGTCGTGGAGCACAGGCTTTAGGCGTGCAGGCTCAGTAGTTGTGGCACGCGGGCTCAGTAGCTGTGGTGCACGGGCTTAGTTGCTCCACGGCATGTGGGATCTTCCCGGACCAGGGATCGAACCCGTGTCCCCTGCATTGGCAGGCGGATTCTTAACCACTGCGCCACCAGGGAAGCCCAAATGATAGGTTTTTTAAAGACCCTCACATCTAGCTGAAAAAAAAAATCAATTCTCCAGTTTCAAAATTGGGAGATTCCAGAAGGTCCTAAGAATAGAAATAGTTTTTTCTTGTCTGATACTAATGATGCAAAGAAAGGCATAAATGGGAAAGAAGGTGTCAATTTTCCATATGTACTGGGGCCAAAAAACATACCAGCTCAAAAGAGCTGAGCATACCACAAATGTCAGGCTTGAAAACCTGAATCTGCCAGATGATTCTTCCTTCCCGGTTAAACATATTCCTTGTCATGTAGACATTCAGACAGCACAGGTCTGACTGCTGGGGGACCAAAACAAATTCCTCCCGTGGAAAGGGTGAAATTTCACCATTGAAGTGATCACTTTGAAGTACGTTTTGCTTCACGATAAACTATCACATAATTGGATCAGCCACTGGGGAAGCCAGACTTGTTGGTCATACCACCCTGGCCAGCACAGTGCGCTGGCAGGAGTCTCCACCAGCTGCCCTGCCTCTGTCCATGGTCCTTGGTGGCAGTGAGCCGAGCAGATCAGAGGCAGCAGAAGGCATTGACTGAGGCTGCAAGCCCAATGCAGGCCTCACATTCCAACTGTTATTCAATTTTTAACATTTGCACAGTCTTCTCAGGTTTAATATTAGTGGTAACACTACACAAAAAGCCAGATTCACTCAATAATGGGTGTGTTTATTCAGGGGGGAAAAAAGCTAGAAGAGCTTTTGACTTTTCTTTGGGTCCTAATTCGTTTCTTTGTAACAATTTTTAAAACACAATCATTCTGGAAGTCTCAAAAGTTAGAAATGACTGCACATCTTTGAACCTAAGAGGGCCTAGCTACGCAACCATGGACGTTTTGTAGATACTCTGAGACTAAACATCCAGCGACAGAATTTAAAAGCCTCAGTGGGGCGGGCACAAAGATAAGGAACATTTGTAGAGGGGCCACCAGCTTTCTCGGCACAAACCAGACCCAGAGTCTCTGAAGTTGTCAGGGGACAATGTCTTCTACGCCCCAGGACTGCTGAGTCTCATAACCCCGGTCGTTGTGCTCTGTGACTCACCTTTCCCTTCGGGACATCTCAGGAGGCACTATTGCAATCATGAAACTGATCCTTTCCCCCTTCCAATGTTACAGCCGTTGTCAAGTCCAGACCTTGTCCCTAATCCCCCTTAGCACAGTTGGGACAAAGCTGGAATACTTAGGCAAACTTTGCTAAAGATTGGCTATAACAAAAGGGAAATAACAGATAACTTGATTTATGGGATGGGCTTAGTGCCCAACACCTGGCCACCCGCCATGTGACACAGGGCCATTTTCTCCCACCTCCCAGGGGTCCCTCAGGCACAGCTGGACCTGAGGTCAAAACCTTTACTAGATTGTAGCCCGCTTGAGAGACACGGAATCCATGCCTGACTCAGCACTGCTTTCCCACGATGTCAGCTACCGGTGAAAAGTGCCTGCACTCTCCATCCCCTTTGCTCCCACGTGCTGGAATACAAATAGGATTGAATCACGGTGGTTAACTTTGATTCCTCTTTCACTGTAAGATCGCCTTAGATGCAGATTCTGATGCAGGAGGTGTGGGGAGGAGCCAAGAGCCCACATTTCTAACAAGCTCCCAGGTGATACTGACACTGGAGTCACCAGGCTCTAATTCAGTCTAATTTTTCACACTGCTAGTGACCACCCACCAGTGGGTCATAAACCAGCACTTTTTTTTCAATGAAATAGAAACTCTAGAGTGCCTCACGTGTAGTAAGGATGAATATTGTTTCATGTTGTGTCAGGTGTACAATGTATTTCTTACTGTCAATCACAGTCACACGTTGAGAAACAGTGCCATGACCCGCACTCAGCCAGCTCCCAGGGGCCTCCTCTCCTCCTGAAGATGGGGTGCCACCACGGAGAACCACTAGTCCTTTTCTCTGCCACCTCCTAGCTTTTCCTCACTGGTCCTAGTTTCAGAGCCACACAAACCAATGCATAGAACCTCTTCACCCACCTGAGACAGAGAGTGAAATTGGAAACATCCACCTAAACCTACTAAAAAATGACCACTATCTAAGTCAAGGCCCTAAATCGGAGTAAAGAAACTGAAGAACTGATGGCTTTTTCCAAATGTGAACATACACCTTTTCTGTTTCCAAAGCCCTGGTCCACATCCTTCATGAGAGAAATCTAAATCTTGAATTTAATTTTTCAGTCTTTTATTTGATTGTTTTTAAGATTCTAGGTAAAGCAACTATTCTCCAATAAAAATTAATTTAAAAATTTTTAAAACAAGATTGTATGGGCTTCCCTGGTGGCGCAGTGGTTAAGAACCCACCTGCCAGTGCAGGGGACATGGGTTCGAGCCCTGGTCCGGGAAGATCCCACATGCCGTGGAGCAACTAAGCCCATGCACCACAACTACTGAGCCTGCGCTCTAGAGCCACGAGCCACAACTACTGAAGCCCACGCGCCTAGAGCCCGTGCTCCGCAACAAGAGAAGCCGCCTCAAGGAGAAGCCCGCGCACCACAGTGAAGATTAGCCCCCGCTTGCCTCAACTAGAGAAAAGCCCGCACACAGCAACGAAGACCCAACGCAGCCAAAAATAAAATAAATAAATTTTTAAAAAATAAAAAATAAAAACATAACATTGTAAAGCAACTATACTCCAATAAAAATTAATTTAAAATCTTTTTAAATTTTTTTTTAATCTAGGTAAAATTAACATGGCCTGATGACCTGTGGCTCAGATACTGTGTTTCTTAATCCTTTTTCTTTACCAAAATAATCCCTTTTTTTTGCTTAAAATAATTCCCGCCAATAGGATTTAAAATTTTGAAGTATTCTTGCAGATGAGGGAAAAAAAAAACTTAAATGACAAGTGACTTACAACATGCTTCACAACTAACACCAACACATCAGTAGAACATCACTGATCTAAACTATTCAAAGCCAGAAAAGCAAGGCCTGAGAGAGACACCAGGTCTCTTCTACCTTCCTAAGCCCTGTCCTGTCTTCCTGGTTCTGGTTCCTCTTCTTGTCTGGACAATTGACTCAGGTACCATCTGCTCTTCCAGGCTTCAAAAGGAGGATCTGTCTGTGCAGAATACAGCACACAGAAAGTTAATGTTCAAATAAGGAGACAAGCACACAGCACAGGCTTCATTTCATCAAAATACAATTGACTCTTTTTCCATCTGAAAGGAGAAGGGAAGAAAAATACTTTATTTTCAGGGGGACATTAAAATTTTCAAATTCCTTGAGGCTCTAGATAGCCAATTAGAATTAACTATTCCTTAGTAACAGAATTAGAGTTCCTCAGAGAGAACAGTTGATTTCTATTCAACAAAAATGTAAAACTAACAAGGTAAGAGGTTGAATCTGATGGGATTCAGGGCAAGCTGCCCGAGATGTGCCACTCTGCACGCAGATTATTTTGAGCTGAAAACAAGCAAGGCCTAAAAGACTCAGGAAGAACTTTTGAACTTTCCCCTGACTGCCTAAAAGATATCTAAGATAGATAATTTAAGATAGGCCTGTTCCCGGAAGACGCTATCACCATAAATAACTTATGAACTAGGTGTGATAGACAGAGAGGAACCTAGCAAGGCCCTTTGATCAAAGTCCTCTCTGTGGCCACTGCCTCTGGATAACCCAGCAAACATTTATTTACCAAACACTAACTCTTTTCATCTTCCTGTGAATTACCTTACTTCCCTTTGAAGTCCCAGACCCCTATATCCTTCTCCTTAAGTCCAAAATGACGTATATGCCTTGTCTTGCCTTACTGTCTTTGGAATCCTCCATGTTTTTGTGAATTCCCCATGTGTAGGTGATACAATTTGATTTTCTCCTGTTCATCTGCCTTACGGTCCTTTTAATTATTCAATTCAACCAGCCAAAAGGCACCAGAGGGCTTGGTGGGGGAGGGAGGAAGTGTCCCCTTCCCCACAGATCCTAATTGGATTGTTTGATTTTTCATGGGCCACTCCTGTTTCTTGACTATTCTTAGTAACCTTTCAGCAGAAATACTGTGTGCGACGTGCTCCCTCATCTAGCAGGTCTGGTATGAATAACCCCCCAGTGAAGGAAGTCTCTCCCTTTGGTCTTTCCAAGCCAACTTCTTTTTATAATATTACTCATTCTAATTGACTACAGCCACCAAATCTGGCTTCAAATCCACAGTCCTTTTCCTTAACAACTGGTGGTTTGATTTTGACTACCTGAAATTCTTCAGGGTATAAAGTAATAAGAATATAGGCCATGTTTTAAACCTGGGGTCAGTCAACATTAAAATCTGGAGTATTTAAGTGAACATTTCAGGCAAGGAAGAGCTAACAGTTGCTTAATTTAAAATGCCCCACAAGAAAAATGTTTGCAAAGAAGCTGGCATTTTTTATTATTTATTTATCTTGCCATCATTCCTTACACGTTTGGTCGGCAAACAATAACCACCTGCTTGGAGCCAGGCTCTATTTAGACACTGGAATAAAAAACAAATGCACAGGGCACAACCTATCTTCTAAAGGAATGCAGGCCTAGAAGCAGAGACATTTTTAAAAAGAGAGGGAGAGAGAATTAAAACACAGAAGCTCTAAAACAGACCAGTGAGTGCAGAAAGACTTTGGGAGAGAGATCTTGACATCTAGGAGTCAAACGTACACCTGCTCACGATTTGCCCTGTTGGTCACACCCTGGGAAGAACCTTTATGTCAAAATTGGGACTCTTCACTAGCATTCCTGAATCTGTCAACCCCCAGATATTTCATCCTGTGGTGTAAACCCTGAGAGTTGTTTATTTTTTAACTGTAATGCAAATGCCTAATATTAAGCTTTTGATTACCCAGGCATCCACTTCAAACTCTGCTATCTCCAATAAACACACTGCCAGCGACTCAATGAGAAGAAGAGCCAGGCCGTCTACCCCTGAAGTTTCCTTCATTTTAGACTTCTCTGGCTGACTCTGATAACTAACCCTTTGACTGCTTGTTTTTCCCTTTCCTCACTCTAATTCGGGCTCTTTTGTATTAAATTCACCAATAAAGAGTGAACCTGCGAAACCCTAGCTCTCCCCACCCTCGACTCCAATAAAAGCAGAACGCCAGGTTCTCTCTCTTTGCCCCCCTCCCCCCCTGCTCTCTCCCTCTCCCCATCGCCACACCCCACATCCACAGCCTCACTGTGTGGCCCCAGGCATGCCATGTGTCTTCCAGGATCTGTGAGTAAGAAATCTTGTCCTTTCAATGGGGTTATTGCTAAGGGTGTTTTCCAATCACAGTAAAAACCACAAGGGCCAGTCCAATCACAGCATTGGCTCTGGAAAGGGAGACATCTGTTGGGGCTCCCCGTGAGCCCAGGTGAGTGCCCAGAGGCATTTCAAGCCAACAGTATCACTATCCACAGGCTGAGATGCACACAAAACACTTCCCCATCCAATCACATTGGCTACCTGATTGGCTTACCTGTATCCAGTTAAGACGACAATTAGCACAGGCTAGCTGGCCAGGTGGGTGACGAGGGCCAGGTAAGATTAGTGTGAGATATGGAGGCTGGTATTCCAGAACTGGTATGCCTAATAGGTGGCAAGAATTTCAGGAAGCAAGAAACAACTTGGACAAGTAGTCAAGACGTAGGACAATCCCCACGCTCATCAGGGAAATCTGTAGAGATGGAGAGCTTCCGTTTTCTTTGTAACACTGAGTATTTGAGGCATCAAAGACCTGCTTCAAAGTAAAATGGTGTAATGAGGGCTTCTTTTCTGTTACTACAATTTGGGGCATTAAAACACTTTCCTTAGAACCACATGCAAGGTTTTATTCCCTTGGAAGTGGTAGTTTCCTGGCCTGGAGACTTAATCAAAAACATTCTATAAAAACTAAAAGCAAGTTAAACTCAACTTTTTTAAAAAAAGAGTAAATATGCAGCCTAAACCTATGAGATAAATAAGTCCTGTTTCTGCTATTACCTTCTTTTTTTTTTTTTTTCAGATTTGCATGATTATTTTAATGTTATCACAGGATACAAACACCCAGAAACTCGAATCAGAATGCTTGTTTCTCATAGCTGCAAGTGAAACCAAGCAGCACCCTTTGGGGTCCTCCTGGGCACAAAAGCCTTTCCAGGTTCTCCATTTCTTATTTGCAGGATAAAGTCTTCAGCCTCCTAGACCTTCCCTGAGTTCCAAAGTGCAGATCCAAACAGCTACTAATCAGGGAAATATGGAATGCAGAAACAAAGGAGGAACAGTCAAGAAACCATAGTGCAGGGCTTCCCTGGTGGTGCAGTGGTTGAGAATCTGCCTGCTAATGCAGGGGACACGGGTTCGAGCCCTGGTCTGGGAAGATCCCACATGTCGCGGAGCAACTAGGCCCGTGAGCCACAACTACTGAGCCTGCGCGTCTGGAGCCTGTGCTCCGCAACAAGAGAGGCCACGATAGTGAGAGGCCCGCGCACTGCAATGAAGAGTGGCCCCCGCTTGCCGCAACTGGAGGAAGCCCTCGCACAGAAACGAAGACCCAACACAGCCAAAATAAAATAAAATAAAATAAATAATAATTAAAGGTGCTAATAATTAAAAAAAAAAAAAACCTTTAAAAAAAAAAAAAAAAAAGAAACCATAGTGCAGCAGTTAAGGCAGGATCTTGGTTCCTCCTCAAGGGATATATGTGACAATATCTTTGAGTTCTTCTACAAGAACGAAGACCCCCCCAACCAGGTGGAGGATGGTAACTTCAGGCTGAGCACAAGATTCCTGGAGCACCACCTTACTACCTCACCACTGACCAATCAGAAGAAAGTCACACATCCTGCAGCCCTCACCCCAAATTTTGCCTATAAAAATTTCTCCCTGAAAACCATCAGGGAGTTCTGGGGGTTTTGAGCAGGAGCCACCCGTTCTCTTTGCTTAGCCATGCCATAAACATTTCTCCGCTCCAAACTCCGACATTTCAGTTTGTTTGGCCTCACTGTGCATTGCTGAATCTCTCTTATGATGTTGCAGGAAGGGTGACCCCTTCCAGGGCCTGAGAGTGGGCTCTTGTCTAATTCTCAGAAATGAATTGTCGGAGGAGACACACATGCTGACAAAACAAGAGACTTTATGGGGAAGGGGCGCCTGGGGCGGAGAGCAGGAGGGTAAGGGAACCCAGGAGAACTGCTCTGCCACGTGGCTCGCAATCTTGAGTTTTATGGGAATGGGGTTAGTTTCCGGGTCGTCTCTGGCCAATCGTTCTGACTCAGGGCCCTTCCTGGTGGCACACGCATCACTCGGCCAAGATGGATTCCAGAGAGAAGGATTCTGGGAGGTTGGTAGAACATATGGACACGTGTCTCCTCTCTCCTTTTGACCTTTCCTGCATTCTTTCGGTTGGTGGTTACTTGTTAGTTCCGCGTTCCTTACCAGGACCCCCTGTTGTACGATAACTCATGCAAGTGGTTACCATCTTGCCTGGCCAGGGCGGGCGGTTTCAGTCAGTGGTTCCCCTAACAATGATGTGGCCAAGTATCACCCTGTGTTATCAGCAAATCCTACTGATAGAAATTTGACACTGATAGACATTTGAGAGTCTGTTTATTCATTGGTCCTCATACCCTGTGAAAGAGACAAGGCCATTTGCTTCCCCACCTTAGAGGCGAATAAATCAGGGTTGCAGGAAGCAGAGA
The DNA here is from genome assembly GCF_028021215.1 of Eschrichtius robustus. Taxonomy (NCBI): domain Eukaryota; kingdom Metazoa; phylum Chordata; class Mammalia; order Artiodactyla; family Eschrichtiidae; genus Eschrichtius; species Eschrichtius robustus. The sequence continues at coordinate 52,264,314 of NC_090834.1, forward strand.
CTACTCCCCCAAGGTCGCACGGCTGGTGGCAGAGCTGGGTCTCGAGCTCAGGCTTTAGCCTCCCTCATTCAGTGTCCTTTACTGCTACACCAGACAAGCTTCATGAATGTTAATTAAGGATCTGCTTTGGAGCAGTGATTACCAAATAAAGGCCCAGAAGGCTGGCCTTATGGACAAGCAGACAGCCATCTGCCTCCTACCTGGGTCACCGGCCCCTGAGCTCCAAGTTAGGAATGAGTCACTGTCAAAAGGCAAAGATGTTATCAAGAAAGGACCTCTCAGTAAGCATGAATGCAGGAATTAGCGTACCAAACGACATGACCAGAACAGAGGACCAAGAGCAAGAAAAGGAAGGCTTTTAAAAGTAGATGGACTATTCTCAAACTAAAGCTGCAGAGCGCTGGATTCAGCCCTAGGTGGCAAGGGGGAGGAGGAGGGGGAAGATGAGAGGGAGGGAGAGAGGGAGAGAGAGAGAACTCAGATGTATTATCTCCCATCCAATGGATAAACAGGCTTGGAGAATTAAAGGAACATCCCTGGTTATCACATGAGAAAGACAAAAAATTATTCCAGTTTAGCAGTAATTTTTTCCCACCCTGCCACATGTTGCAATGCCAGTCATTTTAAAATAAACTCTTTATTTTAGAATAGTTTTAGATTTACAGGAAAATTACAAATATAGTACAGAGAATTCCCATATACTCTCCAGCCAATTCCCTCTATTAACTGCTCTATGGTCAGGCCACTCAGGATGGCTGTTTGCTTGCTCTCCATGCATTCCCTGCTTCACCTACACCCTACGCACCTGACTCACCTTCCTACATGCTTGCCCCTGCCTCAGCTAATGCTTGTTCTAATCAAAGGGGCGGTGAGGGGCGTGCCCCTCTGCCAGTTTCCCTGGTAACTAACGAGCCAACCTATAACTGGCAACCTCCCCTTCCCCCACCCCCAGGAGCAAAGCCTGCCGCCGTGTCCTACCCACCGATAGCTACACACAGTTGGGTGTCACTCCAGGGTTTTTCTCCAGGCAGGTAAGCACCCTCTCCATTAACCATTGATATCTCTGTTGCTGAGTCTGGGCTCTTTCTTTGGTCTTAAAGCTGGGCAAGTGTGCAGGCCGTGTAGGTCTGCAGGGTGCAGCCCATAACTACTTGTCACAATTAATGAGCTGATGTTGATATGTTGTTAACTAAAGCCCATACTGTATTCAGATGGCCTTAGTTTTTACCTTTTTCTCTTCCTGGATTCCATCCAGGACACCATATTAACATTTCATCATCGTGTCTCCTTAGTCCTCTTGGCTGTGACAGTTTCTCAGACTTATCTTGTTTTTGATGACCATGACAGTTTTGAGGAGTACTGATCAGGTATTTTATAGGATGTCCCTCACTTGGGATTCATCTGATGTTTTCTCATGTCGACTGGGATTATGAGTTTTTGGAAGGATGCTTACGGAGCTGAAGAGCCATTCTCATTACAGCGTATTAAGGGTGCATGACTTAATCACTGTTGATGTTGACCTTGTCCACCTGGCTGAGGTAGGCTTTTTCAAGTTTTTCCACTGTGAAGTTACTTTCATCCCCCTTTTCATGCTGCATTCTTTGGAAGGAAGTCACTGGGCACAGCCTGCCCTTAATTAGAAGGGAGTTATGCTTCAAGTCCTTGAGGGTTAAGGAGCACAGGAGATTTGTCTATTCTCCCCCATTTATTTATTCAATAATTTGTTTATATCAGCAGGGACTAGTAGATATTCTATACTTTCGGTTATAATCCAATAATACTTTGTTTTGTTACTCAGATTGCTTCAGCTTTGGCCATTGGGAGCGCTTTCATTTGGCTCCTGCGTTCCTTTGGCATACCCACCTCATTGTGGATTTTTTTTGAGCACTTTCTTACTTTCTGGCTCTACAAGAGATTCAGGCTCATTTTGTAGATTTCCTGCCTGAATCCTAGAATGAGCCATTTCTGGAAGGCACCCTGGTTCCTTTCATTGGAGAATGGTATTAGAAACTGAGATCTCGCCAGGAGGTGTTGCCGGCGCCTGGTGAGGACCCGAGAGTGGCAGGGGGTGGTTTCTAGGCCTAATCTCGAGGTACTGGCGAGAAAGGTGTCAGGAGTGAAAGGTGAGAGAAGTGCTGAGCAATCGGAGAGAGGAATCCTCAGGGAGCCTCGGGGGCATCACCAGGGTCTGCCAAAGCCCCCAGGCCACTGGCTGGGACCTGGAGAGGTGAGGGAACACTGTGAGGCCTAGTACCGGCTTTGTGTCTGTGGCAGTGTTGGTGGGGGGAGGGGGGAGCCGGAGCCAGGGCAGCCTGGGGAAGGCCTCTCCTCTGCCACCACGTTTGGGCCTCGCGGCGGGTCTGCTCGTGGCCTCTAGGGAGTATTCCCGAACAAAGTCCGTGTGCCTGATGCACAATGAGATCAAAGAAACCGAAACATCGGAGTTTGGAGCAGACTCTGGTTCATTGCAGAGCCAAGCAAGGAGACAGGCTGGCTCGTGCTCAGAAACCCCAAACTCCCTGATGTTTTTGGGGGGAAAATTTTTATAGAAAAAATTTGGGGTGAGTGCTGCAAGGGGTGTGACTTTCTTCTGCCCGTTGGCGGATTCTCGCCTTCCCCCTTCCCTGCCCTCATCTGCCTTCTCCCACGTGAATCGATTCTGAATATGGGAGGGGGAGGGCGTCTGGTTTACTGTTTTCATGAACCCCTGCTTGCGGTTGGGGGTGTATTTAACCTGAGGCCTTAGGATCCTTTGGTGTCTCTGAGTGTTTTGTGTGTGTACATATTTTGCTCTTAATTTCATAAATAAGCATATATTGAGAGTGGGGGGGAAAAAACTGAGATCTAGGGGTTAGATGCTCTCATGGCTACTGAGGTGTCGTTTCCCAGGCTGCCAGAACGAGGACATAAATGTATATGTATTAACTTGTATAATATACATACCTAAAATATTTCTAAATGTAATCATCTCATATTAAGCTAAACATGAGTTCATACTGATGTCTCCACTCTAATCCATTACCACATAGATCATTCTAGCCTCCTCCCCTGGCTTGTCTGTAACCTCCTACCCCACAGTGGGAAACCCAATGCCAGTCATTTTTCCTATCTTTATTTCATTTGGACTAACTGATCCAGGGTGGGACCCTCTGCTTGGGGGAAGTCCTAAAGAACCTTCAAATCTTTCACATTTTGGCTTTTAATAGTCTCTTAATTACCTTAGGCTCCTACTTCTTCCCAAACTTGATGATAAACATCTTCATTAAAATTCTTCCAGTATTTCACACATCCAAAGCATGGAAAAATAGTGAGTAATTGATTGAAAGGGCAACAAATCCAACCTCATATGAGAGATATAATTTTCACAGTCAAAAATGTGAGGATTCAGATTGTTTCTTTCTTTGCTTATCTATTACCATTTTAATGTATTAACTCTGAGCCCTCAACTTGCCTCACATCCTAATCATGTTTAAGCTCAGTCAAATGCAGTGATTTATCCAGTGGTTAAGAATTGTCAAATCTCTTGCCCCTGCTTCCCACAGTCTCCGCAGTTGGCATCTGGGTTCCAGGTTGTTTTGCATCACTTCATGGAATCAGAAGAGATTAGCTTCTGCTCACCAAACCTGACTTGAATCTCCTGCTCCCAGTGTGATGGTCCCATCTGTTTCTCTTTATACTCTTGATCAACTCTCTTTTGGGTAATTCTTGGAAAGGCCTTAGCAAAAAGGAAGGATTAAATTATCCACAGGCAAATTGTGAATTGTGTATCACGCTGCTTGTATCAGCTAGGGTTCTTTAGTCAAAGGTATAAAGGAATATCTGAAAAATACAAACGTAGATTTACATGAACATTACCCGATCTTCTCCATAGTCAGCCAAGTTACTCACCTTTCTTGGCAGCAGGTGAGGGGTGGGGTAGACAGAGGGAAAATTGGATTCTTAAAGAAGGAATGCAGAGAAAGGTAACAGTCAGCTGCTGACATTATAAGGCAAGGCAATAAAGTCTAAATTTCTTTTGTTCCCTTTCTTTTATACAAATTTATTTTATTTATTTATTTTTGGCTGCATTGGGTCTTCATTGCTGCACGCGGGCTTTCTCTAGTTGCAGCGAGCGGGGGCTACTCTTCGTTGAGGTGTGCAGGCTTCTCACTGTGGTGGCTTCTCTTGTTGCGGAGCACGGGCTCTAGACATGCAGGCTTCAGTAGTTGTGGCATGCAGGCTAAATAGTTGTGGCTTGTGGGCTCTAGAGCACAGGCTCAGTAGTTGTGGCGCACGGACTTAGTTGCTCCGCGGCATGTAGGATCTTCCCGGACCAGGGCTCAAACCCGTGTCCCCTGCATTGGCAGGCAATTCTTAACCACTATACCACCAGGGAAGCCCCTGTCCCCATTTTACATATCAGCTTGATATAGAATTTTTCCCGTGGTGTAAATAAGATAGCCATAAAACTACAAGCAGAAAAGACAGGATATAAGATAGAAGTAAAAGTGAAACCCATCCTTTATAATCCAAGGTTATATTGAAGACAGAGGGTGGGCTGAAGGCAGAAGAGAAGAAACAGAGGTGGAGAGGTAGACAAACTGTGCTCCATTCCTCTCCCCGGGCTGCAACCCTGACAAGTTGAAGAGAATAATTAGGGCAGAGGGGTCCTGGCCCACTCCCTCTTTGGAACCCTGGGAGGAGGTTGCCTGGTGGGCCAGGTTCCCTGACATGTCCATAAGAATTTGGGGATTGGCCACATGAAAGAAGCTCAGTGGTACAGCCTCTCTCTAGCTGCTCTCTCTTCCCATGGGATTTGTTGGAACCCAGGAGCTTCCACTGAACCCTGAAATGGGGAAGCAGGAGGTAGCTGAGTCTGAGAGCCAGCTCTCCAACCATGAGATCTACTGTGGCCAGGGGTGATTCAGCAGAGAAAGATGAACCCCACCCCACATCCAATGTCACCCCAACCAGAAGCCAATGGAGGATATGTGGAGGTTTTAGAGCCATCAGTGAAGAGGTGAGTGTGGCAACTAGGAAGTACTGCAGCCTCTGCCAAGCCTTGCGAAACCAGATTACAAGCAATGCCAGCATTGGCTTCAGACACAAATGCCAGCAGGGCAAGCATCCCTCTAGTGGGCAAGGAACACTGTCATGGAAACAAGAGATGCTGCTGTGGAGACCAGGGAGGTCAGAGAATATCATGTGAACCCAAAGAACCCTTTCCTTCGACCTGCAAAGAGGACAGAGTAAGCCACAACCCACTCACCTGAGAGCCATCTTGGAGAGGAGCAGGTCTGTGGTCAGAAATCTGAGCGACAGATTTTTTTACCTAAGAAGAGTAAGCCTTATTTAAAGGGAATTCTTGAAAGTATTGCAAGGGACTAACTCTTCAAGATTGTCCTAAAATAAAGTTATATTTCATGTGGTCTCTCTGACCCATAAATTCCAGCCAACTTAGTCAAGAAAAGAAGTGTTAATGGAAGACCCCTGGGCAGCTCACAGAGGAGCTGCAGCAGGAGCCTGGGGTGAGGGTGGGGAGACGACTCCAGCTGGTGGGAATGGAAGAGCTGCAGGCCCTCAAGGAAGGAAGGATACTGTCACTAGAAACAGGGAAGGGATGCTCAACAGGCAACACAACACATGTTCACAGCTTTCCTCTTAGTAAACAGGGAGGCTTGGTCCAGAAAGCAATCATTCGTTCAACAGATATTTATTGAGCAGAGTGGAGAGGAGCAAGACTACAAAGATGAGTCAGGAGGAGGGCCTTCAAGATGGCGGAAGAGTAAGATGGGGAGATCACCTTCCTCCCCACAGATACATCAGAAATACGTCTACATGTGGAACTGCTCCTACAGAACACCTACTGAATGCTGGCAGAAGGCCACAGACCTCCCAAAAGGCAAGAAACTCCCCACGTACCTGGGTAGGGCAAGAGAAAAAAGAAGAAACAGAGACAAAAGAATAGGGACGGGCCCTGCACCTCTGGGAGGGAGCCGTGAAGGAGGAAAGGTTTCCACACACTAGGAAGCCCCTTCGCGGGCGGAGACTGCGGGAGGCGGAGGGGGGAAGCTTCGGAGCCACGGAGGAGAGCGCAGCCACAGGGGTGCGGAGGGCAAAGCGGAGAGACTCCCGCACAGAGGATCGGTGCCGACGAGCACTCACCAGCCCGAGAGGCTTGTCTGCTCACCCGCCAGGGCGGGTGGGGACTGGGGGCTGAGGCTCGGGCTTCGGTCGGATCGCAGGGAGAGGACTGGGGTTGCGGCGTGAACACAGCCTGAAGGGGGCTAGTGCGCCACGGCTAGCCGGGAAGGAGTCTGGGAAAAAGTCTGGATCTGCCTAAGAGGCAAGAGACTTTTTCTTGCCTCTTTGTTTCCTGGTGCACGAGCGGAGGGGATTCAGAGCGCCGCTTAAAGGAGCTCCAGAGACGGGTGCGAGCCGCGGATATCAGCGCGGACCCCAGAGACGGGCATGAGACGCTAAGGCTGCTGCTGCAGCCACCAAGGAGCCTGTGTGCAAGCACATGTCACCATCCACACCTCCCCTCCCAGGAGCCTGTGCAGCCCGCCACTGCCAGGGTCCCATGATCCAGGGACAACTTCCCCGGGAGAACGCACGGGGCGCCTCAGGCTGGTGCAACGTCATGATGGCCTCTGCCGCCACAGGCTCGCCCCGCATCCGTACCCCTCCCTCCCCCCGGCCTGAGTGAGCCAGAGCCCCCAAATCAGCTGCTCCTTTAACCCCGTCCTGTCTGAGCGAAGAACAGACTCCCTCAGGCGACCTACACGCAGAGACGGGGCCAAATCCAAAGCTGAACCCCGGGAGCTGTGCGAACAAAGAAGAGAAAGGGAAATTACTCCCAGCAGCCTCAGAAGGAGCGGATTAAACCTCCACAATCAACTTGATGTATCTGCATCTGTGGAATACCTGAATAGACAACAAATCATCCCAAATTGAGGAGGTGGACTTTGGGAGCAATGATATATATATATATTTTTTCCCTTTTTACCTTTTTGTGAGTGTGTATGTGTATGCTTCTGTGTGTGATTTTGTCTGTACAGCTTTGCTTTTACCATTTGTCCTAGGGTTCTGTCTGTCCTTTTTTTTTTTTTTTTTTAGTATAGATTTCAGTGCTTGTTATCATTGGTGAATTTGTTTTATGGTTTGCTTGTTCTTTCTTTCTTTCTTTTTAAACTACTTAAGAAATTTTTTTAATAGTAATTTTTTGTTTTTTATTTTAATAACTTTCTAAAAAATTTTATACTATTTTATTTTATCTTTTTCTTTCTTTCTTTTCTCCCTTTTATTCTGAGCCGTGTGGATGACAGGATCTTGGTGCTCCAGCCAGGGGTCAGGGCTGTTCCTCTGAGGTGGGAGAGCCAAATTCAGGACATTGGTCCACCAGAGACCTCACAGCTCCATGTAATATCAAAAAGGCAAAAATCTCCCAGAGATCTCCATCTCAATGCCAAGACCCAGCTCCACTCAACGACCAGCAAGCTACAGTGCTGGACACCCTATGCCAAACAACTAGCAAGACAGGAACACAACCCCACCCATTAGCAGAGAGGCTGCCTAAAATCATAATAAGGTCACAGAAACCCCAAAACACACCACCAGACGTGGACCTGCCCATCAGAAAGACAAGATCCAGCCTCACCCACCAGAACACAGACACTTGTCCCCTCCACCAGGAAGCAAACACAACCCACTGAACCAACCTTAGCCACTGGGGGCAGACACCAAAAACAACAGGACCTACGGACCTGCAGCCTGCGAAAAGGAGACCCCAAACACAGTAAGTTAAGCAAAATGAGAAGACAGAGAAACACACAGCAGATGAAGGAGCAAGGTAAAAACCCATCAGACCTAACAAATGAAGAGGAAATAGGCAGTCTACCTGAAAAAGAATTCAGAAAAATGATAGTAAAGATATCCAAAATCTTGGAAATAGAATGGAGAAAATACAAGAAACGTTTAACAAGGACCTAGAAGAACTAAAGAGCAAACGAAGATGAACAACACAATAAATGAAATTAAAAATTCTCTAGAAGGGATCAATAGCAGAATAACTAAGGCAGAAGAACGGATAAGTGACCTGGAAGATAAAATAGTGGAAATAACTACTGCAGAGCAGAATAAAGAAAAAAGAATGAAAAGAATTGAGGACAGTCTCAGAGACCTCTGGGATAATATTAAACACATCAACATTCAAATTATAGGGGTCCCAGAAGAAGAAGAGAAAAAGAAAGGGACTGAGAAAATATTTGAAGAGATTATAGTTGAAAACTTCCCTAATATGGGAAAGAAATAGTTAATCAAGTCCAGGAAGCACAGAGAGTCCCATACAGGATAAATCCAAGGAGAAACATGCCAAGACACATATTAATCAAACAATCAAAAATTAAATACAAAGAAAGAACATTAAAAGCAGCAAGGGAAGAACAACAAATAACATACAAGAGAATCCCGATAAGGTTAACAGCTGATCTTTCAGCAGAAACTCTGCAAGCCAAAAGTGAGTGGCAGGACATATTTAAAGTGATGAAAGAGAAAAACCTACAACCAGGATTACTCTACCCAGCAAGGATCTCATTCAGATTTCACAGAGGAATTAAAACCTTTACAGACAAGCAAAAGCTAAGAGAATTCAGCACAACCAAACCAGCTTTACAACAAATGCTAAAGGAACTTCTTTAGGCAGGAAACACAAGAGAAGGAAAAAACCTACAATAACAAAACCAAAACAATTAAGAAAATGGTAATAGGAACATACATATCGATAATTACCTTAAATGTAAATGGATTAAATGCTCCAACCAAAAGACATACACTGGCTGAATGGATAGAAAAACAACACCTGTATATATGCTGTCTACAAGAGACCCACTTTAGACCTAGGGACACATACAGACTGAAAGTGAGGGGATGGAAAAAGGTATTCCATTCAAATGGAAATCAAAGGAAAGCGGGAGTAGCAATTCTCATATCAGACAAAATAGATTTTAAACGAAAGACTATTACAAGAGACAAAGAAGGACACCACATAATGATCAAGGGATCAATCCAAGAGGAAGATATAACAACTGTAAATATTTATGCACCCAACATAGGAGCACCTCAATACATAAGGCAAATACTAACAGCCATAAAAGGGGAAATCGACAGTAACACAATCATAGTAGGGGACTAACACCCCACTTTCAACAATGGACAGATCATCCAAAATGAAAATTAATAAGGAAACACAAGCTTTAAGTGATACATTGAACAAGATGGACTTAATTGACATTTATAGGATATTCCATCCAAAAACAACAGAATACACATTCTTCTCAAGTGCTCATGGAACATTCTCCAGGATCATATCTTGGGTCACAAATCAAGCCTTGGTAAATTTAAGAAAATTGAAATCGTATCAGATATCTTTTCTGACTACAACGCTATGAGACTAGATATCAATTACAGGAAAAAATCTGTAAAAAATACAAACACCTGGAGGCTAAACAATACACTACTCAATAACCAAGAGATCACTGAAAAAATCAAAGAGGAATCAAAAAATACCTAGAAACAAATGACAATGAAAACACGAGGACGCAAAACCTATGGGATGCAGCAAAAGCAGTTCTAAGAGGGAAGTTTATAGCAATACAATCCTACCTTAAGAAACAAGAAACATCTCAAATAAACAACCTAACCTTACAACTAAAGCAATTAGAGAAAGAAGAACAAAAATATCCCAAAGTTAGCAGAAGGAAAGAAATCATAAAGATCAGATCAGAAATAAATGCAAAAGAAATGAAGGAAACGAGAGCAAAGATCATCAAAACTAAAAGCTGGTTCTTTGAGAAGATAAACAAAATTGATAATCCATTAGCCAGACTCATCACGAAGAAAAGGGAGAAGACCCAAATTAATAGAATTAGAAATGAAAAAGGGGAAGTAACAACTGACACTGCAGAAATACAAAGGATCATGAGAGATTACTACAAGCAACTCTATGCCAATAAAATTGACAACCTGGAAGAAATGGACAAATTCTTAGAAATGCACAACCTTCCGAGACTGAACCAGGAAGAAATAGAAAATATGAACAGACCAATCACAAGCACTGAAATTGAAACTGTGATTAAAATTCTTCCAACAACAAAAGCCCAGGACCAGATGGCTTCACAGGCGAATTCTTTCAAACATTTAGAGAAGAGCTAACACCTATCCTTCTCAAACTCTTCCAAAATATAGCAGAGGGAGGAACACTCACAAACTCATTCTACGAGGCCACCATCACCCTGATACCAAAATGAGACAAAGATGTCACAGAAAAATAAAACTGCAGACCAATATCACTGATGAACTTAGATGCAAAAATCCTCAACAAAATACTAGCAAACAGAATCCAACAGCACATTAAAAGAATCATACACCATGATCAAGTGGGGTTTATCCCAGGAATGCTAGGGTTCTTCAATATACACAAATCAATCAATGTGATACACCATATTAACAAATTGAAGGATAAAAACCATATGATCATCTCAATAGATGCAGAGAACACTTTCAACAAAATTCAACACCCATTTATGATAAAAACCCTCCAGAAAGTAGGCATAGAGGGAACTTTCCTCAACATGATAAAGGCCATATACGACAAACCCACAGCCAACATCATCCTCAATGGTGAAAAACTGAAACCATTTCCACTAAGATCAGGAACAAGACAAGGTTGCCCACTCTCACCACTATTATTAAACATAGTTTTGGAAGTGTTAGCCACAGCGATCAGAGAAGAAAAAGAAATAAAAGAAATCCAAATCAGAAAAGAAGAAGTAAAGCTGTCACTGTTTGCAGATGACATGATACTATACATAGAGAATCCTAAACACTCCACCAGAAAACTACTACAGCTAATCAATGAATTTGGTAAAGTAGCAGGATACAAAATTATGCACAGCAATCTCTTGCATTCCTATACACTAATGATGAAAAATCTGAAAGAGAAATTAAGGAAACACTCCCATTTAACATTGCAACAAAAAGAATAAAATACCTAGGAATAAACCTACCTAAGGAGACAAAAGACCTGTATGCAGAAAACTATAAGACACTGATGAAAGAAATTAAAGAGATACAAACAGATGGAGAGATAGTCCATGTTCTTGGATTGGAAGATATTGGATTTCAATATTGTGAAAATGACTACACTACCCAAAGCAAACTATAGATTCAATGCAATCCCTGTCAAACTACCAATGACATTTTTCACAGAGCTAGAACAAAAAATTTCACAATTTGTATGGAAACACAAAAAACCCTGAATAGCCAAAGCAATCTTGAGAAAGAAAAACAGAGCTAGAGGAATCAGGCTCCCGGACTTCATACTATACTACAAAACTACAGTAATCCAGACAGTGTGATACTGGCACAGAAACAGAAATATAGATCAATGGAACAAGATAGAAGCCCTGAGATAAACCCACGCACATATGGTCACCTTATCTTTGACAAAGGAGGCAAGAATATACAATGGAGAAAAGACAGCCTCTTCAATAAGTGGTGCTGGGAAAACTGGACAGCTACATGTAAAAGAATGAAATTACAACACTCCCTAACACCATACACAAAAATAAACTCAAAATGGATAAAAGATCTAAATGTAAGGCCAAACACTATCAAACTCTTAGAGGAAAACATAGAACACTCTATGACATAAATCACAGCAAGATCCTTTTTGACCCACCTCCTAGAGAAATGGAAATAAAAACGAAAATAAACAAATGTGACCTTATGAAACTTAAAAGCTTTTGCACAGCAAAGGAAACCCTAAGCAAGACGAAAAGACAACCCTCAGAATGGAAGAAAATATTTGCAAAGGAAGCAACTGACAAAGGATTAATCTCCAAAATATACAAGCAGCTCAACATCAAAAAAACAAACAACCCAATCGAAAAGTGGGCAGAAGACCTAAATAGACATTTCTCCAAAGAAGATATACAGATTACCAACAAACACATGAAAGGATGCTCAACATCACTAATCATTAGAGAAATGCAAATCAAAACTACAATGAGGTATCACCTCACACCAGTCAGAATGGCTATCATCAAAAAATCTACAAACAATAAATGCTGGAGAGGGTGTGGAGGAAAGGGAACCCTCTTGCACTGTTGGTGGGAATGTAAACTGATACAGCCACTATGGAGAACAGTATGAAGGTTCCTCAAAAAAACTAAAAATAGAACTACCATATGACCCAGCAACCCCACTACTGGGCATATACCCTGAGAAAACCATAATTCAAAAAGAGTCATGTACCACAATGTTCATTGCAGCACATGGAAGCAACCTAAGTGTTCATCGACAGATGAATGGATAAAGAAAATGTGGCACATATACACAATGGAATATTACTCAGCCAAAAAAAGAAACGAAATTGAGTTATTTGTAGTGAGGTGGACGGACCTAGAGTATGTCATACAGAGTGAAGTAAGTCAGAAAGAGAAAAACAAATCCAGTATGCTAACACACATATATGGAACCAAAAAAAAAAAATATATATATATATATATATATGGTTCTGAAGAACGTAGAGGCAGGACAGGAATAAAGACGTAGACGTAGAGAATGGACCTGAGGACACAGGGAGGGGGAAGGGTAAGCTGGGATGAAGTGAGAGAGTGGCATGGACATATACACTACCAAATGTAAAATAGCTAGTGGGAAGCAGTCGCATAGCACAGGGAGATCAGCTCGGTGCTTTGTGACCAGCTAGAAGGGTGGGATAGGGAGGGTGGGAGGGAGGGAGATGCAAGAGGGAAGAGATATGGGGATATATGTATACGTATAACTGATTCACTTTGTTATAAAGCAGAAACTAACACACCATTGTAAAGCAATTATACTGTAATAAAAATGTTAAAAAAAAAAAAAAAAGATGAATCAGTCAGGGCCCCTAGCCTCAAGAGCTTACGATCCAGTGGGAGGGGGCCAACAGGAAAAGCTATATCACCTGTCTGAAGGGCAGGCCCTAATTATGGGAGGACAGCTGCTCTTTCAAGAATGAGAGGAAAGAACAACTAATTCCCTCTGGACACATCACAGCTGGCATTTGAGCTGTACCTTGAAACTATATAAGTGAAAGAGAAAGGAAGAAGGATAAAAGGGAGAAAGCATGAAGAAGGGTATGGACGTGGGAAAGATAATGCACCATCAGGGAAATGCCAATAACCAGGCATTGTTAGTACTCAGAATGCTTAATGAAATGTTGAAGATAGGAAGCTGGAAAGAAGAGCCAGAAAGAGAATGTCTTTTTTTTTTTTTAGTTGAAGTATAGTGGATTTACAATGTTGTGTTAATTTCTGCTGTATATCTGTGATTCAGTTATACATATACATACATTCTTTTTTATATTCTTTTCCATTATGGTATATAACAGGATATTGAATGTAGTTCCCTGTGCTATACAGTAGGACCTTGTTGTTTAACCATTCTATATATAATCTGTTGCCTCTGCTAATCCCAAACTCCCAATCCATCCCTCCCCTACCTTCCTCCCCCTTGGCAACCACAAGTCTGTTCTCTATGTCTGCGAGTCTGTTTCTGTTTCATAGATACGTTCGTTTGTGTCATATTTTAGATCCCACATATAAGTGAAATCATATGGTATTTGTCTTAGAAAGAGAATGTCTTAAATTTGAGGCAAGTGAGTACAGCTTCATCCTGTGGATGACAAGGAGCTACACAGTCTTCTAAAGTCATATTTGCAGTTTGGAATATTCACTCTGGCAGCAACATGGGGAATGAATTTAGGAAGGAAGAGACAGGAGACTCTAGTCCAAAGGGAAAAGGATGAAGGATGGAAAGAGCAATGGAATGTCAGAGTTGCTGGAGAAAGTTTCCTCAGGAAAGAACGTTGGTAAGTGTCCTAAACCCTCTGCAGAAGCCTATCAAAGGCCAATTCATCAACAGACACCCAGGCTCTCTCTACGCATGCCTTTTTAAGGGCTGCAGTCCTGTCATTATCCCCTGGGCTCTTCTTCACCCATCTCTCTCCTCGATGGCTCATACCAGCATGCAAGCATACTCTGGTATCTCTCAGATCTGAAAATATTCTTGATGCCGCAGTCTGCTGCCCGATCTTGCTGTTCCACTTCCTTAACAGGGGCTTCTATTTTCAGGTTCTTCTCATGGTTGCAAAATGGCCAGTGTAGTTCCCACCCTCTTATCTGCCACCTAAGGAGAAGTAGGGGGAAAGGTAGCTGAGTCAGTCCCTTATGTTTCATTGGCTCCCCACATAGCAAGGGAGGAAACACTGTTTGTTAACTAGAGAGTTTGCTGCCCCAAGAAAAAGTTAACGAGGAGGGAGAGAATGGGTGTAAGGTAGACAAGCAGAAAACTCTGCTATGCTTCCTTTGATGTCTTTCTAGAACACCTTCATTTCTGTTTTTTAACATAATTTCACAAAAGGGATATCAACATACACCACCTCCACTCCCACCCTTCGTGTTCTTTTTTTTTTTTTAATTAATTAATTTATTTATTTATTTTTATTTTTGGCTGTGTTGGGTCTTCGTTTCTGTACGAGGGCTTTCTCCAGTTGCGGCAAGTGGGGGCCACTCTTCATCGCGGTGCGCGGGCCTCTCACTATCGCGGCCTCTTGTTGTGGAGCACAAGCTCCAGACGCGCAGGCTCAGTAGTTGTGGCTCACGGGCCCAGCTGCTCCGCGGCATGTGGGATCTTCCCAGACCAGGGCTCGCACCCGTGTCCCCTGCATTGGCAGGCAGATTCTCAACAACTGCGCCACCAGGGAAGCCCCCTTCGTGTTCTTTTTTCCATCAATCTGGGTTCTAGTCACATTATGCCATATTGCTAAATCCAATGGACAGAGCTCTCTGTCTCATACTCAGCTTCCCAGTAGCATTCAAATATTTCTCCATGAAACACTAACCTTTCTCTCTTAGCTTCCTCAGCGTCATACTACTCTGTTTGTTCTCCCACTCCACTAGCCTTTCTCCATTCTCTCACTGATCCCTTCTTCCTTATTAAATCTTATTCAATTCAAGTCTTCCCCTTGCCTTTCTTCTTGTCTCTTGCTACAATTCCCTCCCAAGGGATCTCATCCAGTCCCATGGCTTTAAATACTATCTGTATGCTGATGACTCCCAAATTCATACCTCCAGCCAAGACCTCATCTCTGATCTCATCTCATACATTTCGTTACCTACCTGGCATCTCAAACTGGTTCTCTCAGAAACCTAGCATGTCCAAACTGAAAGTCTTAAGATCCTCTGATCCCCTCCCCAAACCTGCTCCGCCTCCAGTTTCCCCTTTCGCAGTAAATGGAATCTCTGCCCATCTAGTTTCTATACCAAAACCCAGAAAAATCCATTTTGACCCCTTTGTCTCTCTCATCTTCCACATCCCATCTGTCACCAAGTCCTGCCAGTTCCACTACAAATATTTTGTCAATTTATTTTTATTGCCAGTGCCAGCAGCCCAGCAAATACCACCATTATGTCTCTTCTGGACTACCATAACGTCTTAATTGTTCCCCTTTTCTCCACTCTTGCTCCCCTTCAATCCAATCTACAGAGGGACACAGAGTGATCTTTTAGTATTTTAAACTGGATCACGTTTTCTCTCTTCAGAATTCCACAATGCCTCCCTATTGCAATTAGAATAAAGTCTAAACTCCTTACTTACATCCTACATGATCCTTCCTTTGCTGAGCTCTCCAGCCTTCCCCTCCCTTTATGCTCCAGCCAAACTGGTCTTCCGTGAGTTCACGTAAATTCAAACTCATTAAATTCTTGATCATGTTAGAAATTTGCCATTTGCGGTTTCTTCTGCCTGGAATGGTCCTCTCTCTGCTCCTCACATCACTGGCCCTTCTCATCCCAACCTTATCAATTCAGAGAGACATTCCTTTGTAACCGTATCTAAGATAAGACACTGCTTCCCACCGTAAATGATCAAAGCATCCTGCTCATTTCTTATTATGGCATTGACCTGACTGTGCAATACTTGGCAAAAATCTTTAGTTGCAAATTTATTATTTATTAATTTACTTGCATATGGTTTATTTCCCTTCCAAGCTATGTATTCTGTGCATAGTATACTGCCTGCCACTCATTAAGTACAATAACTAAATATTTGTTGAATGAGTGGAAGGAACAAATAGATAAGCAAACAATATCACATTTAATCTCTCCAAAAGCCTTACAATTTAGGTTTAATAGATGAGTAAACTGAGGATCAGAGGACTTACACAGCTTCCTTAAGGATTTCCAAGGAGTAACAGGAATAGGAGTAGAGAAGCGGGAATTCAAAGCCAGATCAGTTTCCAGAGTTTCTTCTCTTCTTCCACACCAAGCTACTTTCACAAATACCATGTGTCCAAGGCATCGGTCACCCCAATGGGTCATTTCTGTGCTTTGCAGTTGACCAGATAGCCAAGAAAACAACACCAGTTGCTTATGAGACAAAGAATTGAAAAGTCACCCTTGACTTTTATTATCTTCCCAGAATTAATTGGAACTCATTAAAAGACCTGATTCTAAAGGCATGAAGAGGGGGCTTCCCTGGTGGCACAGTGATTAAGAATCCGCCTGCCAATGCAGGGGACACGGGCTCCAGCCCTGGTCCGGGAAGATCCCACATGCCATAGAGCAACTGAGCCCCTGTGCCACAACTGCTGAGCCTGCACTCTAGAGCCCGTGAACCACAACTACTGAGCCCACGTGCCACAACTACTGAATCCCGCATGCCTTGAGCCCGTGCTCCTCAACAAGAGAGACCACCGCAATGAGAAGCCCGTGCACCACAACCAAGAGTAGACCCTGCTCGCAACGACTAGAGAAAGCCCACGCCCAGCAACGAAGACCCAACCCACCCAAAAATAAATAAATAAATTAAAAAAAAATAAAGGCAGGAAGAAATCATTTTAATGAGCAATAGGACTGACTTTTTCTCAGCAACTAGAAGTCCAGAATCTCAATTTATGCTGAAGGAGGCTTTACTTAGCAAGAAAAGTGGCTGTTTCCACAAAGGATGGAGAAAATACTGAAGTTGAGCCAGGTCCTTTGCAACTTCCTGAAGACATTCTTTATCTTTCAAAGACTGTGACTGTCTGTGGTAGCCAGTTTAACCATAAATATTTCCTGTTAGATTGGTTACATTTTTATCCTCTTCTTTCATATTGATCTGTGTAAGAAGGTCAGGAAGGACAAAGTTAGGCTAGAAAGCAATAATTAAACTTTACTTCTTTTTATACTTGCTACTTTATATCATTCTTGGCACTTCAATTAGCATTTTAACAACTCTAAGAAGTCTTGCTGTTAAGAAACATTTGTAATTGTGTTTAGTCCAGATTTCCCAAACTTGTTTGACCATGGACATCTGCTCATAATGTGTGTAGTAGACAGTCTCCATAGGTGGCCACCAACAATTCCTTCCATCCCTGTATGCACCTGCTGCTCTTCCCATCAACAGATAGTTTGTTTCCTCTCTCCTTGAATCTAAGCTGGTCTTGTGATTTACTTTGTTGAATAGAATGTGGCTAGAGTGTGCTGTGCCCATTCTGGATTTAGCCCTTAAGAGTCCTGGCGGGGGGACTTCCCTGGTGGTCCAGTGGGTAAGACTCCACACTCCCAATGCAGGGGCCCTGGGTTCGATCCCTGGTCAGTGAACTAGATCCCGCATGCATGCCACAACTAAGAAGCCTGCATGCCACAACTAAGAAGCCTACATACCGCAACTAAAGATCCCGCATGCCACAACGAAGATCCTGCGTGCCGCAACTAAGACCCAGCACAGCCAAAATAAATAAATTAATATCTTTTTAAAAAAGAGTCCTGGTGGATTCTTCTTCTTTTTTTTTAAAAATAAATTTATTTATTTTTTTGTTTGTTTTTATTTTTGGCTGTTTTGGGTCTTCGTTGTGGTGTGCGGGCTTCTCATTGTCATGGCTTCTCTTGTTGTGGAGCATGGGTTCTAGGCGCATGGGCTTCAGTAGTTGTGGCATGTGGGCTCAGTAGTTGTGGCTCAAGGTCTCTAGAGTGCAGGCTCAGTAGTTGTGGTGCACGGGCTTAGTTGCTCTGCACCATGTGGGATCTTCCCAGACCAGGGCTCGAACCCGTGTCCCCTGCACTGGCAGGCGGATTCCTAACCACTGCACCACCAGGGAAGCCCATGGAGGATTCTTCTTTTGCTCTCTGGGAAACTGGCTACCCTGAAAGAAGTCCAGCTATTCTACTGGAGAGAGAGATCCAGCCAGATGTCCAGTTGGGAGGTGACTTTCCCAAGGAGGTGACTTTCCCAAGATCATCTAGTTATTTGGGCCAGAACCCTGCTCTCCTGATACCCTGTCCAGTGCTCTGTCCACAACACTTGCTACCACTGATCTGCCTGTAAGAGTGATTGTTCCTGATCTCATGGATGGTTTAATTTAACACATTGGGATTTTAACTTATTAGAGACTCTTAGAAACTTGAAACTATCTAGTTCAATCTAACGCATCATTGTAGTTTTATTTATTTTTCTAACTTTTCCCATTGAGGGTCTCCCCTTATTTCTGTGGTTTATGTAGAAGCACCCCCCCACCCATGATAACAGTTAGATAACACTAAACAGTTCAGAATCTGGCATCAATCATTCAGAGTTTAAGTCCTAACTCCACTAACTGGCTTAGACAAGTTCATGCATCTCTCTGAGTCTCAATTCCCTCATCAATAAAATGAGGATTTAAAAATGCCTACCCATTAATTAATTACTAGTATTTTTTATTTTGTTCTGTCTTATTTTATCACATGATTTTTTTCATTTTTTATTAACCAAAGTCAAACCACCAATCAGGACTTCTGATCATCACAGGATAACTGGTGTTACCACTGTAAGCTAAAATAACTTTTGCTAAAAGACAAGAAGATTAATGTCTTGGTTAACCTGAGTGGACTTCTGTAGGAAAATGGTTAATGTTAATGGTTAAGGTTTTCTGGGTTTGGGGAGATATTAAAAAGGACTTGAGGTCTCCTATCTTTATTTACAGTGACCCCCTAAGGAGGCACTTGTCCAGAGAACACCCCTTCCAGCTTTGATGTTCTCAAATTCCATAGACATCCTCCTTCCCCCCAAGATCCTCTGCCAAAGGGACTGCAGCTTCCAAAGGACTCCTGTGGGCCCCCATCTCTCCTTAGGCTGCATAGGACTCTCCCCAGTGAGATGACCCCTGTGAGCATAGAGAATGAAGGGCAACCTGCAGGTCTGTGGTTCAATTTCCAGGTATAAATGCATGTGATCAGTCTGCCACTTGAATCCATCCAGGGCTGTTTCTACCAGAGCTGATCTTTGAAAGGATAGGTAAATACCAGCCAAGGAAAACACAGTATCTCAAGGGTATGGGGTGAGTAAACTCCCTGGTTGCTAAATGTCCAATCAGAAAAAAAGTTTTTAAAATTCCATTAACAACCACAGCCATTTAGAATAAACTTTTAAAATGAAAGTTCACCCATCAACATCTCCATGCCTATATTTTTTCAGGAAGTAATAAGATTTTTTTCTTCCTTTGGGACTCAAACGCCAGAGTGAAGTGCTCTCTGACATTTGTGGTTTGAAACAGCATTTCCTGTTTCAGAGATGTTTTCTGACTAAGTTTGATGAGTCTCTGGGTTTTTTCCTGCAATTTCAAATTAAACTGAAAAAAACCTGATAACTTCAGTAAATAACTAGGAGTGGAATAGTAGCATCACATGATAAATATACTTTTTAAGAGACTGTCAAATCCTTTTCCAAAGTGACTGCACCACTTTACATTCCCACCAGCAGTGTATGAGAATTCTAGTTGCTACACACCTTTGCCAACAGATAGTATCAGCCTTGTTCAGTTTAGCCATTCTAATTAGTCTCAAATAGTCCCTAATGACTAATGATATTGTGCTTCTTTTCATATACTCATTTGCCAAGTGTATCTTCTTTGGTGAAGTATCTATGCAAATCTTTTGCCCATTTTTCATTGGGTTGTTTGCTTTCTTAATACCATGTTTGAAGAGTTATTTTTTGTTGTGACTACAACTACATTATCAGATAAGTGATTTACAAATGTTTTCCCCTAGTCTTTGGCATAACAGAATCTTCTGAAGACCGGAAGTTTCTATTTTAGATGAAACATAATTATTATTTTTTTTCTTTCATAGATTGTGCATTTCGTGTTATATTTCTAAAAAGCTCTGTTTAATACACTGTCATGAAGATTTTCTCCTATGTCGTCTTCTGAAAGATTTATGGTTTTAGGTTTTACATTTAGATCTATGATTCTCTTTGAATTTTTTGCATACGGCATGAGGAGTAGATCAAGTTTTATTTATTTTAATTTTTGGATACAGATATTCAATGGTTAAAACACCATTTTTTAAAAAGATTAGCTTTTCTCCATTGGATTATCTTTGTACTTTTGTTGAAAATCATTTGACCATATATGTGTAAGGCCTATTTCTGGAATCTCTATTGATCTATTTATTTATTTTTATGCCAATACCACACTGTCTTGATTATTGCTGCTTTATGTTGAATCTTGAAATCAAGTAGTGTAAGTCCTATCCAGGATAATTTTCATATTAGACATTGTAAGTTTCATTTCTAAAATTTTCATTTGGGTTTTTTTATATCTGCATGTTACTACTTAACTATGTTCAATCTTCCTTCTTGAATATATGGAATATGAACACGATAACTTTTTAAATGTTGTTTTCTACTAATTCTATCATCTATGTAATTTCTGGGTCTGTTTCTACTGATTGATTTTGTTATCCTCATTGTGGGTATTACTTTTGCTTCTTTGCGTTCCTGGCAACTTTTGATTGAATATCAACCATTGTGAAATTTACTTTGTTTGGTGCTAGATATTTTGTATACCTATAGATACTCCTGAGCTTTGTTCAGTACACAGTTAAGTAACTTGAAGACAGGTTGATGCTTTCAAGACTTGCTTTTAAACTTCATTAAGTGGGATCAGAGCAGCCTGTAGTTTAGGACTGATTTTTCCCTATTACTGAGGCAATTACCTGAGTGCTCTGCTGTGTCCCATCTATCCATTTCTGGCTCGTGAGAATATAAACTATTTTAAGCTTTGTGTGATCACCATGGATTTTTCCCTCTATTCTTTCAGATGGTTCTTATTCCAACCTAACTTTGTTTCTTTAGTTTCCTTACACACATGTGCTGATGAGTATTCAGCTGAAGACTCAAGAGGGACCCTATGTGGATCTCAGGAGTTCTTTTGCTGGACAGGTCTGTCCTCTCTGATAGTCTGACCTTCAAACTCTAGCCACATTGGTCTCCCTGGATTCCCTACTCTGTTTCCTCTACTTGGGAAGCCTCTGGTTTTGCCTGGATTCCACCCCCTGCCCCACCACATTGCTGCCTGGAAACTCTCCAGAAAGAAAGCTTGGGGCAATCATAGGCTCATCTTATTTGTTCTCCCTTTCTCAAGTATTTTACTAGGCTATCCAGCTAGCCTTTGCTATCCAGCTAGCCTTAACCAAATTCTGATGCTTCTTTATCATATTTGGCAATAAGTCTCTCACTTCACAAGGATCAAGGATGAATGCTTTTAGAAAAGCTGCAGGACAGAAATTGTGAAAGCATTAGACGTGATAGACAAAATAAACAAGTTCTTCCCTAAATCAGGGGGCTTCTTAACTCTCTGCAAGCACATATGTGTAGTAGCAGCTTTGTAACTTTTCTCAATTTTCTGTAGTTCCCAGACTTCTTTGTGGAATATTGGAGTCCTAAGTAAACTCGGGTTTAATGTCTGATTTTAACTTATGTTTAACAGCCCTTTAAAACTCAGGCAGTAAGTTAATAGTTGTACATAAAAAAGGAAGTCTATGGAATTTAGTGTCACTCATCCATTAGGAGTGGCATGTTTGATCAGTTTGGGACCATTTGGGAGAGCTTTTCTGACCATGCTTTGGGAATTATTGCTCTGTGGCACTAGCTCTCAAGCACACTGATGTAATTCAGAGGCATGAGGTATAGCAGAAATAATTTGATGTCATGATTGTAATTGTCGAAGAACAAAACTTTGTGAAACATTGACTTCTTATAAGTTTGAGTAGATTCTAAGGTATAACTATAAAAATACTATCACTTTCTCTTGCTTGCCTTCATGTCTTTATGCTTTTATGAGTAGAGAAAAGGGGTTGCCTCGGGTAGTGGAAATTTCCTGCCCCAGGAAGTACTTTGGAGAGCATACTTCCTGTGTGTAAACCTTCTCTACCAAGTCAGAGCCAAGGAAAGGATGGGCAGTACCACTCCAGAAGATAGCGTACTATGTCATTGTTACACCATGATGGAAAGAGCAAGGACTTACCTGCATGAACTCCCAGCTCTAACATTTACTGCTTGTACAATCTACCTTGGCAATCTAATTCCTCTGTCAGAGCTAAAGTCACCTTTCTGAATGTCCGTGTTTTCATTGGCAAAATGAAAATATTTACTTTGAAGGTTATTGCCTTGAGAGTTATTGAGGATGAGGAATAATATTTGCAAATGTCAATACATATAGCATATTAAATAAATTTTGGTTAAGTGAGTGGAGAAACAAATTAACTCTGGCTCAGGACAAGTCAAAATAATTGTAATTTTTTTTTGAAATTATGATTCTTTTAAGCTTCCCAAGTTCCTTCTTCATGCCTCACCTCTTTTTTTTAATTTTATTTTTTTAATTGAAGTATAGTTGATTTACAGTGCTGTGCCAATCTCTGCTGTACAGCAAAGTGACTCAGTTATACACATACATACGTTCTTTTTTTCATATTGTTTTCCATTATGGTTTATCACAGGATATTGAATATAATTCCCTGTGCTATACAGTAGGACCTGGTTGTTTATCCATCCTATATATACCAGTTTGCATCTGCTAATCCCAAACTCCCAGTCCTTCCCTCCCCCTCCCTCCTCCCCCTTGGCAAGCGCAAGTCTGTTCTCTATGTCTGTGAGTCTGTTTCTGTTTTGTAGATAGGTTCATTTGTGCCATATTTTAGATTCCACATATAAGTGATATCATATGGTATTTGTCTTTCTCTTTCTGACTTACTTCATTTAGTATGATAGTCTCTAGTTGCATCCATGTTGCTGAGAATGGCATTATTTCATTCTTTTTTATGGCTGAGTAGTATTCCATTGTATATATGTACCACATCTTCTTTATCCATTCAACTGTCGATGGACATTTAGGTTGTTTCCATGTTTTGGCTATTGTGAATAGTGCTGCTATGAACATAGAGATGCATGTATCTTTTTGAATTATAGTTTGTTTTTTTTGTGTGTTTTTTTAAAAATTTATTTATTTTACTTATTTTTATTTTTGGCTGTGTTGGGTCTTCGTTGCTGGGCGCAGGCTTTCTCTAGTTGCGGCTAACGGGGGCTACTCTCCGTTGCAGTGCACAGGCTTCTCATCACGGTGGCTTCTCTTGTTGCAGAGCATGGGCTCTAGGCACGTGGGCTTCAGTAGTTGTGGCACGTGGGCTCAGTAGTTGTGGCTCGTGGGCTCTACAGCGCAGGCTCAGTAATTGTGGCACACGGGCTTCGTTGCTCCGCGGCATGTGGGATCTTCCCAGACCAGGGCTCGAACCCGTGTCCCCTGCATTGGCAGGCAGATTCTGAACCACTGCGCCACCAAGGAAGCCCCTGAATTATAGTTTTGTTCTGGATATATGCCCAGGAGTGGGATTGCTGGATCATATGGTAATTCTATTTTTAGTTTTCTGAGGAGCCTCCATACTGTTTTCCACAGTGACGGCACCAACTTACATTCCCACCAACCGTGTAAGAGGGTTCCCTTTTCTCCACACCCTCTGCAGCATTTATTATTTGTAGACTTTTTAATGATGGCCATTCTGACCAGTGTGAGGTGGTACTTGGTTGTATTTTTTACTTGCATTTCTCTAATGATTAGTGATGCTGAGCATGTTTTCATGTGCCTTTTGGCCATCTGTATGTCTTCTTTGGAGAAATGTCTATTTAGATCTTCTGCCCATTTTTCGATTGGGCTGTTTTTTGGTTGTTGTTGAGTTGTATGAGCTGTTTGTATATTTTGGAGATTAAGTCTTTGTCTGTCACATCATTTGCAACTATTTTCTCCCATTCCATAGGTGTTTTGTGTGTGTGTGTGTGTGTGTGTGTGTGTGTGTGGTTTCCTTTGCTGTGCAAAAGCTTGTAAGTTTGATTAGGTGCCATTTGTTTATTTTTGTTTTTATTCCTATTGCCTTGGGAGACTGACCCAAGTCTCATGGTGTCATGTCTTATGTCTAAGCCTTTAAGCCGTTTTGAGTTTAACTTTGTGCATGATGCGAGGGTGCATACCTCACCTCTTTTGATAGGAACTTACTGGATAGAAGGAACAAGTTGCCCAGTTATGAATAACGTGAGCTGACTACTTACATAAGTAACTGTAATTGAGAAATGACCTTAAAAGAGGACAGATTTTCTCCTTGATGTATTTTATTGTTGATTTTTTTTCAAAAAATAATTCACACTCTAACACCTAGTATTGCAAAATCAATATAATCCTATAGATCAAAGAAATCTTAATTTGACCTCTTACGAATGGTACACACACACACACACACACACACACACACGGACACACACACAAAGTTAAAAGCTTCATAAGCATTCAAAATTAAGCGAGCCCAAATTCTGTGGCATTTGCTTATATTTTGTTAACTCGTCCATCTGTATTGCCAGACTGAAAACTCCCTAAAGGTTAGAACTATTTTTTATTCATCTTCCCTGAGAAGTCCAGCTTATTTGTTAAATTGTGTGTGCCCCTCCTGGTGCACAGGGAATGCAGGATCTGTGATAGAATATAATAGTGTGAACACAATCACTGGAGTCACACCAAACTGTATTCTCCCCAACCCAGCACGTGAAGCTCTGTGGCCCTGAAAATACTGCGTGTTTGTATCTGTT
Source organism: Eschrichtius robustus (assembly GCF_028021215.1). Taxonomy (NCBI): domain Eukaryota; kingdom Metazoa; phylum Chordata; class Mammalia; order Artiodactyla; family Eschrichtiidae; genus Eschrichtius; species Eschrichtius robustus. The sequence goes on from NC_090834.1 coordinate 52,289,262, forward strand.
TCTGTATCTGCATCATGGGAATAATCATCATCTCTGCTGAAGAAGGTTGCTGTAAGAGTACGGTTTGATAAGATGTGAAAACCAACTTTTAAACTGTACCTATCTAAAACCTCTAAAAAGATTTTTACGTGATGGTCACAGTAACATTGTTTTCTTTGTGCGCAGATTGTGTTGTTGTTGTTGAAGTATAGTTTGGTTTACAATGTGTTAGTTTCAGGTGTACAGCACAGTGATTCAGTTATAAATATACATCTATAGATATACTCTTTTTCAGATTCATTTCCCTTATAGGTTATTACAAACTAATGAGTAGAGTTCCCTGTGCTATACAGTAGGTCCTTGTTTATCTATTTTATATATAGTAGTATATATAGCAGTGCTTATCTGTTAATCCCAACTTCCTGATTTATCCCTTTGCCCCCCCTTTCCCCTTTTGGTAACCATAAGTTTGTTTTCTATGTCTATGCATCTCTTTCTGTTTTGTAAATTAGTTCATTTGTATCTTTTTTTATATACTAGTATAAAATTAGAAAAAAGCGAAGTTCAAAAGTGGGAGAAATGGTTATACAAACTATAGCATATCTGTATAACTGAGGGGTCCGTTGTCTACACACACAGGTGCATGCACATCCCTCCCATTCTCTTCTCTTCTGAATGCCCACTATGGTATGTACTCATTTACCCCTTGACACAATTAATGACCAGGATCCCCAGTCACTAGGGAGTCATTTGGTTCCCAGCACTAAGGAGCGGAGTCTTGCTGAATAAAATTAAAATATAGTTACATTAGAGGTCTTTAAGACAGTTCAACTTGTTGCTGTTATCTAGAAATCAGATCAGTTATTACTCACGAGGACTTGCTGCTGTCCCCAAATTCTAATTTTATGCCAACTATTTCCCTTCTTGAAACCATCAAACCATATACTATGCTGACACTGAAAACATCTATCTTTGATGTTTCATTGGGCCTGTTCTTTTTTTTTTTTTTTTTTTTTTTACTAATTGTAAAGTCTGCAGTGGGTATATAGGCGTTCAACCTTTTTCCAGATTTATTATTTATTTATTATTTTTCTTTATTTTTGGCTGTGTCGGGTCCTCGTTTCTGTGGAAGGGCTTTCTCCAGTTGTGGCAAGTGGGGGCCACTCTTCATCGCGGTGCGCGGGCCTCTCACTATCGTGGCCTCTCTTGTTGCGGGGCACAGGCTCCAGACGCTCAGGCTCAGTAGTTGTGGCTCACGGGCCCAGTTGCTCCGCGGCATGTGGGATCTTCCCGGACCAGGGCTCGAACCCGTGTCCCCTGCATTGGCAGGCAGATTCTCAGCTACTGTGCCACCAGGGAAGCCCCGGGTCTGTTCTTGAATATTGTATTGAGAAACAATACGTCAGGTTAGTTCAGAGAGATATAAATTCATTTTCTGAGACCTAACCAGAAATGTTTCCACCTCATCACACCCCATTTCCTTTTCTCTGTTTCTTGCATTGTGTTGCCCAGACTGCATTAGTACCACATCAGGGTCAGCTTTGGGCATACTCATCAGAGAGTCATAAATACAGATTCTGATTATTGCTGTGAGGGAAGGAGTCTCACTAATAAGAAAGTTATGAAAGTGGGGTCATGGGTCAAGCCATCATGAAGTCAAGGGTCTTATCTCCTAGCACTTCTCTATCCAGCAAATATACCCATTTCTATAGTCCAACCAAAGGCAGAATATAAGTATTGGGTACCCTGGTTCTGAAAATTTTATTACCTTTCTCCTAAGCCTCCCCCAACAGTATCAAAGTACACAGTCCCAAACCTCACCTGATTTTGAGCTCCACTTGTCTGACTGGTCACAGACTTCCCTGCCCCTCCTTATTTCCTAGTGTGGTATTTATAAAATGTCATGATTCACTCCTAGTGAAATGTTGTGAGGAAACAGTCCACGTTACTAAAAGTAATTTTGAAATAACTCAAGCTCCTTACTTGTATATCTCAAACACCATGAAGGGAACACAACGTTGGAATGTCATAATTCTTTTTTAAAATCCACTTTCATTCTCTCCTATCCACAGCCCACCCATCCTGAGGCTGGTCCCTTTTATTTCCTTTACCCCTTTCCTCCCATTCCAATCAGCCTCCTTGCCGCATACCTCTTATAATCCCCTCTTCCTCTTTTCTCCAGATTCTCCATTAGAAAGGCCAAGAACTGGTATGGCAAGTAGAACCCTGCTCCACAGTGTAGACAACAAGTGGGAGTTTTCATACTATAATAGATGTATCTCATCACAGCAAGTAGTGTAGTGTTATCCAGTTTGGCCAATGGGTGGGGGCAGTAGCCATCTTGAATAGCAGTTCTTAGCACAGCAGAAACTATGGAACAGGAACGCTTACGTGTCACTTGGAGTTGCCTAGTTGAGAGACTAGGGTTTCATGTTGCCCATCAACGTGATACTCACTTTCCACTTCCTTCTTGGACCGCAATTCAGGAGGGAGGACAGAGGGCTGTGGAAGTGATGGGAAGCAGGGAGGCTGAAGCAGGCTGGGGGTGCCCAGCAAAGCCACGCAGGTGACTGCTTTGGTGGTAACTTACCCCTAGCTAGCGTGTTTATTATGTCAATCCTCAGAAGTCTTTTTTCTTTTCCCTCTGCAGAAAGAGGTTGGAATTTTAGTTTATTTCTGAGAACCATAATGGAAGAGGACTAACGGGTCTAGGCAGGGATGGGAGAGTAATTCTTTTGAATAGTGGTCCTCCAAATAGGCGACACAAAATCGCGTATACAGCCACTTAAAATGGTGTTTTGAAGACTACTGAATGACATGGGGAAACAAACTAAGCAGGATGCAAATTGTCTAGAATGTGGCAGCATAATCCTGTTTGTTTAGAGAGAAAGAACATTCACCTGGAAAAAAAAAAAACTAGCCATGTTTATCTCTGGAGCCCAGTGATCTTTAAATTTTTATTTGTTCCTTTCTGTACTTCCTAACATATTACTATTTTAAGTAAAAGTTTCTAAAATTAAGACAAAATCAGTAAAACATAACCCAGATAGTGAGCGGCCCTCCAGTGGCTCACAGGTACCCCAGGACATCACCATTCAGGCTCACCTGTGCCCTGAGCTGTTCCTTTGGTTCCTGAAGCTTCACCGTGGGATCCTCATGCATGAGGCTCATCTTCCTTTCTAGCCTGCACCTGTTCCCACAGTAACTCGGACTACACACTGCGCCTGTGGTGAGGTGGTTGAGATGAGCAGCAGCTATGTGGAGGACAAGGGAAGGAAAGTGAGAAAAAGCAAGTGACTGCATTCATTTTAGGTAGAAAATGACAGCAAGATGTTCTAGGTCACATCTCCCTCTTGAAGGAGGTGGAACAGAGCATCTGGAGAAGCCTCCTCAGACATAAACTCAAGGACATCTCTATACAAATCTAAATCTGGCTGCTGTATCTCCATGGGAACAAATATAGTCCCTATCTTAAAGCCTTTTTTAATGATGGGCAATTTGTGGGCAATGTGATCATCTTCAGTATGGCTGTGAAAGTTTTCAGAAAACAAGGCTGGTGGCCAGGAGAACTTGGTGACTCTAGTCTTACAGGTTTCCAGCGTGATTTTGTCAGCTCACCAGATAGCACCATCTCTCTGGTAGGAACTCATACAAGTAAGCTCATAAGAGACTGATAGCTAATGAGAATGTCAATTCATTCATTGAAAAGTAAAATGACATTAGAGATAGGACCATATGACCCAGCAATTCCACTCCTAGGTATATTACCCAAGAGGATTGGAAACATATGTCCACACTAAAATTTGTACATGAAATTTCATAGCAGCGTTATTCATAACAATCAGAAAGCAAACACAACTCAAATGTCCATCAACCAATGAATGGATAAATAAACGTGATATATCCATACAATGGGAAATTATTAGGCAATAAAAAAAAGAATGGAGTACTGATGTGTGCTACAGCATGGATGAACCTTGAAAACTTTATGCAAAATGAAAGAAGCCAGACACAGAAGGCCACATATTGTATGACTGCATCTATGTGAAATGTCCAGAATAGACAAATTCATAGAGACAGAAAGTAGGTGTGTGGTTGTCAGAGGCTGGGAGAAAGGAGGAGTTGGGTGTGGCAGCTAACAGGTACAAGGTGGCTTTGTGAGTTGATAGAAATGTGCTGGAATTAGTGGTGATGTCTGCACAACCCTGTGAATAAAAACTCCTGAATTATACACTTAAAATGGTGATTTTTCTGTTATCTGAAAATTTATGCTCTGTGCATTTTATCGCAATTTTTTTTTTCTTTTGCCACACGGCATGTGGGATCTTAGTTCCCCCAACCAGGGATCGAACGCGTGCCCCCTGCAGTGGAAGTACGGAGTCCTTACCACTGGGCCTCCAGGGAAGTCCCTCCGTTTTTTTTTTAATTTAAATGATGGCTGCTTAGTGGACAAGATCATTTGACCAGTTCACCCTCCAGATGTGAACTGAATCATAACCAGAATAACTGACAAGCGTGGATTTTGAGCAAGGGGGAATTTGTATGGTTTAACTGTTTTGTGGTAACTGATCTGATGCCGGTCACGTGGAGAGAAGTACTTGGTGAGCGCAGAGGTGCCCATGGCTCCCCCCACCAGCCACCTGGATAGGTACCAGCTTGAGCAGAATGACCAGTTCTAGACCTTCCCTGCTTCTATTTGGTGAGGATTTAATGTGCTAGAGCGTGGGCTGGGGTTGTTCAGGCCTTGAGCATGGCAGAACCTGCAGGTAATGTCATTCTTCTCTGTATCAGACAGGAACGGGGGAGCAGGACTAAGAGAAAGGTAGTGGTAAAATATGGTCATTCTTACAGCCATCCAGCAGGAGACTGATGGCCGGTCTGTGGCCTGATAGTCCCAGCCAGTGTACTCAACATTCTGTGGACACCTGGGCCCCATCTGGAACTATTCCAAGCCCTGGAATGTCATCATGAACAGCCAGAACTTGTGAGTGAGCATCTGGCTGAGTCGGGGGCAGCCCTCGGGGGGAGGGGGAGTAGGGAAACAACCATCCTGTTGCCTGGTGCACTCATTGCACAGCTGGCCGCGGTGAGCCATTTATTTGTTGACCTTGGACTAGTTGCTGAAGAATGATGGATGGAGAGGGATGCACTGGGGTGGCTAGGAAGGCAGTTTTCTCTCCTGAGTGATGATCTGTCCTTTCAACACAGCTGTGTGCTCTCAAGCCAGGTCTCTGACCCAAGTAGAAGCATCAGCAGCAATAAATACATTAAGAAGCTAAGCCAAGGCCAGGTGTGTGACCTTCTCCATGCGATATCCCTTCCCACTTGATGAAAGCCATCTTCTCATTTTTCTCTCCTTTTAAAAACTTTAATACTTATGGAAATGGTATCTGTCAATTTAGATGCCCCTCTTACAGAGTGCTTTCGTATTAATTTGGTTTATATCATCTGGCTTAATTCATGTTCCCCACCCTGTATCTGCACTCCCACCTGGCTGCAGCTCTCCATCTTCTCGACCTCTTCTAGGCCTCTTTCAACAAAGGATGCCTATAAGATTAACTGCATCTACATGGTCTTGAGGGCTTTTAAAATTTTCACTTTGTTTGCTTATCAAATAAGGAAATAGATTTCTTAAACTATAAGAAGAAATATTTTAAAATTCTTCATTTTAAAATATTGGTGAGGGACTTCCCTGGGGGCACAGTGGTTAAGAATCCACCTGCCAATGCAGGGGAGACAGGTTCAATCCCTGGTCCAGGAAGATTCCGCATGCCGTGGAGCAACTAAGCCAGCACACCACAACTCCTGAGCATGTGCTCTAGAGCCCAAAAGCCACAACTACTGAGCCCGCATGACACAACTACTGAAGCCCACACACCTAGAGCCCGTGCTCCACAAGAGAAGCCACCGCAGTGAGAAGCCCATGCACCACAACCAAGAGTAGCCCCCGCTCACCACAACTAGAGAAAGCCTGTGCACAGCAACGAAGACCCAGCTCAGCCAAAAAATAAAATAAAATAAATAATAAAAATAAACAAATAAATAAATAAAATATTGGTGAAACTTAATACTGCCTCCAGAGCCAATTGCAAGTAGAGATAAAAAAATTTTAAATATGTCATTGTTTTCCCCCACCCACTGCTATGCCTCTGTTTCCATCTCTGTTCAATGGTGATTTAAGTCAAGAAATTTTATTTTGCTCTACAAAAATCAACAGCCACCTTGGAGTAGTCATGGTGCCATTTTAGGCCAGTTATAGAGAATTAAAACATCGTATATATTTCATAATTGAATCCCTATCCACATTAAAGTATTTTCGGCAGTCCCTTCTTAATTCAGACACATCTTGCATCACTAGTAACAATTTATATCCCATAATAGTCAAAATCATTAGATGAATGACAGGAGAGGCCAGTTTCCCTTTTGGGGGATTGAGGGGTGAAGGGGGTGGAAATCAGTTAAATACATACCTTCTTCTCATTTCAAGACCCTCATCCTGCTCATTCAGGCTCAGAAATTTCAGAGCAATCTACCCATTCTCACCTTCCAGTCACTGACATGACACTTGAAGATCAAGTCCCCCTTATCCAATCACCTAGCATTTCTCCATCAAAGATCATGGAAGGGGTAACATTTCTTATTTTAATCAGCACAGCCTTCCCTGGCACTCTACATATGTTCTGACAGCAGCTTGAACATTTTTCTGTGTTCTACTTCACTATATTCTAATGATCTGTTTACTTAATTACCTCTCCTCCTAGACTGAAATACTGGGAGGACAGGAACCAGATCTTATTTCTTGCTTTAGTCCCTGTGCCTAGAAGAGAGCAGGTGCACAATAAATAACTACTGCCTGGAACAGAGGAATTACTGGAGTTAGAAGGCATAAGTTCTTAGAGTATCAGAGGTAACTCAAGTTAAAAATAACTGTGAACTGGTCACATCCTTTGTTTGTTGTTTGTTTGTTTTTACTGAAATATAGTTGATATATATTATATAAGTTACAGGTGTACAATACAATGATTCACAATTTTTAAAGTTTATACTCCATTTATAGTTACTATAAAATACTGGCTATATTCCCTGTGTTGAACAATATATTCCCTTTTTTTTTTTAAGATACTGGCTAAGTCTTTTTTTTTTTAAATAAATTTATTTATTTATTTATTTATTTATTTATGGCTGTGTTGGGTCTTCGTTTCTGTGCGAGGGCTTTCTCTAGTTGCGGCAAGTGTGGGCCACTCTTCATCGCGGTGCGCGGGCCTCTCATTATCGCGGCCTCTCTTGTTGCGGAGCACAGGCTCCAGACACGCAGGCTCAGTAATTGTGGCTCACGGACCCAGTTGCTCTGCGGCATGTGGGATCTTCCCAGACCTGGGCTCGAACCCGTGTCCCCTGCATTGGCAGGCAGATTCTCAACCACTGCGCCACCAGGGAAGCCCTGAACAATATATTCTTGTAGCTTATTTTGTACCTAATAGTTTGTACTTCTTAATCCCCTACCTCTATATTGCCCTTCCCCACTTCCCTCTGCTACTGATAACCAGTAGTTGGTTCTCTGTGAGTCTGTTTCTTTTTTGCTATATTCACTAGTTTGTTGCATGTTTTAGATTCCACATATACATCACACAGTATTTGTTTTTTTATCTCTGACTTATTTCACTTAGAATAGTACCCTCCAAGTCCATCCATGTTGTTGCAAAGGGCAAAATTTCATTCTTTTTTATGGCTGAGAAGTACTCTAGTGTGTGTGTGTGTGTGTGTGTGTGTGTGTGTGTGTGTATCACATTTTCTTATTCCATTCCTCTGTTGCTGGACACTTAGTTTGCTTCCATATCTTGGCAATTGTAAATAATGCTGCTATGAAAACTGGGGAGCATGTATCTTTTCAAGTTAGTGTTTTTGGTTTTTTTGGATATATACCCAGGAGTAGAATTGCAGGATCGTATGGTAGTTCTATTTTTAGTTTTTTGAGAAACCTCTGTACTGTTTTCCATAGTGGCTGTACCAGTTTTCATTCTCACCGACAGTTTTCTCCACATCCTTGCCAACATTTGTTATTTGTGTTCTTTTTGATGATAGCCATTCTGACAGGTGTAAGGTGATAGCTCGTACTTTTGATTTGCATTTCCCTGACGATTCGTGATGTTGAACATCTTTCCATGTGCCTGTTTGGACACATTATTTGTAAAAATTAGGCACAGAGTACCTGTGCGTTGACTGGCTAACTGGCCCAAGCAATCCAAGGGCATGGCAGAGCAACAAGAGTCATTTTTTTCCCTAAACCTTTTTATTATAAAAAAAATTCTTACATTAAGAAATCGTACACCAAAATAGTATAATGAACATCTGTATACCTATGAGCTAACAAAATGTTGACAGTTGTTAATATTTAGCCATATTTTCTTTATCTATATCTGTAAAGATTTGTAGACTTTTTAAATAGCTGTCATGTTTAATAAAAAAGACAATCTTTTATAAAGAGAGCATCTAAAGAAAGGCCATTAAAAGGTCATTCCATTGCCTAGGGAATGAAGGCCAGATCCCTTATGGAAGCTTTCAAGGCCTTTCATGATCTGGATCTTGTTAACTTTCTTCCTGGATTCATCTGTTGCTGCCCCTTGACTTCATCGTCTTCTCCAGCCAGGCTGAACTGCTTTAAATTCAGCATCTAGCTTTCTCTATCCTTCCTCTAGGTCTTTTCACATGCTCTTGCCTTTGCCTGGTACATCTTGCCTCCATCCACCTTCATCTGGCTAATTCTTACTTTGCCTCTAAACTTAAATGTCTTCTCCCTCCTCCTTCCCAACACATTCAGGCTGCCTAGGAGCTTCTGTCACATGCTTTCCTAGTACCGCTATCAGAGCTCTTAAAACATGGTGTGACATAATAAGAAATATATATTTGGCCTCTGTGCAACCCCCCGCCCCTTAACCTGGCGCACAGCTCCTAAAACCCTTGGAATCTCTGTAGTGACAAGTGTCTTTTTTGTATACTAATGAAATGGCTGTGATTGGGGCTCCTGTATGGAAGCTGGTTGCCAGGAAAATGGACCATGTCATTAGAGGATTGGAACTTTTAGCTTCACCCCCCAACCTCCAGGGTGGGGAGAAGGTCTGGGAGTTGAGTCAGTTACTAATGGCCAATGATGTAATCAGTCATGCCTATGTAATGAAGCCTCCATAAAAAAACCCTAACTGAAGGGGTTCAGAATGCTTCCAGGGTTGAGGAACACATGAATGTGCTGGGAGGGTGGTACGCCTAGAGAGAGTATGGAAGCTCCACACCCCTTTCCACATCCCTTGCCCACTGCATCTCTTCCATCTGGCTGTTCCTGTTCCTTTTATAATAAACTGGTAATCTAGTAAGTAAACTGTTTTTCTGAGTTTTATGAGCTGTGCTAGCAAATTATCAAACCTGAGGAGGGGTCATGGGGACTTGCAGTTTATAGCCAGTCGGTCAGAAGTACAGGTAAAACTTTAGGACTTGCAACTGGTGTCTGAAGTTGGGGGTGGGTTCGGGGGCGTGGCCTTGTAGGACTGAGCCCTTAACCTGTGGGATCTAATGCTACCTACAGGTAGGTAGTATCAGAATGGAGATAAATTGTAGGACACCCAGTCAATGTCCACAGAGAACTGGAGAATTGCTTGGTGTGAAGAATCCTCACATCTGATGTCAGAGTGTTGAGAGTAGTAGAAGAAAACACTGTTTTCCTTTAGTTGGTGAATAGAAGAAACAAGGAGTTTTTTCCTTTGTATGCCATATGTTTCTCTCCACCATTAAACCTGACCTAGATGATAAGGATCTTCTTTCATTTGTCTCTGTAGCCTCCATTCCTAACCAGGTCTTTCCACATAGTAAGTGCTCAACGAATATTTATTGAAAGAATAAATTCGTGAAGAGGCACTAGACTAGGTAGGCATTATAGAACTTGAGGAACTGAATGCCCTTGGCCAACCTTTCCCTCTTTTGGCCTTAGTTTCCCCATTTGTGCTCAACATGCTCCAGACCTCAAACTCCGTTATTCCATTGTGCTGAAAGGAATAGCTTTTAGAGCTACTAAATGCCAAGCAGTTCCTATGGCAACCACAGGTTTTATTGGCCCAGACCTGCAGCATTTCAATCTGAATGCACCAGGCACTAGGAGACTCCGGAGGCCCTCCCTTCTCCCAGAGGGCACCCAGAGGCAGATTATCTGATCTGTCTTCTCTGTTTTTGCCAATTCCTCTAGCCCTGGCCTGTTTCTGAGGTCCCAGAGATTTAACAGATGGTTGCTATAGAAACAGCATCCTCCTGAAAGCCCTTTCCCTCTCTGTGCAGACTACTCCTGACTATGCAAGTTAACTCCCAGTGAATGCATGACAGGGTCCTAATAAAAGCTGACTTGAGGGGAAATCAGGAAATAACATTAAGTATAACATATGGCACTTGTAGTGAGATTTCACTTAAATACCAGCTCATCTAATTCTCATGTCAACTGGAGAAGTGATTGTTACTATCCCTATTTCATAGATGGGGAAACTGAAGCTCTGCTCAGAGAATTAAGAGGCTTTCCTGTGGTCACAAAGTTAGAATGTGAAAGCAGCTATTTAAAGCCAAGTCCAATTTCAAAGCCTGTGTTCTTAACCATTAGGTGTTATTGCCTGATAATTCAAGCAGGTGACGGTGAGACCTTAGCACTATGTTTGGAGAAAATGAGATCCCTGGAACTGACCAGGTACCAGGGCCTCACCAGCAGTCCAATCTCCCAAATCTGGAAGATAATTTAAGACTGTCTGGAGCTGGTGCCAATGTTCAGTTGGATGGATAAGGCAGGATATACCAGGCACTGGCAGAATTCAAGGTCACACGATTGTGAGGGAAGCCATACCCTCCCAAAGCCTTACTTCTCACCTTTCATTTATTTAATTCTCATAAAAGACTCACAAAAAGCAGGTTGTCATGCCCATTTTACAGATAGGGACACTGAGGCTCAAAAAGGTGACTTGTCCAAAGCTAAGTAGCAAGTAAACAGTTGCAAAGGGGATATTCTAGATCTTCTGATTATAATTCCAGTGCTCCAAGTACTAAAAATTTAATCATCTCTTGTCACAGAAGGCATGGCCACAATAGATGATAATGATAATGGACAACATTTATTCAAACTTATGTGTCCAAGAGGCTGGAAAGTTAAGGGACTTGCCTAAGGTTTAATATTCTCTCCCATCCTCACAACAACTCCATAGAGTAGATATTACTATCCCATTTTATAGGTTAGGAAACTGAACTCAGACAGGTAAAGTGTGAAATATAATAAGAACTGCATATTTGGTCTTCACCCTAGCTTCTGGCACAAAACTAAAACAAGTTTCCTAAGAGATGATAACAATAACGGTGTTTTTGTTATGTTAATGAGGTGACTTTCGGGCTAGACCTAAAGGTGGGGGCCGGCTGCCAGGGGAGCCAACCATGTGCTTAGAGTTGGAACTTTCAGTTCCACCCCTGACCTCCAGGGAGGGCAGAGGGGCTTGAGATGGAGTTCAATCCCCAATGGTTTATGACTTAATCAGTTATGCCTATGTAATGAAGCCTCCTAAAAACCCAAAAGGAGAGGTTTCATGGACCTTCGAGGTTGGTGAACATGTGAAGATTTGGGAGAAGATGGTGTGCTTGGAGAGGGCTTGGAAGTTCCGGACCTCTTCCCATACCTTGCCCTATGTATCTCTTCATCTCCCTGTTGATTTGTATCCTTTAATATCCTCTATAATAAATCAGTAATCTGTGGAGTAAACCATCTTCCTGAGTTCTGTGAGCCACTCTAACAAATGAATCAAACTCAAGGAGGAGGTGGTGGGAACTTGTGATTTATAGCTAGTTGGTCAGAAGTACAGGTAAAAACCTGAGCTTGTGACTGGCATCGGAAGTGCAGGGTGGTTGTCTGGGATTGAGTTCTCAACTTGTGGAATCTGATGCTATCTCCAGGTACATAGCATCAGAATTGAGGTGAACTGTAGGACACCCAATTGGTGTCAAAAAAAATTGCTTGTTGGTGTGGGAAAACCTGCCCCCCACCCCGCCCCGCCAACACACACACATTAGCATGGGTGCGCAGGACTTTTATGAAGGGACTTTCCCAAGTTCATCAAGTAAGTATCTTGGTAGAAGCTGAATTTCAGCTCAGGTATATCCGATTATAATCTCCTCCACAATTAAAACAGATCTAGAAGGACCTGGCAAAAATTTAGTTTCTCTTTACCTTGCTCACATTCTGATAGATTCCTCAGCTTAGTAAGCCCTCACCTATCAAATCCAAGCTCTCCCATCTGTATCTGTGTTTTGGCTGCATGTAACCCAAGGTAACAATAGTTTAATGATTGGACATTATTTTTCTTTCACATAAGAAAGCCCCAGAGGTAGGTAGCCTCAGGCTGGACTGGCGATTTCAGAATGATCAGGAAGCCAGGCCCTCACCAGCTCTCTCCTCTGCCATTCTTATGGTATGGCCCTCATCCTCAAGGTCCAAGTGGTTGCTAGAATTCCAGCCTTCATGCCCAACTTCCAAGCAACAAGACGGAGGAAGGGATAAAAAGTAATGTACTTCCTTCCATTAAGAGACTTCCTGGAGTTACTATATAACATGTTCATTTACATATCCCTGGCCAAACTTAGTCACATCTAGCTGCCACACCTAGCTGCAAGGGAGGCTGTAACCATATCATTCAACAGGACATTCTGTTACTGAGGAGCAAGGGAAGAATGGATGATAGAGTGAGCAATCAACAGTGCTGGTCACACCATCCTTCAAGGCTCAGCTTTAGTTTCATCTCTTTCTTGAAGCACTGCTGACCACCAAAGTCCAATGTGATCTCCCTCCTCTGAACTCTTATCACATTTACCAATGTGGCTTTTGGCATGCACTGTACTAGCTTCTGTATGACTTATGTGGCAGATATGATAGGTAGACAGATAATGTGAGACAGATATATCTGAGACATAAAAATGGATATAAGTATCTATACAATAGATGTAGATGTAAACAAAGATATAAACGTTCAGATGGGTATAGCACAGTGGTTCAGAAAAAGTACAGAGTTTGGAGTTAAACAGATCCATGTTCAAGCCCTATCTCCACCCATAATTTCTGTGCAAATTTGTAGGTTAATTAACCTAAGCCTCAATTTCTTAATCTGTAAAATGAAGACCATAATTGAACCCACCTAATAAGGTTGTGGTGATAGCTAAATAAGGTGATGCATGTAAAGGACTCAGCATACTGCCAGGCACGTAGTAAGTGCTCATTAAATATTAGCCACTCTTATTTCTCTTTCATTCCTCACAATGGCCCTGTGAGATTGATGACATCATTCTCATTTTTAAAAAGAGGAAACTGAAGTTCAAAGAAGTTAAAGAACTTGCCTAAGGTAACAATGCTAATGGTGGTACTACTGAGACAGGAACTCAAACCTGACCTCAAATCCTGAGCTTTTAGTTCAAGGCCCCTGTCTCCTGTCTCTCTTCACCCCTGGCATGTCAAATACATAACCTGCTGCAACAAATTCAAATGAATCAGCTGTCACTCTGTCTTTTGCTTTAAGGCCTTCTAGGTGTTATCTCTACCGCACATTGAAATACAGGGGAAAATATTTTTAATTTTCAGGATAAGGATCATTTTCATATGAAATCCATATAGGGTGGAAAATCTGATTAGAAAGATTTTATTTAGAAAGAAATTAGCTCAAGGCAGCCTTTTTGACTAGCAGAGGAATAATGAGGAAAAGCAGATGCATATAAGTAAAACATGAAGCTGCTCTCCCTCGGAGATGAAATTTAGCATTCCAAGCTGTGTACTTCATTTGCTTCAAGTAGGAAACCGTTTGAGTCTCTTTATCACTAAGAATCAAGATATTTTCATAAGCAATAACTCGATTTAGAGATAATTGTCCTTGGGAAGGGAGGATTTGGTACACTCATATACATTTCTAGAAACTAAGAGCTCTGCATCATCCATTGTAGCTGACAACCAAAGCAGAGGACACTCCTACAGTATGTCTTAAGCTGTGATAGTGAGCAGATCAGCTTCTTTTTACAGTCCTCTGAGGTGAATCCTTCTTAACGTGAAGAGGCTCAGATTCAGTGTCAAAACTCCTGGGCTCTAGTTCTGGACACTACTGTGAGGTAGCTGCCTTTACACACAAGCAGGCCTTCTCTCTGCCTTTGCATTTCAGCTTCAATAAAATAAGAGAGTTTGGCTATCTGACCATTTAGGAACCATCTAGCTGAAACGATATTTTATAGGTCTGGGATTAATTCTGGACATTTGCAAAGAATTAAGTAAAGCATATTAAATGTTACAGGCCTCATTCTAATTTGTTTTGTCTGCTGATTTTGTTTTTTATGAGGCATCTTTTCCTCTTCACTTTTTGTTGTTGTTGTTGTTGCCTTTGAGGGGGTGATCCGCCTTAGGATTTGTACTCTGTACGGAATATTGCATATTGCTGACATGTTGATGAATAATTTTTAAGAATCTAACATCTGTATAGCATTTCACACACTCCAAAGCAATTTTGCTGTCATTATCTCACTCAGTTTTTTTACAGTTAACCCCTGAGACTGGAACAGTATTGTTGTTGCACTGGAAAAAGCATGGATTTGGGTCTCAAAGAGCCTGAGTCTAAATTTCAGCTCAACCCTTTATAAGTCAAAAGAACTTGGGAAACTTTCTTAACTTTTCTGAACTTTTCAGTTTCCTTATCTTCGAAACTGGGAAGATGGTAACAATAAAATGAGGTTTTTGTGGAAAATACCTAGCAGCCTAATAGCTGGTCTCTCCTTTTATCTTGGGAAAGAAAGCTAGAAAGCTAGATTGTTGAGACTCTCCTAAGGTTAAGAGTTGCCCAAGGCAACATCTAACAAGAAGGAGTCAAGAGATTAACCAAATTTAAGACTCCTGCAAAAAGTGTACTTTGGTTTTCTCATATTTTGTTAGAAAGATAAGGAGTGGGTGAGTATAATAAGTGGATATAATGGGTCTGAGGAAGTGTTGGTCTGCATTGGGAGTTCAGGCATTCTGGGACCTCCAGGCAGCCCAATCATTCATCCTTGCATCCAAGAAACATTGATTGAGCAGCTACTGTTTGCAAAAAGACCTCTCAAGTGGGAAAAAAGGAAGGGATTTGGAGGTTAGTGTGAGACTCTGAAGGCACAGGGTTTTTTGGTTTTGTTTTTTGGTTTTGTACCTTACTGAGGCGATGGAATCCCAGGGCTTGTTTTTGTACCTTATTGAGGGGATGGAATCCCAGATGGTGGCCTCTGGGAGGGTTCCTAAGTCACTGGTTTATTCTAACACTATGCTGGGTACTGGAGACCCCAGTACTTCTCTTCTTCAAGTTGCTTATGGTCTAGTGGGGACACAGCAATGACCCCAGGAAAGGTATGAGCACTCAGATAGGTGTCACAGAAGGGAAGGTGCTTCTGTGTGGGAAGGTCATGTAGGCTTCCCAGAGAAGGTAGTTTTAGAGCTGAATCTTTGAAGTAAGGCTTAAGAGGAGTTTACCAGACTGACTGACAAGAAGAAGAAATCTTTCCAGGCAGAGGTGAGACAAAAGCCTAGAGCATTTTGGAAACCACAGATAGTTAGGGATTTATAGATGAGCAGAAGAGGCAAGACTAGAGAGATAGGTGGTCAGGGGAGACCCTAAAGCCTGTTAAGGAACAAAATTCAACTGAGTAAATTTTCAAGATCTTATTGGCTTTATTCAGCAATTTATGAATCAGGGAGCATCCAATCTAGTTGATAGAAGGAGCTCGGAAGAGCTTTATAAGGCAAGAGATTTTTATAGACCAAAGTGAGCAGGAAAAAGGAAGTTATACGAGGCATTTGCTGATTGGTTAAAGCAGGGTAACTTTCCTTATATGGAGCACAGGGAAGTCTTGGAGTCTGGCTAGGTAACTTGTGCTGAGCAGGCAAACATTGATTGGCTGACCTAGACCTTTCTTCCTTTTCTGGGAACACTGAGCATAGAAACTTAAGTCTTGTTTGCTGGCATGGGGCTAAGTATGAGTGACACTATCCTGGGCCTAATGTGGTTACTTAACAAGGCTTTGACTAGAATCAAAAGTGACAAGATCCTATAGACAGTGAGAAACCAATAAGGATAAGTGTGCAAGTAATACATCCACTTGGTCTCTGAGAGATCCTGCAGGCCCACATTCAGAGATGCACTCAGGTGGGTGGAAGAGAGGGTAAGGTTCAGGTGGACTGACTGGAAGGAAAGTCATGGAAAATTCCTAGTCACCAGAATGGTGCCAAAACTTTAGTTATTTTCTGTAAAAATTTAGAGGAAAATTATTCACTTTTCAAAAATATTCTCATTTCAAGGCAGCTGCAGTTTAGTAGACTGGACTTAAAGCCAGTTTAAATTCTGTTTTATCACTTACTGTCTCTGTGACAATGGACAAGTTTCTTACACTCTTTGCTTCCATTTCATCATCTGTAAAACAGAAATAATATTTCCTATCCTGCGGGGTTATTGCAAGATTAGGATAACGTATACAAAGTATCTCAGTTTCAGTAATTTGCCGAAGAGTCAGCTCTCTGAGTATATTTAAATATGACTTAATTTAGAGTGTTCAATCTATAAAAATGGAATTACACATGATATACCAGGAACACATTTATTTTTTAAAAGGAGGTCTGCCAGCATCTTCTTTGTAGTTCTCCCTCTGTCCCTGTAGGTCAGATTCTTAAAATATTGGGTGGGAGAAGAGAATAGAGGGAAAATAGGCAGCAAACTGTTAAATCATTAAATTATATATGTTTCACCTAAATCTTTTGAATCCTATGATGACATAGGATTCATCCTATGTCAGTTTTCCATTGGTTTTTTCTCTCTATAGCTTTAGTCACCTCAGACAAGCCAGTTAAATTTCAGAAACCCTTGAAGGATTGTGTGTTCCCAGCTCAGCTTCACTTAGAATTTCAAATGAGATGCCACCTTCTCTGAGAACACTCAATTATTCTTTTATCAACTCCGGTGATTTCCTAATGTCAGTCATTCAGCCAGCCTTTTTTAGGTAATTTCTATTCTTGGTGGGTAGTACAAAAAAGAGAAAAAGACAAATCATTCCGATGCAGAATTAATGGTTTGGGCCTTCTGCAAAACTTGCAGCAAAAAGGGCTTTGTGTACTTTGCAGTTTACAAGGAACTTTACAGTTTTTAAGGTGCTCTCACTGACGCTATAGTTTTTAATCCTCCCAAGAACGTTCATGTGTATTATAATCAGCATTTTGCAAATGAGGACCTGTCGCTCAGAAAAGATTTGTAATCTACTCAGAAAATGCACAATTAGTCCGAGGGTAGCATTGGTGCTTCAACCCAGGTCTCTCTGACTCCAGGTCCAGGTCTGCTAAGACACAGAGCCCTGACAGGTAAGCCTGAGGAATCTTAATGAAAAGATAAATTATCCTAAGCTTGGGTGATGCATGTATATTGTTCAGATTCTTTTCCCTTGCAGGTTATTCAAAATATTGAGCATAGTTCCCTCTGCTGTACAGTAGTTCCTTGTTGGTTATCTATTTTATATATAGTAGTGTGTATATGTTAATCCCAAACTCCTAATTTATCCCTCCCTCCGCTCCACCTTTCCCCTTTGGCAGCCATAAATTTGTTTTCTATGTCTGTGAGTCTATTTCTGTTTTATAAATAAGTTCATTTGTATTATTTTTTTAGATTCCACACATAAGTGATATCATATGATGTTTGTCTTTTCTCTGTCTGCCTTACTTAGTATGACAACTTCTAGGTCCATCCATGTTGCTGCAAATGGCATTATTTCATTCTTTTTAATGGCTGAGTAGTATTCCTATATCTACCACATCTTGGACATTTAGGATGCTTCCATGTCTTGGCTATTGTAAATAGTGCTGCAATAAACATTGGGGTGCATGTGTATTTTCCAATTATGGTTTTCTACGGGTATATGCCCAGGAGTGGGGTTACAGGATCATATGGTAGCTCTATTTTTAGGATTTTAAGGAACCTCCATACTGTTTTCCATAGTAGCTATACCAATTTACAGTCCCACCAACAGTGTAGGAGGGTTCCCTTTTCTCCACACCCTTTCCAGCATTTATTATTTGTAGACTTTTTGAGGATGACCATTCTGACTGGTGTGAAGTGATACCTCATTGTAGTTTTGATTTGCATTTCTCTAATAATTAATGATGTTAAGCATCTTTTCATGTGCCTTTTGGCCATCGGTTTGTTTTCTCTGGAGAAATGTCTATTCAGATCTTCTGCCCATTTTTTGATTGGGTTTTTTTTTTTATATATATATTGAGCTGTATGAGCTGTTTGTATATTTTGGAGATTAATCCCTTTAGAAATCAATTTTTCTTTCAAAAGTGCTTGATTCTCAAAACTAGTCTCCTCCTAAGGTTTCATCAAAGAATTCCGGTCTGAAACTGAAAGCCAAATAATAGGTAATTTGCTCTAGGTGGTATCTGCCCTCTCAGTGCTTTAGCCCTGGGTCCCGGTGAGTGCAAGATCTTGTGTGCGCCCTCCAAGAGTGGAGTCTCTGTTTTCCCCCAGCGCTGTGGGGTTCCTGCAATCAAGCCCCTCTGGCCTTCAAAGCCAAATGCTCTGGGTCCTCCTCCTCCCAGACCCCAGAGCTCTCACTCCTGTAGGAGAACTTCTGCAATATAATTATTCTCCAGTTTGTGGGTCGTCCACCTGCGTGGTATGGGACTTGATTATATCTTGAGTGTGGCCCTCCTACCATCTCATGGTTTTTTTCTTTATGTCTTTTAATGTAGAATGTCTATTTTTGGTAGATTCCAGTCTTTATCGATGGCTGTTCAGCAGTCAGTTGTGATTTTGGTGTGCTCATGAGATGAGGTGAGTTCAAGGTCATTTTGCTCTGCCATGTTGTCTCCTTCCTCCAAGAGCATAATTTTAACCCATTTTACTGTGGGTAAACTCCCTGTAACAGGTGAGTTTGAAATATCTTAAGTAGTCATTTATAGTGGGTGATGCTCACTGCAATGAAATTCAGTGTCAGGAAAAAATGATTCTGCATTCAGAAAGAGACAGAAAACATGGGGGAAAGTCATTAGTAAGACATTAGCTAATAAAGCAAAGACTTAAAAATGCTAGTGATATTCCTTTATGATTTTATATTTTCTTTTCCATGTTTTAAAACAGATTAAATAAATTAAATCTATTAATTTATTTTTTTAACTTTATTGCAGTATAGTTGATTTACAATGCTGTGTTAGTTTCAGGTGTACAGCAAAGTGATTTAGTTATACATATACATATATTCATTCTTTTTCAGATTCTTTTCTCATATAGGTTATCCCAGAATACTGAGTAGAGTTCCCTGTGCTATACAGTAGGTCCTTGTTGGTTATATATCTTATATATATTAGTGTGTGTATGTTAATCCAAAACTCCTGATTTATCCCTCCCCACCATGTTTCCCCTTTGGTAACCATAAATTTGTTTTTGGTAATCTGTAAGTCTGTTTCTGTTTTGTAAATAAGTTCATTTGTATCATTTTTTAAAATTAGATTCGACACATGAGTGATATCATATTTGTCTTTCTCTGACTTCACTTAGTATGATAATCTCTATGTCCATCCATGTTGCTGCAAATGGCATTATTTCATTTTTTTATGGCTGAGTAATATTCCATTGTATATATGTACCACATCTTCTTTATCCATTCCTCTGTCGATGGACATTTGGTTGCTTCCATGTCTTGGCTATTGTAAAGAGTGCTGCAATGAACATTGGGGTGCGTGTATCTTTTTGAATCATGGTTTTCTCCAGATATAGGTCCAGCAGTGGGATTGCTGGATCATATGGTAGTTCTATATTTACTTTTGAATAGATCAGGTTTTTATCTTATATCCTTATCTTTTTCTTAAGGAAAAGACCCAGATCTCTGAAAGCAAAGACATTTCTTAGATTTGCTTAGCTTGAAATTTCCTCCATTTAAAAAAAATAGATACAATAGAATTGGGCAAAATAGATGGGGTTAACAAGAAAAAACATGGAAAATTTAAAATAAAAGTCAAGTTGGTGCCATGGGCACTGGTGCTAGACCTTGGCTGCTGAGGCTGACACTGAGGCTGCTAAACACTATATAATTCGGATGCCTCTGCCTCCACCACCCCAGGCTGAACTCAACTACCTGCTTCTTTCTATCACTTACTTCAGATGCACAGTCCCCAGGCCACATCTGCTCTCTGGCTGCCAGGGAGCTGAGAGCAGAAAACCTGCCGCTTCAGCTTCTAGTCTAGGGATTAAAGAAAGGAGGGTTTGGATGTGAGACAGCACAAATGTCAGAAATATGCACTGCAAGGACTTAACCTACACATTTTTAGCGATGGTCACAGGACCACAGACCACATATTGCTTCTCTAGGCACTCCACAAAGGAAGAAGAATGCCAGGTTTGATCTTGGTAAATGACACCAGGTAAGTTGCCGGAAATCAGAGCATGAACACGTGGGCTACAACCCTGAGAGGAGAATGTGATGTGGAGGCCAGTGTGCCTGTATATGGAATCTATATTCTCCAGTCTATACACCTATCTGATCTAACACTCCAGAAATGTTTGTTTTGGAAGCTATGTATAATACCATGAAAAGTGCAATTTGTCTTAAAGAAGCAGAAACTCATTCATCAATTGACAAGCATTTATTCAACGTGCAGTCTAGGCACCAGGAATAAAAATATCAGCATAACATAGCCTTTGATCAGGAATTGGCCACAGTCTGATGAGGGAGGGGACTGTGATTAGAGGTGAAGGTTACAGATGAGGTCCTGTGAAAGGGTGGAAAGGTCACCAGAGGGAGAGGACTTATGAGTGGCACGGGGTTACAGAAGGCGGTTACCGAACTGGTTCTGTCACTCTGGTATGTAGAGCAGACCCTTGAACAACAAGGGTTTGAACTGCCCATGGCCACTTACACGCAGATTCTTTTCACGAAATACATCCTACGTTACTACACGATCTGTGGTTGGTTGTATCTGTGAATGTGGGACCAGGGATATGGAGGGCTGACTGTAAAGTTACACGTGGATCTTTGCATGGGGGTCAGCACCGCTAACCCTCACATTGTTCAAAGGTCAACTGTACTGGCAAGAGGGCCAGTTTGCCTCTCTTCCTTCATGAAAATTTTTAGAATATTTCCCCTCACTCTTCTATGATACTTTGGACAGTGAATCATAGACTGTCGGTTCTCTGAAGGCTGGAAACAGATCTAACCCAAACACCTCCAAGCAGCTAGCACATAATTGGTGCTCAGAAAACATTTTTCCAACCAAATGAAACTACAGTTACAAGTTAAACCTCTTCCCAGCTTTGGAGCTCAGTTTTCTTCACTATAAAATACAAGGTAGGGGCTTCCCTGGTGGCGCAGCGGTTGAGAATCTGCCTGC
Organism: Eschrichtius robustus; assembly: GCF_028021215.1. Classification (NCBI taxonomy): domain Eukaryota; kingdom Metazoa; phylum Chordata; class Mammalia; order Artiodactyla; family Eschrichtiidae; genus Eschrichtius; species Eschrichtius robustus. The sequence continues at coordinate 52,310,668 of NC_090834.1, forward strand.
CAATGCAGGGGACACGGGTTCGAGCCCTGGTCTGGGAAGATCCCACATGCCGCGGAGCAACTAGGCCCGTGAGCCACAACTACTGAGCCTACGTGTCTGGAGCCTGTTATCCGCAACAAGAGAGGCTGCGATAGTGAGAGGCCCATGCACTGCGATGAAGAGTGGCCCGCGCTTGCCGCAACTGGAGAAAGCCCTCGCACAGAAACGAAGACCCAACACAACCAAAAATAAATAAATAAATAAATAATTTTTTAAAATATAAAATAAAATACAAGGTATAGACTAGACCAGGTGATTTCTGAGATCCCTGCTAGTGTAAACGGTCTAGGACTCCACCTTGCATACTTCTTCAGAATATTCAATTTCCCAGTTCAATTCAAGCCATTATTATTTATTTATTTATTTATTTATATTTATTTTTGGCTGCGATGGGTCTTTGTTGCTGCATGCAGGCTTTCTCTAGTTGCAGCGAGCAGGGGCTACTCTTCGTTGTTGTGCGCAGGCTTTTCATTGCGGTGGCTTCTCTTGTTGCAGAGCACAGGCTCTAGGTGCGCAGGCTTCAGTAGCTGTGGCACATGGGCTCAGTAGTTGTGGCTAGCGGGCTCTAGAGCATAGGCTCAGTAGTTGTGGCGCACGGGCTTAGTTGCTCCGCAGCATGTGGGATCTTCCCGGCCCAGCGCTCGAACCCGTGTCCCCTGCATTGGCAGGAGTATTCTTAACCACTGCGCCACCAGGGAAGCCCAATTCAAGCCGTTTAAATCTTTGCAAATTAATTTATTAAAATCCTGTGGATCCCAGCTGTTGAGAATTTGGTAGATGGCTGACTTCCTTCTGTCTGCAGTGGCTGAGGCTGTGCCTATGAAATGTCAGAACAACCACTGAGCTCTGTCAGACAGCTCAACGAGGCTGATTGAAGAGAGGGCAGCCACTCCCCACTCTGAAGGGAGCAGTCAGTTCGGTTAAAATGTTCACTCCTATGACCTCAGGCAGATGCAAATCTCATTCACCAGATCCTGAGTGTCCTCAGTGGCTCAGGCTCAGCACCCACTCTAATCACAGGAAAAGGAAATTATGATAGACATGTGTGCCTTGAGATCATTTCTGTAAATGGACTTTGCAACGATAGCATGCTATCACAGTGTGACTTACTACATTATTGTTAGTAGTGATGATGCTATTAAAAAGTCTGGAAAAATATACGGCAATCTGTCAGCAGCATTTGTATCTGAAAGGTGAGATTAAAAGATATGTTTTTAGATTTGTGTTTCTAACGAGTTTGAATTTAAAACAATCAACTCACATTAATTTTGTACCAGAAAAACCAATTAAGAGAAAAAGATAAATAATGTGACCTCCTCTGTGTGCAGTATTGTTTTGTAATAATTTTAACCCCGTGTCACTGGGCAGGGAGTCACTTGGAATCCTGATGTTGCCATGTACTTACTAGTTGGGTGGCAATAGCCCAGCCACCTAGCATCTCAAAGCTAATTCCTTTATGTGTTAAATGGGGATAAAACTGTCCTCCTCCCAGAATCAGTGAGAGGACTTCAGAGGTGAATCTAAAAATACAACAGTGTAAATAAAATAAAGGAAGTATTATTATCTCACTGGATCTTTCCTGTAACCATGTTGTTTCGGCCAGATTTCTCATCTCCCAGTTTATGAAGGATGCAACAAAGGCCCAGACAGGTTAAGTAAATGGTTTTGGACAAGAAAGCTAGTTAGCTCCAAGGTTTATTTCCTATTTGCATATTTTTATGCATATGTTTTTAATGTATCTGTTTGTTTGCCTAGGGCTAGCGTATCACTTGCATATCATTTTCTTATACAATCCAAAAAGAATACAAGTATAAAAGAAGAATATCGCAGTTAACAAATCTACCGTTAACAAAATAGTTGTCGCCATCTTGGGCAGCCGTGAAGAAAGAAACACGAAACCAAGCCCAATTGAAGGCTGCCAAATGTAATTTTCTCCAGCTTTATTTATTTCTATAAAGCAATTAAACAAAAGGCAGAAAAGATGAGAGAGGAAAAAATAGCTCATTTCAACCTAATATTCTTTGTGCTGTCTCTTTCCTTCCCCCAAGCCCCACTTCAGCTGCAGCCTCTAGAAACGCCTGTGAATTCTTAACACATTGAAGCTCTGTCTCATATTTCACAGTTCCTGAAACAACAGATAGTGCACAGGTGTCACTGTGAATGGCAGATCCAAAGACTGGGGGCTCAGCTGCCTCTATCGTTCAGAAGGGAATTGCCGAGAGTTACTTCTTTACCATTCCAGGCAGGCATGGTTGGCTCTGCCACCGGCCAGCGGTTTGACCTCAGACATAGCATTTAACTTTTTCAAGCCTCTATTTTTTTCATCTGTAGAATAGGTATATTTATATCTACTTCACACAGTTGTTGCAATAATTAAATGAGATACACATAGGATTAAATGAAATTAATAGTAAAGTGCCTAGCATGGGGCTTGGCATTTGATCGGCGCTCAAAAACTGCTTACTATCTCTAAGAGGCATTGTGGTAAACGGGCTAAGTCCCTAGACCCTGATGCAGGCAGCCTGGGTTTGAATCCTGGCTCTGACGTTTACTAGTGTGTACTGGACAGTCGTTTATCCTGTCTGCTCCTCCTCTATAGAATGGGGTTAACGATAGTGCCTAGTATGAGGATTCTAAAATGCTTAGAACAGTAAGTGTTTGTTAAGTAAATTGCAAAGGGCTCATACATTACCTAAACTGCCACGTGGGAGGTAAGGAAGCAGAGGGAACCATCTCAGCCATAGTCACTCATGGCACCACAACTGTTCTAGCGATCCAAGGGCACCCGCTCACTTCTCCGTCAATCTGTTTCTGTTGCTCCTGACAACTTCTCACTCTCCCCTCTCTCCTCCATCAGTGGCTTCTGTCCTTGAGCTTCTCCACCTGCTGCACCCTGCATCCAGATTCCTCATTTGACCGGTGTAGTTACTCACCCATGATTTCCCTCCCCTAAGGCACAGATCTCAGGCCAGGCCATCTCAGAGGCCACTGGCCTCCTTCACATCCATCCAGCCTCCAGTCTTCAGTTGTGACCACAGTTGCAAAGTGGTTCAAAGACCAGCAACTTCTGTTCTAGAAAGGCGGCTGTAAGAGGGGTGAACATTTTAAATGATGGTTTCATAACCATCATGGCAATTAACGAAATCCAATCCTCCTTTATACATGGGGAACTGAGCTTCAAACTGAGAAAGTGAGCTGTCCAATGGCACACGCTAGGTTAAAAGGTAGAGCCGAAACAAGACTTCTGACCGCCAGTGCAGTGCTGATTCTACTCCTCCAAATTCCTGAATCTTCCTCAAACATTGCTGAGCCCCTACTAAAGACTCTGCACTTGGGTAAGTGCACATCGTTGACAACAATAAAGCACATGACGGCCCCCGAGGGGCTCTCATTCTGCTGGGGGAGACAGACAAGCAAATGAAACAGTAAGACAGGCAATATTCTAGAGGCATCTATAAAGTGCTAGGAAAACCCAAAGGCAAGAGAGGTTACCCCTGTGGGCAGAGTCAGGGGAACATGCCCAGAGGGAGGCTTATTTGAGATGGACCTGGCAGGATGAGTAGAAGACAGTCAGCATGATAAGATGGGGAAAGCAATCTAGACAGGGGAACAAGGGTGGGCAGAGGCATGGAAAGTAAGGGAGCATGCCTGGTCAGAAGACGGTGTGGCAAGGCTGGAAGGAAGCCAAACTGCACCTGGGGAAGGGGACAGGGGAGGAAGCAGGGGCCAGTGAGTGCTAACTTCCAAATTAGTGTTCAGCATGATCACAACCATAATATTCCTTCATCTCACTGCCTCCTCATTCCCACCACTCACCTAACTGACACCTCCTGGGAGTTTCCCTAACCCTTATCCCCTTCGGTGTATTCTTACAGGACTCTGTACACGCCCCTGCCATAGCACTTGCACAGCATCCCTGAGCCCTGTCTCCCCGACTAGGCAGGGACACTGCGTCCCTTGCCTGTCACGGTTTCCTCAGTGCTGATGTCTTGCACAAGAGTAAACATCTACGGACTAAATAAACAGATGCATGAAAGAAACAGTGAATGAACAAAGGCTGAATAGGACTTAGGCAGGGGGAGAGTATGGTGAGAGAGTCCCAAGAAAGTAAGTTATACTGTAAGTGTCCTCTTATTTGAGGATAGCTGGTCCAAGAATCTGTCAGTTACCTGCCCTCCCCCAAAAACAGATTGGTTAAGTCAGAGAATTATAGAAAAACAAAAGCCTTATATATACTGTGGCAGAGATTACCAGTTATCCCCAATAACCCTTCTCCTAATTTCTCTTGAAGTGCTAGAAACCCAGATTTTAGCTGGGTATGTGGCTTCCTAGAATAAAGACTACATTGCCCAACCCGCATCAGCCAGGCCTGCCCATGTGACCAAGTTCTGGCCAGTGACATGTGAGCAAAAGTGACATGTGCAATGACCATCACATCAACATCCAGTCATTTCACCTATACCTTTGACAGTATTTTTGTAAACTCCTTCAACTCTATGGAAGCTTTCAAAAAATACAACTCAGCTTTTATGGAAGTAAGTTCTATTTCATCAATCTATGAAATATTTTATTGAACCACAGCAGGTATAAACAGCTGAGGATCACACTGAACTGACTCTTGATAAGTAGGGACTAATAACCAGGAATTCAGTTAGTGGGAGTGAAAGTCTGCACGCAAACCAGAGAGTAGCCTCTTAGCTATAAGGACTCTTCCTCTCACAGGCATCCATCAGAACACTTACAGAGGAAATAGCCCCAGTTTACAGGGCAAGGCCATAACATGAAGGTAGTTAAGAGAGCTTCTGCTACAAAAGCCAAAGGCACAGGGATACTTGGGGTCTCTGGGGGGAAAGGTGAGTAGATTAGATGCAGCAGCACTGCCAGAAGTGGCCAGGGCTGGACAAAGAAGTGCTTCTGCGGGGGGTGGTTGGTCTCCTCTGGACACCTTCTTGGACCACTGGTGGTCAGAGGGCAGTCTCACTGCTTGTCACCACCAGTCTGGCCTTTCCCATAAGCTCAAGTGTTCTTAAAGAGGCAGTGCCTCTGATCTCCTGCAGGCCTGCTTCCTGCCATCTGGCAGGAGCCACCAGGCTGGGCCAGTGCATAGCTCTTTATACACCTGGCAGATGGAAGGGAGCTTTGCAGTTCATGGTGGGAGAGGGAGAGATGAGATCTCTGGGCTCCTTTGCCATGCATGCCATGCCGTCAACAATCATATATACGCAAAGAAGCATGTGAGGCTTGGAAGACCTCTGGTCCCTGAGGCCGTGTGCACACAAGAACAGCCTGTACTTCCTGGGAAGCTGGCCCTACTCCCTCTATGGGATGTTTGCCCGAGAAAGAACAGCAGACCTGGTCTGTTCTGTGGCTTGGAAAGAAGGGCATGCCAAAACAGTTCAGGCAACAGGAGACAGAGAGAAAAACAATGACATAGGAGCCAGGAAGGCTCATGCCTGAACCAGGAGAGAGATACACATGTACTGAGTAGGAATTCTAGAAATGTTTGGTGACTGGATAAATGTATCACTTTCCTGTTAGGTGTATGCATCAGTGTGTGTGTCAACCTGCCCTTGGGCGCCACCAAGTCTTCTGTGTTCTCATAGCGTGGTAACCTGTAATTGCTGTTAGGATGAGTCACAGTAGCTTAATTATGTGCTTAGTTGTTGATACCCACATCAAACTGAAAGCCCCACAAGGGCAGGGACTCTATCTTATCCTGATATTCTCAAGAACCAACACAGACATAGATGCTTATCATCATTTGATGAATGAATGACGTGCTATACAGTTTATAGAACATTTTTACAGTCATTATCCCATTGATCTTCTCCCTAAAGCCGTGTGAGTTAGCAAGAGCAGCTGTATTATCCTCACTTTAGAGATGAGCGGACAGACTCAGAGAGGCCAAAGCAGCAGCTGCAGTAAGAGACAAAGCCTTTTCTCAAAGTAGATCTTCAATCTCAGATCTCCTTTCCAGGGAAAAATAAAATGAGAAAGCATCACCTCCCGATGTGGAAGAGGAAGCAGAGATCTCTGGTCTGACTGCCTGACTTTGGGGACAAGGACAGAGAGGCCTAGAGAGCCAGTCAGTGGGAGAACGGAGGCTTGAACCCAGGTCCCCCACCTCCCAGCCCAATGCACTCTCCTGCTCAGCAGGCGGAGCCCCTCTCTGCCTAGGGGCTGTCGGTCCAGTTGTTGTGGATGCTGGGATTGACAGAGTGACAGGGACGAAATTCTGATAAAAGACTGGAGAAGAGACAGCATGGCGTCTAAGTTGCTGTCAGCTGTGCCCTGAGCAGGAAGGCCAAGCACCACCCAGCCAGCTGTGCTGGTGAGCGTTTTGGCCCCAGCAGCAGAGGGATATACATCGAATCCAAAGGAACCAGATTCCCCCATCTTGCTTTTTCCTTTGGGGTCTTAGCAGCCTTTCCTTCACTTAAGAAAGAGATTCAAGTTTATCCTCCCACCACCCAACCCATGTCATGGTAACAGATATGTGTCTCAACAGTAGGAAAACCATGCCCGTCATCAGTGCTTTGGCAGGAGTAGCTCTCATCTCCTCTTTTCTAATGGGCTTCCCCATGGATATCCGTCCATCTGTACAGGACACCATTGCTTGACACGAAGTTGCCATTGGTGAAGGGCTCATCTCAGCTGGAAAGTTTCCTGCAGCCTGAAGCGCCCAGCTGGACACCTAGGGATGGGGACTGAGGCGCTCACACCCAGAACCGCTCACAGGCCTCACAGAGCAAGTGGGCTCTGGGCACAGGCATGGGGGGCAGGGGGAGCTGCTGTCAGCCCTGGCTCAAGAGCCACTGTCCAGAGTTTGGGGGGGGTCCCAATTCTAGTGGGAGGAAACTCACCCATTCCCTCATCACCCCTTCCAGTGCCTGAAGAGGCCACAGAAGCGCTGTGTATGGAAGCCAGATGCCCAGTAGGACCTAGTCGCCCCGCCCGTGGAAGCAGATGAGGCTCCCCTTAGGGTCTGGCCTATTCCTGAGGCCTGTGCTCTCATGATCCAGTGCCAGGGACTGTGCAACTGCCTCTGTTTTGCCCCGCGTCACCCCAGATGTATGCCTCAATCCCTTCACTTGTTTCTCCAAAAAGATTTTGTGAGTTTCAGAGAGGTGAGAGGGAGAGGGAGACAGCCCAGCACAGAGTGCTGACTTCTGCCATCTCCCTGGCTCCAGTATGGACCATGCCCGGTAACAGACCCCAGCCTGCATACCCTTCACCCACTTCTGAGTCCCCTGACAGCTACAATACATTGTTTCCCCCACACTGCAGCTTTCCACCTGTGTCTACTCCTCCAACTGTGGGCTTTCTCCAGCACCTAAAATTTATTCAACCCATCCAGGGCAGCCCCGAGGTGCCGGCCAGGAATAATCTTCAACCAAGGAGGGACAAGAGCCCGGAGAAATACTCCAGCCTCCTTGACTCCAAATGGGACCACTCTGAGGGACATTCAATCCAGTCCTTCAGACTCTTTGGGACTGAGCCCCCGTTGCCCACATGGAACCTCCTCAGTAAAGTACCTCTAGGGCTTTCTTCCTTCCCTGCCCCTCCCCTCCTTCCCTCACCTGTGCTTCCTGGGCTCACCTCTCAGATAAACTGCCTGCACCCTACCCCTTGTCTCAGGCTTGGGTTTGGAGGAACCCAAAGTCAGACACTCCCTTTGGCGCTCCAGCAGTTCCCTTCTCGGCTAGTCAGATGGTTCATCCCCCTTCTCTGCTCAGCAGATACTCATGAGGACTCAGCTCTCCTAAAGAGCCCAGTGCGGTTTCTTCCCTCAACAGTTGCTCTCTCGCTGCGGGGAATTCTGTACCTACTTTTAGAAAAAATTTCTCTCTCTCTCTCTCTCTTTCTCTCTCTCTTCTCTCTCATACGTCTGGTTGCTTCATTTGTGTTTCCTCTGTGAGAAACATGTGCTTAAGCTAAACAGGGTAACAACAGGGCAGTAGAAAAGCCCATTTTGGCCTCACCCAGCTAATACTCAACTGCTGAAACTGGGAGCTAGAAGGCCTGGCCTCTGGTCCATTGGTATCACTCACTTGTTGGCCTTGGGCAAGTCACATACCTTTCTGGCATCTCTTTCATTACCTCTTAAAAGAAGGAGGTGGTGTAACTCGAGATTATCATACTAAGCGAAGTAAGTCAGAAAGACAAAGACAAATACCATATGATATCACTTATATGTGGAATCTAAAATATGACACAAATGAACCTATCTATGAAACAGAAACAGAATCACGGACATAGAGAGTAGATAGGTGGTTGCCAAGGGGGAGAGGGGTGGGAGAGGGATGGATTGGGAGTTTGGGATTAGCAGGTGAAAACTGGTATATATAGGACGGATAAACAACAAGGTCCTACTGTATAGCACAGGGAACTATATTCAGTATCCTGTGACAAACTATAATGAAAAGGAATATGAAAAAGAATGTATATATATGTATAACTGAGTCACTTTGCTATACAGCAGTAATTAACACAACGTTGTAAATAAATTGAACTTCAATTTAAAAAAAAGAACAAAGAGGTGGACTAGGAGAGTTACTGAACACAAGTTCCCATGCCCGACGCACAGTGAGGCCAAACAAACTGAAACATCAGAGTTGGGAGCAGAGAAAAGTCTATTGCAGGGCGGAGCAAGAATAGGTGGCTTATGCCCAAAACACCTTGAACTCCCTGAAGGGTTTCAGCAAAGCATTTTTTTTTAATATATTTTCCTTTTTTTTATTATTATTAGCACTTTTAATTATTATTATTATTATTTTTTTTTTTTTTTGGCTGTGTTGGGTCTTCGTTTCTGTGCGAGGGCTTTCTCTAGTTGCGGCGAGCGGGGGCCACTCTTCATCACGGTGCGCGGGCCTCTCACTATCGCGGCCTCTCCTGTTGTGGAGCACAGGCTCCAGACGCGCAGGCTCAGTAATTGTGGCTCACGGGCCTAGTTGCTCCGCGGCATGTGGGATCCTCCCAGACCAGGGCTCGAACCCATGTCCCCTGCATTAGCAGGCAGATTCTCAACCACTGCGCCACCAGGGAAGCCCCAGCAAAGCATTTTTAAAGGCTCGGTGAGGGAGGGGCATCCCAGGGTATGTGATCAGCTCATGCACAATTCTCTGGTTGGTTGATGTTGAGGTAACAGGGTGGTAAACATTATCACTCCTTAGGCCCCAGCAGGTCTTGGGGCTACGTGCTCAAGATCATCAAGTAGTTAATTTCTTCCATTTGGTGGTGGTTTTTAGCATCCAAAAAACTCAGGAAATATGCATGAGATACTGTTATCTGGGTACGTCAGAGAGGAGTTACATCAGAGGATACGGGGGTGGAGGCCTGTCCCGGGAAGGCCCAATAGGTTCCTGCTTGCTTACAGGAGAGCTGTGAGGTGTGTAGTTAGCAAAAAGAGACCCAAGAGGTGACACTACTCACCAGAGGAGCAAATCATGTCATCCCCCGCAGTCCCTCAGTATCCCCAGTTTCCTCTCCAACAAAGGAGTTGGTCCAAATGGCCTCTGACCTCCTCCAGCTCTATAAGCCACAGAATCAAGTCCCTGCTGCTGGTAACATTCAGAGATAATTAGCAAACTGCAGAAAGAGAAAAAAGTGAATGATTGGGTCCACTTGATGTTGTTTTCAAAGTAGAGCAACCTGCCCTAAGATGAGTGGATAATTGAGAAGGAAAAGTACATTCCGCCTCTGAGATGCCCGCAAACCCCCCAGGCACACAGAAGGAAAGGCATCCGAGAGTGACCCCTGACTAGAAATGCTGGGATGGTTCTTGATGCCGCTAGCAACACAATTCACACAATTCCCAAGTCTGAACTTGTTAATGAGAGAAATGAAAGAGTCCCTGTTCCCCCAGATGACACGATCACAAAGTGCCATGGATGCCGCATCCTAAATACACGTTGCCCTCACGGCTCAGAGCTAACCATGGGAAACGCAAAGGAGGAAAAGCCACTTTCTCTGCTTCAATACTGTTTTTATGGTCATGAAAGAATACCTGTTCACTGCAAGGAAATTTTCAAATACACACAAAGGAGATGCTAAGCCCGGGTCCTGCGGTGGGTGCCAGGCCAGGCTCTGGACTCTACCCTGCTGGGCAAATGCCTTCATCTCCCCAAGTCACAGATCCCTCACTTGTAAAATGGTGGTGACAAGACACGCCTCGCAGAACTACTGTGAGCCTCAAATGGGGCAGCGTGTGTGCGAGGACTTTACGCACTGCAGCCACCTCTTCGGACTCCAGAAGGGCGGTGCTTAGCAGCTGAGCCCACAGGTGCTGCAGGCTGAAGGCGCAGGGCCAGCTCCCAGATGCCACTGATGGATCCTAAAGCCTGAGGACGTTCTCTACGCCTATGCCGGTCTTCTTGCCTGCAAAATGAAGATCATAATAATAATAGCTGCCTCCTAGAAGGTATTGGGGGAATTAAATGTGATCATTTACATGGCATTCTCAGATCAGTACCTGGCCAAGATAAGCCCTCAAAAAAAAAAAGCAAGTTATTATAGTATTTCTCATTTAGCATAGGCTCCTTGAGGGCAAGAACGTAACTCTTTTTCCAGACCCTCATACAGTGCCTGACACATATGAATAGTAAATCAGTATTTATTTTCACCACCTCCTTCCTCATCCACCCACGTGTTCTCTTCTCCAGGCAAAAACTCCCTGGTATCAATTACATCTCAGCCGACATGGACTCAGATGTGTCCCCACTCTGTTGGTTTCTGTTCATTTGTGCCTCTCTTCAAACATGGTGCCCATCCCTGGAGAAGGACTGTGGGTTGAATGAAGGACCCCCAAATTATGGTCCTAATAGCTGAGCTTATTTTCTACGCCATAAATGTGGATGCAAGTTGAGTTGGATTAGAGGCGTGTCCAAAATGGTGTGAACTTGATGAGAGGCAGTGACAGCTGAGCCCTTTACCACTGCGTGGGTTATGAGGCACCAGCCCAGAAGCTCTGTCTACAACCTGGAAACAGCCAGAGTGCGCCTCAGCCCAGGAACATCTCAGGCAGACCTGCCTGTGCCTACAAAGGGTGGAGGAAAATGAAAACTGCCATTGAAGCTACTTGGCATCGCACAGAAAAACAAGTGAACAAAAGAATTATTAGCTGAATTCAACACTAATTATGCTTTCCTACTGAATGCAGGAGGCTGCCTTGTGTAATATAAGAGCATCTGACATGGCCTGGGAAGACTCAAGTTTTGCTACGTGTCTTTCTGAGCCTCAGTTTCCTTATCTGGGAGATGGGGATAATACCATCTGCACTATTTCCTCTCTCATTGTGAAGATCAAAAAAAGGTAAGGAACCTGAAGAGCCTGGAAATGGTAACGGCTGTATCAATTTAAGAAAGATCAAAATCTATTTTTGCATTTCTTCTTTAGCCACGAAGAAGAGCAGTAACAATAATGCCTTCAATCTTTGTAGGATGGTTAGTCATATGAGTGTTCCCACTGTATTCTTACCTCCTAGCACAGGGTCTGGCAACTGTAGGTGCTTAATAAATATCTGAAAAATGACAGAATTAATGACAACCACCAGCATTTCCATTTTCCTAACCGTTAGGACCCAAGGAATATTTTCTTTAAGTGAAGAAAGCATGACTTAGTGACTCCTACACATCTGGGTTCAAATCCAGATTGGACCACTTAATAGCTGTCTAAGGCTAATCAGCTAATGACTTTGAACCTCCGTGTCCTCTTCAGGAAAGTGTGGACGATGGGTCCTTATCATAACAAGTTGCTGTGAAGAGAAAGAATGATATAACCTATGTAAAGCTCTTAGTTATCATTATTCTGCCTCTGATGTCCTTATCAATTCAAGAAAGATTAGGTTCATATTAACTCAGAACCATGAGAATTCTTAAAAATTCTTTATTCCAATTTCATCAGCGAAAACCTAAGGCCCAGGAGCTAAGGTGACTCCCAAGGTCACAAAGCTCTCGTATGTGCTCCTTTAAGTTGCCTTCCATCTGGGCACCTTGGTGTTTTAGGAGCACACACAGGGACCCTAGACAGTGCAAAGAGCCCCATCTTCCTGCTGCCTCCCTCTGTGAGGGCATAGAAAAGCATCATTTGGGATGATAGCTGAGGTTTTGGTGTAGTTTTTCTTACTTGAGCTCCTCTGATCTGTAAATTTCTACATAGATATTTGTATCTGATAAAAGAAATTTCAAAGATTTAGGATTGAGCATAAAACCAGAAAGTATGACCATTGTCCTTGGTGGTTTTTTTTTTTTTTTGCTTTGTTTTTTTAATGATTCTACATTTTAATTACCATAATCTCCATCTGCTTTTTTTTTTTTTAATTAGAGAGACAGTACTGGAGCACATATCTTACAACACTTTTCTAAAGCTGCCAAGCACTCGGGTTCTGCATAGTTTATTCCGTTTTCCTTAGGAACACACTAATTACGTTTACCCAAGACATGTGCTCCCGTTCCAGTTGGGAACATCTATACTGTAAAGCTTCTGCTGCAGAGAAGAGCAGATGGAGAAAGGCCTGATAAAAGAAGCGTTCTTTTGGGGAAAGGAGCCTGGGTGCCAAACAGCAAAATGCCTTCTTTTCCTGTCACTGCAGAGAAATATGCCAATGACAGAATTTGAGATCAATCAAGGTGGCAACTTATCTAAATTATTGCACAAGCATCTCTGGGCAGGATGTATACAACTTCCTGATTCTGGGAGCTATGCGAGACATTTTAAGTGGTTCCTCATTTAAGTGGTTTTTCATCTCTGAAGGTCCAAGCAGAACCTAATGACTATTGGGGGGACATCGTAATCCTAATGATGTAATCCTATTATATGCCAGGTATTCTTCTGCATTTCACATCTCTAAGTCTCACAATAGCCCTGTAATAAAGATGCTATCATTCTTCCATATTATAAATTGAAAACTGAGATTTGGAGAAGTTAAATTCACTTAAAATTAACTTGTCCAAGGTCCTGCAGCTGATAAGCAGTAGAGCCAGAATATAAACTTGTGTCTGCCTGGCTTTGAATGAAGTCTGTGTGTTCTGTCTCTTAGGGCCTAGATCATGTTCCTTCCCACTCTGCATTCCACAGAGAAAGGCAGGTGCAAATAGGAACAGGGAGTTCAGCTTCAATTAAAGAGTGTGGTCAGCAATGTCTAAGGATCCTTCCTATTCTGATGTTCAAAGACTACAAGAGGACGTTTCCATGTATGTGCTTGCAATCATAAAAGTCCTCTACAAAGACAAGTTGCTATTAAACCTTGAAACCTTCTCTGGTTCTCAGCTTGTAGTGGCCTCCGATAGTCTGTTCCTATTTTTTTGCTCCCTCCTAACCCCTCTGTACCTAATCTCCAATGAAAAGAAGAGGCAAAATGTGCAATCATCATAAACTTTCTAAAAGAGGTGACTGGGTATTCTCTGCTTTGTTGGGGGAAGGGGAGGATGAGGCTTCCTAGCCTGCAGAAATGGAGCAATAGGTGATTCCTGCCTGGACCTGACTGTAGTAACATTTGCTTAAGAAAAGGTAATGTATGGGGGCTTCCCTGGTGGTGCAGTGGTTAAGAATCTGCCTGCCAATGCAGGGAACATGGATTCGATCCCTGGTCTGGGAAGATCCCACATGCCGTGGAGCAACTAAGCCCACGAGCCACAACTACTGAGCCCACATGCCACTGTTACTGAAGCCCGTGCGCCTAGAGCCCGTGCTGTGCAGCAAGAGAAGCCACCGCAATGAGAAGCCTGCTCACCACAACTGTAGAAAGGCTGTGCGCAGCAACAAAGACCCAACGAAGCCAAAAGTAAATAAATAAATTTCTTTCTCTTAAAAAGTTAATGTATGTATTCCTCACAAAATCCTATAAGGAAAGTACTATTACTAACCCCCTTTTTACAAACCTCCATCTATAAATGAGGGAATATCAGGTACAAAGAGATGAAATAAATTGTCTGAGCTGGTAAGCTGGTGGAGAAAAAAAAAATATATATATACAGTCTTAGTCCATCTGGGCTGCTATAAAAAAATTACCATAGGCTGGGTGGTTTACAAACAACAGAAATTTATTTCTCATCGTTTTGGAGGCTGGGAAGTGCAAGATCTATGCATCTGGTGAGAACCTGCTTCCTGGTTCATAAATGGTCGTCTTCTTATTGTATCCTCACATGGCAGGAGGGACAAGGGTCTTCTCTGGGGTCTCTCTTAAAAGGGCATTCATCCCATTCAGGAGGGTTCTACCCTCATAACATAATCACATCCCAAAGGCCCACCTCCAAATATCATCACTTTGGGGATTAAGTTTCAACATACGAATTTTGGGAAACACAAACATTCAGTCTATAGCACATATATATATATTATATTTATTTATAAAATACAGGAGAATGTCTTATTTTTATGACCTTGGGGTAGGGAAGGATTTCTCTTTTTTTTTAATTTATGTTATTGAAGTATAGTGGATTTATAATATTGTGTTAATTTCTGCTGTACAGCAAAGCGATTCAGTTATACATGTATGTACATTCTTTTCCATATTCTTTTCCATTATGGTTTATTACAGGATACTGAATATACTGTAGTTCCCTGTGCTATACAGTAGGACTTTGTTGTTCATCCATTCTATATAAATATAATGGTTTACATCTTCTAATTCCAGACTCCCAATCCTTCCCTCTCCCACCGTCCCTCCCCTTTGGCAACCACAAGTCTGTTCTCTATGTCTGTGAGTTTGTTTCTGTTTCATAGATAAGCTCATTTGTGTCATATTTTAGATTCCACATACAAATGATATCATATGGTACTTGTCTTTCTCTTTCTGACTTACTTCACTGTATGATAATCTCTAGTTGCATCCATGTTGCTGCAAATGGCATTATTTCATTCTTTTTTATGGTGAGTGGTATTCCATTGTATATATATATACCACATCTTCTTCATCCATTCATCTGTCTGTCAATGGACATTTAGGTTGTTTCTATGTCTTGGCTATTGTGAATAGTGCAGGGCAGGGAAGGATTTCTTAATCAAGACATACACACAAAGAAGAAAGACTGATAATTTCAACAACCTAAAATTTTTTCATGATTATTTCTCAAAAGTTACTATTTAAAAAAAAATTAAGATAAAGCCACAGACTTGGAGAACATGATTTGCCACACATATAATCTCTGTAGAATGGACAAATGTTTTCAGTTTAAGAGATGTAGTCATGATTTAGTAAACAGGAAAAGTCCCATTTTAATATCCCTTCCCATAATATCCATAAATAATAATATTCATAAACAATATCTGCATGCTTTAAAATTTATATAAATGGTATTATATTTATTATTCTAGTGCTTGCTTTTCTCATTATTTTTTTGATCCGTTTAAATTCACACCAGTTATTTTACCTGTTGTATAATATCCCATTGTATGACTATATCATAATTTTCCTTTTCTATCCATTCTTCTATTGATGGGCATTTAAGTTTTCCTAAATCTTTTGCTACTACGAATTATGCTGTTAAAACAGAGTAGTATGACAGTTCTGTTTAGGAGTACATTTCAAAATATATTTTTATACTCCTATTGTTTATTTCTAATTTAATTATATTGAGATCAGAGAAATAGTCATTGGTTATTGACTCTGAAATTTGATGAAGCTTTCTTTGTTTCTCTTGTATGATTATTTTTTTAAATGGCCCAGGGGTACTTGATTAAAATGTATATTCTTTATTGTTGGGTAAAAGACTTTATCAATTAGGTCAGAGAGTCTGGAAGTTATAGCCTTACGGCCAGATCTGGCCTGCACCCTGTTTTTGTAAAGTTTAATTTGAACATAGTCACCTTCTTTCATTTAACTACTATCTATGGTTGCTTCTATGCTACAAAGGTGAGGGAACCATATGTGGCCATAAAATATTTACTATTATCTGATCCTTTACAGAAAAAGTTTGCCACTCTCACATTAGGTAAAGCTTTTAATTGTGTTGTTCAAAATGTTCAGCTCCTGCTAATTTTATATCTGTTTAATCTGCTAGTTCCTGATAGTGGTGTGTTAAAATCTCCTACTATAATTGTAGATTTGTCAATTTCTTTTTGTAATTCTATCAGATTTTATTTTATGTTTTTGACACAGAGGAAAGCCCTGGAGGTCCAGGACCTTCACACTCTCCATCCTGCTGGCCCCCAGCCACCCTTTTGCACTTGAAATTATTTTTGGGCTTAAGTCAGGTATCAGCCTCTGTGGCCACAATCTCTATGAGACAAGTGTTGTTTTCAGAATGTTTCTCTTTTATTTGACTTGAGGAAGATGTTCAGTAAATGATAGCTGTCAAAGAAAGGCAAAATAGAACATTTCTATGTCCTGAGGGCAAGCTATTAATTTCACTCTGCAAGTCCAGCCTTTTTCTCCGGCCCCAAACAAAAATCTCCCTGTCCTCTAAAAAAATGTCTAGCAAAGCTAGCTGTAAGCACGGTTGTGGGGAGAGGCCCAAAGCCGAGAAATGTCAACAATGGGTCCCACAAGGTGTAGAGCAAGCACATTTGGAGAGGACTGACAGGATTTATTGGAGGGAAGATAATTTACCAGCCAGAGAGACTTACTGCATTCTGTACACTGCTTGACTTTCCACAGCTGCCAGAGACAAACCAGAGATTAGGGGACAAGTCCTACCACAGATGTTGCAGCATTACTGAGGACATCAGCTGTGACCCAGATAACATGGTGAATAATATGACCTCTTGCCCAGCACTGCTCATGTAGAAAAGTATAGATTTGTATCTGAAAGAAGCAGGTTAAAATGGAATTTTTAAAATTTCAAAGCAGGTCAACATGTGTGTATAATCTAATCACTATATGCCAGGCAATGAGCAAGGCTCTTACATACCTTACTTAATTTAAACCTTACAAAAGTTCCAATTTCCAGATGAGTAAACTGAGGCCACAGAGCTGGTAACTGAGTGCCATGATGTGAACCAGTTTTGTCCAGCTTCGAATCCCATGCTCTCTTCCCTTCAGAAGTAAGTACACTCATACCTGGTTGAGGGTCACACCAGGACACATAGACCCATGATGCAAAACAGCGTGGGGCAAATGCCTCAGGAAGGGGGTGGGGGTGGCAATGCTGCTTGTACAAAGACTAGAGAGGAGAGAGCCAGCACTCACTGCACGCTAACTCAGTGTTACTCAGGGTCGACTGTGTTCTACTAAGAGCCTCAGGGGTGCATCAGTGTTCTGATTCTACAGATAAGGAGACCAAGCCACCTAACTTGACTAGGTCACAAAGCTATTAAGGTTAGAACCAGGATTTGCGCTCAGCTCGTTCTAATTCTAATTCCTTCCCATTATGAAATTTTTTGAGCCATCATATCAGACTTAGGGAGGCAGGAAGGGACTTTCATAAATCTTTAGTGAGAATATGTTACTTAAGAGGGTCCATGGAGTATATATGTATAACTGAATCACTTTGCTGGACATCTGAAACTAACACACCATTGTAAATCAACTACAATAAAAAATAAATTAAAAAAGGGGGAAGAAAAAGAGGATCCATGGAAATATTGGTGGGATTTCAACTGGTGGAGCTAGAATGAGGGTCTGGAATGGCAGGGAGACTGTGGGAGCAAAAGTAAATTAGCTCTGGAGATGACCGTGGAACTTGAGCCATGGGGTCTGGCATGAGCTTGAGGTGTGGGCAGTGGAGAGGAGGAGGGGGACGCGGGCTAACTCTACCCAGGGAGGGCCTGACCACACAGGGTCCTGTCCACAGCAGCACAGCTTCTCCACTGAGGAGAGCAGCTACTGGGTTTGTGGAGAGAACTCCAGAAGCAACAAAGCTGTAGTTAGGTTAGCAGAATTTGGCTTTGCAATCTGTGTACAGGGGAAGGAGGACAGGAAATCTAGAGCCATGAATCACTTGGAAGTTTAAGTAGGAAGAAACAAAGCTGTCAGTATCCACAGATGATATGTGTGTCTACATAAAAATCCCAAGAGAACCTAAAATCTAATCATTTGAATTATAGAAATGTTGGTAGGTAAAACAAATGTGAAATATACACATAATGAAATATTATTTAGCCTTAAAAAGTAAGAAAATTCTGCCACATGCTACAACATGGACGAAACTTGAAGACATTAGGCTAAGTGAAATAAGCCAGTCACAAAAGGTCAAATATCCACTTGTACACGGTACTAGAATAGTCAGATTCACAAAGACAGAAAGTAGAGTGGTGGTTGCCAGGGGCTAGGGAGGGGTGAATGGGGAGTTAGTATTTAATGGATATGAAGTTTCAGTTTGAGAAGATCAATTCTGTAGATGGAGAGGGGCAAAGGTGGTACAGAATTGTGAATATAGTTAATTACACTTAAAATATGGCTAAAATGGTGTTTTATGTTATTCTATTTATTTTTAAAATAGGGTTAAAGAAAGTATGTGTATAGACAACAAACCTGGAAACACTAAAACATTTGCTATCTTATTGGAATAGTAAGGTTGTGGGTGACTTTCTTCTATATGTTTGTTGCTACGAAGTGTTTACAAAGAATAAAAACTTTAAAGAAAAAAATGGATGTAGGACTTGAATAGATTTTTCTCCCAAAAAAATGATATACAAATGCACATAAAAAGATGCTCAACATTATTGGTCATTAGGGAAATGCAAATCAAAATCACAGTGAGATACCAGTTCACGCTAACATAGCTATTATAAAAACAATTTTTTTAATTTTTATTTTATTTTTTATAATTAATTAATTAATTAATTAATTTTTGGCTGCACCAGGTCTTCATTGCTACTTGCAGGCTTTCTCTAGTTGCAGTGAGCAGGGGCTACTCTTCATTGTGGTGCACGGGCTTCTCATTACAGTGGTTTCTCCTGTTGTGGAGCATGGGCTCTAGGCATGCAGGCTTCAGTAGTTGTGGCGCACAGGCTTCATTGCTCCATGGCGTGTGGCATCTTCCTGGACCAGGGCTGGAACCCATGTGCTCTGCATTGGCAGGAGAATTCTTAACCACTGTGCCACCAGGGAAGTCCCAAAACAATTTTTTTAAAACAGAAAATGACAAGTGTTACGAAGGGTATGAAAAATTGGAACTTTCATATACTGCTGGTGGGAGTATAATATGGTGCAACTGTTTTGGAAAACGGACTAACAGTTCCCCAAAAAGTTAAACATGAGTTATCATATAATCCAGCAACTTCCTTGCTAAGTACATACACAAGAGAAATGAAAATACATGTCCACACAAAAACTAGTACATGAATATTCGTAGCAGCACTATTCATAATAGCCACAGGTAGAAACAGCCCAAATGTCAATCAGCTGATGAATGGATAAACAAAACATGGTATATCCACATAATGGAACTTTTTTTTACCATAATGGAATGAAGGGAAGTATGTGGGAATACTCAGTACTTTCCACTCAAGTTTGCTAAGAACCTAAAACAGCTCTAAAAAATAAAGTCTATTAATTTTTTTTTTAAAGAGTGAGGGAAGCAGGTGACTCTTCCTGCGGTGGTGCGGGTTTGAGGAGGAGGCTCGCGGGGGTGAGGCGTTTAGGTGTGAGGCTTCCTGACCCTCACTGGGTGACATAACACAGACCTTGGAGCCAGATTTGCTGGGTTTGTACCCCAGCCCCAAAATTAAGTGCTCTATGGCTTTGGACAACTCAGGTAGCATGAATCTCAACAGCACAGAGAGAAAACTTCACTGAAAACTCATTGCAGAGTGCCGGGGGAAGCCAGATTCCACGACAGCAGCAGCAGGGGTCGTGGCAAGAATCATGGCTTGCAGACCGCCCCGGGCGTTCTCGTCTTCCTGCAGCTTGTAGACCCTCAGGCGTTGGAGATGTTTCAAGCACACAACCTTGAGAGAGTAAGGTGTTCTTGAGACCATCTGTACCAAATCTGTGACTGAACCCAGTGAAGATGTCTATATAAACGTTCAAGATTCTGGCAGCACATATGGAGACCTACTCTTTCAGCCACGAGCTGCTGGAGATAGCTTTGTAGACAAATTGCTCCCAAGTCAACCTGTTCTAGCTGAACAGCTACTGTAGACCCTCATAATCTGACTTCAGAATGGAGACCACCACATTCACTGCCACGCGGCTGACAGGGTCTTGGTGCTCCGGCCGGGTATCAGGCCCGAGCCTCTGAGGTGGGAGAGCCAAGTTCAGGACATTGGACCACCAGAAACCTCCTGGCTCCACGTAATATCAGTCGGCGAGAGCTCTCACAGATCTCCATCTCAACACTAAGACCCAGCTCCACTCAACGACCAGCAAGCTCCAGTGCTGGACACCCCATGCCAAACAACCAGCAAGACAGGAACACAAACCCACCTGTTAGCAGAGAGGCTGCCTAAAATAATAATAAGTTCACAGACACCCCAAAACACACCACCAGACCTGGTCCTGCCCACCAGAAAGACAAGATCCAGCCTCATCCACCAGAACACAGGCACCAGTCCCCTCCACCAGGAAGCGTACATAACTCACTGAACCAACCTTACCCACTGGGGGCAGACACCAAAAACAACGGGAACTACGAACCTGCACCCTGCGAAAAGGAGACCCCAAACACAGTAAGTTAAGCAAAATGAGAAGACAAAGAAACACACAGTAGACGAAGGAGCAAGGTAAAAACCCACCAGACCTAACAAATGAAGAGGAAATAGGCAGTCTACCTGAAAAAGAATTCAGAGTAATGATAGTAAAGATGATCCAAAATCTTGGAAATAGACTGGAGAAAATACAAGAAACGTTTAACAAGGACCTAGAAGAACTAAAGAGCAAACAAACAATCATGAACAGCACAATAAATGAAATTAAAAATTCTCTAGAACGAGTCAATAGCAGAATAACTGAGGCAGAAGAACGGATAAGTGACCTGGAAGATAAAATAGTGGAAATAACTCCTGCAGAGCAGAATAAAGAAAAAAGAATGAAAAGAATTGAGGCCAGTCTCAGAGACCTCTGGGACGATATTAAATGCACCAACATTCGAATTATAGGGGTCCCAGAAGAAGAAGAGAAAAAGAAAGGGACTGAGAAAATATTTGAAGAGATTATAGTTGAAAACTTCCCTAATATGGGAAAGGAAATAATCAAGTCCAGGAGGCACAGAGAGTCCCATACAGGAGAAACATGCCAAGACACATATTAATCAAACTATCAAAAATTAAATACAAAGAAAAAATATTAAAAGCAGCAAGGGAAAAGCAACAAATAACATAAAAGGGAACTCCCGTAAGGTTAAGAGCTGATCTTTCAGCAGAAACTCTGCAAGCCAGAAGGGAGTGGCAGGAGATATTTAAAGTAACAAAAGGGGAAAACCTACAACGAAGATTACTCTACCCAGCAAGGATCTCATTCAGACTTGATGGAGAAATTAAAACCTTCACAGACAAGCAAAAGCTAAGAGAATTCAGCACCACCAAACCAGCTTTACAACAAATGCTAAAGAAACTTCTCTAGGCAGGAAATGCAAGAGAAGGAAAATACCTACAATAACAAACCCAAAACAATTAAGAAAATGGTAATAGGAACATACATATCGATAATTACCTTAAATGTAAATGGATCAAATGCTCCAACCAAAAGACATACACTGGCTGAATGGATAGAAAAACAACACCCATATATATGCTGTCTACAAAAGACCCACTTCAGACCTAGGGACATATACAAATTGAAAGTGAGGGGATGGATAAAGATATTCCATGCAAATGGAAATCAAAAGAAACCTGGAGTAGCAATTCTCATATCAGACAAAATAAACTTTAAAATAAAGACTATTACAAGGGACAAAGAAGGACACTACATAATGATCAAGGGATCAATCCAAGAAGAAGATATAACAATTGTAAATATTTATGCACCCAACACAGGAGTACCTCAAAACATAAGGCAAATGCTAACAGCCATAAAAGGGGAAATCGACAGTAACACAATCATGGTAGGGAACTTTAACACCCCCCTTTCATCAATGGGCAGATCAACCAAAATGAAAATAAATAAGGAAACACAAGCTTTAAATGATACATTAAACAAGATGGACTTACTTGATATTTATAGGACATTCCATCCAAAAACAACAGAATACACTTTCTTCTCAAGTGCTCATGGAACATTCTCCAGGATAGGTCATATCTTGGGTCACAAATCAAGCCTTGGTAAATTTACAAAAATTGAAATCATATCAAGTATCTTTTCTGACCACAATGCTATGAGACTAGATATCCATTACAGGAAAAAAATGTAAAAAATACAAACACATGGAGGCTAAACAATACACTACTAAGTAACCAAGAGATCACTGAAGAAATCAAAGAGGAAATCAAAAAGTACTTGGAAACAAATGACAATGAAAACACGACGACCCAAAACCTATGGGATTCAGCAAAAGCAGTTCTAAGAGAGACGTTTATAGCAATAAAATCCTACCTCAAGAAACAAGAAAAATCTCAAATAAACAACCTAACCTTACACCTAAAGCAATTAGAGAAAGAGGAACAAAAAAACCCGGCAAAGTTAACAGAAGGAAAGAAGTCATAAAGATCGGATCAGAAATAAGTGAAAAAGACATGAAGGAAACAATACCAAAGATCAATAACACTAAAAGCTGGTTCTTTGAGAAGGTAAACAAAATTGAAAAACCATTAGCCATACTCATCAAGAAAAAAAGGGAGAAGACTCAAATCAGCAGAATTAGAGGGACTTCCCTGGTGGCGCAGTGCTTAAAGAATCCGCCTGCCAGTGTGGGGGGACACAAGTTCAATCCCTGGTGCAGGAAGATCCCACATGCCATGGAGCAAATAAGCCCATGCACCACAACTACTGAGCCTGCACTCTAGAGCCCGTGAGCCACAACTATGGAGCCCATATGCCACAGTTACTGAAGTCCACACACCTAGAGCCCGTTCTCCACAAGAAGAGAAGCCACTGCAATGAGAATCCTGTGCACAGCAACAAAGACTAGTCCTTGCTCGCTGCAATTAGAGAAACCCCACATGCAGCAACAAAGACCCAACGCAGCTAAAAATAAATAAATAAAATAATTAATTAAAAAATAATAATTTAAAAAATAAAATGGTAAATTAAAAACAAACAGAATTAGAAATGAAAAAGGAGAAGTAACAACTGACACTGCAGAAATACAAAGGATCATGAAAGATTACTACAAGCAACTATATGCCAATAAAATGGACAACCTGGGAGAAATTGACAAATTCTTAGAAAAGCACAAACTACCGAGACTGAACCAGGAAGAAATAGAAAATGTAAACAGACCAATCACAGGCACTGAAATTGAAATGGTGATGAAAAATCTTCCAACAAACAAAAACCCAGAACCAGATGGCTTCACAGGCAAGTTCTATCAAACATTTAGAGAAGAGCTAACACCTATCCTTCTCAAACTCTTCCAAAATATAGCAGAGGGAGGAACACTGCCAAACTCATTCTATGAGACCACCATCACCCTGATATCAAAACCAGACAAAGATGTCACAAAGAAAGAAAACTACAGGTCAATGTCACTGATGAACATAGATGCAAAAATCCTCAACAAAATACTAGCAAACAGAATCCAACAGCACATTAAAAGGACCATACACCATGATCAAGTGGGGTTTATCCCAGGAATGCAAGGATTCTTCATTATATGCAAAACAATCAATGTGATACACCATATTTACACACTGAAGGATAAAAACCATATGATCATCTCAATAGATGCAGAAAAAGCTTTCAGCAAAATTCAACGCCCATTTATGATAAAAACCCTCCAGAAAATGTTGAGAACTTACCTCAACATAATAAAGGCCATATACAACAAACCCACAGCCAACATCGTTCTCAATGGTGAAAAACTGAAACCATTTCCACTAAGATCAGGAACAAGACAGGGTTGCCCACTCTCACTGCTATTATTCAACATAGTTTTGGAAGTTTTAGCCACAGCAATCAGAGAAGAAAAAGAAATAAAAGAATCCAAATAGGAAAAGAAGAAATAAAGCTCTCAGTGTTTGCAGATGACATGATACTATACATAGAGAATCCTAAAGACTCCACAAGAAAACTACTAGAGCTAAACAATGAATTTGGTAAAGTATCAGGATAAAAAGTTAATGCACAGAAATCTTTTGCATTCCTATACACTAATGATGAAAAATCTGAAAGAGAAATTAAGGAAACACTCCCATTTACCACTGCAAGAAAAAGAATAAAATACCTAGGAATAAACCTACCTAAGGAGACAAAAGACCTGTATGCAGAAAACTATAAGACACTGATGAAAGAAATTAAAGAGATACAAACAGATGGAGAGATAGTCCATGTTCTTGGATTGGAAGAATCAATATTGTGAAAATGACTATACTACCCAAAGCAATCTACAGATTCAATGCAATCCCTGTCAAACTACCAATGACATTTTTCACAGAGCTAGAACAAAAAATTTCACAATTTGTATGGAAACACAAAAACCCCTGAATAGCCAAAGCAATCTTGAGAAAGAAAAACGGAGCTGGAGGAATCAGGCTCCCTGGACTTCAGACTATACTACAAAACTACAGTAATCCAGACAGTGTGGTACTGGCACAAAACCAGAAATATAGATCAATGGAACAAGATAGAAGCCCTGAGATAAACCCACACACATATGGTCACCTTGTCTTTGATAAAGGAGGCAAGAATATACAATGGAGAAAGGACAGCCTCTTCAATAAGTGGTGCTGGGAAAACTGGACAGCTACATGTAAAAGAATGAAATTACAACACTCCCTAACACCATACACAAAAATAAACTCAAAATGGATAAAAGATCTAAATGTAAGGCCAGACACTATCAAACTCTTAGAGGAAAACATAGAACACTCTATGACATAACTCACAGCAATATCCTTTTTGACCCACCTCCTAGAGAAATGGAAATAAAAATGAAAATAAACAAATGGGACCTAATGAAACTTAAAAGCTTTTGCACAGCAAAGGAAACCCTAAACAAGACGAAAAGACAACCCTCAGAATGGGAGAAAATATTTGCAAAGGAAGCAACTGACAAAGGATTAATCTCCAAAATATACAAGCAGCTCAACATCAGAAAAACAAACAACCCAATCAAAAAATGGGCAGAAGACCTAAATAGACATTTCTCCAAAGAAGATATACAGATTGCCAACAAACACATGAAAGGATGCTCCACGTCACTAATCATTAGAGAAATGCAAATCAAAACTACAATGAGGTATCACCTCACACCAGTCAGAATGGCCAGCATCAAAAAATCTAGAAACAATAAATGCTGGAGAGGGTGTGGAGAAAAGGGAACCCTCTTGCACTGTTGGTGGGAATGTAAATTGATACAGCCACTATGGAGAACAATATGGAGATTCCTCAAAAAACTAAAAATAGAACTACCATACGACCCAGCAATCCCACTACTGGGCATATACCCTGAGAAAACCATAATTCAGAAAGAGTCATGTATCACAATGTTCATTGCAGCACATGGAAGCAACCTAAGTGTTCATTGACAGATGAATGGATAAAGAAGATGTGGCACATATATACAATGGAATATTACTCAGCCAAAGAAAGAAACGAAATTGAGTTATTTGTAGTGAGGTGGACGGACCTAGAGTCTGTCATACAGAGTGAAGTAAGTCAGAAAGAGAAAAACAAATCCAGTGTGCTAACACATATATATGGAACCAAAAAATATATATATATATGGTTCTGAAGAACATAGGGGCAGGACAGGAATAAAGATGTAGATGTAGAGAATGGACTTGAGGACACAGGGAGAGGGAAGTGTAAGCTGGGGTGAAGTGAGAGAGTGGCATTGACATATATACACTACCAAATATCAAATAGATAGCTAGTGGAAGCAGCTGCATAGCACAGGAAGATCACCTTGGTGCTTTGTGACCACCTAGAGGGGTGGGATAGGGAGGGTGGGAGGGAGACGCAAGAGGGAAGGGATAAGGGGATATATGTATACGTATAGTTGATTCACTTTGTTATACAGCAACAACTAACACAGCAATGTAAAGCAGTTATACCCCAATAAAGATGCTAAAAAAAAATAAAACAAAAAAGAGTGACGGAAAAAAGGAATGAAGTATTATTACCACATTAGTTACTATCGTAGCTCAGGCTGCTATAACAAAATACCATAGGTTGGGTGGCTTAAACCTTGGGCATTTATTTCTCACAGTTCTGGATGCTGGGAAATCTGAGATCATCAAGGTGCTAGCAAATTTGACTCCTGGTGAGAGCCCTCTTTCTGTCTTGCAGATGGCCTCCTTTTTACTATATTCTAGAATGGTGGAGAGAGAAAGCTCTGGTATCTCTTTCTCTCCCTGTAAGGGCACTAATCCCATCATGGGGGCTCCACCCCCATGACTTCATCTAAACTGAATACCCAAAGGCCTCACCTTCTAATGCCATTACATTGGGGGTTAGAGTTTCAACATAACGAATTTTGGGGGGACAGAAACTTTCCATCCATAATAGTTACTACATTAGAAGTAACATGCTACAATATGATTGAATCTTGAAAACATTATAAGTGAAAGAAGCCAGACACAAAAGGCTGCAATATTGTATGATTCCATTTCTATGAAATGTCCAGAATAGGCAAATCCAAAGAGACAGAAAGCAGATTAGTGATTGTCAGAGGCTGGAAAGAAATTAAGGGATACAGGGTTTTCTTTTGAGGTGATGAAAACATTCTTGAAATAGAGAGTGGAGATGATTGCACAACATTATGAGTGCATTAAACATCACTGGATTATATACTTTAAAATTGTTAAAATGGTAAATTTTATGCTATGTGTATTTTATCACAGTAAAAAATACTATTATTCATTTTTTAAAAGGTGACTATGTACTGTAGAGAAAATTTTTGCAAGCGTGCACAAGAGGACATGTTTATAATTGCAGACTTTAGTTAGCTGGGGGAAAGGGGAAATTTATGTGTCCCTCAGTGGTGTAATAGATAAACTGTCATTCATTCATATCCTGGAATACTAAGCAACAATACATGAAGGTTCGTAGCAGCATTATTCATAACAGGCGCAGGTGGAAACAGCTCAAACACCTATCAACTTATGACTGGATAAATAAAAAGTGGTCCACCCCTATATCTCTCCTGCTCCTGCTCCCACCACCAAGCCAACCCTCCTCGTCTTCCCAACCCCAGCTCCAGTCAGCACTTTGAGGGGCTTCTCACAAGAGTATGGACATCTCCATTGCTTGTCCAAGCTCTGTGCATCCTCTACTCCCTGAAAACGGCCTGCCTTAGCCAGTCCTCAGGCCTGGGGGAGGACACAGTCTTGTGCGGTCCTCCAGAGAAAGGGTCTGGGAACACGCCTGCGCAGGCTCTGAAGACAGGAGTGGGGCCATTTGGACAGGAAATTCTGGGATCCTGGGTTTCCAAAAATGGGTCTAGAAAAATATTCTCCCTGTGAGGAGGGACTTGGCCAGAGGAGAACTAGAGTGGGGTACTCTAAATCATGGGGTCCAGGGCAGACCCTTGTAACCTTTGGTTACTCAGGTCTTTAGGTGATACTAGATTTAGATAGCCATGGCCCATTGTTTCCAGAATCTGACAATTAAGGCAATATTATAACACTTTAGAATCAGCATTTCAGCCCTGCAAACATTAGTGAACTTAACACATTCCCTCTGAAATACTTTGTAGGTTGATTTGGGGCACAAGAATGACAAAGATTTTTTTTTTACTTGAAGTATAGTTGATTTACAATGTTATGTTAGTTTCAGGTGTACAGCAAAGTGATTCAGTTATATATATATATATATATTCTTTTTCAGATTCTTTTCCATTATAGGTTATTATAAGATATTGAATATAGTTCCCTGTGCTATACAGTAAATCCTTGTTTATCTATTTTATATATAGTAGTGTGTGTATGTTAATCCCATACTCCTAATTTATCCCTCCCCCACCCCTTCACCCTTTGGTAACTATAAGTTTGTTTTCTATGTCTGTGAGCCTGTTTCTGTTTTGTGAATTAAGTTCATTTGTATCACTTTTTTAGATTCCACATATAAGTGGTATCATGTAATATTTGTCTTTCTCTGTCTGACTTACTTCACTTAGTATGATTATTTCTAGGTCCATCCATGTTGCTGCAAATGGCATTATTTCATTCTTTTTTATGGCTGAGTAATATTCCATTGTGTATATCAATATATACCACATCTTCATCCATTCATCTAGCGATGGACACTTAGGTTGCTTCCATGTTTGGCTATTGTAAATAGTGCTTCTATGGACATTGGGGTGCATATATCTTTTCGAATTAGAGTTTTCATCTTTTCCGGATACATGCCTGGGAGTGGAATTGCTGGATCATATGGTACAAAGATGGTTTTTTAACAGCTGCCAGCCAGTGCCACCAGTTGTTTTGCTGCTGCAGTGGCCCATGAGCAGAATTCTGAAAGCTGGACTTCCATGTGAGTCCTGGTGGATAAAGTGGCTCTTTTTCTGGAAGCAGCCACACCACTTCTGCCAACACCCTCTCATACTCCTGGATGAAGCCGACTTTGCAGGAACCATGATGTTATTTCTCAGCTCCTCAGCTTTCTGGGAGTCCTTTTCCTATTCACAGAATGGCTTTTGAGCTGCAGTTTTCCATTAACAAGGACTAACCATGACCTTGTGGATCAAAAGAAGTTACAGTTGGTCAACTTTTCCATCAGCACTCAGCTCACCCCATTTCAAAAGAGAAGTTCCTAGAAAAGCACATTGCAAATATCCTCTTTTCATTGTTGATGTAATGAACTTTATTACCTCCTTTCTATTAATGATGTGGGGACCTAAACATTTAATCTGAGGTCCTCATTTTGAACTCTCTACCATTTCTAGTACATTGGGTTCCTGGGGCTTTTGTGAAAAGGCTGGGGATGAAAGGCAGTGTCTCCATCTGAATGGAAATTAAGCATGAGAAGGTATTACAGACCCAGGTGAACTGGAAATGAAATAAATAGTCACTATACCCCAAACAGGAAACCACTAATTAGATTTTTTTTTTTTTAATTTTTATTTATTTATTTATTTATTTTCTTATGGCTGTGTTGGGTCTTCGTTTCTGTGCGAGGGCTTTCTCTAGTTGTGGCAAGTGGGGGCCACCCTTCATCGCGGTGCGCGGGCCTCTCACTATCGCGGCCTCTCTTGTTGCGGAGCACAGGCTCCAGACGCGCAGGCTCAGTAATGGTGGCTCACGGGCCTAGTTGCTCCGCGGCATGTGGGATCCTCCCAGACCAGGGCTCGAACCCGTGTCCCCTGCATTGGCAGGCAGACTCTCAACCGCTGCGCCACCAGGGAAGCCCCACTAATTAGATTTTTGAGCTCAGCATAAATGCCTCCTAAGCTGCATGTTAATACAGGAACTCACTGTATATTGATTCAACTTGCTTGAATCAAAGGAAGCACTGGCTGGATGTGTCTCCAGCGGTTTAATTGTGCTAAGCATCCCACAGCGACGGTTGTATTGAAATGTAAGTAACACCATGACCCATCATTTGTGTCTACAGTGTTTGGAAACTGGTCATTCTAAATTATTATGTTTATCTTTTTCTTGTCTTGGCCTTGGGAAAATGTCACAAATGGCCAGAACTTATTCCCAGGTCAGACAAACACATACATCTAACATTAATTATACACAAAGCAAGCCCATCAGGGACTTCCCTGGTGGCACAGTGGTTAAGAATCTGTCTGCCAATGCAGGGGACATGGGTTCAAGCCCTGGTCCCGGAAGATCCCAAGATCCCACATGCTGCGGAGCAACTAAGCCCGTGCATCACAACTACTGAGCCTGTGCTCTAGAGTCTGCGAGCCACAACTACTGAGCCCGTGCGCCTAGAGCCCGTGATCCGCAACAAGAGAAGCCACCACAACAAGAAGCCCGCGCACCACGACGAAGAGTAGCCCCTGCTCGCCACAACTAGAGAAAGCCTGCACACAGCAACAAAAGACCCAACGCAGCCAAAAATAAATAAATTTATTTTAAAAAAAAGAAAAAGAAACTTCAGCCATCAAACAGTCCCCAGTAAAGATGTGGGGTTGACAAGCCTGAGGGATGGCGTCAGGTGACTGAAAGCTCTAAGAGTGTGACCTGCTTTTCACAATTGCATTATTTCAGGAGAGAAGCAGGAAGGAACAGAAGAGAGCTCAACAAGGGCGTGGATAAAGAAAAAGGGACAGAGGAAAGTAAATGCAAAGTGGGGAACTATTTGCTTGGTAGAATGCAACAGAGGACATTTATAGCCCTTGAAGACAGAAGCATAACTTTTCATCCTGACACAGGGGAACTCATTCCACCACCAGCATAAACTGAGAGCCAATTAGACATACACTCAGAGTTCAGAAGGCAGGGCAACTATTTATATACAGTTCTCCTTGGGTTAGCCTTCTCTCAGAACAGTCTGCCTCCCAGGATCTTCTGGGTTGGGAGAACAGTGGTGGCTGCCCGATTTTGACTTTCTTCCACCCTGCCTCCCCTCAAAAGAAAACAAAATCAACAATGAAAGCAAAATCAACAATGGAACAAGGAGGAGACCCTGAAATGAATAAGAGGCTGAGAGTAGGGAGAAGGAAGAAAGAAATCTACCCAAAATGAATGAAGTCAATCAAGCTTCTCCTCAATCAATGATTCTAAAGAGTGGTCCCTGGATCTCAGCATTAACATCACCTGGGAACTTGTTAGAGATGCAAATTCTCAGGCCCACCACAGATTTACTAAATTGAGAACTCTGGGGGTTGGTCCAGCAATCTGTTTTTACAGCCTTCCAGGTGATTCTGAGGCAAGCCAGAGATGGAGAACCAAACTGTCTTAAATCATTACCTCCCCAAGGCCGTGCACCTTCCGTAGCCTAGCCAAGGAAGCCCCAGCAGCTTTCAAGTCGGCTCCTTCCATTTCTAACAGAATACTGTGAAAATAATGCTTATCTGACACTGAACACCACACAAGGAGCTTCAGGAAAGAAAATCAAATAGACATCCCCCAGCAACCCTCACCCTGTGACATCTACCCCTTTCCTCAGTTTGTTTGTGAGCCCTGTTCTTCCTCTAAGCTTGAGGTTTCTAATTTCATTTGTCTTCCTAATTTTATTGTCTTGCCTTAGAGCAAGGATCTGCAAAGGATCTTTCCAGGGAATAACCAGGTTAACTCCATGCAGATTTCAAGTTTGAATTAAGAAGCATATTGATGTGGCTGCCAGAAAATTAAATTATCACTGTGCCATCCCATATTCATAGCCATGGACACCATTCTTTCATAATTTATAAACATCATTTTCTTAAATCTCTTAAAATCTGCTTCTCATAACTATTTTTCCAGAGGATTCCTGGTAATGCATATATAATTTTATATGTATATAAATGTAACTTTTCCCCAGGATTCCTGGCTATTATAAAGACCCTTGGTTTCCTCACCTTTAAAACTAACCAGTAATACTAAACTTTCAAGGTCATTGGGAAGACCAGATACAATGTAGTGTTTGTCAGCGGTATACGCTTAATAAATGGCATCTAATTTTACTGATATTTTCTGCTTAGTCTATTGTATCTAAACTTCCTAAAGGGTCCAAAATAAAATTCTTCACTCTAATAAGACTATGAATAACCTAGGAGAATAATGGGAACTTAAATTTTTAATTTTAAGAAACTTTAAATTCTGGAGAGAATAAACACAGTAAAAGGAACTTTCTGTTTCTCTTTTTCTTATCCATCACCAAGTAGGAAGGTTCTTAAGGGTAGATTGTCACTACCTAAGTGGGCTTGGACGAGAGGAAATCGCTAACAGAATGGCCCAAGTAGATGGTGCTCATAGAGTGAGGGACTTGAGGATTAATAGGAAGTGATTTCCACCTGACCTCTTCTCTACCAAGCAGATGGCGAAGAGTGTGTGTGGTCTGTGGGCTCAGGCTGCCTGCTTTGGACTCTGGCTCTGTCATTTCCTAGCTGTGTGTTCGTGTGCAAGTCACTTAGTATCTCTGCACCTCTGTTTCCTCATCTGTAAAATGGAGACAAAATAGCACTCGAATTGCCTGGCATATAAGTCAAAAGTCAAAATGTTTTCACGTGTTTAGTGTGAGCCCAGTACCACTCTACATTCTTTATAGGTACTAGTTGATTTGGTGCTTATAACAGTCCTAGGAACTATCATCCCTTTACAGCTAAAGAAACCAAGGGAAAGAGAGGTTGAGTGATTCCTCCCACTAGCTAGTCAATTGCAGGCCCAGCATACAAACCCAGGTAGTCAGGATCCAGAATTTTCTCTCCATCTACTACCCTGCGTGGCCCCCTTACAACAAACAGGAGCAATTATTATTACCACCACCACTGCTTCTACAGATGAAGATGTAATTTACTTGTTCAAACTCTGCAGAGCTGACAGCATTGATGAAGCACCCACTGTACTCAGAACACAACTTCTAATCTATTTGTGGAGACAAGATATACAGAATTTGCTCACTACTAATCAGATGTGCAAAGGAAGAAGGGGAGGAAGGGAGAAGGGAGAGAGAAAAAAAACCTTAACTCTCATCTCCTATAACCTATCTCACCTTGCTTTCAAGCATTCGTCCTACTAAGGTAATAGGGAGATGTGGGAGAGAAAGAGTTGGAAAACTTAAAACCTAGGGGAAGCTATGCTTCTTCCCCTTGTTTCCTTCCATTTCCTGCTGCCTCTGCTGTTGATGGGTCTGTGACTGGCCTCCTCTGGGTCTTTCTCTCGCTAAAGTGTAAGACTAATGTCTTGCTCACTAGTGTAGCCGTACCCTGGACCTCACTGGAACCACTGGTCCTCTAAGGCATCTGCAACTGCTTTGAGGTCCCCAGCGTGGGTGGCCTGCCCCACCCTCTGCCGTAGTATCTCTTCACTTCTATTATGAACAACCTCCTTGGCCTCCTGAGCTCAATAGCCAGCATCTTCCAAGTGCCCCAGTGCCTGAGGACCACATATAACTTCTGCATCCCCTTAGTAGAGAACTAAGGACCATCTCTCAGGCAATTCTTTTAGCAATTCTTACCCTACCATCTGGATACCTCATAGGCTGAGGTGCCATGCCAAATTCTGGGCTGCTCCATGGGGTTTACAGTGTCTTTGTGGCATGTGTGAGGAAAGCAGGACACCGGCTCATGTATTTTCTATCTTTATGCTTCTATCATCCTGTCCACTGGTCCACGAGCATCCTCAATATCTGATCCCAGAGAGAGAAAGGGAAAGTCATTTGCATCTGAACTCTCTCACCTCTTCTACCCGGTACCAGAAGGTCTTCCAATTTTCTCTTCCCTCCAGGAAGGGACATTCCTTAGGTCATAGCCTCCTCCTTTCTTCATTTTAGCCTTTTGGTCTTATCCTGTTAGAGAAAACATTATGGAAAAATACACAGGATTAACAAGAAGTGAAATTGCAACAGAAGTTATTTTTAAAATATCTATGTTACAGGCACAAAACATTAAGCTGTCTGAGTGGGTTGTATTAAACACTTGATAAGAGGCTACAGGAGTTCAGAGGAGTTCAAGGGAGCAGCAATCATCAAATCTAAGATAGTGTAGGAAGGCTTCATGAAAACGATGGGATTCAGGCTGAGTTTGAAAGCTTTGTACTCCTTGGACAAGCAGAAAAAAACTGGAGTTGACATTGCGGGAAGGGAAAACCAAGTGAGCAGGACACGGCATGTGTAAGATCTCCTGGGCACACCAGTTTAGATGGAGCAAAGGGTTTGTTTTGAGAAATGATGCAAGACAAGAGAGGCCACTAATGGTTGGATTATGATGGACTTTGAATGCCTCAAAACAAGCCCATTAGGTAGACAATTCCTGTATCCCTGTTTTACAGATGAGGACCCAGAAGCTCCAAGAAATTAAGTGGCTTGTCTAAGACCAAACAGCCAGTTAGTTGCAAAACCTTCAGTCATCAAGTCTTAATCTTCACATGGATAAAATAAAGTTATGCTTGATGATCGATACTTTCATCTTCCTCCATGATGCCTTGATGAGGAGAGGTTGGTATCCACATGCCAGAGTCATTTTCAACCTCACCAGCACACACACAGTTACTCTAAGGTCAGCGTGGATTCTTTGTGCAGCTTGAGCTTTCAAATGTGCGCCGTGGGCATGATAGATACCATGGGCGCTGACAGCTGAAGGCAAATTGAATTTTCTCCTTGACATCTCCACAGGATGTAGTTTACCAAGTAAAGCCCTTTTCTATACGCCCTGGGCTCTGAAAACATGACCACAAACGGTACAATCACGTAACGTTGCTGTTACAAGCTCCATTCAATTTACTTCGAAATGTCATTAAAAATTGCTTCTGTCAGAGCGCAGGCCTTGGAAAGGAGAGAGGTCTGTTGGGGTGTTACTGGAGGTGATGGGCGATGACTGCTGTAGACCATGGATGGAAACCAGGCAAGGCAGAGAGTCCGGCACAGGGAGGGCCTTTGCACAGGGGATAAATATAAGGATTGGGGGGAGCTAACGGGCGCAGGAGTGGTGCATAAGGTGCTCAGAAGGGACCATGCTAAGACAAAACACTCCTCCCAGGCTCTCAATTAGCCTCATGATGAATAAGGCTCTCAAAGCAGTGCTCACTCTCTGCTTAACATCTCCACTTGGAAACTGATACCAGTCTAGGTATCCTTGAAATGCTTACACTCTAAATTTCCCTTAACCTAATTACAGTCACTGCATCATAATTGGGTTAAGTGACTCTACTTTCAATCCTAATCAAGCTCTAGCCTAGAGGTATGGACCTTCTGATTCGCATTTCTATCATTTCCTTCTCAGTATCTATTTTCAGCTTTTTCTCCTCGGCTTCCCTCAGAAAACGGGGCAACATTGTCAACTGGCTCTATAGCTTAATAGTCTGCAGTTTCCCTCTCCTTTTCTTCTTTTTTTTTTAAAGCCTATTTACTTACATTACATAATCACAGCTGGAAGAATAAGCCCTTGCTTCACTAAACCATGCACCAATGGCTTTGAGACAATGAGCAAAGTGTATTAAATGTCAGTGTTTCTTAACAAATATTCGCAGTGAGATTCTGCCCCAGAGTGTCACACAGAGAAGGCCACTCTAGTCATAGGTGCTTTTGGCAGGGCCACTGCGTGTACTCGTCGCTCCCTTCAGCTCTGGAATTCTATAAGGCGGGCCAGTTTCCTCTGGGTCTGACAGGAGTGATGTCTTGACGTTTGTTTGCCTAGTTTTTGGCATGGGACTCTACTGCAGAGTGAGCTCCTTTCCGGTCCTTGTCCCCAGGGAGCATCTGTGTGTCCACAGATGTGCATAGGCATGTTATTGCTTTTTCTTAACTTTTGAGCATTTTGCTCAGTTGCCACACCTTGGATTTCTATTTTGCACCACTTGCTCCAGCATAGACGGTCCTCAGAACACAGTGTTTTCCCACCCCTTTGGACTTTACATATTGATCTCTCTGTCTCAGATATTGCTCTCCTAGAAAATATCCACTAGAAAGCTTTCCCAAAGCATCCCTAGAGAAATGCAAACACTTCTTTGCCTGTACTCTCATTACTCTTTGTACACGCGACCAACCTTTAAGGCAGTCTTCACACCAGATTAGAATTACTTGTTTGCATGTCTGTTGCAAGAGACAGGGAGGTATTTAAGAACAGCTGCTGTGTTAGGGTCTCCAAAGAAACAGGACCAATAGTGTGTGCATACAGAGAGAGAAAGTGATTTATTTGAAGGAATTGGCTCATGTGATGGTGGAGGCTTGGTGAATCCAAATCTAATAGGGGAGGCTATAGGCTGGAGACTGAAGAAAGAGTTGCAGTTTGAGGCAGTCTGCTACAGAACCAGAAAGAGTCACTGTTGCAAATGAAGTCTGAAGGTGGTGTGCTAGCAAATTCCCCTTGCTTTGGGGAGGAGGTCAGTCTTTTTTTCAATTCAGGCCTTCAACTGATTGCATGAAGCCCACCCATATTATGGGGGGCAATCTGCTTCACTAAAAGTCCATTGATTTAAACATAAATCTCATTCAGAAACACTCTTATAAAAATATCTAGAATAATGTTTGACCAAATATCTGGGCACAGTGGCCCAGACTGGTTGACACATAAAATTAACCATCACAGGGACTTGGTCTCATTTGTCTTTGACATTCTTAGCACCCAGCAAAAGCTTAATATACAGGGTGTTTGCTGAATAAATGATGTCCAATGAAGAGAGAACAAATGTTCTTGAAACACCCAGTTCAGTATGACCTGACATTGTCTTTTTGGCTTATCTGTATAATTACAAAACCCCTTAAAAGAGTGTCAGTCTTCCATTTAGAGACTGATAGACAATCTGGCCTTATAGGCAAAAATGCTAGGAGCAAATCCTGGGAAGAGAAAAATAAGCCTGTGTCCAGAAATGAGAAAGGCTATGTCATGCCCATTCTTAAAGCTGAGACCATGTAATGTTTCCATTTATGGCTCTTCTCTTTTACTGGGCCCCTGAGTTGGAATGGAAATACATCCAACAAGGACTTTCAGACTAATCCCTGGGCACACCCTGCACCTTCTCTTCCATCCCTGTTGCTCTTAAGCCACATGAGTCACAGGTAGAGATTGTAATAGATGGAATGCAAGGTTTCATCTCATAAATTCAGAGAGGCCACTTCCCTACTTTCCCATCCTTTGGTCTGTATTTGTCTCTTCAAACTTTCTATATGCCCCCTGAAGCCAGGGTGAGAAAAGAAGGGTGTTGGAGGTGCCACTATAAATTGTACTAAGATTATTTTTTAAAGTAATAGAATGTCCTTGAAAGAACTGTAACTATAATGATATAACAGAGAGACACATGAGGGCATTCTATCTAACCAGCAATAGAGGAAAATGAACCTGCAGTTGCTTGGGGATTTTATTTGTTTGATTTATTGCAGCCCTTTTTAAATGACACGGGTGAATTTAGCTCCTACCTTGGGACTCATTTTTGTGGTTTTGATAGGCTCCATAATTTTCAAGAAGAGCAAAGTGTCCGAGCACTTATTCATTCATTCAGAGCGCAATTATTGAGGCCTTGTGCTAAGCCATGAAGATGACTAAGACCCAGCCCCTGCCTCAAAGAGCCCAGTGGGGGGAGGCAGCCATATACAGACGGTTTAAGTAGCATTATTTTCTATGCTTTCTTTGATGGAGACATTTGGTTGGTTTCCAGTCTTTTGGGGATAAAAATAAAGGCTGGCGTTGTATGGGGACCTCTGATGGGAAAGGATGCAATTAAAAATCTCCAGTCAACAGGAAGTCAAGGTATAAGTGATTCATTCTAAATTTGCAATCCTGACTTTATGAGCATTTCAAACAATTTATGAGAATTGCTAATGAGAATACAAACCAACTTGATATTCAGAACGGTTATCCTCATTAAAAGCTAATCACAATTTCTACTCATGGTCCCCCTACCTCATCCTGCTTTTGCACACAGAAGCTGCCTTATTGAATCTGACTGTGATGGGAGGAGCCTGAAGTCGGAATTGCAGAATTCTTAAGTGTCATAAATTTTACAGTCAGACGGCAGTGCCCTCAGTAGTACTTGGGGGAGATATAGACACAGTTGGACGGTCAGTGGTGGGAAATTATATTTATCACATGGTCCTGATTGTAACTCAGTGCATATTTTCATGCATCCATCCATCCACTCACTCTTTCCTTAGACAGTGTTCTAAGTACTGTGCCAGACACTGGAGGTAGGAAGTTGAATATGGTCCATGCCCTTAAAAGAGCTCCCTGTTAGAAAGAGATACAGAAAAGAGAATAGGTGATTATAAGCAAGGTAATAAGTGTTGTTATAGAGTAAACACAAGGGCCACCCGTTGTTATTTATTTATAGAATAAAATTTCGCTGCTACTCCCTAGAGATGTGCATTAGGAAGACCTAGGAGGCTGCTGAAATACAAGAGCTAGGCAAGGACAGAAAAGGCTCCATTAGAAGGTGGTATTGGGCTTCCCTGGTGGCACAGTGGTTAAGAATCGCCTGCCAATGCAGGGGACACAGGTTCCAGCCCTGGTCTGGGAAGATCCCACATGCCTTGGGGCAACTAAGCCCATGCACCACAACTACTGAGCCTGTGCTCTAGAGCCCATGAGCCACAACTACTGAGCCCTCGCGCCACAACTACTGAAGCCTGCGCCCCTGAAGCCTGTGCTCCGCAACAAGAGAAGCCACCACAGTGAGAAGCTTGCACACCGCAATGAAGAGTAGCCCCCGCTCGCTGCAACTAGGGAAAGCCCACATGCAGCAACGAAGGCCCAGCACAGCAAAAATAAATAAATTAATTAATTAATAAACAAATTAATTAAATTTTATAAAGAAGGTGGTATTGACCTGAGTCTTGAAGAATGAGTAGAAGCTGGCCATGTGAAAGAGGGAAAAGGGAGATATGCATGAAGGTTCAGTTTTGTTCCTCATGAAATAAGATTTATTCTTCAGCTTGAATCATTGAACCATGAAGATGACATGTCTACTTCCTGTCAGGTCCGTTCATTCTTGAGAAATTTTTAGGTGTTGAGAATCTACTAATTCCATTTGGACAGGAGAAAATTCCACAAAGTCCAACAGATCAAGTACATGTAACTATCCTGGAGAATCTGGAATTTGAAAGCCTATGAGGGAACAAATAAAAAGAATAATAAAAACAGTTTCTATTACTTGAGTGCAACTCTGCACCAGGCCCTGGACAGGGTACTTAGTAAATAACGTCTCAGTGAATCCTTGCAAAAACCATAAGTGGTATGTTTTATAGACATTGCAACTGAGGCTTGAAACAATAAATTTATCTGCCCAAAGTCACAAAGATAGTAAGTGGAGGACCTAGTTTTGTTTGAACCCAAAGCTTTGCTCTTGAGAAAATTAAATGAATTAAGAAATAGTAAAGATTTAAGAAGTCATATAAAGTTCTCCCTGTCCCAGATCTCTCCAATTATAGTTTTGTAGGAGAATCTAATCTACTCTCCCACCTCCCATAACCCACTGAAGGACCCACTTCTCCCCGCCAGAGAGGTAATAAGAGTAAAGTAATAGTCTTGAACTTGTATCCTTTTCGACACAATTCAAGTGATACACATTTTGGAGAAGCATTTCCAACCTTTTATTACAGATAAAAATCATCTGTATAACTTCCAAAGAAACCATCAGACAACTCTGGCTTCACTAAAATCATTAGAAGTTATTGTGTGTAGTGGATTTTATTACTGGTGAGAATTACACAAGTATATCCCACTTTCTCTAATATAAAACAGCCTAGAAGGGACATATTGTCCAACAACTCAAAGGAAGAAATAACAACATTGATATTGAACCATAATATCCCCTGGCAGAAACAACAAAAATAAGCATTTCACTTTCTCTTTCAAAAAGCCTGAACCATTGTTTCAGTAAAGCATTTCTGAGTCACAGACTTGCATAAAAAGACATCCTCCTGTATTAGTCAAGGTTCTCCGGAGAAATAGAACCAACAGGATGTATATATAGGGAAAGAGGGACTTATTTTAAGGAATTGGCTCATGAAGTTGTGGAGGCTGAAAGGCCAAAATCTGTAGGACAGGCTGGTGGGCTGGAGTTTGAGGGAAGTTTAGGTTGCAATCTTGAGTCTGAAGGCCATCTGGAGGTCTCCTTCCTCATGGGGTCTGTCTCCTTCCTTAAGGTCTTTAGTTGATTGAATGAGGCCCATCCACCTCAATCATGGAGAGTAATCTTCTGTACTCAAAGTCTACTGATTTAAATGTTAATCATATCTAAAAAATACATTCACAGCAGCATCCAGATTGGTGTTTGACCAAAAAAATGAGTACCACAGCCTAGCCAAGTTGCCACATAAAATTAACCATCACATCTTCCATACTCCAAATCTCAGAAAATGGCAGCACCATGCACCTGACTGACCAAGTGAGAAGCATGGAATCATCTAGATTCTTTCTCTTCCTTCACCCCACAACCCAAATCCTGAAAATACTAACTCCCAAATATTTCTAGACTTAGTGCCTTCCTCTTCAACCCCATGCCTACTGCCAAACCATTGTCTCTTATCTGATTTATTAAAATTGTCCCCTAATCTCCTTGCCTCAAGTTCATCCTCCTCTTACATTTCAAAACCATTAAACTCATGTTCCATCTTAAGATGCTTCAGTGATTCTTCATTGTGATCTAGATAAAATCCAAGCTCCCTAACACATGGCCTTCGAGGCCTTCATGACCTGGCCCCTGCCTCTCTGCTTTCATGTCCCTCCACTCATCCTTACCCCAAACCTGGACAGCTACTTGCAGGGGCCAAACACCCCATAAATTTTTCATATTGAGTGATAGTCCACACACTGCTCCCTCTGTAAATAATGTCTTGTCCATCTGGAAAATGCTTACTCCTCCGTCTTCACATCCCAAATTTCCCTTCTTCCCAATCAGGCTCACTTTTGCTACAGACGCTTTATACAATACAAGGTTACATTTTCCTTTTTATGAGTTCCCATGGTATTCAGTTCATACTTCTATCAATCACATTTCATATACACGTGAAAAATATCTCTATTTACATGCTTTTCATCACCATTAGTATGTGACCTGGTTAAAGGATTAGATTTTTGTCTTTATCCATCTTGGTAGCCTCAGTTCAAAAGACAAAACCCCGTTTAGTGCCCATCACTTAGCAAACATCCAGTAAATGTTTGCAATGGTCTTTTTACTTACTTGTAAACATCTCCTTCTAGATATATGCTCTTCAAGGAAAATAACTGTGTGTTTGGTTTACCGGTGCCTGCCATAGTGCCTGGCATATAGTAGACACCTAGTAAAGATTTGTCCAATGTATGAGCACTTTAGCCATTAAGTTTGATCATATCAACCTCAAATATTTTCTCTGTTTTTCTTGTCCTGAAGTCTTCAGCTAGGTAGAAAGGCTCTCGTTGGCATGGACTAGTCTTCTACATTTTTGTTGTCCTTTCTCCTCTCTGCCCCCACCCATCCTAGGGCCTAGCACAGGACCGGCTACATGCTGGAGACTCAATATTTGCTGATTAAATAATCAATAGGTTTTACACCTGTGTATTCACTTCTCTGAATCAGAACTTCCTCATATCAAAATTTATCCCTGAACCTGTTATAATGAACTGGGGAAAATCAGGCTGAGTATCAAAGGTCCACTCCGCCCAGGAGAGATGGAATGCATGTCTCTTGTGATTAATCTGTACACGTCTCAGGAAGGCACACACCCATACTCACCAAGAGCATTGTATTTCATCCTGATGCTCAGATGAAGGATGCGGGAAGGAACAGTCAGAGGGAGGAAAGCTGCTGACAGAAGAGAGCTCCATGTAGGTACCTTGGGACTAAAATGAAGCCAGAGCCAACTGGAGTCAGTTAAGTCAAGGGAAGTTGTGGTTTCATCTAGAACCAAAAAGCAACAAGCTCACCCTGAGCCAAGCAACTCACCTGTACCTCTTAGGCAAGCAGCATCTGGAAGGTGACAATCTCTTTATACACCAGTCTTTGACCAGAGTTCTGGGCATCCTCCCAACCACATTCATAGCCAAAGCCCTGGACTCCAACATCTCATTCCCACCTTGACTCCTCACTTCTTCTCTGTTCCTTCTGACTGTGTCTTCTGTTTCTAGGTCCGAGGCCAAACCTCCAGGACCTAAAAACAAATATGACTTCTCCAACGTGACCCTCCTGAACATGGTTTTACAGGATAAGCAGTGTATCAGAATGGAAAGAGCAGGTGCTTTGGCATTATCAGACTTGGGGAGTTATCAGACTTGGATTTGAATCCCACTCACAAGCCGAGATACCTTAACCCCCACCCCGAGCCTCTATTTCTTAATGGGTTAAAGCAGATTTAATAATACCTACCCCGTAGAGAGTGTCTTAGTCCATTCGGGCTGCTATAACAAAACACCATAAATGGAGTGGCTTATAAACAACATTTATTTCTTATAGTTCTGGAGGCTAGGAAGTACAAGATCAAAGCACTGATAGATTCAATGTCCGGTGAAGGTCCACTTCCTGGTTCACAGACGGTGCCTCCCTTCTGTGTCCTCACATGGTAGAAGAGTTAGAGAGCTGTCTGAGGTCTCTATAAGTCAGAAGGGCTCCACCCTTATGACTTAAGCACCTTCCAAAGGCCTCACCTCCAAATACCGTCACACTGGGCATTAGGTTTCAACACATGAATTTTGGGGGACACAAACATTCAGACCATAACAGGGTAGTTTTGTATATTAAAGGAGATAAACAAGAGTAGCTATTATCACCACCATTCACCCACCCCCTTTCTCTATCTGCATCTGTTGGTCATCCAACCTAGGGGCAGATGGACATATAACCAGACCCAGCCAATTGTTCCATTCTCTCCTTCTGGCCACGGTAATTACTTGACAAATGGGCATGTGGCCCAAACATAACGAATTAGCTCAATGTCTATGAGGTTTGAAAATGGAAGATGGGAGATGAGATCTCACTTTTCTTCAGAATCATAGCTCTAAGAATGACATAAGACTCTAAGAGCAAACTGTATTGCCATCTTTACCACCACATAGAAAGACCCTGCCTGAACAAATATCCAGAGAAAACTCTAATTTGAAAAGATACGCGCACCCCAATATTCATAGCAACACTGTTTACAATAGCCAAGACATGGAAGCAACCAAAATGTCCATTGACAGATGAATGTGTAAAGAAGATGTGGTGTGTATGTATACACAATGGAATACTACTCAGCCATAAAAAAGAATGAAATAATGCCATTTGAGGCAACATGGATGGACCTAGAGATTATCATACTAAGTGAAGTAAGTCAGACAGAGAAAGACAAATGCCATATGACATGACTTATATGTGAAATCTAAAGTATGATACAAATGAACTTATTTACAAACTAGAAACAGACTCAGACATGGAAAACAAACTTATGGTTATCAAAGGGGAAAAGGGGTGGGGAGGGATAAATTAGGAGTTTGGGATTAGCAGATACAAACTACTATATATAAAATAGACAAACATCAAAGTCCTACTGTAGGGGGCTTCCTTGGTGGCGCAGTTGTTGAGAATCTGCCTGCCAATGCAGGGGACACGGGTTTGAGCCCTTGTCTGGGAGGATCCCACATGCCACGGAGCAACTGGGCCCGTGAGCCACAACTGCTGAGTCTGCGCGTCTGGAGCCTGTGCTCCGCAACAAGAGAGGCCGCGATAGTGAGAGGCCCGCGCACCGCGATGAAGAGTGGCCCCCACTTGCCGCAGCTAGAGAAAGCCCTCGCACAGAAACGAAGACCCAACATAGCAATCAATCAGTCTTAAAAAAAAAAAAAAAAAAAAAAAGAAAGCAGGTGGATTCTTCTTAAAAAAAAAAAAAAAAAAAGTCCTACTGTATAGCACAGGGAACTATATTCAATATCTTATAATAAACCATAATGGAAAAGAATATAAAAAATATATATATAATTGAATCACTTTGCTGTGATTGAATCACACCGGAAACTAATACAATATTGTAAATCAACTATACTTGTAAACCAACTATACTTCATTTAAAAAAAAAGAAAAAGAAAGAAAGACCCTGACTAAAAATTAAGCCAATAGAGGAAATCTAACCCAGACATGCAAAAACTATGTCTTAATATGTCTGAATGCCAGAATCCAGCAGTACCTGGAACTAGCTCTGTTCTCAGATTTTCCAGTACATGAACAATACATTGCTCTTTTTTGCTTACTCTAATTTGAATTGGGTTTTCATTCACATGCAACAGAGTATAGAACTATATAGAAGGAACACATTCCCTCAGATTCCAGTGGCCAGATTCCAAAGGTGAGCAGTAAGGGAAAGGGGTCAATATCCCTCCTTATAACTGTTTTTTCTCAGACCAGGTACCATCTGGCCTTTCTGAAAAACTATATATTCTAAAAGTTACTAAATCATGTGTTATATATCAGAAGTGAGAGAAGGATAAGAAGTTTATCCAGAAGGATCACACAGCACTTCTCAGCTATCTGATAAGAAGACCAGATCGTGTCTACAGATCCATTTTTACTTCAGTCTATGTATCTGTCAGGAAAACAGAAACCACTCTAAGCATTTCAACAGAGGGAACTTAATATAAGGAATTGGTTAGACACATGTTGGGGGATTGAAAGAGCAAAAAGGGAACTTTGAGGTACCCAGAGATTGTAACTGCAATTAGAATAAATTGTAAATAAATAAATACTCACTATACTCAATAAATTGTAAATAAATAAATAAATTGTAATAAAATAAATAAATTACAATAATTGTAATTATTATATTATTATGTAATTATTATGTAATTATTATATTATTATAATTACAATAATTGTAATAAAATAAATAAATTGTAAATAAATAAATACTCACTATACTCAATAAATTGTAAATAAATAAATACTCACTCCCACCCCTAAGGCTGAGGGAACAAAGAGAGACTAAAGGAGGCACTTCATGGAGCTAGGTTCAGACCTCTGGGAGAGGCAAACCTGGCTGCTGCTGCTAACACTGATGGAACAAGATGAGGTTAGGGCAGGGAGTTCCAAAAGAAGCTGGAGGCTAGAACCAACTACTCCCACTGGGGCAAAGAGCTGTGACTG
Source organism: Eschrichtius robustus (assembly GCF_028021215.1). Taxonomy (NCBI): domain Eukaryota; kingdom Metazoa; phylum Chordata; class Mammalia; order Artiodactyla; family Eschrichtiidae; genus Eschrichtius; species Eschrichtius robustus. Next base: position 52,355,293 of record NC_090834.1, read on the forward strand.
GGATGACAGTTACAAAAGAACCACAAGCAAACGGAAGTCACTTCTCCTCTCCTCTTGCCTTCCAACTTCCTTCTAGTGCCCCCTAGTGGCGGAACCTAAAAAGATGCCAACCTACAAAGGAGAAAAATGTTTAGCCGAGATCCAGCCCCAGCATCACAAAGCAGAGGATAGAAATTTGGATTTGGAGCTGAGTGACAATAATTGAATAACCAACACAGCCCGCACTCTTAAATCATATTTCTACTTGATGTATCTCCCTTCTCTTATCAAGGGAATCTTGATAAGACAGTAAGACAATTCTCTTATTAAGGGAAACTTCCCAGCTCCATTTGTCTTGGCTGTCAAAGATAGAGCTCAAATAATCCCTAAAAGTTTTTGCTTGTTTGCTTGCTTGTTTGTTTGTTTTTGTTTGTTTTTTAAGACTGAACTACATCTTTGCAAGTCATTTCTCAAGTAGAAGTCCAAATAGAGATCTTGGGCTTGTTTAGCCTGACAGAATCTTATAAGGATAGTTATGAGTGTCCCAGGATCTTCTCTTCAGACAGTATCCCAGTAACCACTGTAAGATAGAGAGCAAGAGAATAAAAATCAATCCAAGGAAAACTGCTATGCCCACTTTGCTCTGTACAGGACAAGGAAGTAGGGTGTATTACTACTCACTCCTAAAAACTTGACACATCATTATAAACCCTTTAAGTCCAACTTTCAATGATGTATGCAGGTGTCATGGTACTTATAACAGTCCATATGTCCCTTCCAGCCAATGGACTGTTATGAATATTCATATTTTAATATCTTCTTTCTTGTCCATTTATCCCACAGTGCACATAAATGTGACCTGCAGATAGGGTCCTGACTACTCTGCTTAACTTGGCTAATTGCCAGAGTACAATTAGCCAAGAGTGAATCCAGAGAACAGTGGAATAGAAAATAAATGGGCCCCCAAAATTGACCTCTTACAATTGGAGTTCTGAAATTCCATGATAAAATGCCTGAGGTAAGGGTTTTTAAATTCATTTTTCTGAGCACTCATTGAATTATTTATATCTGCAAACTCATCCTTCAATTTTAGAATTTTTATTTTATCTCTTGAATAATTTTCTTCCCTCTCCTTCTCATTTCTTATGGAAACATCAATTACTCAGCTATTGGACCTGTTGACTGATCCTCTAATTTCATCTCTTTTCTCCTCTACACACCGTCTTTGTCTGACAGTCTGCTTTCTAGTAGCCCAGTGGGAGTAAGAGGGTTTGTGCCTCATTGTCCAACATGTAGACTTTCACTTAATTCTACTGCTTTCAGTAAGATGCCTGTCCTCTACTGCCCTTGGTGTCTTGAGTGCAGAACCAGTATGATTCAATTTCTCCAAAGAATAAACTGCTTCCCCTTGCCTGCTGGGATGTGAGAGGTGATTGCCTAGTTGATTAAGGTTCAGAAGAGAATATGGTGGTTTTCCTTGTTCTCATACAATCCTGTCTTTAGCCTCATCCCTCACTTCTACCTTGTGAGGCCTCTGGTACTTCCAGTTCCTGAGCCTTTCTGGAGTTATTGAAAAAGCTTTCCTTATTGTCATCTCCCTCTGCAGGATTCCAAAAGTTGTCTAAATTGTATAGTAAAGCATTTAAGAGCACAGGACCTGTGTCCAGATTGCCAAGGTTTGAATCCTAGCCCCTCCATCTACTAGCCATTTGACCATGGGCAAGTTAAAACCTGTGCTTTAGTATTCTCATTTATAAATGGAGATTGTAACAGTCCTACCTCTTTAGGGTGTTATAAAGATTAAGTAATACCTTTAAAATATTTAGACAGGTGAAAGAGTTGTACATTGAAAACAACAAAACATTGCTTAAACAAATTAAAAAGGACACAAATGAATTGAAAGACATCCTGTGTTCATGGATTGGAAGACTTAATGTTGTTAAGATGTGAATACTACACAAAGCAAGCTACAGATTTAATGCAAACCCCATCAAAATCTCAATGGCATTTTTTTAAAGAAATAGAAAACTCCACCATAAAAGTTATTTGCTAGATCAAGGGGCCCCAAATAGCCAAAGCAACCTTGAAAAAGAACAAAGTTGGAGGTCTCATACTTCCTGGTTTCAAAACTTATTACAAAGTTACAGTAATCAAAACAGTGTGGTACTGACATAAAGACAGACATACAGGCCAAATGAACAGAATAGAGAGTCCAGAAATTTTCAACAAAGGTGCCAAACCATTCAGTAAGGGAAAGGGCAGATTTTTCAATACATGGTAGTGGGATAACTGATACAAACATGCAAAAGAATGGCATTAACTCAAAATGAATCAAAGATCTAGACTTATAAAACTTTATGATATTGGGTTTGGCAATGATTTTTTTTTTTTGATATGACGCCAAAAGTATAGGCAACAAAAGTAAAAAGAGATAAATTGGACTATATTAGAATTAAAAATCTCTGTGCATCAAAGGACACAGTCAACAGAGTAAAAAAGCAACCCATGAAATGGGAGAAAATATTTGCAAATCATATATCTGAAAAGTGGTTAATACCCAGAATATGTAAAGAACTCCTACAATTCAAGATAACCCAACAAAAAAATGGGCAAAACACTTAGACATTTCTCCAAAGAAGATATACAAATGGCCTCTCCCCATCTAGCTCCAGTCCCAGAGAGTCAAACCTGCCCTCCCAACCTGCTGTCCCTAATGAGGAATAAATCACACAGGAAATTTCTCTGTTTGGGTCATTTTCAGTTCCTTAAACACACTCTCTAGCTCTCCACAAGAGAGTTTTGAAAACTTGAGCATTTGCTGTATACCTCAGTGAGCAGAGCCTAGGGCTCCTGGATGTAAGATGAGGCACCCTGCCCTCAGATGGTAGGAGAAGGAAATCTCCACATCCCCAGGTAGGACTGAAAACCCAGGACAGCCTGCAGGCCACACAGATTGACAGAGATCCAGCAGCTTCTCCCTCCCTACTGTTTAAATGACATCCTGGAGAGTCTGACCTTCCAGCTCCCCACGTTTCTGGTACTAAATCACAGTCACTTAGAAAATCAGCACACTGAGAGGCATTAATCATTTCTCTTTCTCACAGATAAAATGTTTTTTCTACTGATCCTGAGTAGGAAGCTCGCTCAGAAATGGTGTGTATTCTAAAGTGATTCCTTTCAATCTTCCCATCTTAGGGAAAGATCTTTCCACCCAGGGTTCCAGCCTGCACCCCAGGCACTTCTCTTCATGATTCGCCCTGGTACTCAGAGAGCTTAGAAGTCATGTAATTCACCGCTAACTCTGTACAGAGAGAGAAACTGAGGTTCAGAGGGGAGATAGGCATGACCAAGAGGCCTGAGCTGTCAGAGCCAGATTCAAGTCTAGATGTCTGTCTAGCCTCCTGTCCCACCAGTCAAAGGGCAACCATGTCTTTTCAATACTACCAATACCATACCTTCGAAGCCACCAGAGAGTGTTAAGAGACTAGGCTTTAAGGATTTCCTTCTTTTGTGCTATGTCATCATGAGCAGGTTACCTACCTTGCTCCTCAAGGTGTGGTCCCCTGACCAGCAACCTCGGCAATACCTGGGAGCTTTTTGAAAATGCAGACTCTCAAGCTGCAAGCCAGACCTACTGAATCAGAATCCGATTTTAACAAGATCCCCATGTGATTTATATATACATTGAAGTTTGAGAAACACTGACTTAAATTGCCTGACCCTCAATTTCTTTATCTGTTAAATGGGATAATAGTACCTACCTTGTGAGATTGTTCCAAAAATTAGCAGCAAGTTTATCTTGCAAGCAATAAGATTCCTTGATTTGAAAGCTCAGAGATTCTCTTCAGGGAGGTTTAAAGCTCAGTCATCTGGCAGCATTAAAAGAAAGGAAATCTCCATACACTGCTTCAATTTAATTCAAATATCTTATAACTTACAGTGATGATTAGAGCAGGAGCTAGGATGTAATTCAAATTAAGAAACAACATATTTAGTTGTTGGCTCTTGGGTGAGACTGCCTGGGTTTGCTCGTTTCCTAGAAAGGAATCCTTGAGCAACGTATTTACCTTCACTAACCTCAGTTTCTGAACCTGTAAAATGAGGCTAAGAATGCATCATGTGGTGATAAGAATTCAGTGAGTCCCTCCATGTGAAGCACTTAGCACAGGGCCTGGCACATGGTACATTTCCAGAGAAGGTCAGCTCCCATCACCACCATCATCATCTGCGTCATTATCAATCACAACTGTGTTCTCTGTGATATCACTCAATGACTGTGACTTGGGAAGGTCTCAGCACCAATGCTCCTGATGAGAGAGACAAGACAGGAGCCTCTCCCTCTTTGATGTGAATAATCAATGGAAACCGGCAATAGACACGCTTTCTCATATTTAAGCATACTTCTCTAAGCTCTTACTAGTTCCCTTTGTCCTGAAGGATTAAGTAAAATTTTCCCTTTACCAAACATTTTGTGGGGAAAAGCTCAAGATGGTTATATGCAGCGTTTTCAAAGTCGTTTTTATGTCCTCCAACCGAGCACAAATGAGAGCATTTCAGCAGTTCAACAGTTATATTCAGTTCAGAATCACTAACTAGTTCTCTACCAAGTTTTTGTACTATCTGCAATGTGAATTCTCCAGAGGGGCTTTGCAGGGTACTAGGATTCTAGTTACCTAACTTATCTCCTACCCCACAATTAAATTAAACAAAAAGAGCTGCCACCATCTTTCATATCAGAACAAGTTTCTGAAAAGGAGATTCAATTCAGCCCACATTTTGGCCTTAGGAAGTAACTGAGGCCCAGAGACCCCTGGTAATTTAGTAAATGGCAACTTACCCGAAGTCACACAGTAGGTCAGAAGGGGAAATACCTAGGTCTTAGAAAGTTCGAAGGTTGCAGAGTACAGTGTCTCCCAACCCTTAAAACCAGTTTATTTGTCCCAGTGTTTGAGCTAATCTCTCCTGCTATAGCTCAAGTGTAATTACTCTTATCCTGCCATCTACATAGAAATCTTGAGGGATTCCTTTTTAAGTCCCACTCAACTTGCCCTTCACACAGGTATCTTCTAGGGAGAAATTAATTCAACCCCATTAGCCTCAGATCTCACCATCTTTGAATGGGAGGAGGTGAACCAAAGTGTGGTATGTCCACTCCCTTGAGAGTTGGGGTAAAGAACGGGGCGGCCTGTGAATTGTGAGCCCCCTGCAGTAACAATCTAGGTCTCTGTCGCTGAGCAACAGAGAGCACAGGGAGTCATCACAGGCTTTTACTTTTGTATCGCATTCAACAATTTTCAAAGCACATTCACATCCTACTAAGCCTTCCAACCATCCCATGAGGAGAGCAGAGCAGGAATTATGAAGCTTCATACTTTCAGGTAAATAAAATGAGCCTCAGAAAAGCTAAACGATTTTTCCAAAGTCACAAAGCTAATGAGCAGTCAGGCCGGGACCAGCCAGAGCAAAGATTAGCTATTTTTCCCAAGGTTTCTCTCACACACATTGGAAAAGAAAGCTCAGGGTGGATCCTGCCTTAAGCTATAATTAGAAATGCTCTGATCATCCTTTGATGCACTAATGAGCACGAGCTGGCAGTCAACCAAGAACAAGGATGGTACAGACCCACTACCATGGGGAAGCCTGGGGTGGGGTTGGATGGAGAAAAGGAGAAGAGAGAAGGGTTCCCAGGACAAACATCTCAAACTCCATTGTCTTACTGAAGATGAGATCTGACCAGGCCAGACCAACCCATTCATAAGCACTTTGGGCTCTGGTCCTAGACCAAGTCCCTGGGGGACAGAGATTTTGTGTCTCCAATGGCCAGCACTCTACTGGGCACAGAGTAAATTCTTATACAGGTTGATAATGAATGAATGAGTACATGCTAACTCCTGGTTTTGTCTTTCACAAGGTCATTGCCCTCACCTTTGGTTTTCTCCCCTTGCATCCTCTCCAATCTCTGTAGCCTGGGTCAGTGTCAGGGCTCGTAATCAAGAAGGGAATTATAGACCAATAAAGGCCTCACCTTGGCCCATCACAGAATGCAAGCAGCTCTGGGCCTGAGACAGCAGTTTTCAGTTGAACCAAGCTAGCAGTTTTATTGCTCATTCCACTCAGACACATCAGATTTGACATTTCTCCCAGCAGAGGGATTGCTTACTGTAGAACAAAATGAAATCAATACAGTTTTATTAGCCATCCAGTGTAATAAATTTGCCCCAGATGACAGCCTCCAGGCCCAATTCTTACTAATCCAGGCTGAGTCTGAGATCGGAGGAATATGTCCAAACATTCGCCATTCCTCCTGCTCTCTCCTCTCTGTCCTGTGTTCAATCCCCCTGATCCCTGCCTCAGTCAGTCTCAGTCTCTTAATCACTCTTTCTGACTCCAGGCTCTCTGCCCTCTAGCCTTTCTCCACCTGATCTGAACATTCTCTCCTTCCTGTGGCAACATGGCTCACCTCTCTCAATTGATTTCTCACTGCTGCTCCCAAACATCCCACAGGTCAATGGAACCATTCCCCAGTCAGCACATGAGCACCTTTGCTCATACTATTCCCTCTGCCTAGAATGCCCTTCCCTACTTCTTTACCAGGAGAACTCCGACTCATCTTTCAAGACCAACTTCCTCTGGGAAGCCTTCCCCAAAGGCCCCCCCAGAAAGAGGCAGTTACTCATTTCTCCACACTCTCTCAGTATTTATTCATATCCTGATACCTGGCACATTATCTTTTAATTTTCTTTTACTTGTCTCTTCTCCTACTTGTAAAATCCTCTAAGATTGGTATGGAGTGTGATTCAATGTTCAGACAACCTTGAATACCCATGCCTATCATAGCATCCATACCAGGCACACAAAAAAGTGTGTTGACATGCACTGAAAGAGTTACTGAGAATTGTCCAAATCTCTGGAGAACTCAAGAGCTATTGATTCAGGCAATTCACAGATTGCATGCTGGTAAGAGCTGTTGAAAGTGAAGGAACACCCTCTTAAAAGTATGCAAATTAATGAAATTTTTTAGAGTGCAATATCGTGATATAGTTCAACATTTTAAACGTGTAAACTCTTTGACTTGGCCATCTCACTTCTAGGAATTCTTCCTATAGGTATTCTCACATATGTGCACTAAGAAATATCTACAGGAATGGTTGGTGCAGCTTTGTTTATCACAACAATAACAACAACAAAAGGATGCAACTCAAGTATCCATTAATAGGAACACCAGCTGAAAGGAGAATGTTTTACCTAAACTATGTAGTACTATTCAGTTAGTAAGAAGAATGAAATAGACCTATATGTACTGATTTGGAAAGATGTCTGAGGTATAACCATAAGTGAGAAAAGCATTGCAGCACAATGAAAAAAAAATACACCAAACAGTTAACAGTGGTTATCTTCAGGACATGGCATTAGAGAATAAATTCATTCTGAACTCTAGAGATTCCCATACTTTTTTTTTTTTTTTTTTTAACTTCGGGTTTATTTTTTTATTTTTTAATTTATGGCTGTGTTGGGTCTTCGTTTCTGTGCGAGGGCTTTCTCCAGTTGCGGCAAGTGGGGGCCACTCTTCATCGCGGTGCTCAGGCCTCTCACTATCGTGGCCTCTCCTGTTGCGGAGCACAGGCTCCAGACGCGCAGGCTCAGTAGTTGTGGCTCACGGGCCTAGTTGCTCCGCGGTATGTGGGATCCTCCCAGACCAGGGCTCGAACCCGTGTCCCCTGCATTGGCAGGCAGATTCTCAACCACTGAGCCACCAGGGAAGCCCCTCCCATACTTTTTTATCTCCAAACAAGCAATACATTTATAATAAAATGCATGCTTTTTTTTTTTTTAACAGAAGGCTCCCCTCGTCTCCTCCCTAGCTTCCCAACTGAGGGCTCTAGAGAATAAGCCCAGCACTGTTCACAGGCTAGAAAAGCTAGAACCTGCTTCTCTGCAGGTGCTCCATGAGGGAGACACAGCTCTGAGTGCTGCTCCCTCGCAGCTGCCAATCACGCCCTCCTCTTCTTCTGCTTATGCTGGGGGTGTGGGGAGGGCTCAGCAGGATGGGTGGGGTGGGAGGCAGGTAGGTGGGAGAACTCTGACATCAAAAGCTGCCTCTGCCTCTCTCTCTTAGCCCTCGAAGCTGCCTTGTTGAGACAAAGAGAACAGAAGTAAACTGCAGGTACATCAGTTAACTGCAGAAACAACCCTCTACCTTGACTTCCAGTGGCATCCTAGGTGCTGGGCAGGGTCTCCCACAGCAGGAAGTTCTGCAGACAGGAAGGCTGGCCTGCCCAGACACTGTCTGCAGAAGGCAGACAGGGACATATCTCTTTGGAAAGTAAAAGGACAGAACCGTTGATGAATTCCATGAATTGGTAAATTGCCTAATCTAATCTTTCTCTTTGGGTGAGTGTCCTTTGTCTCTGCTTTAAAGGATGGAAAATGTCACAGGGGTGAGACTGCTGCCAGCTTTCTTCCTATTAAATGACAGGATCCAGGTCTGGCCTCACCAATATTCCAGAAGCCTAGGAAAGGCCATTAAGTCAAATGAGCCTCTCCCACCCTCCCTCTGTGTAAGCTCTAGGATCTGACCTGGGCTGGGAGGGCCCAAAAGATGCATATATAGTAAATAAAAATAATTCTAGTCATACTATATTATTAGTTCTAATAATGCTAGTATTATTATTATTAGCTATATAATAGCTCAATAAATATTACTTTTTTACTTTGTGTCAAGCACTGTGCAAATGCTTTATATGCATTTATTTCACTTTAAAACAGTCCTATAGAAAATACTATTATTATGCCCATTTTACAAAAAAGAACACTGATACTGTATTAAGTAACTTTCACAGCTAGGAAGTAGCAATACTAGGACTGGTTTAGCCCCATTCTCAACCACTATACTACAGTGGTTTGTACAGAAGAATCTTAGCACTCATGAGAGATACACCAAGATGAGCCCAAAATTTAAAACTAAGCACACATATTTACCTCCCCCTTAAAATTCTATAATACTGTGGGGGAAAAAAATAATAAACCAATTAACATGAGAGTCAGTATAGCATCTTGGTCAGGCACACAAGCACTAGAGTCAGACTACCTAGGTTCGTATCTCAGCTCTACCATCTATCAGCTGTGTGACCTTGGGCAAATAGTTTAACCTCTCTGAGCCTACTTATTATAAACCTTACCTTCTGTGTGAATGCATAACGTATATATTATCTCATGTAATTCACAAAACCCTGTATAAGAAATCTTCAGTTATAAGAAGTACTATTGATTTATGGACCACTAAGAAAGAAAAATCCCCACCATTTAATCTATACATCCCAATTTCAGAGCCGATAAAATTAAAAAGAAAATGTGTCTTAGAATCAATGAAGGATGGTATTATCCCCAAGGTAGAGATAAGAAAACTGAAGCTCACTCAGATGTAAACAACTTCTCAGTTAGTTTCCTCTGTGCTCTGCTTGGATTGTGTTTCTGCTCTCCGTCCCACACTTAGAGCTGGTTTTGTTTGTTCGTTTGTTTTTAATTAAGCATGGCATAAAAACCACACCACGCTTTTCCTGCTAGAAGCATCCAATTTACTTGAACAACTCCAGAAAGGCCATGACAGTTTGGAGGACTGGGTTCTCTGTGTTTAAAGGCAATTCTGATGTTTCATATGACCTAAAGACAGGACCCCTCACTCAGACTATTTCATGTACAAAATAGGGCTTTCCCTTGTTCCCTTTTATGGCAAACGTCTCAGGGTTTGTAGGAAGCTGAATGGGAACACTTGAAAAGAAAAGCAGCATTTCTTAGTAGAAAGAGCATTTAAGGGGCTTCCCTGGTGGCACAGTGGTTAAGAATCCGCCTGCCAATGCAGGGGACACGGGTTCGAGCCCTGGTCCAGGAAGATCCCACATGTCGCAGAGCAACTAAGCCCGTGCGCCACAACTACTGAGCCCGCGTGCTACAACTACTGAAGCTCGCACACCTAGAGCCCGTGCTCTGCAACAAGAGAAGCCACCGCGATGAGAAGCCCGTGCACCGCAACAAAGAGTAGCCCCCGCTCGCCGCAACTAGAGAAATCCCGCACGCAGAAACAAAGACCCAATGCAGCCAAATAAATAAATAAAATAATAATAATTAAAAAAAGAAAGAAAGAGCATTTAATAGAAATCCAGACGCCTTGCTTCCTTAGTAGAAAGCACTTAGAAGAGATCTCGTTCTCTTTCTGACCTTCTCTTTGGTCCATCAGGATTGGGGAGAGCCGGTGAGGAGCAGCCGCTGCAGACCCCCAGCATTTCCTCCTTCCCCCACTCAAGTTGGAAAGGATCCTGGAGGACATCTGCTCCAACCCTCATGTTATAATGAGGAAAGTGAGGCCCTCCTGGAGGAAGGGACCAGCCTCCATCACACAGTCCGTGGAAAGAGCATGGGCTCTGGGCTCCATCTCCGACCTGGACTCGAGCCCGGCTCTGCCACTGGTGTCCATATGACCTTGGGCAGGTCTCATAAGCTCCCTGGAAAAGAGCTGTACTAGTTCTTCCCTTAAAGTGGTGAGGATTAATGGATACCTGACACAAAGTCTGGCATAAGGAACACAATCAATATCACTTATTATTTACTACCTACGACTTCCCATCATTTACTCTGGTTATACCTTCTCCAACTGTGCAGAGTAAGTTTGATTCCTCTTTAATACAGCAGCCCTTCACATAAGTGAAGAACACGGTCCTGTTCCCCGGGTCTTATCCAAGTTATGCTACATAGTCTCCTCAATCCTATTTTTTGTGACATGATTTTTTGATACCTCATGGACCCAGCTATCCTTGTTGAAAAATTCCATTTGTAGTTGTTTCTTTTAAAATAATACACACTATTAAAGAGTCAACATGGAAAGAAAAAATGACAGATCATGAAAAACTATTCACAGCCTATATTAGAGGAAGGATTACTATCTCTCTAGTAGATAAATGAAAAAATCCTATACCGTATACTACATACATAATTGTTTTTTTAATTTGAGCCTAGTTAATAATTGGACAAAGTGCATGAGCCCAAAATTCACAAAAAAAGATTTACAACTAGTAAACAAACACTTAGGAAAATAACCAACCTCATTAATAATCAAAGAAACAAAGACTAAAAATGATTGTGAGGTGCAATTTTACATGTAAAATTAGTGAAGAAGAAAAGGTTTTTGTCATGATAATATCTGGTGCATGTGAGGGTACAGAGAAACTGTGCTTTCAAAAGTACAACTGCCAAAATAAATTTATACAGCTTATTTATAAAACAATTTGGCAATATATCTAAAGAGCAATAATAAGTGTTTATACTCTCATCCAATAAAGTCAATTCTGGAAGTTTATCTTTAAAAAAATGAAAATATTTTATATTGTTTATAAAACAAGACTCGAATGCCCAACAATAAGATATTGGCTTAAACAATTCAGTCTACATTGTCTAACATAATGGTTTAAAAGTCTCGTACCCACATGAGAAAATGGTGATCATGAACCGTTTATATTAAAGAGTTAATAAATAGTTAATATTACATTTTTTTAAAGTAGGCTATAAGATGGTATATACACTGTTATTTATGGCAACTATGCTTTAAAGAAAGAATTCATAAGAAAAAATTGCAAATAAATACACCAAGATGTAAATAATTGTTTTCTTGAGATAGTAGAATTATTTTGACTTTTTTTTCACCTCAGCTGGGAAAATACATGGTGATTGTACTCTGAGAGGCTGCAACTGCAGAAATATCTAACACCTCTGCAGGAAAATTCAGTTAAGTAAATCTCTGACTAAGGACTTTTATCAAAAGGATTTTAAAAATAACAATAATGCATTTATTTCAAAAGCAAGTGCTGCCAAAAACAATTTTCCTAAAACCACTTCACTCCAGTATCTGCAGGCTGGTAAAAACATATCAGTTCATGAGGGATGCATATATATTTGTATAAAAAGATGTCATGGCTATTTCCATTTGGGAACAGATCTTGCAGCTGAAATTATAAATCTGTGCTGTTTCTACCCGAAGAAGATAAAAATATTAAAAGGACAACCAGGGTAATATCTTGTTAGGAATAACTTCCCAACCAGCTCCTTGAAAACATTTTGCTTTACTTATTTCATTTGCTGGTTACGGTGGAGAGGGTCTGAGAAACCAGTTGGGACTCTGATTCTAACTATGACAGTAATTAGCTATAAAACCTTGAGCAAGTTATTTAACTTCATCATGCCTCAGTTCTCTCATCTGTAAAATGGGAATGAGAATACTTAGTTATAGAAGTATTATAAGGAATAAATGAAAAGGGGTGTGTATTTTCAACAACCTATCAAAGCAGATGGTTGGACATAGTATCCCATCCTCCTACCAGCCCACGAGTTTCCTGAGGGAAATACAAGTGTGGGTCAAGGTCTGGCTAAAGAACACCCTTTACTGCTATGAGGCCATGAACACTAACGCAGACTGGGCCACGCGGAGCACTCCTTTGTCTACGCGACCTGGATCCTGGGTTCAAAGTGAAACCAAGCAGGACCTCATGGAGCTTTCCCAGGGGCAGAACTCCCATGTTCCCGCCTCTTGTTTGTAGAAAAGCTTTAGCCTCCTAGGCCTTCCCCAAGTTCCAAAGAGCAAATTTAATCAGAGAAGTGAGAAAAAGCAGAAACAAAACAGTCAAGCAAGACAAAATAATAAGAGTTTAGCCATAAAGCAAAGTCAAGGACTTTTAGTTCCTCCTCAAGGGCTATAGATAATGTCCTGAGCCACATCCTTGAGTTGTTTTGCAGATACTAAAACCCCCACCAGGAGGAAGAAGTTAACTGCATGCAGACCACCAGCATGTAGACCCCAGACCTGTTGGAACCAGAAGATTGATGATGTTGACTACAGAAATATACCCAGTTACCTCACCACCAACCAGTAAGAAGAATGTCCATGAGCTGATCAAGCACCCTGCAACCCTCTCCCTCACTTTGTCTTTAAAAACCCTTCCCTGAAAGCCATCAGGGAGTTTGGGTCTTTTGAGCCTGAGCTGCCTGTTCTCTTTGCTTGGACCCACGCTGAATGCCTTGCAATAAATACTGCACTTTCCTTTGCCACAACCTGGTATTGGTAGATTGGCTCTACTGCACATCAGGTGAGCAGACCCAAGTTTGGCTTGGTAACAAAAGCTGACTGAGTGGCCTCCTTTGCCCCTTCCTTGTCAGCCCAGCTGAGAATCCCAGATCTTACATCTCAGGTAGGGAGGAAAGACCAATGCAGAAAGAAGCCAGGCAAACAAAAGAGCCCACGTGCTCAGGAGCAGAGCAGGAGGGCCTCTGTAGGCCTGCCCATGGGAGAGCTGGTCTGGGCTTCACAGACGTGGGCAGTAAAAACAGCCCCTGGCCTGTCTCACCTCTACACAGCAAGGAATAAGATGCTGAAGGAGCATAAGAGAGCAAGAGAGAGATGGCTGCAGTGTTCCCTGAACAAGAGAAACCCAACCCTCTGGAAGGAAGACGATCCCAAGAGACCAGCTGTCTGTCAGCTCTGACCCATAAATGGTTCAACCCAGTGGATTCTCCTCTCCCTGTCCAACGAAATGTGCTCAGACACCAGCGATCTGTAGCAGTGCTCTCCCTATATGAGGTGGAGAGAGTGAGGCAGCCTCGAGGAGTGGGTGAGTCTCCCCTGGGACTTACACAAAGGACCAGTGCATGATCCATCACACCAATGACATTTCCCTTCCCCTTCTGGGCTCCTGGCATTGTTGATGTGGAAGGGACAGTAGAGCTGATTCATTCCAGAGAGGAGGGCTGGGTTTCAGCTACTTAGGAATAGAGAGGGGATCAGAAGCTAGCCCTCACCAGCTGTCAGCTGGAACCGGCTCCTAACAGCCTGATAGCTAATCCTGATAGCTAATCTCTCCTCCTGATTGTGTTCCCCTCATCTTCATTGTCTACACTGTAGTCACAGAAATCTCTCCAAATCACTCATCTGACCAGGCAACTCCTCTGCTGAAAGTGCGTCAGCATCCTCACTGCGTACAGAATAAAGTTCAAGTTCCTTGGTATGGCATTCAAGGCCCTTGCCTTCCTTGTCATGCTGTGCTACTGACCAGCTCAGAGACCTTCAGTGAGTTCATTAACTATTCTGTTTTTGCTTCCTCTTTGTAAAATTAAAATAATGTAGTTCCTATCTTATAGGGATTTTGCAAGGATCAAATGACATAATACATGTGTAGTTCTCAGAACAAAGCCTGGTACATGGGAAGCCCTCAAGACATTTAGCTCCTATTACCATCATCATCATCATCACTGTCTATTATTCATAATGTTCATGTTCTGTTCATGTTTTCCCCTTTGCCTAGAATACCCTGCCTGACCTTTTACACCTGCCAGCTCCTACTCATCCATCAAGATTCAGTCCATCATTGCCTTCCCCAGCAAGCTTTCTCCGAATCCCTAGGCTTTTCTGTGATGCAGAGCTCCCATTGCGTGGCTCCATCATAGACCTTAGCACACTGTGCTTGTCTATGCTCTGTCTCCCTCTGCAGACTGAGAGCTCCTCAAGGACGGGGAGGAGAGCTCCAAGAGCACATAAATGATACACAGTCAGTAGTCAGTAAATTGTTTACATTGAAATGACCCTGAAGGTATCATGCATCCAACATTACATGAGAAACTGTGAGGAAGACAAAAGGTGAAAGGGATAAATCCTTGGACTTGAGGAGTATATGTGCTGATTGACTAATTCCAAACAGTACGTGGATTGGGTTATACGTGCAAGAGCCCCAAGGGAGTTCTGATATGAGGTGAATTCTTGAGGTCCTTGGATACCCACTCTGGGTCAGACACCAGGTCAGCCCATCCAGCCCAGGTTCTGGCCTTTACAGCCAAAAACATTTCCAAGAGGGCCCTGAAATGGGCCAGCTGTAACCACACAAACTTGGAACCTTCTGGGAGGGCTGTGTGGATGTAAGTCTGGCCCTCATGCACTGCTGGTGGCTCTGCAGAGTTGGCACAGTGAGTGGACAAGTCCAGTTTACTGCAGCCAATTCTGAGGGGAACTGCCCTGACCACACTCCCCACTGAGGGAAAAGGTCATGCTCTGAGCCGCCAGACCTGTCCTTCCTCCTCTGGCCAGAACAGTTTGGAAGCCAGGGTCCAAATACTCAAGGGCAGCCAACCCAAGGCTGGCCAGCAACCCACAGAAAAAAGTGTTACCCAAGCAGGGCCAACAGTAACTAACTGAGTCAGCCTCACTCTCTGGAACTTGGTTAGAGAGTTAAGGAAAGAATCAGATACCTGTTAGAGGAAGAAGCAGCAAGAACGCTGGGCTGGTTATTCTCTCCTTGCCCTCATCCCACCCTGGATGCATTCTCTACTCCTCTCTGCCCTGGTCTCCTGGGGGCTAACCTCCATGAGTACATTACCAGGCTCCTTTTCCCTCTGGCTTCTAGCTGGGTTCAAGTTCAGCCAATGGGGCAACTGGTAGGAGATTGGGGACTGGAGGAGAGAGAGGTCACAGTATTTAATCATCCAACTCCCTCCCTCCCACACCCCGTGTCTGGCGATGTCTGCCTTTGCTTGTGGCCACAGTTCCCGCCAGGCAGTCCTTAGAAGGCAGCAACTTCTAACCAGGCTCCAAGACCACCATCTCCTCTCCTTGCTCCTGTAGCCCCGGGAGTGATAATGGCTTCCTGCGCTTGCTAGTTTCTGGGGTCTTCTTGTGGGTTCCTTATCTCTGCCCATATTTTTGCAAAAAATTCCTTCATTTAAAAGTTGTTCAAAAATCCCAGCTGAGGAATGCCAGCCATTTCCTGCAGGGGCCTGAACTGATACAAAGAGAATCGGGATAGAGGGAGGACCTACAAACTCCTGCTCCTGAGGTCCTGGATTCTGAAGGCTCCCCCTTTTCAGCCTCCTTTATGCCCAACTACTAAGGATCCCCCTCTTCTCCTGAGGTGTGGCCTTGTCTTTCAACTTTTCAGGGCTGGGCTCACGCATCTATTTTCCTTCTTACCACATGTCTCTACAATAAACGCCCTGTTCTCTTGTTCTTACACCACCGCCAATGCCTAGGTGGCTGGAGGGTGGGACCTCATGCACTGCTGGTGGCCCGTAGAGCTGGCACAGCATCTGAGAAAGTCCACCTGGCTGCAGCCACCGTTAGCTTAGCTCTTGGATCCATCAGAAGGAGAAGAGGACCACTCAGAGCCTAGATGTGGACTCAGATTTGAACCCACGAATTCCTCACTGTTATCAAAGAGATAAAATAAAAGAAGTAGGAGCAAGTTACTACAAAGGAATCTCGTGTACACACATCCTCTTCTGATTTTAACAGTATCCCCTTTGGTTTTCTTTCTGTGATGATCGCTTTCCCATCTTATGTCCTTCACAGAGAACCAAGCTCACAGCCTCAACTGTGACGCGTGAACTCAGCTGCGGTGGGAACCAAGCTCTTATGATTCCTTTGTACCCTGATTTCGTTAACATTTTCTTTTTCTTTTTCTTTTTTTTAAATTTATTTATTTTATTTATTTATTTTTGGCTGCGTTGGGTCTTCGTTGCTGCATGCGGGCTTTCTCTAGTTGCAGCTAGCGGGGGCTATTCTTTGTTGCGGTGCATGGGCTTCTCATTGCGGTGGCTCCTCTTGTTGCAGAGCACAGGCTCTAGGCATGCAGGCTTTGGTAGTTGTGGCACGCGGGCTCAGTAGTTGTGCCACGTGGGCTTAGTTGCCCCGCGGCATGTGGGATCTTCCCGGGCCAGGGCTCAAACCCGTGTCCCCTGCATTGGCAGGCAGATTCTTAACCACTGCGCCACCAGGGATGTCCCCCTTAACATTTTAAAACTCACTGTTACTTGATTTTCTATTCCCATATTTTATCTGGGAGGCAGCCTGCCACATACTGACCCATAAAATGCAAACCTGAAAACTAAAAAATAAACCAAGGGTCTGGATAAAACTAAAAATAATTACAATCACTCTTAGAGACACTGGAGAAGAGGAAGTGTGTGTAACCACCACCGTTGGACTAGCTAATCTCCAATGCCCTTCCAGCTCGGAGAATCTTTGCAAGAGTAGCCTTTGTCTGGACGGTTAAGTTTCATGCTGGTAGGCCCAGCCTCGTTCACTGCCAGGATCTGTACCCCTTGTCCTCCAGTGGGTGAGGTCTGGGGATGCTACTTGACTCCTACCTGCAACACCACCCTCACCCAGTCTCTGGAGCTGGTCCTGTCCAGAGGCAGGCATGAGAGTTTCCTCTTGACCATCTCTGCATTATTGCTTCCAATGGTCAGTACCCCAGGGGCAAGAACAGTACTTCTGCACGGCTCCTGGCTCAGGCCCTAAGCACAGTAGTTTCTCAGAGAATGTTCACTGAATGAATGAGGGAGTGTGGTTCTCTGTGCGTAATCCCCAGCCTGGCAGCCTTTCCCGCAGCCCCGCTATGGCAGCCACGGTGAACTGGCTTGCGCAGCCCCTCTACCGTGCTCTTGACAGAGGCTGCATAACTAGAAACACAATTTCCCAACCTTCCTTTCGCCTACATTCTGAATGTAATTTAGTTTCTCTAATCAGAGGCACTGGTCTGAGACTTAAATGCGTGGCGAAAGAGACAGAGCATGAAGCATCAGTTTGGAGGATAGAACAGAGTCGAACTGGCTTGGGCCCAGCTGTGGCAGCAGCTTTCTGATTCTGCACTTCCTGATTTTGGCAAAGGCAGCAACCCTGCGGGGTGATTTTGGGGAGTCATTCCTGGAAGCTCAATTTAGATTCTGTTTCTTCGACCCTCCCAGCAATTCTGTGAACCATAAAAGCTTTTTCATAAACCCCTTTCTGCTAACCAGGTGAAGAGATTCTGTTATTTCTAACTATGAACCCTGACTGACCCCTTCCACCCTCTCAAACTGCTCCCGGCCTTCCACTTTCCAAAGTTGTTCCCCAAACTCAAACTCCCACACACATCATCACAGCTCAGTTTACCTAAGCTATATTAAGAACTTGCTTTGCTCAGGGCCCTGGGAGAGACGCTGGAATTATTGACAAAAATGAGACCTAGTCCCTGCCCTCCTGGAGTTTATAGTCTAGTGAAGCCACTAATTGTGTCATCAAATAATTTATCCATCAGAGACCGGGGATCCGAGAAGGTCTTAAGTGCAAGGTACTTCTCTTCTGGGAAGCTCCCTTGTGAGGCAGCTCATCTTCCTTTCACAAGTGTTGACGGAGCCCTGCTCTGAGCATCTTCTAGAAAGTGAAACAAGGATGAGTAAACGTTTTGTGAGGTGAGGGATTTTTAAATCTACCGTGAGGTGACAATACTCGCACACCACAGTCAGCTTGACTTCCACGAGGACAACACACACACATGTCCCACCAACTCTACCCTGTTTCTTCACAATAAAGGCTCCCTCTCATTGCTTATAACAGTGCAAGGGACACACAAAAACTTACCCACATGCAGCTGTCGGGGAAGAGAATGCTGCTTGTCTTGGAGATTCCAAGGACTTGGTGCCATTCCAGCCGTATCTCCTATTAATCTCTCCATTCGCCCTGAGGCTCAGACACATCTAACTTTCACCTGCTCCAAAACATGACCTGCCCTGTCTCCCTGCACCTACCCCCCTCTGACCGTCCACACTGCTCTCCTGCTGTGTCAGAATCAGCTGAATGCCACCTGCATCAAAAAACCTTCAGTTGATGCCTGGAGACAGGATGAACTTCTCCACATCTGTACTGTAGACTCTCGTCATTTAAAGATTTTAACACCCTCCATTTTGAACAGTTTCAAACTACTTTAAGGTCAAGACAGGGCTGATTTGGAGTTTTGTTGAGGAGAGAATTTGAATCACAGCTGCTATGAGACTGGGGTACAGGAAAGTGTCACTGAACCAAGAGGGTGGTGAGAAGGTTTCATGTAAACAAGGTCCTGGAGGAGAAAGGGGACAGAGAATGGTGGTGCCTTCTGGTCCACTCTCACCTTTATCCCACTTTCTTAGAGAAGAAGGGGTTGGTAAAGGACTGGAACCTAGCCCCTGAATGCCAACAAAAGGGTCTGGGGGCATCAGGAGATGCAGGCCAGGTCCTCTAATAAGGGAAAGAGGAAGGCCGTGTAAGGGGGATGGCCAAGGACCAAGGGGGCAGGACTGAGCACTGATGACTAGAAACCAGGGCTCAGGTACCAGCTGTCAGGTAGGAACTAGAGACCTTAGGACCAGAGAGCCGACCAGCCACCCAGGAGCCAAGCACCGTATTTCCATATTCCTTTGTCACATCTACCAATTGAGCCTGATATTTCTGTTGTATTTTTTCTGAATTCTGTGGGAGAGTATGAAGCTATAGAAGATTCCCCAAGTTCAGAGGTCCCAAAGGCCTTGGTATACGCCCTCTGAAATTAGAAAGTATACTGGACTTTGTAAGCGCCTCCATCACCGTACTGTCACCTGGGGGTCTTTTCCTCCACTAGACGGGCCAGAGACTTTGTCTTGGTGGTCCTTGTAGCTATCTATGGGACCACAGATCAAAGTGGAGCCATCAGGGCACTTGTCTACTGGACGAGGTTGATTGGTTCAGGAGTAAAATCATAGTCAAGCTGGCTCGTGTATCTCTCCCCTTCAATGTTTGGACTTGGAATCAGAGAAAACTCAGTCAGTCTCTCTCTGGTAGCCAAAGCCAGATGCAAACCTTTGGAGCCATCAGAGGCTGTTTTTTTCCCTTTTGAAAAAAGCCAGACTGCAACCAAATGATAGTAATAACAGCTAATACTTTTTAAGTCACTTCTATGTACCAGGCACTCTGCCAAGCCCTTTATGTGCATTTAGTCCATAATCCATTTAGTTCCTCACAACAAGCCCAGGAGGTAAATAATGTAATTATATTTGTTTACAGATAAGGAAACTGAGACAAAACAAGGTTAAGTAACTTGCTCAATATCATACAGCTAGGAAGTAACGAAGCCTAAGGTGATCTCCAGAGTCCATTATAACCTGTACTCCACCTTGCAGAGCTGGTCGGCAGAAGGAAGAAACAACGAGATGGCCAGAGGGTTGGTTATGTTTAAGCCCCTGTTTCAGCAGTTCCAGACTACATCTGGAACCATCTGCCCTGTGTCTGTTAGACAAGGATGTGTGTGCAACCAGCACACAGTTGGTTCTCTAGGTGAATTTCTGTCACTAGCAACCAAAAAATTCCTAGCGAAGATAATATATGCCCAGAATGGAGCATGCTGTCCACCAACAACCTTCGTACTCTGCGTCTTGCTCTTCCCATCTCAACTGGGCAGCCAAAGTGAGATCCCAGTTCCAAATGAAATCATATCCTTAAAACCCTCCAATCTCCCCCTAGTGCCCTAGGAGAAAGCTGAGACCTCTCTGTGTAACGTACAAGATCTTTCGAGGTCTTGCTCCTGCTTCATTTCTCACCATTCCCCTGCCCCCTTCCCATGATGATCTACAACCAGGGGGACAAAAATGAGTTCCTGGGCTCCCATGCACTGTCTCAACCCCACCCCATTTTATCTAAGCTCACCCCAGTTGCTCACAAGCAGTTCTCGGGATTGGTGTCTGATTTGGGTCTTGATCCCCCAACTGGTTTTTGCTACTCGCTTCTCCGGAGACAGAAAGCCAAAAACAGAACTCAAGACCTTAGCACTGCCAGATGAGGAGTGCTCAGCTGGCTGACTCCCAAACACTGTATCCACATCATTTCTGTCCACTGTATTTCACCTACCTGGGATTCTGCTGCCTAACTGAAATGACATATGAGCAAGCCCCCCGCACGGTGCCTAGAACACAGTAGTTGCTCAGTATGTGATATTTTCCTTCCTTCCTTCCTCTCTTCCTCTCTGGGGAACGCCATTATTGAAGTGCTATTGTCCTCATCCTGCCCCCATGAGAGCATTTTGGGACAGATGCCCCACTTCATCTGCTGTGCGGTATATTTGAGAACTATCAGGCCTACTATCCAAGTCCTAGGATCTGACAAGAATAGTTCAAGTCCTAATGCCTTAGGTCAATGTGGGTGCTACTCTGGGGGCTGGGTCTGTGGCTGCAGGTGGGTATCAAAGGGCTTAACTGTGAAGAGGAAAGAGTTTCAGAAGCTGACACTCCAGCAGCCCTGATGGTGCTGGTCCCACAGCACCTTTCCCTGACCCTGGATTCACTATAAAAAGAACAAGCTCAAAGCAAGTTATTCTGGAAGCACCTTTCCTCTTCAGAGCAGTTCTCTTTGTGTCAGCAGAAGAGGGCTGGAGCATTTCATTCTGGTACAATTGGAACAATTACCCCTTAAATGTGATAATTACAATTTGATCATTTGTAGGCAACAACAAGATTGATTCAAGATTTTCTCCTCCTTGTTGGAAATTTCTGTGAAGAAACTACTTATTTTCCAGAACCACGGGCTTCGTATTTCTGATCCAGATGTGAATGCCTTCCAGTGCCTATCTTTCCAAGAGGACATAAATTCTGATATTTCTCTTTTGTGCTGTTCTGCTAAATTTAGGGGTGACCATGACAATTGCCTGGATAACTTAAACCGGAAGAGGACTAGACCTTTAGCATGTGCCCATGTACTTAAGAGCCAGCTGTCCTGTCAGATGCCATACTGACATCTTGGCAACCATTTGACCAAGGTGGCAACATAAATAGTGTTTCTCTCAAGGCCATGAATGCAGAAAAAAGCTATATTCAGATTGCATTTTATATCTGGAAGCTGCATAATTCATCTGCCCATTCTGGACAGCAGAATCTTATCTGCATGATTCAAGGTTTGGAACATTATCATGGCTGCAAAAAGTTGAGAATAAACAAACCTAACCTATGAAATAAACTATATACAAATTATTATGCAAATTATTTAAGCATAAGTGTATATAAAATCAATTATAACCACCACCATGGGATGTGACTGTAACTTCAGGAATGGTGAAACATTTTGATGCTTAGCCAGGTATGTCTAAAGAACATTTCTGCCCTCTTCCTGTCTAGAAGGTCTTCATTTGTCATCCTGATCTGCATTATAACCCTTTTCTGGGCCCACAGGGCACATGTTCCACATATAAATCTCTGTAATGGCCACCTCCTAGTCTTGAGGTTTTGGGAATTCTCAGTCTGTCTCTTTTTTTGAGATGTTAAACTTTTTTTTTTTTTGCATTTTAATTTTTTAAATTGAAGTATAGTTGATGTGCAATATTATATAAGTTACAGGTATACAATATAGTGATTCACAATTTTTAAACGTTATACTCCATTTATAGTTATAAAATATGGGCTAGTACCCATGTGTTGTACAATATATCCTTGTAGCTTATTTTATACGTCTCCCTTTTCTTTTTTTTTTAACATCTTTATTGGAGTATAATTGCTTTACAATGATGTGTTAGTTTCTGCTTTATAACAAAATGAATCAGCTATACATATACATATATCCCCATATATCCTCCCTCTTACGTCTCCCTCCCACCCTCCCTATCCCACCCTTCTAAGTGGTCACAAAGCTCTGAGCTGATCTCCCTGTGCTATGCAGCTGATTCCCACTAGCTATCTATTTTACATTTGGTAGTATATATAAGTCCATGCCACTTACTCACTTCGTCCCAGCTTACCCTTCCCTCTGCCCGTGTCCTCAAGTCCATTCTCTACGTCTGCGTCTACGTCTGCGTCTTTTTTCCTGTCCTGCCCCTAGGTCTTCAGAAACTTTTTTTTTTTTTTTAGATTCCATATATATATGTTAGCATATGGTATTTGTTTTTCTCTTTCTGACTTACTTCACTCTGTATGACAGACTCTGGGTCCATCCACCTCACTACAAATAACTCAATTTAGTTTCTTTTTATGGCTGAGTAATATTCCATTGTATATATGTGCCACATCTTCTTTATCCATTCATCTGTTGATGGACACTTAGGTTGCGTCCATGTCCTGGCTTTTGTAAATAGAGCTGCAGTGAACATTGTGGTACATGTCTCTTTTTGAATTATGGTTTTCTCAGGGTATATGTCCGGTAGTGGGATTGATGGGTCATATGGTAGTTCTATTTTTAGTTTTTTAAGGAACCTCCATACTGTTCTCCATAGTGGCTGTATCAATTCACATTCCCACAAACAGTGCAAGAGGGTTCCCTGTTCTCCACACCCTCTCCAGCATTTATTGTTTGTAGATTTTTTGATAATGGCCATTCTGACTGGTGTGAGGTGATATCTCATTGCAGTTTTGATTTGCATTTCTCTAATGATTAATGATGTTGAGCATTCTTTCATGTGTTTCTTGGCAATCTGTATATCTTCTTTGGAGATATTTCGATTTAGGTCTTCTGCCCATTTTTGGATGGGGTTGTTTGTTTTTTTGATATTGAGCTGCATGAGCTGCTTGTAAATTTTGGAGATTAATCCTTTGTCAGTTGCTTCATCTGCAAGTATTTTCTCCCATTCTGAGCGTTGTCTTTTCGTCTTGTTTATGGTTTCCTTTGCTGTGCGAAAGCTTTTAAGTTTCATTATGTCCCATTTGTTTATTTTGGTTTTTATTTCCATTTCTCTAGGAGGTGGGTCAAAAAGAATTTTGCTGTAATTTGTGTCATAGAGTGTTCTGCCTATGTTTTCCTCTAAGAGTTTTATGGTGTCTGGCCTTACGTTTAGGTCTTTAATCCATTTTGAGTTTATTTTTCTGTATGGTGTTAGGGAGTGTTCTAATTTCATACTTTTACATGTAGCTGTCCAGTTTTCCCAGCACCACTTATTGAAGAGGCTGTCCTTTCTCCATTGTATATTCTTGCCTTCTTTATCAAAGATAAGGTGCCCATATGTGCGTGGGTTTATCTCTGGGCATTCCATCTTGTACCATTGATCTATATTTCTGTTTTTGTGCCAGTACCATACTGTCTTGATTACTGTAGCTTTGTAGTAAAGTCTGAACTCTGGGAGCCTGATTCCTCCAGCTCCGTTTCTCTTTCTCAAGATTGCTTTGGCTATTCAGGATCTTTTGTGTCTCCATACAAATTGTGAAATTTTTTGTTCTAGTTCTGTGAAAAATGCCATTGATAGTTTGATAGGGGTTGCATTGAATCTGTAGATTGCTTTGGGTAGTATATTCATTTTCACAATGTTGATTCTTCCAATCCAAGAACATGGTATATCTCTCCATCTTTAATTTCTTTCATCAGTGTCTTATACTTTTCTGCCTACAGCTCTTTTGTCTCCTTAGGTAGGTTTATTCCTAGGTATTTTATTCTTTTTGTTCCAATGGTAAATGGGAGTGTTTCCTTAATTTCTCTTTCAGGTTTTTCATCCTTAGTGTATAGGAATGCAAGAGATTTCTGTGCATAATTTTGTATCCTGTTACTTTACCAAATTCATTGATTAGCTGTAGTAGTTTTCTGGTAGAGTGTTTAGGATTCTCTATGTATAGTATCATGTCATCTGCAAACAGTGACAGCTTTACCTCTTCTTTTCTGATTTGGATTTCTTTTATTTCTTTTTCTTCTCTGATTGTTGTGGCTAAAACTTCCAAAACTATGTTGAATAATAGTGGTGGGAGTGGACAACCTTGTCTTGTTCCTGATCTTAGTGGAAATGGTTTCAGTTTTTCACCATTGAGAACGATGTTGGCTGTGAGTTTGTCATATGTGGCCTTTATTATGTTGAGGTAAGTTCCCAACATTTTCTAGAGGGTTTTTATCATAAATCGGTGTTGAATTTTGTCGAAAGCTTTTTCTGCGTCTATTGAGATAATCATATGGTTTTTATCCTTCAGTTTGTAAATATGGTGTATCACATTGATTGATTTGTGTATATTGAAGAATCCTTGTATTCCTGGAATAAACCCCACTTGATCATGGTGTATGATCCTTTAATGTGCTGTTGTATTCTGCTTGCTGGTATTTTGTTTAGGATTTTTGCATCTATGTTCATCAGTGACATTGACCTGTAGTTTTCTTTCTTTGTGACATCTTTGTCTGGTTTTGGTATCAGGGTGATGGTGGTCTCGTAGAATGAGTTTGGCAGTGTTCCTCCCTCTGCTATATTTTGGAAGAGTGTGAGAAGGATAGGTGTTAGCTCTTCACTAAATGTTTGATAGAATTTGCCTGTGCTTTTCTAAGAATTTGTCCATTTCTTCCAGGTTGTCCATTTTATTGGCATATAGTTGCTTGTAGTAATGGCTCATGATCCTTTGTATTTCTGCAGTGTCAGTTATTTCTCCTTTTTCATTTCTAATTTGAGTCTTCTCCCTTTTTTCCTTCATGAGTCTGGCTAATGGTTTATCAATTTTGTTTATCTTCCCGAAGGACCAGCTTTTAGTTTTATTGATTTTTGTTATTGTTTCCCTCATTTCTTTTTCATTTATTTCTGATCTGATCTTTATGATTTCTTTCCTTCTGCTAACTTTGCAGGGTTTTTTGTTCTGCTTTCTCTAATTGCTTTAGGTGTAAGGTTAGGTTGTTTATTTGAAATTTTTCTTGTTTCTTGAGGCAGGATTTTATTGCTATAAACTTCCCTCTTAGAACTGCTTTTGCTGCATCCCATAGGTTTCGGGTCATCATGTTTTCACTGTCATTTGTTTCTAGATATTTTTTGATTACCTCTTTGATTTATTCAGTGATCTCTTGGTTATTTAGTACTGTATTGTTTAGCCTCCATGTGTTTGCATTTTTTACATATTTTTTCCTTTAATTGATATCTAGTCTCAACGTTGTGGTCAGAAAAGATACTTGATAACGATTTCAATTTTCTTAAATTTAGCAAGGCTTGATTTGTGACCCAAGATATGATCTATCCTGGAGAATGTTTCATGAGCACTTGAGAAGAAAGAGTATTCTGTTGTTTTTGGATGGAATGTCCTATAAATATCAAGTAAGTCCATCTTGTTTAAAGCTTATTTATTTTAATTTTGGATGATCTGTCCATTGGTGAAAGTGGGGTGTTAAAGTCCCCTTCTATGATTGTGTTACTGTCGATTTCCCCTTTTATGGCTATTAGCATTTGCCTTATGCATTGAGGTGTTCCTATGTTGGGTGCATGAATATTTACAATTGTTATATCTTCCTCTTGGATTGATCCCTTGATCATTATGTAGTGTCCCTCTTTGTCTCTTGTAATAGTCTTTATTTTAAAGTCCATTTTGTCTGATATGAGAATTGCTACTCCAGCTTTCTTTTGATTTCCATTTGCATGGAATATCTTTTTCCATCCCCTCACTTTCAGTCTGTATGTGTTCCTAGGTCTGAAGTGGGTCTCTTGTTGACAGCATATATACAGGTGTTGTTTTTGTATCCATTCAACCAGTCTATATCTTTTGGTTGGAACATATAATCCATTTACATTTAAGGTAATTATCGATATGTATGTTCCTATTACCATTTCTTAATTGTT
Source organism: Eschrichtius robustus (assembly GCF_028021215.1). Classification (NCBI taxonomy): domain Eukaryota; kingdom Metazoa; phylum Chordata; class Mammalia; order Artiodactyla; family Eschrichtiidae; genus Eschrichtius; species Eschrichtius robustus. Next base: position 52,381,608 of record NC_090834.1, read on the forward strand.
TTGGGTTTGTTATTGTAGGTCTTTTCCTTCTCTTGTGTTTCCTGCCTAGAGAAGTTTCTTTAGCATTTGTTGTAAAGCTGGTTTGGTGGTGCTGAATTCTCTTAGCTTTTGCTTGTCTGTAAAGGTTTTAATTTCTCCATCGAGTCTGAATAAGATCCTTGCTGGGTGAAGTAATCTTGGTTGTAGGTTTTCCCCTTTCATCACTTTAAATATGTCCTTCCACTCCCTTCTGGCTTGCAGAGTTTCTGCTGAAAGATCCGCTCTTAACCTTATGGGAGTTCCCCTTTATGTTATTTGTTGCTTTTCCCTTGCTGCTTTTAATATTTTTCTTTGTATTTAATTTTTGATTGTTTGATTAATATGTGTCTTGGCATGTTTCTCCTGTATGGGACTCTCTGTGCCTCCTGGACTTGATTGATTATTTCCTTTCCCATATTAGGGAAGTTTCCAACTATAATCTCTTCAATATTTTCTCAGTCCCTTTCTTTTTCTCTTCTTCTTCTGGGACCCCTATAATTCACATGTTGGTGTATTTAATGTTGTCCCAGAGGTCTCTGAGACTGTCCTCAATTCTTTTCATTCTTTTTTCTTTATTCTGCTCCGCATTAGTTATTTCCACTATTTTATCTTCCAGGTCACTTATGCGTTCTTCTGCTTCAGGTATTCTGCTATTGATTCCTTCTAGAGAATTTTTAACTTCATTTATTGTGTTGTTCATCTCTGTTTGTTTGCTCTTTAGTTCTTCTAGGTCCTTGTTAAACGTTTCTTGTATTTTCTCCATTTTATTTTCAAGATTTTGGATCATCTTTAGTATCATTACTCTGAATTCTTTTTCAAGTAGACTGCCTATTTCCTCTTCATTTGTTTGGTCTGGTGGGTTTTTACCCTGTCCTTCATCTGCTATGTGTTTCTCTGTCTTCTAATTTGGCTTAACTTACTGTGTTTGGGTCTCCTTTTCCCAGGCTGCAGGTTCGTAGTTCCTGTTGTTTTTGGTGTCTGCCCCCAGTGGCTAAGGTGGGTTCAGTGGGTTGTGTAGGCTTCCTGGTGGAGGGGACTAGTGCCTATGTTCTGGTGGATGAGGTTGGATCTTGTCTGTCTGGTGGGCAGGACCACGTTCGGTGGTGTGTTTTGGGGTGTCTGTGACCTTATTATGATTTTAGGCAGCCTCTCTGCTAATGGGTGGGGTTGTGTTCCTGTCTTGCTAGTTGTTTGGCATAGGGTGTTCAGCATGGTAGCTTGCTGGTCATTGAGTGGAGCTGGGTCTTAGTGTTGAGATGGAGATCTCTGGGAGAGCTTTCGCCATTTGATATTATGTGGAGCCAGGAGGTCTCTGCTGGAACGATGTCCTGAACTCAGCTCTCCCACCTCAGTGGCACAGGTCTGACACCCGGCCGGAGTACCAAGACCCTGTCAGCCACACAGCTCAGAGGAAAAGGGAGAAAAAAAGACAGAAAGAGAGAAAAGTAATAAAATTAAGTTATTAGAATAAAAAATAATTATTACAAATAAAAAAATTAAAAAGTAATAAAAATAGAAATTAAAAAAAAGAAAGATAGAAAGAAGAGAGCAACCAAACCAAAAAACAAATCCACCAATAATAAGTGCTAAAAACTATACTAAAAAAAAAAAAAAAAAAAAAGGACGGAACCCTAAAACAAATGGTAAAAGCAAAGCTATACAGACAAAATTACACAAAGAAGCATACACATACACACTCACAAAAAGAGAAAAAGGAAAATATATATATCGTTGCTCCCAAAGTCGACCGCCTCAATTTGGGGATGATTCATTGTCTCTTCAGGTATTCCAGAGATGCAGGGTACATCAAGTTGACTGTAGAGATTTAATCCGCTGCTCCTGAGGCTGCTGGGAGAGATTTCCCTTTCTCCTCTTTGTTTGCACAGCTCCCGGGGTTCAGCTTTGGATTTGGCCCTGCCTCTGCGTGTAGGTCGCCTGAGGGCGTCTGTTCTTCCTCAGACAGGACGGGGTTAGAGGAGCAGCTGATTAGGGGGCTCTGGCTCTCTCAGGGTGGGGGGAGGGAGGGGTACAGAGTGTGGGGTGAGCCTGCAGCGGCAGAGGTCGGTGTGAGGTTGCACCAGCCTGAAGCGTGTCGTGTGTTCTCCCAGGGAAGTTGTCCCTGGATCACGGGACCCTGACACTGGAGGGCTGCACAGGCTCCCGGGAGGGGAGGTGTGGAGAGTGACCTGTGCTCACACAGAGGCTTCTTGGTGGCTGCAGCAGTAGCCTTAGCGTCTCATGCCCATCTCTGGGGTCCGCGCTGATAGCCGCGGCTCGCGCCCGTCTCTGGAGCTCATTTAGGTCGTGCTCTGAATCCCCTCTCCTAGCGCACCCTGAAACAATGGTCTCTTGCCTCTTAGGCAGTTCCAGACTTCTTCCCGGACTCCCTCCCGGCTAGCTGTGGTGCACTAGCCCCCTTCAGGCTGTGTTCACGCAGCCAACCCCAGTCCTCTCCCTGGGATCTGACCTCCGAAGCCTGAGCCTCAGCTCCCAGCCCCTGCCCGCCCCAGCGGGTGAGCAGACAAGCCTCTTGGGTTGGTGAGTGCTGGCCAGCACCGATCCTCTGTGCGGGAATCTCTCCGCTTTGCCCTCCACACCCCTGTTGCTGAGCTCTCCTCCGTGGCTCCGAAGCTTCCCCCCTCTGCCACCCGCAGTCTCTGCCCACGAAGGGGCTTCCTAGTGTGTGGAAACCTTTCCTCCTTCACAGCTCCCTCCCAGAGGTGCAGGTCCCATCCCTATTCTTCTGTCTCTGTTTTTTCTTTTTTCTTTTGCCCTACCCAGGTACGTGGGGAGTTTCTTGCCTGTTGGGAAGTCTGAGGTCTTCTGCCAGCATTCAGTAGGTGTTCTGTAGGAGTTGTTCCACATGTAGATGTATTTCTGATGTATTTGTGGGGAGGAAGGTGATCTCCACGTCTTACTCTTCCGCCATCTTGAATGTCTATCATGTCTCCCTTTCTGTAGTTCCAAGTTCATGCCTTAAGTGCTGATAGAATCATGAAATCAATATTTTTATGGTTCTAGTGGCCATTATTCCTAATATATCAATGCAAATATCTACAAAATGCTCCAACTTAAAGAGGCTCACAATCTTGCTTGCCTTTCTGCAGCTGCTTGCAGCTGAGCAGTATTACTTGTGTGTCCCTCGGCCTTTCAAGGGAAGAGCACCACCTCTAAGCGAAGTGCCATCTTCAGGGGTCTCCCACCACCTAGAGGTCCTCTACCCCAGGCTACTTCTCATGTCTTACAAACGTTCCCTCCTGCCCATAGCAGTTTGGAGTGTTGCTGTTTCTCCATTTCAAATTCTCTCATATCCGACCTACACATATTCTGTTAATCTGTAGAGGATACCTTTGTCACCTCCGGTTCTTCCACAGGAAAACATCCACCCCATTCATATATATATATGCCACAATTTGTTTATCCATTCATCCTTTGATAGACACATTTGGGCTGTTTCTATCTTTTGATTAATATGACTAGTGCTGCTATTAACATGTGTGTACATGTACTTACTTGAGTATCTGCTTTAATTCTTTGGATAGACATCTAGGAGTGGGATTGCAGGGTCATATGATAATTCTATGTTTAACCTTTTGAGGGAAGACCCATTTCTTTTTGAAGTGGATGGGGAATTCTTTGTGAAAGGGGATGGATGTTTTCCTGTGGAAGACCCAGAGATGACTAGGTATCCTCTATAGAGGGCAAGACTGTGTCTTATGTCTGGATTCTCATGGCTTAGCACTGTGCCTGGCACCATAAATACTGCTCAAGGATTAGTTGAAGGAATAAATGAAAACTCAATGAGAGACACTATCAAATACAGTGTAACATTGCAAGGTACATAATGTTTCAACCGTTCTTTTTTTTTTTTTTCTTTTTCTTTTCTTTCAATCATTCTTTCCTTTGATTCCTTGTAACTAGCAAACTTGTAATGGGGTGTCATTGCCAGGCCCCTAATACAATCAGGAAAAATTTCTCCCCATATTTGTGGGGGACAGGGGTTGGTGGTCCCTTTCAAGCCATGAAAAATGTGATGTTAATATAAAATAACACAAAGCTTTTGTGACAATGGGCTCCTCTGACTCAAAGATTACAGAAAAACTGTAAAATTCGTTGCAGAAATAGGGCAAAGGATTGTCTTCTGTTCAGTCCACATACGCCCTCTAGTGTCAAAAACTTCAAGTAAGCTAAGGAAGGAAATGGAGTCCATTGGGTCCCACCGGTCTCTCTCTCAATGCCTCACTCACCTGCCTTAAAAAATACACTGGGATTCCTTCATATCACCTATTCTAAGAGAAAATAACTGACCGATGTGAGTGGCCCAGGCTGCATCCACTCTCCTTGAAGTCACCAGAGCTACATTCACAGAGCTGGAGGACATCTGGCCATCTCATGCAATTATGTCCAACCTGGGTCCCCAGACCTCTGGGCATCAGAGGAAAGAGTATTGGGGTCCTCGAGAGGGTCCTGGAATTTCAAAATGCCTAAGGAAATTGTACTGTAGCTGGAGATGAAACTGGAAACCACCAAAGAAATTGGCAAGTACCTTTTCCTTCAGCTGGAATTAATCAGCTTGGCGTTGGATCGTCACTGCTTATCTCCCACTTGCTAAGTGGTAGTTACCTATGCTTTGAATTAATTGCAAATAGGAAAATAAGTAATGATTTTACATATGTGGTGGGTAAAGAGTACAAGATATGTTTAAATTGGGGACTCATAAGGGTAAAAACATAATAAAAGTGGTCCTTCACGGTGAAAACATCAGGACCCACTTCCCTGCTACCCTATTGGCTGGCCTCTGAGGTATGAATTAACTAGGTTGCTTTCAAGAGGGAGCATGTCTCATGGCCTGGTCCCCTCATCAGACATTGGGAGTAGCAAAGATTCTTCAGCCTGCACTAGTGAATGGCAGATAATGTTTTCTGGAAAGGTGCTCACACTGGCTTTTATCAGTTTGGGCTCAAAAACTTCTGAAATCTCCTGAGAGTCTACTCAAAATTCTACCCAAATTATTTAGTCTTTTTTCTTCTTCTTTTTTCAGTTTTATCTCCCCAAATTCCACACAATCTTCCAAATAACTCCTATACCCCAATCTGTCAGGTCTTCTCACCAAACTATGACTATATTTTGAACGTTTATTCATTCATTCAACACGTTTGCCAAAGGCTCATTATGGGCCAGGCTTTATGCTAGGTGTTGGCAAAAACAGTGACAGACGTGCCTCTACCATCATGCAGGATACAAATAAGAAGTGCCGTGACATGGGAAAGTTGGGTTGCTACAGGAGTCCATAACAAATAGATGAAATCTACATGTGGGGAGAGGAGGGACCCCCCCCCCCAAACGGGTGTGATTTAAACTAAGATCTGAAGGATAGGAAGGAATGAACTAGGTAAAGAGGAGGAGAAAGGGCTCCAACTTGAGAGAACACCATGCACAGAGGCCCCAAAGTGGGAAGGAGCATGGAGATTAATTTAATTAATTAATTAATTAAATGTCCTTGTTTACTCCAATCCTCTCTCCTAGACCTTGTCCCTACAATCTCTGCCCATAAAATCCCCTAAAAACAGGGCTCAAATCTTATCTTCTCTTACTAACTATGACCGAAAAGTATCATCCTCAACTGAACCAAAGGATTTTTTTTTCTGTAACATTTAAATGGCACCAATCCGTTACTGCCTTGTGTGGAAGCTATTAGCACACTTGTTCTATTCTCCCAGTTATATTACAAGTTCTGGGAGAGCAGAAGTCTTTGCATATAGTAGGACCCAAATAGTTGTTGGACTGAGTTATGTTTCTTTACATTCCTCACAACATCTAGCCTTAAACTAACTAGCTGGCATGCAGATATTTCTGTGAGTGAAATTAAAAGAATGAAAAATGTTTTAAAGTTCAATGAAGGGCAATGATTGTTAAGAACTGTGAAGGGTCTGAGATCTTACCTATTTGCAAGATAACAAGTTAGCCTGCCACAGTTGCCTGGATGTTGGCAAAAGACATGAGGCTCCTGGGCCAGAGACAAAGGATGTAATTACAGCACAGCAAGCCGCCTGTGCATCAGCATATTTGCATCAGTTCCCCTTCCCCTGAGTCCCATGTTGTGATGCAGATAGGCCCAGGTGTGTGCCTGAGTGTGCAGTGGATTGCCTTACAGAGAGGAACCCTGAGCTAGAAAAACCCAAATCTTTTATAATAGGCAGTAAGCATGAGGCTCCATTTGGCTCCAGAGGGAGACACTGTACTTCCCAAAGCTGTTCATTATACAAACTTCCTTAAAAAGAGAGTCCATAACAAAAGGCAGAGAGGGCCTCTGCTAACGAGCCATGCAGAAGCATGAGAGACCCGTGGAGAATTACTTCTGAACACTGGGCAAAGTCAACAGGCATTAGTAATAAAAATAGCCACTGCTTGTTAGGTGTTCATATGTGCCATGTACCGAGCTGAGTATTTTATATGCATTAGCTCCTTTATTCCTCTCAACATACGAGAAAATATTAACACATTTATGGGAAAATATTTTTATCAATTAAGACTTTCAGCATACAAATAATAGCAACAATGGAGAATTTGGAAACACAGGAGCCTTAGGAAGGTCTCAGGAAGTGGCTAAATCTATTAGCTGAATACCACCTGGACTCTCACTCCATCTGCTATCTCTGTTTCTGCCTTTCTGTACTTCTCTGGCAAAAATGTAACTGTGCCAGCTCCCAAATTCACTTGCTGTAGTTCCAGCGAACTTCAGAAGATGATTAAGAATCCCTGAATCCAATAGCCAATTCCATATTCAATTCCAAAGAATATGATTGGCCCATCATCAACACTGTGTATTTGTGTTGGGGAGAGAATTTTACAGTAATATAAATAATAAGAGGTATTTTAATATAAAAGAGGTACACTTTTTTTCATAATCGTTACTGAACTTAAGGTAATTTGTGTTCCCACTTACTGATCTATATCTCCCAGGCTGTGAGCAGCTGGAGTTATTTTTATTACCAATGCCTGTTGACTTTACTCATATCGTTTAACAGAATTATAGTCATATTGGGTATATATATGTATATATTCAATTTTTTGAGTTTTATATATATTATTAAAATTGTTTTCCAAATATGTTGTACTAACATAAATTCCTGCCAGCAGCTTGAGTGACCCTATCTGATGGCTTATTTGGTAGAATTGATCATTATTTTTCAGAAAATCTTTAACAGGTAAGAATGGTCTATCTTTAGGTTTTACTTTTTTTTTAACTGGTGAGATTAAACTTTTTTTTTTTAGCCATTTATATTTCCTCTCCATTTATTTTCTGTTAAAGCCCTGGCAGGAATCAAGCGTTCTTTTAATGTGCCTCAGTGCTTAGAATAGGGCTTGTCAAGAAGCTGACACTCACAAAGCTCTGAAAACAAACTCATAGATTGACCAACCCAGTGGTAACTGTTTTACATCCTTGTAAGAATAATTAAGCCACTAAAACCTAACAATTGTTTACCATTTTAGAATTTACACAGAATATATTGGCATATTTGAACCCACAACTACTGTGTGTTGTTATTTTCAACATTTTACCATGTGGGGAAAAGTCTGGAGTACTGAGGTCTGATAGGGATAAAGGTTTAAAATCTGGTCTACCGTAGAAACGAAGGAATTCAGCTTTCCTGAAGAAAGCGACTAAACCAAATACATTTCGTCCTCCTGTACACGAGAGGGCGAAGCAGCAGGATATGAAGCAGCAAGAATGAGGGGCCCGCGGGACTACACTTCCCAGAAGGTCTCTGCGCGATCCCCCGGGATGATCAGCGGCCGAGGACTGCACTTCCCAGGTTGCCGTGCGGCTAGACGTGACTGTCTCCCACTGAGCCGAAGTGGAAATGGGCACTGGCTCTCCGGTGGGACTTGGCTGTTGAGCTGTACATCTCATTGCCTGGAAACGGGAGCCGCAAGGTTCTCAAACAAGATTCCGCTTTCTTAGGGCGGTAACGGCGTGCACGGGTTGGGGAAGGGAGGTGGGAGAAGCGGAGCCGCTCTGAACCATGCTAGGGAACTGTGGGTCAGTCTGTGAAGAGGCCCAGCTTTGCGGGACAGCGGTGCGAGCCTGCGCCGAGAGACGTTCGTGTGACCGGCGGAAAACTACATTTCCCAGCATCCTCTCGGTACCGGAACTACCTTACCCAAAAGCCTGAACGCGATTCATCCAGCTTTTCGCCCTTCCCCGCCAGCTGGAAAGCCGAAGACATGTGGGGTCGCTGGTTTGGGCGGCTCCTGCGTTCTGAAGGCAGCGGGGGCCGCTGGGTTTCAGCTCCCCGCGGGCGTTTTTCCCCGGCCCTGAGGAGAGGTGAGAAAAGGCACCGCATCACCTATGCCTGCGTGCTCTGTAGAAAGACGGTGCCCGTGGTTCGTGCCTGCTCGGGCGAGCGTGAGGCGAGGGTGCCACGCCTTCCAGCCCACTCCGGGTCCTGGCGACCCTGCTCCCGGGCTTCGCCCCGAGGGATTGAGGCGGGAGGGTCGAGGACGGAGAAGAGGACCGCCTTCCTCTTCGGAGGGCTTGCCTCTGAAGGCCTGGCTTCCCGCCTGGCCCCGCCACTAGAGCCCCGCCAGGCGTCTTTCTGAACCCTTCTCCTTATTATTATCAAATGGGGCCGATAATCCCCGCCCTCTCGTAGGTGTGTCGGGAGCAACCGTAAGGTAATCTGTGTTCGGAGAGGCCGGATATCTTTCGCGGCCTGTTCAGACTTAGATTGTGTTGCTTAGGTGCAGTCCTCGAACCCAGGTCTCCGGTAAACTACAGCGTACATTTCAGGTCAGGTGCGCTTTATTTTCGCTGATTTTCAGTACTCTGTAATCACCTAGTAGCCTTTCAAAAAAAAAAAAAAGGAAAGAAAAGAAAACGGGAATGCCGTAACTACAAGGGTTGACTGGGAGGCGCAGCTGTTAGCAGTGTGTCCTGGACGTCTGACTTTATTGAGAGACGTTTCCAGAATCTTTTTTCCCCTAATTTTAAAACTCTTTAAGGTTGTCCGCAGAGTAGGCACTTCGTAATAACCATTGTCTATTCACCTTAAATCTTCAGTGCCGGGTGAACTGAGCCGCCCAGTACCACTACTTTGTGCTGTTTTGCTCATTGTTTCGTTTTACTCACCCAGCAAGACTGCAGTTGTAGATCCCCCATCTATAAGACCGCTGTTTAGTTCCCAGGGTCCTTGGCAAGGTATTTGTACATATTCAGGTGTTTAGTATACACGCACATTATGATGGGCTTTACAAAATGGACGTAGCATTTTTTTGAACCCTGGGAAATCACCGCAGTCTCAATCCTTTGTAAACTTTTAGAGCTAATATGATTTGTGTCCCTCTTCAGTAAACAAATATTTATTGAGTGTTTACTGTGTACAAGTAGTTTAAGCTTGCCTCATAATGTCAGTAATCAAGGAATTTGAAAACCTTGACCTCTGACCAAGGGAAGGGTCTTAGTTAACTATCATCTAGTCCCATTCCCTGTTTAAAGATAAAGGAAGGCACAGGAAGGTGATGTTATTTGTCTAAGTTTTGTGACCAATAGTGCTGGATTCCTAGTTCATTACTACTTCCCAAACTTAGCAGAACATCAAAAACACCGGGGGTGCTTTCAAAAACACAGATTTTTTTGGCCCTCCCGCAGAACTACTGAGTCAGTCTGGAGAGGTGGAGCCCATAGATCTCTGTGTTAGTTTATTATTTAATATATTAATCCTGATAATTCTGATGCATCTAGCAAAGCATATGTCTACAGACCAGCATGTAAAAATATATATTAATGATCACCCACGTCACTGAAGTGTTGCAGCTCTGAAGTTAGAACTAAATTTTAAAAATTCTTTATTTAAGTATAGTTGATTTACAATGTTATGTTAATTTCAGCAGTGACTCAGTTATATATATATATATGCACATATATATATTATTTTTCAGATTCTTTTCCATTATACTTCATTTTTTTCTTTTTAAAAACTTTTTATTGAAATACAGTTGATTTACAATGTTGTGTTAGTTCCAAATGTATAGGAGAGTGATTCAGTTATACATATATATATTCTTTTTTTACATTATGTTCCATTATAGGTTATTACAAGGTATTGAGTATATCCATTATACTTTATTACAAAATATTAAATATAGTTCCCTGTGCTGTATAGTGGGACCTTGTTTTTTTAATCTATTTTATTTATATATATGTAGTAGCTTGTATCTGCTAAACCCAAACCCCTAATTTATCCCTCCTCCCACCATTTTCCCCTTTGGTAACCATAAGTTTCTGTTTTGTAAATAAGTTCATTTGTATTATATTAGATGCCACATGTAAGTGATATCATATGATATTTGTCATTCTCTCTCTGACTTCATTTAGTATGATAGTCTCTAGGTCCATTCATGTTGCTGCAAACAGCATTATTTCATTCTTTTTTATGGCTGAGTAATATTCCGTTGTACCACATCTTCTTTATCCATTTATCCATCAGTGGACATTTATGTTGCTTCCATGTCTTGGCTATTGTAAATAGTGCTTCAGTGAACATTGGGGTGCATGTATCTTTTCGAATTATGGCTTCCTCTGGATATATGCTCAGGAGTAGGATTGCTGGATCATATGGTAAGCTCTGTTTTTATTTTTTTAAGGAACCTTCATACTGTTCTCCACAGTGGCTGTACCAATTGATACTCCCACCAACAGTGTAGGAAGGTTCCCTTCTCTCCACACCCTCTCCAGCATTTATTGTGTGTAGATTTTTTGATGATGGCCCTTCTGACCGGTGTGAGGTGATACCTCATTGTAGTTTTAATTTGCATTTCTCTAATAATTAGTGATGTTGAGCATCTTTTCATGTGCTTTTGGCCATCTGTATGTCTTCTTTGGAGAAATGTCTATTTAGATCTTCTGCCCATTTTTTGATTGGATTGTTTTTTTTGATATTGAGCTGCATGAGCTGTTTGTATATTTTGGAGATTAATCCCTTGTCAGTCACTTCGTTTGCAAATATTTTCTCCCATTCTAAGAGTGGTCTTCGTTTTGTTTATGGTTTCCTTTGCTGTGCAGAAACTTTTAAGTTTAATTAGGTCCCACTTATTTATTTTTGCCTTTACTTCTATTGCCTTGGGAGACTGACCAAAGAAAACATTGATATGACTTATGGCAGAGAATGTTTTGTCCATGTTCTCTTCTAGGAGTTTTATGGTGTCACGTCTTACATTTAAGTCTTTAAGCCATTTTGAGTTTATTTTTGTGTATGGTGTGAGGGAGTGGCGTTTTTTTGTTTTTGGGTTTTTTTTTTTTTTTTGGTTGCGCCATGCGACATGCGGGGTCCTTAGTTCCCCAACCAGGGATGGAACCCATGCCCCCTGCAGTGGAAGCACAGAGTCTTAACCACTGGACCACCAGGGGAGTCCTGGGAGTGTCCTAACTTCATTGATTTACCTGCAGCTGTCCAGCTTTCCTAGCACCACTTGCTAAAGAGACTGTCTTTTCTCCATTGTGTATTCTTGCCTCAGTTGTCAAAGATTAATTCATCATAGGTGTGTGGGTTTATTTCTGGGCTCTCTGTTCTGTTCCATTGATCCATATGTCTCTTTTTGTGCAATACCATGCTGTTAGGATTACTGTAAGCTTTATAGTATTGTCTGAATTCAGTCTTGGAGGGTTATGCCTCCAGCTTTGTTCTTTTTCCTCAGGATTACTTTGGCAGTTCTGGGTGTGTTTTTTTTTTGTGGTTCCATATAAATTTTAGGATTATTTGTTCTAGTTCTGTGAAAAATGTCATGGGTAATTTGATAGGGATCGTATTAAATCTGTAGATTGCTTTGGGTAGTATGGCCATTTTAACAATATTAATTCTTCCAATCCAAGAGCATGGGATATCTTTCCATTTCTTTGAATCACCTTCAGTTTCCTTTATCGGTGTTTTATAGTTCTCAGCATATAAGTCTTTCACCTCCTTGGTCAGGTTTATTCCTAAGTTTTTGTTTTGTTTTGATGCAGTTTTAAAAGGGATTGTTGTCTTACTTTCCCTTTGTGATATTTCATTGTTAATGTAAAGAAGTGCAACCAATTTCTGTATGTTAATCTTGTATCCTGCTACCTTGCTGAATTCGTTTATCAGTTCTGGTAGTTATTGTGTGGAGTCTTTAGGGTTTTATGTATATAGTGTCATGTCATCTGCATATAATGACAACTTTATCTCTTCTAATTTGGATACCTTTTCTTTTTCTTGTCTGATTGCTGTGGCTGGGACTTCCAGTACTATGTTGAATAGAAGTGGTGAGAGTGGGCATCCTTGTCTTATTCCAGATTTTAGCGGGAAGGCTTTTAGCTTTTCACCATTGAGTTATGTCGGTTGTGGAATTGTCATAAATAGCTTCTATTATGTTGAGATATGTTCCCTTTATACCCACTGTGGCAAGAGTTTTTATCATGAATGGATGTTGAATTTTATCAAGTGCATTTTCTGCATCTGTTGAGACAATCATGTGGGTTTTTTTGTATTTTCTTTTGTTGGTGTGGTTTATCACATTGATTAATATGCATATGTTGAACCATCTTTATGATCCTGGGATGAATCCAACTTGTTCATGGTGTATGATCCTTTTTATGTGTTGCTGGATTCGGTTTGCTGTTATTTTGTTGAGAATTTTTTCATCTATATTCATCAAAGATATTTGGCCTATAATTTTCTTTTTTGGTAGTGTCTTTGTGTTGTTTTGGTATCAGGGTGATGGTGGCTTCATAGGATGACTTTGGAAGTGTTCCCTCCTCTTCAATCTTTTGGAAGAGTTTGAGAAGGATCAGTATAAGTTCTTCTTTGTATGTTTGGTAGAATTCTCCAGTGAAGCCATCCCAGTCCAGGACTTTTGTTTGCAGGGAGTTTTTAAATTATACATTCTAATTCACTTCTAGCAATTGGTTTGTTCGTATTCTCTCTTCTTGATTCAGTTTTGGTGGGCTCTATGTTTCTAGAAACTTATCCATTTCGTCTAGGTTGACGAATTTATTGGCATATAATTATTCATAGTATTCTCTTACAGTTTTTTGTATTTCTGCAGTTTCAGTTGTTATTTCTCCTCTTTCGTTTCTTATTTTGTTTATCTGGGTCCTCTCCCTTTTCTTCTTGGTGAGCCTGGCCAGATTTGTAGATATTGTTTATCCTTTCAAAAAACCAGCTCTTTGTTTTTTGTTTGTTTGTTTTTAAGATTATTCTTTTTGTTTTGTTTTGGCCACGCCACGCAGCTTGCAAGATCTTAGTTCCCTGACCAGGGATCAAACCCTTGCCCTCTGCAGTGGAAGTGCGGAGCCCTAACCATTGGACCATCAGGGAATTCCCCAGCTCTTGGTTTTATTGATTTTTTTTTCCTACTTTCTTTTCATCTCTGTTTATTTTCTCTCTCTTTCTCTCTCTTTTTCTTTTTGCTCCCTGCCGCATGGCTTGTGGGATCTTAGTTCCCCAACCAGGGATTGAACCCAGGCCCTCGGCAGTGAAAGCACGGAGTCCTAACCACTGGATCAACAGGGAATCCCTTTTTTTTTTAATTCTTTATTTTGTTTACTTATTTATTTTGGCCATGCTGTGACTTGTGGGATCTTAGTTCCCCGACCAGGGATTGAACCCAGGCCAAGGCAGTGAAAGTGCCAAGTCCTAACTACTGCACCACTAGGGAACTCCTTATTTTCTCTCTGATCTTTATTATTTGCTTCCTCTGCTGACTTCAGGTTTTGTTCTTTTTCTAATTGTTTTAGCTGGTAGGTTAGGTTATTTGAGATTTTTCTTGTTTTTTTGAGAAAGGCCTGTATCGCTATTAACTTCCCTGTTAGATCTGCTTTTGCTGTATCTATAGATTTTTTTTTTTTTAATTTTTTTTTTTTTAACTTTGGGTTTATTTATTTATATTATTATTTATGGCTGTGTTGGGTCTTCGTTTCTGTGCGAGGGCTCTCTCTAGTTGCGGCAAGTGGGGGCCATTCTTCATCGCGGTGCGCGGGCCTCTCACTATCGCGGCCTCTCTTGTTGCGGAGCACAGGCTCCAGACGCGCAGGCTCAGCAATTGTGGCTCACGGGCCCAGTTGCTCCGAGGCACGTGGGATCTTCCCAGACCAGGGCTCGAACCCGTATCCTCTGCATTGGCAGGCAGATTCTCAACCACTGCGCCACCAGGGAAGCCCTCTATAGATTTTTTATGGTTGTGTTTTCATTGTCATTTGTCTCAAGATATTTTTTAATTTCCTCTTTGATTTTGTCATTGACCCACTGGTTTTTTAGTAGCACGTTGTTTACCCACCATGTAATGTTTCTTTTTCTGTGGTTGATTTCTCATTTCTTGCCATTGTAGTCAAAAAAGATGCTTGAAATAATTTCTGTCCTCTTAAATTTTTGGAGGTTTGTTTTGTGTCCTAGTATACGGTCTGTCCTAGAGTATATTCCATGTGTGCTTGAAAAGAATGCGTATTCTGGGGGTTCTTTTTTGATGTAATGTCCTAAAGATATCAGTTAAGTCTAATTGTCCTATTGTGTCCTTTAGGATCTCTGTTGCCTCACTGATCTTCTGTCTGGATGATCTGTCCATTGATGTCACTGCAGTGTTAAAGTCTCCCACTATTATTGTATTTCCATCAGTTTCTCCCTTTATGACTGTTAGTATTTGTTTTATGTATTTAGGTGCTCCTATATTGGGTGTGTATATGTTAATGAGTGTAATATCGTTTTCTTGTATTGATCCTTTTATCATTATACAGTGTCCTTCTTTATTTTCCTTTATGAGCTTTGTCTTACAGTCTATATTGTCTGATATGAGTATTGCTACCCCTGCTGTCTTTTCATTTCCATTTGTATGAAGTGTCTTTTTCCCCTCACTTTCAGTCTATGTGTGTCTTTGCCCTAAAGTGGGTTTCTTGTAGGCAGCATAATATAGGTTCTTGTTTTATTACCCAGTCTGCCACTCATGATTGGAACATTTAGTTCATTGATATTTAAGGTAATTATTGAAAAAATAAATATGTATTTATTGCCATTTTAAACCTGGTTTTCCAGTTGATTTTGTATTTCTTCTTTGTTTCTTTTGCTTTTTGTATTTCTTTTTGTGGCTTGATGGTTTTCTTTTGTATTACGCTTGAGTACCTTTCTTTTTGGTGTCTGTGAATTTATTGTATGTTTTTGATTTGTGGTTACCTGGTTTCCAAATACGTTAACCCATTACTATGTCTACTTGTTTTAGACTGGTAGTTATATAAGCTCAAACGCAGTCTAAAAGATCAACATTTTTGTACTCCCTTTGCCCACATTTTGTGATTTTTGATGTCCTGTTTTACATCTTCATGTTCATCCTTTTCTGTGCATTGTAGTTATAATCGCTTTCATGAAATTTTTTTCTTAATCTCTGTAGTGGTTTATTTAAGTGATTTACTTTCCTATTGTGGTTTTCTCTTTCCTATAGATTCTTGCTTCTCTATTTAGAGAACACTTTTCAATATTTCTTTTAGGATAGATCTAGTATTACTGTATTCTTTTAGTTTTTGCTTGTCTGAGAAATTTTTTCTCTCTCCTTCTATTCTAAATGGAAACATTGCTTGGTAGAGTATCCTAGGTTGCAGGGTTTTCCCTTACTTTGAATATATCTTGCCACTCACTTCAGGCCTGTAACGTTTCTGTAGAGAAATCAGCTGATAGCCTTATGGGGGTTCTCTTGTAACTAATTCTTTATTTTTCTCTTGCTGCCTTTAGAATCCTCTCTTTTTAACTTTTGCCATTTTAACTATAAAATATCTTGGTGTAGGTCTGTTTGGGTTTATCTTGTTTGGGACCCTCTTGCTTCCTGTACCTGGATATCTGTTTCCTTCTTTAGGCTTGGGAAGTTTTCAGCCATAATTTTTTCAAATACATTTTCAATCCCCTTTTCTGTTTCTTCTCCTTCTGGGATCCCTATTACGCATAGATTGGCACACTTTATATTATCCCATAGGTCTTTTATGTTGCTTTCATCTTTTTTTTTCATTTGTCTTTCTGTCTGCTGTTCGGATTGGGTGATTTCCATTACTCTGTCTTCCAGATCACTTCTTTATTCCTCTGCATTATTTAGTTTCCTGTTTATTGCCTTTAGTTTGGTTTTCATCTCAGCAAATGAGTTTTCTAGTTTAATTGGCTCCTCTTTATAGTTTCTAGTTCCTTGTTACAGTGATCTGTATTTCCGTCAATAACTATTCTTAATTCCTTCAGTATTTTTATTACCTCGTTTTTGAACTTGGCATTTAGTAGGCTGTACAGGTCTGTTTCGTTGTTTCTTCTTTCAAGCTAGTTCTCTTGATCCTCTAATTGGGGGTGGTTCTTTTGCTGCTTAATTTTACTTATATTTCTCTGACTGAATTTAGGAGAAACAGTTATCTACTGTGGTCTTGAAGGGCTGTTTTTATGTTGGTGTGTCCCTGCATAGCCTCCATGAGTCTAATATTTTTGGTGTGAGGACACTTTTTAGTATGGATGCCTGCCTTGTATCTCCTCAGTGCGTTCTGATCGTTATCCCCTTGATAAGGGGGTGTGATTGGTGTTGTGGTAACCAGAGCCTGCATTGGATGTTGAGCATGGTCTCATCTTTGGTCTGGTTGTCACAGCCCTGTCAGGGGCAGGGTTTGTTTGCTTCCCAGTTGTTGGAGTAGAAGCCCCTAGATCCATGTCTGAGCTATGGTGTAAGGTATGCAGGACTGGAGCACTTCTTCTGGTAGAGGAGCCACTGAATATGCCTCTGCAGGAGCTGTCCACCAGGAAGTGCACTCTGTCCTGTTGCCTGTCATCTGTGTGTGCTCACAGAGTACACTGTTGTTGGCACTGCGCTTGGCCCCACCTCAGCTGTCGGAATGCAGCAATCAGCCCAAATGTTCCTCAGGCGCTATGCTCACAAAGCCACCAGCACAGGTCCCTAGTGCATTTCCGTTGCAATCACACAGGCACCAGTACTGCTGTGGGAGCCACGGAATTAGCCCAGACCCCAGCCCCACCCCTGTGTGCATGCTAATGCCAGACCTGCCCCAGCCATGGAAACACCAGTAATCAGCTCGGATGACCCACAGGCACTGAGCTTACAAAGACACCAGCATCATAAATCTGCCAAACTCTCACATCCTTGGAGACATGGCTCAGGTTTCAGCCCCACCTCTGGATATGGGCAACCCACTGGCACTTGCACGTTCCCAGAGCTAGTAGAGTCAGAACCACACCAGCTGTGAGCATGCTGAGAATCAGGCTGCTATGGTGGGATATTGCCTCTCCCTTCACACATGCATTAACAGTGGGGCTTCTGTGGCAGACCCAGGCTCCGTCCTGCACACACTCCCAGTTGCAGCCCGGACCACACTCCAGCAGCTTTGTGCTATCTCTTCTCAGACAACATCAGTCCTCTCCCCGGGTCTGTCTGCTGAAGCTCGAGTTTCAGCACCCAGCCCCCAGGTGCACTAGCAGATGGGCGTCTCAGGATGGGGAGTGCAGTGAGGTGGCCAGGACTGGCTGTGCTGGTCTCTGTTCTGCATGCTGCAAGCCAGTTGCTGCACTATTCCCTGAGTCTCTGAAGCACCCTATCTATTCCGGCTGATCTCCCAGCCAGTGAAGGGGGTTCCCAGAGTGAGAGAACCTTTTTTCTTTCACAGCTTCCTCCCAGGGGCACAGGTCCTGTCCCAATTCTTTTTTTTTTTTTTTTTCCTTTAGTCCTATTGCATTACATGGTGATCTTTCTTGAAGCTTTGATTGTATCAGATCTGCCAGTGTTCAGTGGGTATTCTGTGAGAATTGTTACACATGTAGATGGATTTTTGATGTATTTGTGGGAGGAGGTGAGCTCCACGCCCTTCTATTTTGCCATCTTGATCTCTCCCCTGAGACAAATATTCCTCACTTGGGCCATCTGAGAAATGATTCTTAGTTTCTTTGCATGTGATTTACATATAACTCACATGCCTACACAAAATGTTACCAGCTGCCTCTGCAGTTTTCCTACTCAGGAAAGAAAGCAGACCACTGTCAGAGTGAGGGAGGTGAGGGATGAAGAGCAGCAGCTATGTGTGGACTCTACAGTTTGCTTCGGTTTTACATTTTTTCTCAACTTTGATTCTTTGAAGAGCTAAAGAAGGCACAGAGTACAAATGTTGAAGAATATATTTATTATCGTTATTGTTTTCATAGAACTTTGACCTATAGTGGCTGCTTTGACTTAGAAATCTGACCGTGCATCAGGGCTACCTGTTGATTTTAAAGCATTATAGGCTTGGACTGTACCTCAGAACTACTACACAAATAACTCTAAAAGTTATGTTTAGGTATATTTATTCTTCAAAATCCTTACGGTTGAGTCTGATATACAGATAGGGTTGAGAACCACTGGCCTACAGGATAAACTTTAAATACCATTGCATTGCAAGCCATGATCTTCACAGTCTGGGCCAGTCTATCTTTCTAGTCCATTCTCCCTATTCCCTGTATCTACTCTCCTACCTTTGTAGCAGTATTATAGAACTTGTCATTCTCCAGACATCAGATTTTCTTTTAATCTTCCTGAATGTTTCATTTGTTTGTTTGTTTGTTTATTTTAGCAGAATCTGACTTGTATTTCTTCTTTTGGGACACGGTATAAAAACCAGCCTGGCTGTTTTACTCTGCTTCTCTTTAGGAAGTCCAACCAGGATATACGTTATATGAACTTTTTTTTTTTTTTTTGCCTTATGCAGCAGGTTTACATTTCCCTCATCTTCTCCATTTCCAATGGTACTCATTAAGAATAAATCTTGTTTGAGACCCCATGAATTTACAGAAATCCCCAACCTATTGCTAAAATCGCAAATCCAACTATTTTACAACTCATGAAGTGATTTTTATTGATTAATTTTAAAGGTATGAAGCATAAATATCCTTGTTAAGAGTTGGGTACTGTTAAGAGTGCTGAAGAAATATCTGTATAAGGAAGGCTACCTAGTTTTTGGCTTCTTTCTAAGACGGATTTTCAGGCACCATATTTACCTGCTAAGGAAACTATTATTACCCTCTCGCTTGTTACCTTCAGTTTCTGGCTGTGGTTCAGGGAGGGGGAACTCAGAGAAAACCTAGTGATAGGGTGACAAATATGGTCTGATTTGCCCTGTACTATCCATCCCTCAGTTCCAGGCCAAGTAAGATGATTGGTTACTATACCTGGCACATTCTTAGAGTTGAAGAGATGAAACTGACAGTATGGGAGACTAAAATGACTTGAGTTCACAGAACAGACACCATAGAGACACCATGTGCACAGAGAGAGAACTTCAGAGATTAGCAAAGGATCCACTTAGAGTACTTAATGGAGTAGTGAACAGTGTGTACATATGAGAAGACTGCCTGAGACTAGAGAAAGAACCACCCCATATATATATACGTACCATATATATACCATATATGTATGCACATGCACATATATGTATAGTTATATGTATTTAGGGAGAACAGTACCCCACACACCTACAGTACCAGGAACAATGTCTGTTTCCATCAGCCAGGTGGGAAAAACTCATGATTCATGGGACATTGGGTAGGATATATTTAAGCATTTTTCCTCATTAGTTGGGGATAAATAACCCTAGACTGAGCACTACTCTGGGCCTGAATAATGTATATTAAAATCCAGACCTAAAAAAATCAAACCGTTTCTGAGTAATTTCAATGCATTCCAGAATGAAGCTCAAGAATACTTATTATAAATATATCCACCACCAAACAAGGTAACAAACTTATTATTTAGCATCCAATCAAAAATCACCAAGCATGAAAAAATCAGAAACACACAACCCATAATGAGAAAAAAATCAATCATTTGAAACCAAGCTAGAACTGACAGGTGTAAGAATTATCAGACATGAACATGTTTAAAAACTTAGAAGATATGGAAAAGGTAAGAAATCTATCAAGTTGAGTTTCTAGATATCAAAACTAGAAGGTTTTATATGAAAACTGCATTAGATAGAATTCCCAACAAATCTGTCTTGCAATATAACTTGTCCTATGCATCTCTTCCATCTTGTTGTTTCTAGTTTGGTAGTCTTGATGTTGTCACAAAATAATGTTTCTTTCCTATGAAGAAACTTTTAAAAAGTAAATAAAATTCTGCTGAGCTCAGAAAAAAAAATTAGTCTTACAGAAGAGAAGATTTGAAAATTTGAAAATATAGCAGTAACAACTATCCAAAGTGTAAAAGAATGTGGGAGGAGGAGGTAGAAAAAAGGTTCCAGTGAGCTCTGAGACATCTTCAGTTGGCCTAATATATGTGTAACTTGAGGCCCAAAAAAAGAATGTGGCAAAAAAATTTTGAAGAAATGATGGGTGAAAGTTTTCAAATTTGAGGGAAACTATAAAATGACAAAGCTCAACAAACACTCAAGTACAAGGAACATGAAGAAAACTAAACCAAGGCACATCATTATAAAATTTGTTTAAAGCAAAGATCAAAAAATAATAAAAACATCCAGGAAAAAAAATTAAATAGCCATACTAAATACAGAGCAACAAAGATAAGACTGACATCAGATTTCTTCTTGTAAAAAAATGCAATTGAGAAAACATTGAGGCACCATCTATAAATTACTAAAAGATAAAAAGCTGTCAAGCTAAGAATTTATTTAGGTCTTCTGCCCAAAGTTTGATTGTATTATTTTTTGATACTTAGCTGTATAAACTGTATATTTTGGAAATTAATCCCTTGTCAGTTGCATCCTTTGCAGATATTTTCTCCCATTCCATAGTTTGTCTTTTTGTTTTTGTTTATGGTTTCCTTTGCTGTGCAAAAGCTTTTACGTTTAATTAGGTCTCATTTGTTTATTTTTGTTTTTATTTCCATTACTCTAGGAGACAGATCCAAAAAGATATCACTGTGATTTATGTCAAAGAGTGTTCTATGTTTTTCTTTAGGAGTTTTATAGTATCTGGTCTCACATTTAGGCCTTTAATCCATTTTGAGTTTATTTTTGTGTATGGTGTTAGAGAATGTTTTAATTTAATTCTTTTACGTGTAGCTGTCCAGTTTTCCCAGCACCACTTATTGAAGAGACTGTCCCTTCTCCATTGTATATTCTTGCCTTCTTTGTCATAGATTAATTGATCTTAAGTGCATGGGTTTATTTCTGGGCTTTGTATCCTGTTTCATTGATCAATGTGTTTGTTTTTGTGCCAGTACCATTCTGTGTTGATTGTTATAGCTCTGTAGTATAGTCTGAAGTCAGGGAGCATGATTTCTCCAGCTCTGTTTTTTCTCAAGATTGTTTTGGCTATTGTGTCATCCTCAGTTTCTTTCATCAGTGTCTTATAATTTTCAGTGTACAGGTCTTCTTGCTTCCTTAGGTTTATTCCTAGGTATTTTATTCTTTTGGATGCAATGGTAAATGGGATTGTTTCCTTAAATTTCTCTTTCTGATTTTCGTTGTAGTGTGTAGAATTACAACAGATTTCTGTATATTAATATTGTATCCTGCAACTTTACCAAATTCATTGATGAGCTCTAATAGTTTATTGGTGGCGTCTTTAGGATTTTCTATGTATAGTATCATGTTGTCTGCAAACAGTGACAGTTTTACTTCTTCCTTTCCAGTTTGGATTCCTTTTACAGTAAGTCCTCTACATACAAACGAGTTCCATTCCGAGAGTGCGTTCATGAGTCCGATTTGTTCGTAAAGTCCAACAAAGTTAGCCTAGGTACCCAGCTAACACAGTCAGCTATATAGTACTGTACTGTAATAGGTTTATAATACTCTTCACACAGATAACACATGACAAACAAAAAAATAAGAAAACATTTTTAATCTTACAGTACAGTACCTTGAAAAGTACAGTAATACAGCACAACACCTGGCATACAGGGGCTGGCATTGAGTGAACAAGCAAGAAGAGTTACTGACTGGAGAAGGGAGAGGAGGTGGGAGATGGTAGAGCTGAAGGATCATCAGCAACAGGAGACGGAGAGCAAGCTGCAATTTCACTCATGCCTGACGTTGATGGAATACACATTCACATCTTTGAAAGTTTGCAACTTTCAAAGAAGCTTTGTGTGTAGGGGACTTACTGTATTTGTGTTTTTTCTCTGCTGTGGCTAGGACTTCCAAAACTATGTTGAATAAAAGTGGCAAGAGTGGGCATTTTGTCTTGTTCCTGATCTCAGAGGTAATTCTTTCAGCTTTTCACTGTTGAGTATGATGTTACCTATGGCTTTGTCATATGTGGCCTTTATTATGTTGAGATATGTTCCCTCCATGCCCATTTTCTGGAGAGCTTTTATCATAAATGGATGTTGAATTTTATCAAAAGCTTTTTCTGCATCTATTGAGACAATCATATGTTTTTTATCTTCCAGTTTTTTAATGTGGTGTATCACACTGATTGATTTGTGGATACTGAAAAATCCTTGCATCCCTGACCTAAATCCCACTTAATCATGGCATATCCTTTTATTGTATCGTTGGATTCCGTTTGCTAGTAATATGTTGAGGATTTTTGCATTTATGTTCATCAGTGATATTGGCCTGTAATTTTCTTTTTCTGTGATAGCTTTTTTTTTTTTTAATTTAATTTTATTTATTTTTTTATACACCAGGTTCTTATTAGTCATCCATTTTATACACATCAGTGTATACATGTCAATCCCAATCTCCCAGTTCATCACATCACCACCCCCACCCCCTGCCGCTTTCCCCCCTTAGTGTCCATACGTTTGTTCTCTACATCTGTTTCTCAGTTTCTGTCCTTCAGAGCGGTTCATCTGTACCATTTTTCTAGGTTCCACATAAATGCGTTAATATACGACATTTGTTTTTCTCTTTCTGACTTACTTCACTCTGTACGACAGTCTCTAAATCCATCCACGTCTCTACAAATAACCCAATTTCGTTCCTTTTTATGGCTGAGTAATATTCCATTGTATATATGTACCACATCTTCTTTATCCATTCTTCTGTCGATGGGCATTTAGGTTGCTTCCATGACCTGGCGATTGTAAATAGTGCTGCAGTGAACATTGGGATGCATGTGTCTTTTTGAATTATGGTTTTCTCTGGGTATATGCCCAGTAGTGGGATTGCTGGGTCATATGGTAATTCTATTTTTAGTTTTTTAAGGAACCTCCATATTGTTCTCCATAGTGGCTGTATCAATTTACATTCCCATCAACAGTGCAAGAGGGTTCCCTTTTCTCCACACCCTCTCCAGCATTTGTTGCTTATAGGTTTTCTGATGATGCCCATTCTAACTGGTGTGAGGTGATACCTCATTGTAGTTTTGATTTGCATTTCTCTAATAGTTAGTGATGTTGAGCAGCTTTTCATGTGCTTCTTGGCCATCTGTATGTCTTCTTTGGAGAAATGTCTACTTAGGTCTTCTGCCCATTTTTGGATTGGGTTGTTTGTTTCTTTAATATTGAGCTGCATGAGCTGTTTATATATTTTGGAGATTAATCCTTTGTCCGTTGATTTGTTTGCATATATTTTCTCCCATTTTGAGGGTTGTCTTTTCATCTTGTTTATGGTTTCCTTTGCTGTGCAAAAGCTTTTAAGTTTCATTAGGTTCCATTTGTTTATTTTCTTTTTATTTCCATTACTCTAGGACGTGGATCAAAAAATACCTTGCTGTAATTTATGTCAAAGGGTGTTCTTCCTATGTTTACCTCTAAGAGTTTTATAGTGTCCGGTCTTATATTTAGGTCTCTAATCCATTTTGAGTTTATTTTTGTGTATGGTGTTACGAGTGTTGTAATTTCATTCTTTTACATGTAGCTCTCCGGTTTTCCCAGCACCACTTATTGAAGAGACTGTCTGTTCTCCATTGTATATCCTTGCCTCCTTTGTCATAGATTAGTTGACCGTAGGTGCATGGGTTTATCTCTGGGCTTTCTATCCTGTTCCACTGATCTATATTTCCGTTTTTGTGTCAGTACCATATTGTCTTGATTACTGTAGCTTTGTAGTATAGTCTGAAGTCAGGGAGTCTGATTCCTCCAGCTCTGTTTTTTTCCCTCATGACTGCTTTGGCTATTCGGGGTCTTTTGTATCTCCATACAAATTTTAAGATTTTTTGTTCTAGTTCTGTAAAAAAAGTGCCATTGGTAATTTGATAGGGATTGCATTGAATCTGTAGATTGCTTTGGGTAGTATAGTCATTTTCACAATGTTGATTCTTCCAATCCAAAAACATGGTATAACTCGCCATCTGTTGGTATAATCTTTAATTTCTTTCATCAGTGTCTTATAGTTTTCTGCATACAGATCTTTTGTCTCCCTAGGTAGGTTTATTCCTAGGTATTTTACTCTTTCTGTTGCAATGGTAAATGGGAGTGTTTCCTTAATTTCTCTTTCAGATTTTTCATCATTAGTGTATAGGAATGCAAGAGATTTCTGTGCATTAATTTTGTATCCTGCAACTTTACCGAATTCATTGATTAGCTCTAGTAGTTTTCTGGTGGCATCTTTAGGATTCTCTGTGTATAGTATCATGTCATCTGCAAACAGTGATAGTTTTACTTCTTCTTTTCCAATTTGTATTCCTTTTATTTCTTTTTCTTCTCTGATTGCCATGGCTAGGACTTCCAAAACTATGTTGAATAATAGTGGTGAGAGTGGACATCCTTGTCTTGTTCCTGATCTTAGAGGAAATGCTTTCAGTTTTTCACCATTGAGAATGATGTTTGCTGTGGGTTTGTCGTATATGGCCTTTATTACGGTGAGGTAGGTTCCCTCTATGCCCACTTTATAGAGAGTTTTTATCATAAATGGGTGTTGAATTTTGTCAAAAGCTTTTTGTGCATCTATTGAGATGATCATATGGTTTTTATTCTTCAATTTGTTATTATGGTGTATCACATTGATTGATTTGTGTGTATTGAAGAATCCTTGCATCCCTGGGATAAATCCCACTTGATCATGGTGTATGATCCTTTTAATGTGTTGTTGGATTCTGTTTGCTAGTATTTTGTTGAGGATTTTTGCATCTATATTCATCAGTGATATTGGTCTGTACTTTTCTTTTTTTATAATATCTTTGGTTTTGGTATCAGGGTGATGGTGGCCTCATAGAATGAGTTTGGGAGTGTTTCTTCCTCCACAAATTTTTGGAAGAGTTTGAGAAGGATGGGTGTTAGCTCTTCTCTAAATGTTTGATAGAACTCACCTGTGAAGCCATCTAGTCCTGGACTTCTGTTTGTTGGAAGATTTTTAATCACAGTTTCAATTTCATTACTTGTGATTGGTCTGTTCATATTTTCTATTTCTTCCTGGTTCAGTCTTGGGAGGTTATACCTTTCTAAGAATTTGTCCATTTCTTCCAGGTTGCCCATTTTATTGGCATAGAGTTGCTTGTAGTAGTCTCTTAGGATGCTTTGTACTTCTGCGGTGTCTGTTGTAACTTCTCCTTTTTCATTTCTAATTTTATTGATTTGAGTCCTCTCCCTCTTTTTCTTGATGAGTCTGGCCAGTGGTTTATCAATTTTGTTTATCTTCTCAAAGAACCAGCTTTTAGTTTTATTAATCTTTGTTATTGTTTTCTTTGTTTCTGTTTCATTTATTTCTGCTCTGATCTTTAAGGTTTCTTTCCTTCTGCTAACTTTGGGTTTTGTTTTTTCTTCTTTCTCTTGTTCCTTTAGGTGTAAGGTTAGATTGTTTATTTGAGATTTTTGTTGTTTCTTGAGGTAGGCTTGTATAGCTATAAACTTCCCTCTTAGAATTGCTTTTGCTGCATCCCATAGGTTTTGGATCCTCGTGTTTTCATTGTCATTTGTCTCTAGGTTTTTTTGATTTCCTCTTTGATTTCTTCAGTGATCACTTGGTTATTTAGTAACGTATTGTTTAGCCTCCATGTGTTTGTGTTTTTTACGTTTTTTTCCCTGGAATTCATTTCTCATCTCATAGCGTTGTGGTCAGAAAAGATGCTTGATATGATTTCAGTTTTCTTAAATTTACTGAGGCTTGATTTGTGACCCAAGATGTGATCTATCCTGGAGAATGTTCCGTGCACACTTGAGAAGAAAGTGTAATCTGCTGTTTTTGGATGGAATGTCCTATAAATATCAATTAAATCTATTTGGTCATTGTGTCATTTAAAGCTTGTGTTTCCTTGTTAATTTTCTGTTTGGATCTGTGCATTGGTGTAAGTGAGGTGGTAAAGTCCCCCACTATTATTGTGTCACTGTCGATTTCCTCTTTTATAGCTGTTAGCAGTTGCCTTATGTATTGAGGCGCTCCTGTGTTGGGTGCATATATATTTATAATTGTTATATCTTCTTCTTGGATTGATCCCTTGATCATTATGTAGTGTCCTTCCTTGTCTCTTGTAACATTCTGTATTTTAAAGTCTATTTTATCTGATATGAGTATTGCTACTCCAGCTTTCTTTTGATTTCCATTTGCATGGAATATCTTTTTCCATCCCCTCACTTTCAGTCTGTATATGTCCCTAGGTCTGAAGTGGGTCTCTTGTAGACAGTATATATATGCATCTTGTTTTTGTATCCATTCAGCAAGCCTGTGTCTTTTGGTTGGAGCATTTAATTCATTCACGTTTAAGGTAATTATTGATATGTATGTTCCTATTACCATTTTCTTAATCATTTTGGGTTTGTTTTTGTATGTCCTTTTCTTCTCTTGTGTTTCCCACTTAGAGAAGTTCATTTAGCATTTGCTGTAGAGCTGGTTGGTGGTGCTGAATTCTCTTAGCTTTTGCTTGTCTGTAAAGCTTTTGATTTCTCCATCAAATCTGAATGAGATCCTTGCTGGGTAGAGTAATCTTGGTTGTAGGTTTTTCCCTTTCATCACTTTAAGTATATCATGCCACTCCCTTCTGGCTTGTAGAGTTTCTGCTGAGAAATCAGCTGTTAACCTTATGGGAGTTCCCTGGTATGTTATTTGTCGTTTTTCCCTTGCTGCTTTCAATAACTTTTCCTTGTCTTTAATTTTTGCCAATTTGATTACTATGTGTTTTGGCATGTTTCTCCTTGGGTTTATCCTGTATGGGACTCTCTGTGCTTCCTGGACTTGGGTGGCTATTTCCTTTCCCATGTTAGGGAAGTTTTCGACTATAATCTCTTCAGATATTTTCTCTGGTCCTTTCTCTCTCTCTTCTCCTTCTGGGACCCCTATAATGCGAATGTTGTTGCGTTTAATGTCCCAGAGGTCTCTTAGGCTGTCTTCATTTCTTTCCATTCTCTTTTCTTTATTCTCTTTTGCAGCAGTGAATTCCACCATTCTGTCTTCCAGGTCACTTATCCGTTCTTCTGCCTCAGTTATTCTGCTATTGATTTCTTCTAGTGTATTTTTCATTTCAGTTATTGTATTGTTCATCTCTGTTTGTTCTTTAATTCTTCTAGGTCTTTGTTAAACATTTCTTGCATCTTCTCGATCTTTGCCTCCATTCTTTTTCCGAGGTCCTGGATCATCTTCACTATCATTATTCTGAATTCTTTTTCTGGAAGGTTGCCTATCTCCACTTCATTTAGTTGTTTTTCTGGGGTTTTATCTTGTTCCTTCATCTAGTACATAGCCTTCTGCCTTTTCATCTTGTTTATTTTTCTGTGAATGTGGTTTTTGTGTTTGTGATAGCTTTGTCTGATTTTGGTATCAGGGTGATGGTGGCCTTACAGAAGGAGTTCGGAAGTGTTCCTTCCCCTGCAACTTTTTGAAATAGTTTCAGAAGGGTAGGTGTTAACTCTTCTCCAAATGTTTGGTAGATTTCACCTGTAAAGCCATCTGGTCCTGGACTTTTGTTTGTTGGGAGTTTTTTAATTAATTATTTTCAGTACTGGTAATTGGTCTGTTCATATTTTCTATTTCTTCCTGGTTTAGTCTTGGGAGAGTGCACCTTTCTAAGAATTTGTCCATTTCTTTCAGGTTGTCCACTTTATTGGCATATAGTTCCCTGTAGTAGTCTCTTATGGTCCTTTGTATCTCTGTGGTGTTGGTTGTAACTTCTCCTAATTCATTTCTGATTTTATTGATTTGGGCCCTCTCCCTTTTTTTCTTGATGAGTCTGGCTAAAGGTTTATCAATTTTGCTTATTCTTGCAAAGAACATGGTTTTAGTTTCATTGATCTTTTCTATTGTTTTCTTCATCTCTATTTCATTTATTTCTGCTCTGACCTTTATGATTTCTTTCCTCCTACTAACTTTGGGTTTTGTTTATTCTCTCTCTAGTTGCTTTAGGCGTAAGGTTATTTGAGATTTTTCTTGTTTCCTGAGGTAGCCTTGTATCGCTTAGAATTGCTTTTGCTGCATCCATAGGTTTTGGATCATCATGTTGTCATTTTCCTTTTTTTCAGGTATTTTTTAATTTCCTCTTTGATTTCTTCAGTGACTCATTGGTTGTTTAGTAGTGTATTGTTTAGCCTTGACGTGTTTGTGTTTTTTGCAGTTTTTTTTCTTGTAGTTGATTTCTAGTCTCATACTGTTGTGGTCAGAAAAAAATGCTTGATATAATTTCAATTTTTAAAATTTATCAAGGCTTGTTTTGTGGCCTAGCATGTGATCTATCCTGGAGAATGTTCCATGTGCATGAGAAAAGGATGTTTATTCTGCTTCTTTCAGGTGAAATGCTCAATAAATATCAATTAAGCCCATTTCATCCAATGTGTTACTTAAGGCCTGTGTTTCTTTATTGATTTTCTGTCTGTATGATCTGTCCATTGATGTAACATGTAAGTTAAAGTCCCCCTGTTATTATTGTGTTCCTGTCAATTTCTCCTTTGTCTGTTAATATTTGTCTTATATTTTGAGGTACTCCTATGTTGGGTATATATCTTTTTTCAGTTGTTATATCTTCCTCTTGGATTGATCCTTTGATCATTTTGTAGTGTCTTTCTTTGTCTCTTGTGACAGTCATTATTTTAAAGTCTATTTTATCTGATATAAGTATTGCTACTCCGGCTTTCTTTTGATTACCATTTGCATGGAATACCTTTTCCATCACTTTCAGTCTGTATGTTTCTGTAGATCTAAAGTGAGTCTCTTGTAGTTAGCATACATATGGGTCTTGTTTTTGTATCCATTCAGCCAGTCTGTGTCTTTTGGTTGGAGCATTTAGTCCATTTACATTTAAGGTAATTAACTATATATATGTTCTTATTGCCATTTTGTTAACTGATTTGGATTTTTGTAAGTCTTTTATTTCCCCCTTCTTTTGTTCACTTGTCTTGTGATTTGATGACTATATTTAGTGTTGTGTTTGGCTTCCTTTTTCTTTTTTTTTAAAAAATTTATTTATTTATTTATTTATTTTTGGTTGCGTTGGGTCTTCGTTGCTGTGTGCGGCCTTTCTCTAGTTGTGGCTAGTAGGGGCTGCTCTTCGTCTTGGTGTGTGGGCTTCTCATTGCAGTGGCTTCTCTTGTTGCGGAGCACAGGCTCTAGGCGCATGGGCCTAGTTGTGGCTTGTGGGCTTGTAGTTGTGGCTTGTGGGCACTAGAGTGCAGGCTCAGTAGTTGTGGCACACGGGCTTAGTTGCTCCACAGCATGTGGGATCTTCCCGGACCAGGGCTGGAACCTGTGTCCCCTATATTGGCAGGCGGATTTTTAACCACTGTGCCACTAGGGAAGTCCTCTTTTTCTTTCTTATGTGTAGATCCAGTAAAAGTTTTTGGTTTGCAGTTACCATGAGGTTTTTGTATAGCAGTCTGTGTATATAGAGGATTGTTTTAAGTTGCTGCTCTCTTAATTTCAAATGCATTTTAAATACCCTTCATTTGCACTCTCTTCCCCTCACAATTACCAGGAGTTTTTTCGTTCGTTTTTGGTTTTGCTTTTGGGTTTTTTTGGCCGCACTGTGCAGCATGCGGAATCTTAGTTCCCTGACCAGGGATCGACCCCATGCCCCCTGCATTAGGAGCGCAGAGTCTTAACCACTAGACTTCCAGGGAAGTCCCCACAACTACTGTTTTTTGATATCATATTTTACATTTAATTGTTTTGTGTATCCCTTAACTGCTTGTTGTGGATACACATGATTTTACCACTTTCATCTTTTAAACCCCCTACTGGCCTTGTGTGTGGATGATTTCCTACCTTTACTGTATGTTTGCCTTTACTGGTGAGCTTTTACATTTTGTAATTTTCTTGTTTCTAGTTGTTTTCTTGTTTTTAGTTTCTAGGTGGTCTTTTCTTTATCATCTAGAGAAGTTCCTTTATCATTTGTTGTAAAGCTGGTTTGGTGGTGCTCAATTCTTTTAGCTTTTGCTTGTCTGTAAAGCTTTGATTTCTCCATCGAGTCTGAATGAGAGCCTTGCTGGGTGGAGTATTCTTGGTTGTAAGTTTTCCCCTTTCATCACTTTAAATATATTGTGCCACTCCCTTCCGGCCTGCAGAGATCTGCTGAAAAATCAGCTGATAGCCTTATGGGAGTTCCCTTGTATGTTTTTTGTTGATTTTCCCTTGCTGCTTTTAGTATTCTCTTTTTATCTTTGTCATTATGATTATAATATGTCTTGGTGTGTTCCTCTTTGGGTTAATCCTCTGTGGGAATCTCTGCACTTCCTGGATTTGGATGACTGTTTCCTTTCCCAGGTTAGGGAGGTTTTCAGCTACTGTCTCTTCAAATATTTTCTCAGGCCCTCTCTGTCTCCTCCTTCTGGGACCCCTATAATGCAATATTATTGTGCTGATGTTTTCCCAGAGGTCTCTTAAACTGTCCTCAGTTCTTTTCATTCTTTTTTCTGTTCAGCTATAGTGATTTATAACTGTCTTCTAGCTCACTGATCTGTTCTTCTGAATCATTTAGTCTACTATTAATTCATTCTAGTGTAATTTTCATTTCAGTTATTTTATTCTTCATCTCTGCTTAGTTGTCCTTTGTATTTTCTACCTCTTCATTAAAAACTTCTAACTTCTCACTCTGTTTATCCATTCTCCTCCTCAGTTCTTTGATTATCTTTACAATCATTACCCTGAACTCTTTCTTGCATAGATTGCCTTTTTTCACGTCAGTTACTTCTTCTGTGGTTTTATCTTGTTCCTTCATCAGGCACGTATTCCTCTGCTATCTCATTTTGTCTGACTTGCTATTTGTATTTTTATGTATGTGGCAGGTTAGTTACCTTGGAGAAATGGCCCTCTGTAGGCAGCGTCCTGTGCATCCCAGCAGTGCACTCCTCTCTTGTCACCCAAGCTATATGCTCTAGGGGTTTCCCCTAAGAAGGCTGTGTGGGCAGTCTGGTAGGTTTGGTTGGCCCCTAATCTAGTTGGTTGCCACAGCCTGCCTTGTGTGGATGCTGCTAGCTGCTATTTAGTGGGGCCTGGTCACGACGTGGATGGTCACGGAATCCTAAGGGGTCCCAAGGCTAGTGCTCGCTCACTGATAGGTGGAGTCAGGGTCCCAAAGTCTCCTGAGCTGTTGCCCACCCACTGGCAAGTGAAGCCAGATCCTGGTGTTAGTGCCAGGCTACTGTCAGGCAGAGCTGGTTCTGGAGTCTGGCTGCAGGGCCCAGGGATCCCAGAGTTCATTTCAGATTTTTGGTGTGGGGCCAGTTCCTGACACTGTTGGATCTGGGGTCCAGGGTGTTCCAAAGTTTGCATTGGCCTGCTAGTGGGTAGGGCCAGGACCCAGCTGGCCCCAGGGTAGGGCGTGGCCTCCACTGCAGAATTGTAGGTTTGTTGCTTTCAGTGTCTGCCTCCTGGTGTGTGAGGCTGGTCTAAGGGCTTGTGCAGGCTTCTTGGCAGGAGGGACCGGTGCCTGCCCACTGGTGGTTGGAGCTGGGAGTTGGCCCTCCTGTTGGCTGGGCTTTGTCTAGGGGTGTGTCCAGAGGTGGCTGTGGGCTTTTTAGTCTTTAGGCAGCTTCAGTGCTTATGGGTGGAGCCGTGTCCCTGCCCAGTTAGTTGTTTGTCCTGAGTCTTCCCAGCACTGGTGCCTGCAGGCTGTTGGGTGGTACTAGGTCTTGGCTAATGAGCCAAGATAGCAGCTGCCAGCAGCAGCAGTGCTCACACAGCTGAATGTTCCCCAATTTCTGCCACCTGTGTCTATGTCCCCAGGGTGAGCCGCAGCCACCCCCCTCACCGCCTCTCCAGTAGACTCTCCAAGACCAGCAGGTAGGTCTGGCCCATGCACCTATCAAGTGACTGCTTTGCCCTGGGTCCTGGTGTGCATGAGATTTTTGTGTGGGCCTTTAAGAGTGAAGTCTCTTATTCCCCCAAGTCCTGTGGGGCTCCTGCAGTTAAGCCCCATTAGCCTTCAAAGTCAAACGCTCTGGGGGCTTATCTTACAGGTGTCAGTCCCCTGGGCTGGAGAGCCTGACGTGGGGCTCAGAAATCTCACTCCTGTGAGATTACCTCTGCAATACAATTATTCTCCAGTTTGTGGAGATGGGATTTGATTATATCATGTGTTCACCCCTCCTCTCCATCTTGTTGTGGTTCCTTCTTTATGACTTTAGTTGTAGAAGATCTTTTCTGGTAGGTTCCAGTCTTTTTCATCAATGGTTGCTCTGCAGATAGTTGTGATTTTGCTATGCTCGTGAGAAGAGATGAGCTCAGGGGTCTTTCTACTCCACCATCTTGGCCGCTCTCTCCCAAGATGGAGCTTTTTTTTTGTGTACACAGTTAAGTTAGAAAAAGCCAGCCTGGTAAAAACGTCTTTTCAGAATTCTGACCTTAAACAAAAGCCCTTCTAGGGGGAACTTGCATTTCTCTTCCTGTGTCTTTGAAATGTAAATGTACACGTATTCCCTGATCTTCATCTGTGTGTGTGTGTGTGTTTTGAGAACTTGGTCTCTGTCATCCAAAAGGTGCACATATGGTATACATTTGGCAACCTATTGAATAGACTGGGTTTCTGAGGAGTCCTTTGTGTGATGGCTTTTTGCCATCTTAACCTTTGTTGAGTCAACCTGTACAATGAAGTCTTTTACTTTCTTAACTGTTTTGGGGAGTAAACTTTCTGGATCTTGTTTAGGTGCCATCTTTTGCACTCTCTTGCAGGGAAGCCTCTTGCATCTTACTGGTTTGAGTCACTATTAAGATATATCTCATTAATGGCTAGATGATGGATCCTTCAAATTTGAGAAACTTCTAAATTGGTAAATTTTTAGAGAGCTCATTATAAACAGCTGTTTTATTGGTACCTATGGGGGGGAAAACAAATTAAAAGGTGGGAAATACATATAAATGGTGTTGCCTGAAAAAAACATGCACAACATGAGAGTTGTGAATTAAGTTTTATTTGGGGCATAATGAGGACTATAGCCTAGGAGACAGCCTCTCAGATAGCTCTGAGGAACTGCCCCAAAGAGGTAGAGGGAAAGGTCAGTATATATATGATTTTAGTGAAGGGGGATATGTGCAGTCAGGCACACATTTTTTTTTTTTTTTAAAGATAGTAGTCATCTTTTCTTTTTTAAATTTATTTATTTTTATTTATTTATTTTTGGCTGTGTTGGGTCTTCGTTTCTGTGCGAGGGCTTTCTCTAGTTGCGGCAAGCGGGGGCCACTCTTCATCACAGTGAGCGGGCCTCTCACTATCGCGGCCTCTCTTGTTGCAGAGCACAGGCTCCAGACGCGCAGGCTCAGTAGTTGTGGCTCACGGGCCTAGTTGCTCCACGGCATGTGGGATCTTCCCAGACCAGGGCTCGAACCCACGTCCCCTGCATTAGCAGGCATATTCTCAACCACTGCGCCACCAGGGAAGCCCCAGGAAGCTTCTCTTTGTGGAAGGTATTCAAAGTTTGTTGACTGAAGTCAGAGGAACTGTGTACTAATATGCCTTGCTCTGAGACCATAAGATCTCAGACGAATTACTTAGCTCCTCTGAGCCTCAGTTTTCCTCATCCACAACATGACAATTTTAAGGATAAAGTAATAGGTGTGAAAATAGTAACATGTTGTATAAATATTATTACTGATTTTTTCCCCTAAACCCCAAATGAAAGACTGAACTTCTAATCAACTGAATCAACTTCTAATCAAGGATGGGTAACTAAGGGTACCAATCATTGTTCCTAATGCAGTTGTTATAGAAATCTGCCCCTCTTTTTCCTCTAATTTTCTTTTTCTCTCCCTCCTTAGGTTTAATACTGACCCACAGGCACATTGCTTAACTCTTCTAGATGCCACTCAAAGCCGAAAAGATTGCTGACCTCTGTGCTAATGAGTGTGTGTGTGTTCAGAATTGATCCACCTTTACATCTGCTTCCTTTTATTTCTGGTTAACCAGAATTCATCTGAGTACTTGAATGAATTAATCTAAAGGACTGGACATTATTCTTTCATTATTTGAATTTAGAGTTTATGTTTAGATTTTTTTTTAAAACATCTGTTTCCTGTTCATTAGTCTGTAAAGTCAATGAAGACATCTGTTATGTCTGGTTTTGCTCATCATCCCCTGTGCCTAACACAGTGCCTGGCACTCAGATGTTTCTTGACTAGAAAGTTATATAGGAAGGAATCACATTTGCCTTACACTATACTAGCAGAAAAGTAATACCTAAGGTTGCAGCTTTGTCTTTTAAGTACCTAGATGTCTTAAGTGGCTTAGGATAAAAAAGACAGCATGGGGTAAGAGAGCATGAGATTTGGAGTCAGAAGACCTGGATCTGAATCCTGATTCTGCCAGAGACTCTATGACCTTAGGCAAGACCTTAGGCAAAATCTTAGGCTTTACCTTTCCTAGGCTTGATTTTCTTATCTAAAAAGGTGAATAATACCACAATGCCTTGGTAGTATATAAAGTATCTAGTATGGTACCTTGTGTTTGATTAGTAGTTTATACTAATTAGCAGTTATTTTACTTGGTCTGGGAAGATCCCACATGCCGTGGAGCAACTAGGCCCGTGAGCCACAACTACTGAGCCTGCGCGTCTGGAGCCTGTGCTCTGCAACAAGAGAGGCCACGATAGTGAGAGGCCCGCTCACTGCGATGAAGAGTGGCCCCCGCTTGCCGCAACTAGAGAAAGCCCTAGCACAGAAACGAAGACCCAACATAGCAATCAATCAATCAATAAATCTTAAAAAAAAAAAAAAAAAAAAAGAGAAGCTTCCTACTTGTTTGACTGAAAAAAAAAAAGTGCAACCTAAAAGTTGAGAATTATGTTTTATTCAGTGGATTTTCTGAGGACTTAAGCCTGGAGGACAGCCTCTCAGATCGTCTGAGAGACTGCTCCGAAGAGGTAAGGGAGGAGCCAAGATATACAGGAGTTTTGCAACAAAAACCAGGTAGTTGGAACATCAAAAGATTACTGTTAAAGAAAACCAGACATCTCAAGTTAATGAATTTAGCGCTTTTCTATGTATGGGAAGATGCAAGGGTCTGGGCTCACTGAAATCATTCCTTTGATATGCACCTTAATACATAGTAATGGCAATAAAGTTGTATATAGACAGTTCTCCCCCAAAGAAAATACTTTTTAATAAATTCATCAGCAGTAGATGGAAAAGAACCATTCTGTGTCTAGGTTAAAAATTGGGAATTTATTGAAATAGGACATTTATTTCAAAAATGAGAACAACGTCCTAGGTCTTTTGTGTTGATACCACTAAATACTCCAG
Source organism: Eschrichtius robustus (assembly GCF_028021215.1). Lineage (NCBI taxonomy): Eukaryota > Metazoa > Chordata > Mammalia > Artiodactyla > Eschrichtiidae > Eschrichtius > Eschrichtius robustus. The sequence continues at coordinate 52,417,132 of NC_090834.1, forward strand.
GATTTAAAATCCGATTCACTGATTGATTCAACAATAAAATATTGTGAGCCAACTATTTGCCAAGCACTGTTTTAGGTACTAAAGATACAGATGAAAAACACAGTCCAGGCCTCATGGCACTTACATTCTGGTTCAGAGAGACAAGCAGTAAACAAGATAATTTCAGATTAGAACTGAGAACTGTGTAGGAAATAAACTGTGGATATATAAGAGTGGGAGGACAGAAAGCTACTTTAGATGGGGGTATATGTATAAAAATTATCACAGCTCTATGAAAGACTTCTGAGCAAGGAGGAGAGTTGCTGGACAGTTTCTGCTCTCCAGTAATTAGAGATGTGCCAGCAATACCCAAAGCTTTTGATGTATATTATGTTATGATGTTAGACTGACTCTTAAAATTTTGGAATACTAAAAGACAGCAGACATTTACTGAATGTTTACTATGTACAGAATAATGTTAGAGACTTTTCAAATAAAAGAATCAGGGGCTCAGGGACTTCTCTGGCAGTCCAGTGGTTAAAACTGCACTCCCAATGCAGCGGGTATGGGTTCGATCCCTAGTCGGGGAATTAAGATCCTGCATGCTGCACGGCGTGGCCAAAAAAAAAAGAATCAGGGGCTCAGATAAGTCCTTTATCTTGCTTGAAATTACAGAATTCCCAAGTAGAAGAGCTGGAACTCTATTACAAATAGATGGGGGGAAATGCTTTAGAAGCTAAAATGTGATGCTTCTATTAGTTACTACAAAAAAAACTGCCTTCTCTTTTCAGATTTCTTCACCACCACAACCAAGGAAGGATATGATATGAGGCGAGTGGACATAACTCCTTTAGAACAAAGGAAATTAACGTTTGATACCCATGCATTGGTTCAGGACTTGGAAACTCACGGTGAGAAACATGGGTCCCTTTTGAAAGGAGAATATCAACAGCACTCGTAACAAATTACCTAGTGAAGACAACATCACCATTATGAACAATTAAGAGTCATTGTTTAGGTTGCTTCCATGTGCTGGCTATTGTAAATAGAGCTGCAATGAACATTGTGGTACATGACTCTTTGAATTATGGTTTTCTCAGGGTATATGCCCAGTAGTGGGATTGCTGGGTCATATGGTAGTTCTATTTTTAGTTTTTTAAGGAACCTCCATACTGTTCTCCATAGTGGCTGTATCAATTTACACTCCCACCAACAGTGCAAGAAGGTTCCCTTTTCTCCACACCCTCTCCAGCATTTATTGTTTGTAGATTTGTTGATGATGGCCATTCTGACCGGTGTGAGATGATATCTCATTGTAGTTTTGATTTGCATTTCTCTAATGATTAGTGATGTTGAGCATTCTTTCATGTGTTTGTTGGCAATCTGTGTATCTTCTTTGGAGAAATGTCTATTTAGGTCTTCTGCCCATTTTTGGATTGGGTTGTTTGTTTTTTTGATATTGAGCTGCATGAATGGATAAAGATGTGGCACATATATACAATGGAATATTACTCAACCATAACAAGAAATGAAATTGAGTTATTTGTAGTGAGGTGGATGGACCTAGACTCTGTCATACAGAGTGAAGTAATTCAGAAAGAGAAAAACAAATACCGTATGCTAACACATATGTATGGAATCTAAAAAAAAAAATGGTCATGAAGAACCTAGGGACAAGACGGGAATAAAGACACAGACCTACTAGAGAATGGACTTGAGGACATGGGGAGGGGGAAGGGTAAGCTGGGGCAAAGTGAGAGAGTGGCATGGACATATATACACTACCAAATGTAAAATAGATAGCTAGTGGGAAGCAGCCACATAGCACAGGGAGATCAGCTCCGTGCTTTGTGACCACCTAGAGGGGTGGGATAGGGAGGGTGGGAGGGAGGGAGATGCAAGAGGGAAGAGATATGGGGATATATGTATAACTGATTCACTTTGTTTTAAAGCAGAAACTAACACACCATTGTAAAGCAATTATACTCCAATAAAGATGTTAAAAAAAAACCTCACTATTTAAATATGAGCCATCCATAAAATAGAATATTTTAGTCATGAAAATGGTATAGCTTGAAGAATATTTACTGATGTGAGAAATGCTCAAGATACATGTGCAGAATGATTCCAATTATGTAAAAAAACAACTGTAGTTTCTAGGCTGATACTAAAGTTTATGTGGAAGTACAAGCACAATGTTTAAGAATAGAAAAAAGAAAATCAAAGAACAGTCACAAAAAATTACCCGATGTCAAAACAGTTATTTAAAGTATATGAAACTATAGGAATAGAAGAGTTGATTTAATGGAATAGAATGGCATTCAGAAACGTGTGTCTTAGAAAGCAATAAAGAAAGCATTACAAATTAGGGAGAGGAAGGACTGTTTAATAAATGAGCTATGATAAATGACTAGCCATTGGAAAAAAATAGATTAGATTCCCTTACTGAAAAATAAATTCCAGATTGATTAAAAGCTAAATGTAAAAAAAGAAAGAAAGAAAGACTACAAAAAATATTATAATATAGAAATATTTTTTGACTTTTAGAGTAAGGAAGCAAGACATAAAACTCAAAAGCAATGAAAGTAAAAGTAAAGAATGACAGATGTGACTACAGAAATATTTATTTAAATCTGTGTATCAAAGGATATGATCTGTAAGGTTAAAAATGTTAGCAACACATATGACAATGAGCCTATTGCTTTAATATACAAAGAATTCATATGAATCAATAAGAAAAGTTAAGCAGTTTTATAGAAAAATGGACAAAGGCCATAAACAGCTCACAGAGAAATAAATTACCAATAAATATATATAAAGATGCTTAATCAAGGAAATGCAAATTTTAAGTATAAATTAAAATAATAATGCAATACCATTTTAATGCCAATTATACACTCAAAAAAGACTAGTAATACCCATGTTGATATAAATGTGGGGAAATGGATCAGTGGAATTAAAATTGGAGAGTGCTTTTTAGAGAGTAATTTAGCATAATCTATCGATTTTTAATTATAACCATTTTTTTAAAAGACTGCAGTTGACCCTTGAACAACACAGGGGTTGGGGCACCGACCGCCTGTGTAGTCAAAAATCTGCATGTAACTTTATAGTGGCCCTCTGTATCCGCAATTCCACATCCACAGCTTCAACCAACCACAGACTGTGTGGTATGGTAGTATTTACTATTGAGAAAAATCTGCATCTAAGTGGACCCACTCAGTTCAAATCCATGTGTTCAAGAGTCAACTGCATGAAAACTTAAATGATAGAAGTTATTCTAGCTGTCTATTTTGAGAAGGATGTGCACTTTTTAAAAAATATAAATACCTATTTGCTGCTTGTAGGATTTGACAAAGCACAAGCAGAAACAATTGTATCAGCATTAACCATTTTATCAAATGTCAGCCTCGATACTATCTATAAGGAGATGGTCACTCAAGCTCAACAGGTAATGTTTTCATTTTTATCACTTCTGACAGTTTCATTAGACAATCTTTTTCATAACTGCATCTCTGTTTACCCACCCACCTTCTAAACACACCTGCATCTTCCTTATTATTCTCTCTAAAGGAACCAAAAACAAAAAACGTGTAATAAAGTCAGTATCCAGAGAGACTGAGGAGTTAGAATAGTCATCACAAAATTATGGTAACACAAAGAGTAAAATTTTGTCAAATCTTTCATTGTGTAAGATAATTATATTATTTGAGTCATGGGATGGTGGGAGGTTGTTAGTGAAACAACTTCTTCCACATAGAAAGCCCACCACAGTAGAAGAGCTGACCACTTTACTGCAGTCATGTGTATGTTCTACAAAGTTGGAAAGCTGGAAGGGACTTACATGGCTGGGAAGGAGTTCATAAATCACCTGGCTAAGATGCTTTAATCTGACCAGATACCTGAATCCTTAAACGCCAAGTAATACCATTTACTAAGAACTTAAGAAGTGAGAGGCAGTGCTGGGGACTGCTCATATATGATCTTATTTAATCTCTCTAACAACCTTGAAAAGTAGGTAGAATTATTCTATTTTACCACTGAAGAAAGGATCAGAGAGGTTCAGTAATTTGCAAGAGTTGTCATTGTGGTGCTATGGACAAAAAGCAATAATTTTATATGAAGGATAGAATAAGCTAAATGAACTTAACTGTAGAATAATAATTCATAATCTGTCAATCATGAATTACTGTGTTTAAGAATCTGTTTTCTTTCTCTGGTAATATCTTTTTAATTTTAATTTTTTAAATTTAGGCTTTCTTCTTCAGATAAATATTTCACAGCAGAGAAATATTAGGATTTCTTTCTTACATAAAATTAGGAGCTCTTGCATAAAATGTCATTACTTTAAAGGTCATGAAAGAGGGAAATTTTTGAAAGATTTTTACTGTAATATCCAATTAATTATATATTTAGAATTAAAAGCATTCAGCCCCTAGATTTAACTTAACTTTAAATTTGTATGTGTATTATTTTAGCTATATTTATTCAGGATCATAACAGACTATTAAATCCACCAAAGAAAAAGCCACTCATTTAATCCCCCCAAACCTTTGAGCTATCCTGAAAGAGCTAATGGTACTCTTAAATCAGATTTTTAAGTTTCTCTGTAATATAAGCAGTGAATTAAAACTGTTGTTTGAGGAATTTTTATGCTGCCAGGGCCATTTAATCTTACATTTAAAATGTAGGATTGGATGTAGGAACACTACTACTGAACTTCTGGGTTTTTTATTACTGGTGTATGAAATCAAAATCCCATTCCATCCTTGAGCCATAGGCTATGAAGCAAACAAGCTTCATACTTGATCACTTCAGAAAGAGCCATGCTAAGTCATGTGTGCTCAGTCTGAGAATTCGGTTATATTCTGAACTTGCTTATAGTCTGAATAACATTCATATTCTCTGGTGGCTCCACAATAGTTACAATGATCACACTTTTAATAGATTTGTCTGGATTATATTTTTCCACTTAAAGTTTTTGAAGATGGACATACATGCTATCTTATAGGCTATTTGAGTCCCAAACTATTTAAAGGCGGAAAGGGAGATAGAAAGAGTTTAGAGTCACAGTACAGTAATTCCTTATTCTCAAGTTCAGAGTCTATAAGAAGTATGTAGTTACATTTTCTACTCTTCTCTATGTAGTTCTGGTAATAAAATAACATTTTATTAAAGACTTAAACAAAAATAATATTATAGTTAATGTCTTAGAACTTCATAATGATATTTTGGGTGAACAAGACCGACAACCCCTAGAGGCCACTTCTGTATGACTTCTGAGGTAATTCTCATGAATATTTCAAGCAGAACTGCATAAAAGAAAATGAACCTCCTCCCCAGTAATATAGATGAGGGTTAGGGAAGGCATTAGAGTCAGGGATGTCTATTGTACACAGTAAAAAATACTTTTTAATTTTATGATAGGAATAATATTTAAAGCAAAACTCCATCCACATCAAAACACTGGAGTCACACTGTCCTGCTTCAGCCATTAGACACCTGTCTCATCACATTCATCGAATGCTAACTGTGCACCAAGTATTACTGTAAGCATTTTACATGCATTATATGATTTAATCCTCAAAACAACTCTATAAGGTATAGGTAGTTATTATTCCCATTTCAGCAAAGAGGAGGTCAAAGAAGCAAAATAACGTGCCTAAAGACTCATAGTGATGGCAGCGTTTGGATTCAAACCCAGGCAGCCTGACTCCAGAACTCACTTTTTTAACCTCCAGTCTATGTGGCTGTGCCATCTGAGAGCTGTTTTTGAAGAAGATGTGTGCATTCCAGACCCTTTGAGGACTGAGTCATTCCATAGCCATGCATCTGGAACTATAGTAGCCTCTGTTTTCTAAACGTCAAGGCAGTTTTGAAATAGCCTTTCTCACCCACATTGTGGTCAGTGGAGCACTGTAACCCCAACAGTGCACTCCTAGCCACAAACTATGACAAAATGGGGGTTCCACTAGGCATTCTGTTCTTGTTTGGGGTTTTCTGTTTTGTTTATAAACCCTGTTATAGACGGTCTTTTTCAAGGTTACACCATCTACTTTTTCTTTTGATTAAAAAGGGATAAAAGATGAGTCAGCAAGCTACACGATTTTGAGAAGTTTAGTGGTGAAAGTTATATTTTCCTTGTAAGACTGCTTTAAATCATTTCTACAAAAATGTCCCTCCCTAGCAAAGTAAAAGTTTATAAGTCTATCAGATAGGGCTTCCCTGGTGGTGCAGTGGTTAAGAATCCGCCTGACAAGTGTAGGGGACCAAGGCTCGATCCCTGGTCTGGGAAGATCCCACATGCCACGGAGCAACTAGGCCCGTGAGCCACAACTACTGAGCCTGCACTCTAGAGCCCACTAACTCCTGAAGCCCGTGCACCACAACTCCTGAAGCCTGCTCACCTAGAGCCTGTGCTCTGCAACAAGAGAAGCCACTGCAATGAGAAGCCCATGCACCACAACAAAGAGTAGCCCCCGCTCGCTGCAACTAGAGAAAGCCCACACGCAGCAATGAAGACCCAACACAGCCAAAAATAAATAAATAAAATAAAGTTTAAAAAGAGAAAGAAAGAACTTGTGTGGTGACGGAGGTGTTAACTAAAAACTTAAAAAAAAGAATCTATCAGGGGCCACCTTTTCTTTCACAAATTCTTTGTAGTGCCAAATACAGGAAAGATACTCAGGAATTTAAACCAAACTATGTTATACTGACAATTATTTAAACCATACTTCTATTTTATTACCTGACTTCTAAGTCTTATTCAGTATCCTAGAAATTTCTGATGGCAGAAGATCCTTCAAAATCAACTTCCCTGGCGGTCCAGTGGTTAAGACTCTGTGCTTCCACTGCCTGGGGTGCAGGTTCGATCCCTGATTGGGAACCAAGATCCCACATGCCATGCAGCCAAAAAAAAAAAAAAAAAAAGCAAAGCAATGAAAGATAAAAACTTTCCCATGTAGATATTTTAAAAATAAATAAACAAAAAAAGAGTATTTGCTGAGGAACTCTTGGAGGTTAAGTAAGCATTTAATTGGATTCTTTCATTGAAAAGACCTACACATTTGTTTCTCTTCACGGGGAAATACTTTTTCTTCCTTGAATCTCCCACTTGTTTTCATTTTGATATTTCAGATATATAGGTTTCACATGTTTTGTTTTTTACTTAGCCAAGCAACATTATACCCTGTAGCAAGACAATAATTTTTTTAAAGTTTCATGAACAATTCCATGCGAGGGGATGGCATCACTAGGTTATTTTAATTTTGCATTTTAGGAAATAACAGTACAACAGTTAATGGCTCATTTGGACTCCATCAGGAAAGACATGGTCATCCTAGAGAAAAGTGAATTTGCAAATCTGCGAGCAGAGAACCAGGTGATACAAGTCTCAATTTATTACTAATAAAATAACTGATTTCATAAGTATCCTACTTGGTGAAGAATAGGACCCCAAAACAATTTCATGTGGTTATTAAATAATTATTAGCAAGTTTTTAGATAAAAGTATACATGTTTAACCATACCTAATCTATGTATACATCATAGTTTCTTGCATACTGAAGAATAACACTTGTATCTTATACAGGTCACATAAAAGAGGAAATCTTTGAGCTACATATATTTTATTAAATTTCTAGTGTAGTTCAGAATAATGTTCTCAGAACTGATAGTAATGTGGCATTTTCCATTTTTTTTGGTTCTGTAATAATTATTTTGTCACTTAAGAGAAAAATGTTTCTGTAATTCAGTCAGAACTTTGTTGTTACCCACTAGCTTAAAATATTTTAAAATTTAGAATATCAATCTTTTTTTTTTTTTTTAAATAGAATACAGTAGGTCCCCCCTTATCTGCATATTTGCTTTCCACAGTTTTAGTTACTTGTGGTCAACTGCAGTCTGAAAATATTAAGTGGAAAATTCCAGAAATAAACAATTCATATGTTTATGTCACACTGTTCTGAGCAGCATGATGAAATCTTTCACCGTCCCACTCCATTCCCCCCCAGGACATGAATCATCTCTTTGTCCAGTGTATCCACACTGTATATGCTACCCACCCATTAGTATGAGAAAAAACGTAGTACGTATAGGGTTCAGTACTATTCGAGGTTTCATCCACTTGGGGTCTTGGAACATACCCGCAGTGGATCTGGGGGGACTACTATATTGAAACATAAATACATTGTCTAATGTTATGTTCCTAATTATTTTCTGAATACGATGAACTATTAGTTCTTTAGATGAACTATTAGTTCTTTTTTTGTCTTTATTCTTAATCAGATAATGTATTAGAAATCCACAGAATGTCCAATTTTTGCTTATGCAGGGTTTTTGCTTATGCAGGCCCCTGATAGATTTTTTTTAATAAATCATAATATGGACTTTTGGTTTAACACCAATTGTGTGTGATCTTTCTTTATACCTAGAAAATGAAAATTGAATTAGAACAAGTTAAGCAACAACTGATAGTAAGTGAAACTTTTTTCCCCACTTCAGAATAGTTCATTAATTTCAGAACAAATATTCATTACAAGATCACTTTTTTACTATTTTTATTTTCTTTAAAGAATGAAACCAGTCGAATCAGAGCAGATAATAAACTGGATATCAACCTAGAAAGGAGCAGAGTAACAGATATGGTAATGTGCTTTTAAATGTACTTTTTTGCACTTACTCCTTTTTAATTCCTTTTAGTCTTCTTTTTTTTAACCGCTTGATAAACCATATCGTTTAGTTTACAGATCAAGAAAAGAAACTTATGGAGGCAACCACAGAATTTACCAAAAATGTAAGCTGCTATGTAAAAGTTTCTCTTCTGTATAGCTCTCATGCCTTATGTAACTGCCTTTATGTGTATCATTTTATAAGTTTGGACTTTAACAAGCTAGCCCTATAGAATCCATGATTTCCTCATAGCTATTATAGTTAACCAGTACTTTGGGGGAAGCTGCTACCAGGTGGATGGTAGTACCTGAGCTGTGACTTCTGAGTCAGAATCAAGCTTTCCAGGTAGCATACTTTTTTTTAACTAAATTATTTTTATATGGAAGAGAACTATTTTTTAAAAAAGACAAGGATTCACAATTAGTATTTCATTGAATGCCTAGGTTCAGTCAAATAAAAAATTTTTATGTTAGATACTGTTTTACTTACCTTTTTTGTCTATTAATTTATTTAATCCTCATATCAGCCTCTGTGTGAGGTAGGCACTCTATTCCCATTCTACCAATTTGGAAAGTGAGGCAGAAGGAAGTTAAGGTCACACAACTAAAAAGTGGTAGAGCCAGATGTCAACCTGGATTCTAAACTCCATACTCATAACTACTGTTTACCTCAGTAATCCTAAATTGTGATCATTATTTAATCTCTGTGGCTGAGTAAAACCTAGCTTTCTGACTCAGCCTAGTCCTTTTCTTAAAAGTTAAAAGTCACTCGGTCTGCAGTCTAACATAAGAGACATCACTCTTGATTATAATTCAGTAGACGCAAAGGTCCCATTTGCCGTTCTAAGCAGCCTATTCCCTTCTCTAACTTCTTGGCCAGATAAAGGAGATAAACAAGGAAATCAACAAATTCTCTCCCAGCTAATTTCTGAGCTCTAAATATCATCTTATTTCTCTTTCTACCCCTTAGTCCCTATGCACATAGCATTCAGTGTTACCCAGCAAGCATTTCTGCCATCTCCTTTAATATTGGTGCCAGTTCATATTATAAACCCAGTTGGTTTTTCCTTTTGCAAAACATATTTAAAGTTTTAACCATGATATCCTAAGGACTTTATACACATAAGGTGATAGTTCTGTGACTAACATTTTTCCTTCTTAGCTTATCCTCATATATTTAGGTCTCAAATACAGGCATACCTCAGAGGTATTGCAGGTCCATTTCCAGACAACAGCAATAAAGCAAATACTGAAATAAAGTGAGTCACACAAATTTTTTGGTTTCCCAGTGCATATAAAAGTTATGTTTACAATATACTGTAGTTTATTAAGTGTGCAGTAGCACTATGTCTAAATAAACAATATCCATACCTTAATTTAAAAATAAGAACTGCTACAAGATGCTAACCATCTTCTGAGCTGTCAGTGCGTGGTAATCTTTTGCAATAGTAACGTCAGAGATCACTGATCACAGATCACCATAATATAGTAATAATGAAAAAGTTTGAAGTATTGCAAGAATCACCAAAATGTGACACAGAGACATGAAGTGAGCAAATGCTCATGGAAGAATGGCGCCGATACACTTGTTTGACTCAGGGTTGCCACAAAGCTTCAATCTGTTTAAAAAAAGCATGCAGCATCTTCGAAGCACAATAAAATAAGGTATGCCTGTATCTTCCTGTGAGGTTTTTAGTAGAATGTGCCCAGAATGTGATAATCCTAAGAAATAGTCTCCAAATATCAAAGTAGAAGGAATACTTTTTGTCAATTTGTAATATTCATGTAGTGTTATTTTTTCTTTTTAATATCACTGTGCTTTTTTACTGTGTTTCCCCACTTAAAACTTCTGTTACACAAAATTAGCCCATAAGTGAGGATTTCTAAAGTAAACATTTTTCTCCATGATACACAGGGACAAAATTTAATTGTCTTATTCTTAATTACTACAGGATACCAAAACCAGAGGTATTATTTCAGAGACCGGTAACAAAATTGACACTGAAATTGCCTCCTTAAAAACCCTAATGGAGTCTAACAAGCTTGAGACAATTCGTTACCTTGCAGGTAAGGCTGTGTTTGTCAGAGAAAGGAATTACTGTCATTTAATTTTCGGACTTATTAGCTCCTACCTCCCAAGGGAGCCATGGGGCACAGAAGAAAAAAAGGAGGAGCTGTAACAGATCTCCTTTATTGTTTGGTTCCCTGGAGTACTTGGAAAATGTAAGTTTAATAGGCAGTAAATTTAGGATATAAGTTTAACAGGCAACTCTGCATCCTCCTAATAGGAAAAAGCATATGGATGTCAAAGATAAACGCAAGTACAAAATGATGCAAAGATACACTGGGTATTCCACAATGAAAAAAATGAAAATTTTTAGATAAAGATCACCAAAATAGATATAGACCATTAAAAACCACAGCAAGCAAAGGGGCAAAAGCTACCTCCTATCTTGAATCCAACTGACAGAGCAGGGATACTACCCAAAATTAGATTATTTGTCACATACTGAGTTCCTCAAGTACCATGTGACCTGACCAATTTACAGACCCCAAGGAGTTAGAAAGAATGCCCTAGTCGAGTAGTACTTTTTTCTTTGTATAAAAAAGTAATATATTTTCATCCTAAATTGTTCATATAATTCAAAAGCAATATAGTGAAAGTGAAAGCCTTCTCCCTCCCCATATGTATTTACTATTAGTAGTATATATCTTTCTAGGCTTTTCCTTCTATATGTGAACATTGCAGATTTTTTAAATAGTAATTAGATGATACTGTACAGAGTACAACGTCTAAAAATTTAACCGCGTGTCTTGATTATCTTTCCACATGAATACATATACAGACTTTTTTTTTTTTTTACTAGAAAACATACTCTTCCATTGTATGAAAATACCATAATTTACTTATCCAAACCTCTATTAACAGACATTCTGCTCCCAATTGTTTTTATTAAAAACAATATTGCAGGCTTCCCTGGCGGCGCCAGTGGTTAAGAATCCACCTGCCAATGCGGGGGACACGGGTTCGAGCCCTGGTCCGGGAAGATCCCACGTGCTGCAGAGCAACAAAGCCTGTGCGCCACAACTACTGAGCCTGCACTCTAAAGCCCATGCTACAACTACTGAAACCCATGTGCCTAGAGCCCGTGCTCCGCAACAAGAGAAGCCCCTGCTCGCCACAACTAGAGAAAGCCCACGTGCAGCAACGAAGACCCAATGCAGCCAAAAACAAAATAAATAAGTTTATAAAAAAAAAATATTGGACCGAATAGCCATATATATGTGTGAGTAAATATACACATACCCCTTTATGCCCTCATGCTAGTATTTCTATATAATAAATTGCTTATGCACATCTAAAAATTGGGGTCAAAAAGATAGGCACATTTGAAAATTTATGTTATTGTCCAAAATAAAATTGCTGCTTTATACCATCCGTGATTTTCTGGGTAGGCACTAATCATGTTGAAGCGGCAGCAGGAGTAGAGATGGAGCCCCTAGCCCTCAGCTGATGCACACCCCCACTCCCCCTTCCTCTCTTCAACTTGAATGACTTAGCGTCTAAGATCCATTTGAAGAAAGGGTTCTAAGGCTAAAACAAGTTTTGAAAACCCCTATTCTAGCAAAGCCTCTGGAACCAGAGATCTTCTGTCCAATAGGAATGCTAATGGGAAATGCCAAATCAGCGCAGTTTGCAGTGTTCATTCCCACTTTCAAAAGAGACCTCAAAGCACCCCAGGTTAGGAAGAGCTTCGTATTCCACTCAGCTTCTTCTAGTGTATTTACCTAAAGAGTTATCTTCCTTTCCTTTTTTCACTGAGGATTTACAACTAACAGTTCTGAAGGCACCACCCTTTATTTTTAAGAGTAACAGCAACTTCCTTGGAGACAGGTACACATAGTGTTGAGTCCTGCTTCCACCACTTGCTAGCAGTAAAACTTTGGGCTTGTTGCCTCGTCTGTATGATGGGAATACTATCAGCAACCTCATAGGGTTTTAATTATGGCTAAATAAGATGATACATGAAATTCTTTAGCACACTATCTGGAACATGGTAAGTAGTAGCAGGATCAAATGAGAGAATGTATAATTGACCAGTGGCAACAAGACAAGAAACTGTTGAGTGTTATTCTTTTTTTTTTTTTTTTAATTTATTTATTTATTTATTATTTATTTTTGTCTGTGTTGGGTCTTCGTTTCTGTGCGAGGGCTTTCTCTAGTTGCGGCGAGCGGGGGCCACTCTTAATCGCGGTGCGTGGGCCTCTCACTATCGCGGCCTCTCTTGTTGCGGAGCACAGGCTCCAGACGCACAGGCTCAGTAGTTGTGGCTCACGGGCCCAGTTGCTCCACGGCATGTGGGATCTTCCCAGACCAGGGCTCGAACCTGTGTCCCCTGCATTGGCAGGCAGATTCTCAACCACTGCGCCACCAGGGAAGCCCCTTAAGTGTTATTCTTTCTCCTCAACTGTCCAGCTTCCCCCTGTGTCTCAGAGAGACCTAATCCCATTTCTTAAAATTAAGGAAATGATCTTGTCATTAATCAAGTTTCAGTAAGTAGTGTGATCAAATGGGATAATGTATAGATTTACACATTAAAAATAGGATAGGCTTAACTATGAAAGGCTGTTTCTCATGTGCTTTTTTTTTTTTTTAATTGTTTGGCTGCGTTGGGTCTTCTTTGGCTGCGTGCGGGCTTTCTCTAGTTGCGGCTACTCTTCGTTGCAGTGCGTGGGCTTCTCATTGCAGTAGCTTGTCTTGTTGCGGAGCACGGGCTCTAGGTGCACAGGCTCAGTAGTTGTGGCACGGGGGCTCTAGAGCACAGGCTCAGGAGTTGTGGTGCACGGGCTTAGTTGCTCCACGGCATGTGGGATCTTGCCGGACCAGGCCTCGAACCCTTGTCCCCTGCATTGGCAGGCGGATTCTTAACCACTGTGCCACTAGGGAAGTCCCTCTTGTGTCTTTAATCATAGACGTTTGCTCTTCATCTCAGAGTCTCTATTTTAAAATCATGGCTGTTTAAACAGACTAGAATCTAGGGAGTCCCTAAAAGCCTCACCCAAATTCACCTTCTTAAGGAGAACAGAAAGGTTTTCTATCCAGAATGATGTAACATAGAGAGCAGGTGGTATATTAACTATTTAAAAAGCCTGATGTGGGCCTTCCCTGGTGGCAAGAGTGGTTAAAAATCCGCCTGCCAATGCGGGAGACACAGGTTCTAGCCCTGGTCCAGGAAGATCCCACATGCCGCGGAGCAACTAAGCCCGGGCGCCACAACTACTGAGCCTGCACTCTAGAGCCCGCAAGCCACAACTACTGAGCCCACGTGCCACAACTACTGAAGCCTGTGCTCCTAGAGCCCATGCTCCGCAACAAGAAGCCACCGCACTGCAATGAAAAGTAGCCCCCCGCTTGCCACAACTAGAGAAAGCCCACAGGCAGCAACGAAGACCCAACACAGCCAAACACAAATAAATTAATAAATAAATAAATTTAAAAAAAATAAAAAGCCTGATGCTTTCTCTGCCTTTTCTTCTACCTCATTGAGTTTTTTTTAAAGGGTTTCCATTAAAATTTCATTTTTTATTTATAAATTTTTAATAATTATGAAATCATTTTTTTTTGCCATTAAATTTTTTTTTTAATAATTGCTTCACCATACTGTGTCAGTTTCTGTTCCACAACAAAGCAAATCAGCCATATGCATACACATGTCCCCATATCCCCTCCCTCTTGAGCCTCCCTTCCATCCTCCCTATCCCACCCCTCTAGGTCATCGCAAACCACCAAGCTGATCTCCCTGTACTATGCTGCTGCTTCCCACCAGCCAACTATTTTACATTCAGTAGTGTATATACGTCGATGCTACTCTCACTTTGTCCCAACTTTGCCCTCCCACCCCATGTCCTCAAGTCCATTCTCTATGCCTACCTCTTTATTCCTGCCCTGCAACTAGGTTCATCAGTACCATTTTTTTTTTTTTTAGATTCCATATATATGTGTTAGCATACTGTATTAGTTTTTCTCTTTCTGACTTACTTCACTCTGTATGACAGACTCTAGGTCCACCTCACTACAAATAACTCAGTTCCATTTCTTTTTATGGCTGAGTAATATTCCATTGTATATATGTGCCACATCATCTTTATCCATTCATCTGTTGATGGACATTTAGGTTGGTTCCATGTCCTGGCTATTGTAAATAGTGCTGCAGTGAACATTGTGGTGCATGTCTCTTTTTGAATTATTGTCTTCTCAGGGTATATGTCCAGTAGTGGGATTGCTGGGTCATATGGTAGTTCTGTTTTTAGTTTTTTAAGGAACCTCCATACTGTTTTCCATAGTGGCTGTATCAATTTACATTCCCACCAACAGTGTAGGAGGGTTCCCTTTTCACCACACCCTTTCCAGCATTTATTGTTTCTAACTTTTTTGATACTGGCCATTCTGACTGGCATGAGCTGATATACCTCACTGTAGTTTTGATTTTCATTTCTCTAATAATTAGTGATGTTGAGCATCTTTTCATGTGCCTCTTGGCCATCTGTATGTCTTCCTTGGTGAAATGTCTGTTTAGGTCTTCTGCCCATTTTTTAACTGGATTGTTTGTTTTTTGATATTGAGCTCCATGAGCTGTTTGTATAGTTTGGAGATTATTCCTTGGTCTGTTGTTTCATTTGCAAATATTTTCTCCCATTCTGAGGGTTGTCTTTTGGTCTTGTTTATGGTTTCCTTTGCTGTGCAAAAAGTCCCATTTGTTTTTATTTCTGTTACTCTAGGAGGTGGGTCAAAAAAGATCTTGCTGTGGTTTATGTCAAAGAGTGTTTTTCCTATGTTTTCCTCTAAAAGTTTTATAGTGTCTGGTCTTACATTTAAGTCTTTAATCCATTTGGAGTTTATTTTTGTGTACGGTGTTAAGTAATGTTCTAATTTCATTCTTTTACATGTAGCTGTCCAGTTTTCCCAGCACCACTTACTGAAGAGGCTGTCTTTTCTCCATTGTATGTTCTTGCCTCCTTTGTCATAAATTAGGTGCCCATATGTGCGTGGGTTTATCTCTGGGCATTCTATCCTGTACCATTGATCTATATTTCTGTTTTTGTGCCAGTACCATACTGTCTTTATTACTGTAGCTTTGTGGTATAGTTTGAAGTCAGGGAGCCTGATTCCTCCAACTCCGTTTTTCTTTCTCAAGATAGCTTTGGCTATTCGGGGTCTTTTGTGTTTCCATACGAATTGTAAGATTTTTTGTTCTAATTCTGTGAAGAATGCCATTGGTAGTTTGCTAGGGATTGCACTGAATCTGTAGATTGCTTTGGGTAGTATAGTCATTTTCACAATACTGAGTCTTCCAATCAGAGAACATGGTATATTTCTCCGTCTGTTTATGTCATCTTTGATTTCTTTCATCAGTATTTTATAGTTTTCTGAGTACAAGTCTTTCATCTCCTTAAGCAGATTTATTCCTAGGTATTTTATTCTTTTTGTTGCAATGGTAAATGGGAGTGTTTCCTTAATTTCGCTTTCTGATTTTTCATTGTTGGTGTATAGGAATGCCAGAGATTTCTGTGCATTTTGTATCCTGCAACCTTAGCAAATTCATTAATTAGTTCTAGTAGTTTTCTGGTGGCATCTTTAGGATTTTCTGTGTATAGTATCATGTCATTGGCAAATAGTGACAGTTTTACTTCTTCTTTTCCAATTTGTATTCCTTTTATTTCTTTTTCTTGTCTGATTGCTGTGGCTAGGACTTCCAAAACTGTATTGAATAGGAGTGGCGAGAGTGGACATCCTTGTCTTGTTCCTGATCTTAGAGGAAATGCTTTCAGTTTTTCACCATTGAATATGATGCTTGCTGTGGGTTTGTCATATATGGCCTTTATTATGTTGAGGTAGGTTCCCTCTGTGCCCATTTTCTGGAGAGTTTTTATCATAAATGGGTGCTGAATTTTGTCAAAAGCTTTTTCTGCATCTATTGAGATGATCATATGGTTTTTATTCCTTAATTTGTTAACGTGGTATATATATCACATTGATTGATTTGCATATATTGAAGAATCCTTGCATCCCTGGGATAAATCTCACTTGATCATGGTGTATGATCCTTTTAATGTGTTGTTGGATTCTGTTTGCTAGTATTTTGTTCAGGATTTTTGCATGTATGTTCATCAGTGATATTGGTCTGCAATTTTCTTTTTTTGTGGTATCTTTTAGTTTTGGTATCAGGGTGATGGTGGCTTCATAGAATGAATTTGGGAGTGTTTTTCCCTCTGCAATTTTTTGGAAGAGTTTGAGTAGGATTGGTGTTAGCTCTTCTCTAAATGTTTGATAGAATTCGCCTGTGAAGCTATCTGGTCCTGGACTTCTGTTTGTTGGAAGATTTTTAATTATGGTTTCAATTTCATTACTTGTGATACGTCTGTTTATATTTTCTAATTCTTCCTGGTTCAGTCTTGTAAAATTGTACCTTTCCAAGAACTTGTCTATTTCTTCATGGTTGTTCATTTTATTGGCATATAGTTGTTTGTAGTAGTTTCTTATAATCCTTTGTATTTCTGCAGTGTCCATTGTGATTTCTCCTTTTTCATTCCTAATTTTATTGATTTGCATCCTTTCCCTTTTTATCTTGATGGGTCTGGCTAAGGGTTTATCAATTTTGTTTATCTTTTCAAAGAACTAGCTTTTAGTTTTATTGATCTTTGCTATTGTTTTCTTCGTTTCTATTTCATTTATTTCTGCTTTGATCTTTATGATTTCTTTCCTTCTACTGAATTTGGGTTTTCCTTGGTCATCTTTCTCTAGTTGTTTTAAGTGTAGGGTTAGATTGTTTATTTGAGATTTTTCTTGTTTCTTGAGGTGAGACTGAATTGCTGTAAACTTCCCTCTTAGAACTGCTTTTGCTGCGTCCCATAGGTTTTGGGTCGTCGTGTTTTGTTGTCATTTGTTTCTATGTATTTTTTTATTTCTTCTTTGATTTCTTCAGTGATCTCTTGGTTATTAAGTAGTGCACTGTTTAGCCTCCATGTGTTTGTGTTTTTCAGTTTTTTTCCTCTAATTGATTTCCAGTCTCATGGCATTGTGGTCAGAAAAGATGCTTGATATGCTTTCAATTTTCTTAAATTTTCCGAGGCTTGATTTGCAACCCAAGGTGTGATCTATTCTGGAGAATGTTCCATGTGCACCTGAGGAGAAAGTGTATTCTGCCACTTTTGGGTGGAATGTTCTATAAATATCAATTAGATCTATCTAGTCTATTGTGTCATTTAAAGCTTGTGTTTCCTTACTTATTTTCTGTTTGGATGATCTGTCCTTTGGTGTAAGTGGGGTGTTAAAGTCCCCTACTATTATTGTTACTGTCAATTTCTCCTTTCATGGTTGTTAGCATTTGCCTTATGTATTGAGGTACTCCTATGTTGGGTGCATAAACATTTATAATTGTTATATCTTCTTCTTGGATTGATCCTTTGATCATTATGTAGTGTCCCTCCTTACCTTTTTTTTTTTTTTTTTTTGGCTGTGTTGGGTCTTCGTTTCTGTGCGAGGGCTTTCTCTAGTTGTGGCAAGTGGGGGCCACTCTTCATCGCAGTGCACGGGCCTCTCACTGTCGTGGCCTCTCTTGTTACGGAGCACAGGCTCCAGACGCGCAGGCTCAGTAGTTGTGGCTCACGGGCCTAGTTGCTCCACGGCATGTGGGATCTTCCCAGACCAGGGCTCGAACCCGTGTCCCCTGCATTGGCAGGCAGATTCTCAACCACTGCGCCACCAGGGAAGCCCCCTCCTTATCTCTTGTAACAGTCTTTATTTTAAAGTCTGTTTTATCTGATATAAGTATTGGTACTCCAGCTTTCTTTTGATTTCCATTTGCATGGAGTATCTTTTTCCATCCCTTCACTTTCAGTCTGTATGTGTTCCTAGTTCTGAAGTGGGTCTCCTGTAGATAGCATATATATGGGTCTTGTTTTTGTATCCATTCAGCCAGTCTGTGTCTTTTGGTTGGGGCGTTTAATCCATTTACATTCAAGGTTATTATTGGTATGTACCTATTACCATTTTCTTAATTGTTTTGGGTTTGTTTTTGCGGGTCTTTTTCTTCTCTTGTGTTTCCCACTTAGAGAAGTTTCTTTAGCATTTGGTGTTACTGAATTCTCTTAGCTTTTGTTTCTCTGAAAAGCTTTTGACTTCTCCATTGAATCTGAATGAGATCCTTGCTGGTACAGTAATCTTGGTTGTAGGTTTTTCTCTTTCATCACTTTTAAGTATATCCTGCCACTCCCTTCTGGCCTGCAGAGTTTCCACTGAAAAATCAGCTGATAACCTTATGGGGATTCCTTTGTATGTTATTTTTTGTTTTTCCCTTGCTGCTTTTAATATTTTTCCTTTGAATTTAATTTTTGTTAGTTTGATTAATATGTGTCTTCGTGTGTTTTTCCTAGGGTTTATCCTGTATGGGACTCTCTGTGCTTCCTGGAGTTGGGTGACTATTTCCTTTCCCACATTAGGGAAGTTTCCACTATAATCTCTTCACATATTTTCTCAGAACCTTTCTTTTTCTCTTCTTCTTCTGGGACCCCTGTAATTCAAATGTTGGTGCATTTAATGTTGTCCCAGAGGTCTCTGAGATTGTCTTCAATTCTTTTCATTCTTTTTTCTTTATTCTGCTCCTCAGCAGTTATTTCCACCATTGTCTTCCAGCTCACTTACTTGTTCTTCTGCCTCCATTATTCTGTTATTGATTCCTTCTAGTGTATTTTTCATATCAGTTATTGTGTTGTTCATCTGTTTGTTTGTTCTTTAGTTCTTCTAGATCTTTGTTAAACATTTCTTGTATTTTCTCAATCCGCGCTTCCATTCTGTTTCCGAGATTCTGGATCATCTTTACTATCATTACTCTGAATTCTTTTTCAGGTAGATTGCCTATTTCCTCTTCATTTATTTGGTCTTGTAGGTTTTTACCTTGCTCCTTCATCTGTGACATATTTTATTGCCATCTCATTTTTTTTTTTCTTTTATGAGTGGGATTGTGTTTCTGTTTTACTGGTTGTTTGGCCTGAGGCTTCCAACATGAGTTTGTAGGCTACTGGGTAGAGCTGGGTCTTGGTGCTGAGATGAGGAACTCTGTGAGACCTCACTCTGATGAATATTCCCTGAGGTCTGAGGTTCTCTATTAGTCCAGTGGTTTGGACTCGGAGCTTCCTCCTAACCCCGGGCTCACAAATCAAGATCCTGCAAGCTGCATGGGGTGGCAAAATAAAAAAAGAACAATAACAAAGTAAAAAATAAAATTAGACTAGGAAACTAACAGATAGGTTAGAAATAATGTAAAAATAAAAATATAGATGAATCAACAACCGGAAGGTACATCAGTACCACAATAGTAAAAAAGGGGAGGAGGGGAAAAAAAAAAAAGATGGGGAGGGTGTTGGGTGTGGAGAGCGGGACCTAAGCAGGGCAAGGTTTGGGCAGTGGGCAGGGCCAATGCTCAGGACCCACAGGGCTGGAAAAGGCCCCGGGGGCTCTGGGGGTGAGGCTTAGGCTCAAGGAATGGAAGGGACCCAGGCATGCCTCCCACCCCTCGTTTCAGAGGGCAGGGGACCTCACCTGGGAGCCCAGCAGGCTTCCTGGGCTCGAGTGGGCAGGGCAAACGCCCTCCTCTCCTCTCCTGCTCCTCCAGTCTGGGGTCTGGGTGGGCCCCTCCTGCCTGCCTCTCCTGATCTCCCCAGCCTCCCTCCTATGCCCCCAGTACCAGTGTAGCCGGGTGGGGGGGGAAGGGGCAGCCTTGGAGGGCAGGGGACCAGCCTGGGAGCTCAGCAGGCATGAAATCATTTTTAAATGTACTGAAAAGGCAATTAAAATTTTCTTATGGATGATATGGATGTCTGTTTTACTGGCTTAACTACATAACTTTTTAGTACATGTAAGAAAGGTGGTTTTTCACTTTCAAATTATTTCTAAAATTAGAGTTTGTAATTATTTAAAGTAGTCATTGTTAATAATGCTAATGTTAATAATGACTTTAAACACTTTATAGATTCTAACTGACATAATCTACACTTTTAAATTACTGTCATCCTTATTCTGGTTTAAAATACAGGAAGCTTTTAAGAAGAATTGGTATTAATCCAGCCCTAATGGATATCCTTTATCCTTAGCTTAATTTTCTAGCGAATGAAAAACCTGAAGTAGAAAATTGGTTGGATTGGGAATTCCCTGGTGGCCCAGTGGTTAAGACTCCATGCTTCCAATGCAGGAGGCGTGGGTTTGATCCCTCATTGGGAAACTAAGATCCCACATGCTGCGCAACACAGGCAAAGAAAAAAGAAAAGAAAATTGGTTGGATTTCCTGATTTTGCTTTCAATTTAAATTGAAGATGACATTATTCTCTTTGTCTCTGCAAGACAATCACAAATGCATGACCTATAACATGTTTTCTTCTTTTCACAGCCTCAGTGTTTACTTGCCTGGCAATAGCATTGGGATTTTATAGACTCTGGAAATAACAGTGAAACTACTATATTATGCTCCTACTCCTGCCACTGTTGACTTCTTAGAACAAACACTGTGCCAGGATGGATTTACTCTGAACATTGAAAGTTGAAGTAGAAACTTAATACAACATTATTTAAAGTACATATGGACTAAAGGAAATGTTTTAGAATGGGAAGGTGTATTTTGTCTTTGTTTTTTATATATGTCTTTATTTCGTTATGTTGAAAAGATGCTCTTCAAAACCTGATTGATGGGGACTTCCCTGGTGGCGCAGTGGTTAAGAATCCGCCTGCCAATGCAGGGGACACGGGTTCAAGCCCTAGTCCGGGAAGATTCCCACATGCCGCGGAGCAACTAAGTCCGTGAGCCACAACTACTGAGCCTGCGCTCTAGAGCCCGTGAGCCACAACTACTGAGCCCTCGTGCCACAACTACTGAAGCCGCACGCCTAGAGCCTGCGCTCCGCAACAAAGAGAAGCCACCCCAGAAGAGTAGTTCCGGCTCGCCGCAATTAGAGAAAGCCCCCGTGCAGCAACGAAGACCCAACACAGCCAAAAATAAATAAATAAATAAATAAATAAATTTATTTTAAAAAAAAAAAACCTGATTGATTTGAGATAAACAGGCCTTTTGTCTTTATCCTTTTGATAGCTTACAGAAACTGAACCAGAGTTTTCTTGTTTGCTTGAACAACTGTAAATCATACAGGATTTCTTTGGTATGTGTTGCAAATTTGTTTAGCTATAAATAGGGAATCTAAAGTATAGAGCAGTCAAAAGACTGACCTTGTATGGTCCAGCGAGTGAGAATCAGAGGCTCTCCAACTAAATTTTTTTCAAAGAGCTAACAGCTGGGTTGTTTTCAAAACAAAACTTTCTGTATTTTGATACAAAATATCTCAGAATCCTCTTGCCTAAGAAAATTCTTGGCACACTGTAGATAAATTTGTGTTGGATTAATAAATAAAGACCATATAGGTTCCATTGTAATAAACTCTACAGTACATTTGCTCACTCAGTAAATAAGAATGCCTTCTATGGGCCAGACAACATGCTGGTACCCATGTGCACAGAGCTGAACATGGCTTCCTTATCATGGAACTGACAATCTTAGTTGGAGAAGACAGACAGTAAACAGGTAAATTATTCATTTGTTACAGTTTAAATATGCTAAAATATTGAGGGGGAGTATTTTTTTTTCTCCATGTGAAGGAAGCTCCAATAGCATAACATTGTAATCACTCTTCCTTCAACCACCCTGCCCTAGGTGATTAAGTAAGGTGAAAGGAGAAACAAGGCCCAAGTAGCCCAGCCACTTCTCCCCATTCCTGTTTGGGACCAGCCTGTCTACAGAGGGCATTCATTCTGTAGGATCAAGTTCACCTCTGCAGGGTGAGGCCTACCCTAGTACAGTGATACTTGGGACAAGGTAAGTCTGTCTGTCCGATTCGGGGGTCAGTGATAAGTTTACTGGACTGAAGATACTAACCACATTCTCCAGTATCAGTTTTATCAGTAAGTAAAGGTATTATTTAGGTCCTTATATCAGTTCATTTTTTTGAGTTTATTTTTGTATATGGGGTTAGAGAATATTCTCATTTCATTCTTTTACATGTAGCTGTCCAGTTTTCCCAGCACCACTTATTGAAGAGATTGTCTTTTCTCCGTGATACATTCTTGCCGCCTTTGTTGAAGATTAATTGGCTGTGTGTGAGTTTCTCAGCTCTCAATTCTGTCCCATTGATCCAGATGTCTGTTTTTGTGCTAATACAACACTGTATTGATTACTGTAGCTTTGTAGTAATGTCTGAAGTCTGGGAGGGTCATGCCTCTAGCTTTGTTCTTTTTCCTCAGAATTGCTTTGGCAATTATGGGTCTTTTGTGGTTCCGTATAAATTTTAGGATTATTTGTTCTAGTTCTGTGAAAAATGTCATGGGTTGTGGTCAGAAAAGATGCTTGAAATAATTTCTATCCTCTGAAATTTGTTGAGGCTTGTTTTGTGTCCTAGTATGTGGTCTATCCTAGAGAATGTCCCATGTGCACTTGAAAAGAATGTGTATACTGGTTTTTTGGGGTGCTATGTCCTGAAGACATCAATTAAGTCTAACTGTTCAATTGTGCCATTTAGGATCTCTGTTGCCTTATTGATTTTCTGTCTGGAAGATCTGTCCATTGATGACAGTGCAGTGTTGAAGTCTCCTACTCTTATCGTATTCCTGTCAATTTCTCCCTTTATGTTTGGTAGTATTTGTTTTATGTATTTAGGTGCTCCTATATTGAGTGCATATATGTTAGTGAGTGTACTACCCTCTTCTTGTATTGATCCTTTTATCATTATACAGCGTCCTTCTTTGTTTCTTTATGGCCTTTGCTTTTTAAAGTCTATTTTGTCTTATATGAGTATTGCTACCCCCACTTTCTTGTCATTTCCATTTGTATGAAATATCTTTTTCCATCCCCTCATTTTCAATCTATGTGTGTCCTTCACCCTAAAGTGGGTCTCCTGTAGGCAGTATATTGTAGGTTCTTGTTTTATTATCCAATCTGCCATTCTGTGTCTTTTGATCAGAGCATTTAGCGCATTGACATTTAAAGTAATTATTGGTAAGTATATATTTATTGCCATTTTAAACCTTGTTTTCCAGTTGATTTTGTATGTCTTCTTTGTTCCTTTCTTCTTTTTGTGTTTCCTTTTGTGGTTTGATAGTTTTCTTTTGTATTATGCCTGAGTACCTTTCTTTTGGGTTTTTGGTAATCTATTGTGTTTTTTTGATTTGTGGTTACCCTGGTTTTCAACTATGTTAAACTGTCACTATATCTGCTTGCTTTAGACTGGTAGTCATATGAGCTCAAACACATTCTAAAAGATCTACATTTCTTACTCCCCTTCCCTACATTTTGTGATTTTCATGTCCTATTTTACATCTTCATGTTTATCCTTTTCTGTTCAATCACTTTCACAGAATTTTTGGGATTGTTTTTTAACTGTGTACTGTCTTTTTTTTTTTTATTTTTTAATTTATTAGTTATATCTGGTTGCATTGGGTCTTCATTGCTGCGCGCGGGCTTTCTCTAGTTGTGGTGAGCGGGGGCTACTCTTCGTTGCAGTGCACAGGCTTCTCATTGCGGTGACTTCTCTTGTTGCTGAGCACGGGCTCTAGGCCGTGCGGGCTTCAGTAGTTGCAGCACGTGGGCTCAGTAGTTGTGGCTCGCAGGCTCCAGGGCGCAGGCTAAGTAGTTGTGGTGCACGGGCTTAGTTGCTCCATGGCATGTGGGATTCCCCCCAGACCAGGGCTCGAACCCGTGTTCCCTGCATTGGCAGGCAGGTTCTTAACCACTACGCCACCAGGGAAGCCCTGTCCTGTCTTATTTAAATGATCTTCAATCCTTTTATATATTTACCTTTTCTATTGTGAGTTTCCCTCTCCTATAGATTGTTGCTTCTTTTCAATTTAGAGAAGAGCTTTCAATATTTCTTTTAAGATAGGTTTAGTATTGCTGTTTACTCAGTTTTTGCTTGTCTGAGAAATTCTTTTTGTCTCCTTCTATTCTAAATGATAATCTTGCTAGGTAGAATATCCTAGGTTGCAGGTTTTTCCCTTTCAGGACTTTGAATATATCTTGCCATTTCCTTCTGGCCAGCAAAGTTTCTGTAGAGAAATCAGCTGATAGCCTTATGGGGGTTCCCTTATAACTGTTTTTCTCTTGCTGCCTTTAGAATCCTCTCTTTAACTTTTACCATTTTAATTATGATATATCATGGAGTAGGTCTGTTTTGAGTTCATCTTGTTTGGGACCGTCTGTGCTTCCTGGACCTGGATATCTAATACCTTCTTTAGGTTTGGGAACTTTTCGGCCATAATTTATTCAAATACATTTTCAATCCCCTTTTCTCTTTTTTCTTCTTCTGGGAACCGTATTAGATGTAGTAGATTGGTGTCCTTTATATTATCCCATAGATAGCATATGTTCTGTCTGCTGTTTTGATGGGGTGACCTCCATTATTCTATCTTCCAGATCACTTATTTGTTCTTCTGCATTATTTACTTTGCTGTTTATTGCCTTTAGCTTTGGTTTTCATCTTGGCAATTGAGTTGTCTAATTTTGATTGGCTCCTCTTTACAGTTTCTAGTTCCTTGTTACAGTGATCTACATTTCTATCAATAGTCTTTCTTAATTCCTTCAGCATTTTTATTACCTCCTTTTTGAACTCAGGGTCTGGTAGACTGTAGAGGTTTCTTTCACTGTTTGTTTGTCCTTCCAGGGGATTTCTCTTGTTCTTTTAATTGGGAGTAATTCCTTTGCTTCTTTTTTCTTATATTTCTCTGACTACGAATTTAGGAGAAGCAGTTATCTACTGTGGTGTGGAAGGGCTGTTTTTATGTGGGAGCATCCCAGTGTAGCCTGCTTGCATCCAGTATCTTTGGTGCAAGGGCTGTTTTTGGTATCGATGCTTGCCACGTCTTTCCTCAGTGTGTGCTGGCCATTATCCCCTTGATAGGGGAGTGTGATTGATTAGTGTCATGGTGCCCAGAGCCCACACTGGATGTTGGGCAAGGACTCCTCTTTGCTCTGTGGGTGTCACAGGCCTGTCAGGGGCAGGGTCTGCTCCCCAGTTGTTGTAGTGGAAATCCCCAGATCTGGTTCTAAGCTGTGGTGTGAAGTAGACAGGACTGGAGTGCTCCCTCTGGGAGAGGAGCCACTGCATGTTCCTTCCCAGGAGCTGCCTGCCAGGACGTGGGATTCTGTGATGCCGCCTGCCACCCGGTGTGTGCACCCACAAAGATCAGTGTTGCTGGCACTGCCCTTTGGGCCCACCTCCTCTTGGGGGCCCTGGTAATAAGTTCAGAGCATACGCGCTCACCAAGCCACCGGCGCATAAACCCACTGGAGCTGCATCCCCTGAACCCGCGGACAGTCAGCCCAGGGCGCCCTCAGGCACACGTGTGCAGTTCCAGTGAAAAGTCCGCCAGAGCAGGAACCTGCCAAAGCTGCATCCCAGCAACCACAGTGGGATGGCCAGCTATCAGTTCAGCTTTCAGCCCCACCTCCACATGCACACACCTCCAGTTATGGTCTGGACCACACTCCAGACCCTTTGGTCTGTCTCCATGCAACCAAACCAAGTCCTCTCCTCGGGTCTGTCTGCTGAAGCCCGAGTTTCAGCACCCAGTCGCTGTGCACACCAGCAGGCGCACATCTTGGGCTGGGAAGTGTGGTGACGTGGTCTGGACCTTCTGTGTTGGTCTCTCCATACCCTGCAGTGCCTCAGGCCAACTCTCATACCCTCCTCTCCAGCCTCTGAAGCTCCCTATCTATCTGACCTGGCATACCTCCCAGCTGGTGTAGGAGGTTCCCAGGGTGAGGTTAGCATTATTCTTTCACAGCTCCCTCCCAGGGGTGCAGGTCCCATCCCAATTCCTCCTCTTCTCCCTTTTCCCTTCATCCTACCCAGTTACATGGGGATCTTTCTTGAAGCTTTGGTTGTATGAGATCTGGAAGCATTCAGTGGGTGTTCTGTGAGAACTGTTCCACATGTGGATGGATTTTCTGATGTATTTGTGGGAGGAGGTGAGCTCCACATCCCTCTACTTATAAAGGGAAAATAAATGAGGCAGTGGAAAACACTATGGTCATCACCAACACTAAAATTAGTGATGGTCATTTTGTCGAATAGCTGCATTGACTATATATATAACAGTGAATATACTAAATGATATATATCAACTCACCTATTTTTCATCGCAGTCCTCTTAAGTAGGTGGTATTATCTTCATTTTACAGCTAAAGAAACCAGCTAAGTGAAGTTAAGGTCACACAGTTATAACTTCACACAGGTGAAGTTGCCAAGATGACACAGCAGATAAGTCACAAGACTTTAACTCAAGATTTTATGCTCTTAATAGTAAGAGTAATCTCCAAGTTGAGTTCTCTGAGAACTCACTGTAGTTGTGATTTGCATTTTGCTAATACTTAGCAATGCTGTCCAGGCTCTTCTTTCCATGTGTCCTGGCTCCTTTTTGTCTTATGCTCCATCACCCCTGGTAGTGCTCTCATTTGCAAAGTTCAGTGACTCACTACCACCCCACATTCCAGAAGAAGAAAGGGGAAGGTGTGGGAAAGCCCTTTCCCTTTAGGGACATGACCCCTAAGGTTTTACACACCATTTTTGCTCACACTCTATTGGCCACACTTGGTATCTTAGCTGCAAAGAAGACTGGGAAGTCAGTCCTTATCCTGAGCAGCCACAAGCCCAGGTAAATCCTAATACTATAGAAAAAGGGGAGAAGAGGTATTGGGAGACATCCAGGGAACCTCTGCCACAAGGGCGCATGCTTCTGTTACAACACTCTTCTGGTATTTCCTACCTCACTTGTACAGAGACTAGAGATGTGGCCTTGAGAAAACAGGAGGAAGTGTAACAAACTATTTCCAGGGTTGGGATTACTTTAGAGTCATCAGGCTAGAAGGAAAAGTAAGGCTGTGTGTAGTCCCAGAAGGTGAGAGAAATGTTGGCTTTGGGAATTCCAGAATGCAGACTCTGAAATTCCCCTCCTAAGGTTAGAATCCCAGCTCCACATTGCTGTGTGACTCTGGGCGACTTTCTTAATCTCCATGTATGAAATGCTGTACCTCTCTTCATATAGCTGTGGTGAGAATTAAGCGGTAATACATGTAAAGGACTTGGTACAGATCACACACATAGTAAGTGCCCAATAAATGTTGACAACTGTTTTTACTACAGATTGAAAGCCTATTGGAAACCAGAGAAACTAACAATAATGACTATAAAGGTTATGAAAAGGATAGGTAAGCCATTTTCGAACACTTGCTTACAGGCCTTTGACCAGCCTAAACTGGTCTTAGCAATCAAATGCACTCGTGTCAGGGCAAACTGGTCCTGATGATACTGGGCCAAAATGGCCCGTCCATGTAAGGTACTTGCCAGGGCCTAGAGGTGGACAGTCTGGGGTATGGTGGGAAGGTTGATGCCAGTGAAGCAAGCTCAAAGCCAGCAATCAGATCTTCAGAAGGAGGCAGAAACTAGACAAGCGCCCCAAGAGAGTCACACATCTTTGCTAGCTCAAGGAAGAAAAGGGTGGGATAGGAAAAGTGAGGGAATTGAAGTCAGAACTGAAATGAAATGCCATGGTGGTTTTTTGGTCAGCGAAGTCAAGGGAAAAGAGAAGAAAGAATAATAAAGCCACATATTTTTCATCCTGTCCAGTCAACCTCGTCTCTGTTATTCCTTTCTTATAAGGCTTGCAAGACAAAACAATGGTTGAATTCTAAAGCAGATTATTTAAATGTATATTTTTAGCAAACATGCATTACGGTTTTTTTGCTTTTTATGAGAGCTGATTTTCATTTTATGTAAACTTCCCTGGAGATATTTGGTTGTTATTGTAAAAAGTTGTCCTTTTGTAAAACTTACTTGTCTTTTTCTCCTAAGTTCAGATGCTGTTTAAAAGTCAAGTCATTTGACATACACATGGCCAACAGGTACATGAAAAGATGCTCAACATCACTAATTATTAGAGAAATCCAAATCAAAACTACAGTGAGGTACCACCTCACACCAGTCAGAATGGCATAACATTTGTAGTGAGGTGGATGGACCTAGAGACTGTCATTCAGAGGAAAGTAAGTAAGAAAGAGAAAAACAAATAACTGTATGCTAACACATATATATAGAATCTAAAAAAAAAAAAAAAAATGGGGCTTCCCTGGTGGTGCAGTGGTTGAGAATCTGCCTGCTAATGCAGGGGACACGGGTTCGAGCCCTGGCCTGGGAAGATCCCACATGCCGCGGAGCAGCTAGGCCCATGAGCCACAACTACTGAGCCTGCGCATCTGGAGCCTGTGCTCTGCAACAAGAGAGGCCACGATAGTGAGAGGCCCACGCACCGCGATGAAGAGTGGCCCCCGCTTGCCACAACTAGAGAAAGCCCTTGCACAGAAACGAAGACCCAACACAGCCAAAAATTAATTAATTAATTTTTTTTAAAAATGGTCATGAAGAACCTAGGGGCAGGACAGGAATAAAGACGCAGACCTACTAGAGAATGGACTTGAGGACATGGGGAGGGGGAAGAGTAAGCTGGGACGAAGTGAGAGAGTGGCATGGACTTATATACACTACGAAATGTAAAATAGATGATAGCTAGTGGGAATCAGCCGCATAGCACAGGGAGATCAGCTTGGTGCTTTGTGACCACCTAGAAGGGTGGGATAGGGAGGGTGGGAGGGAGACGCAAGAGGGAGGAGATATGGGGATGTATGTGTATGTATAGCTGATTCACTTTGTTATACAGCAGAAACTAACACAACACTGTAAAGCAATTATATTCCAATAAAGTTGTTAAAAAAAATGTAAACACAATAAAAAAAAATCTATGAATAACAAATGCTGGCGAGGGTCTGGAAAAAAGTGAACTGTCCTACACTGTTGGTTGGAATGTAAATTGGTGCAGCCACTGTGGAAAACAGTATGGAGGTGCCTTCAAAAAACTACAAATAGAGCTACCATAGGATCCAGCAGTCCCACTCCTGGGCATATTCCCAGACAAAACTATAATTCAAAAAGATACATGCACCCCTGTGTTCATAGCACTATTCACAATAGCCAAGACATGGAAACAACCTAAGTGTCCATCAAGAACTGAATGGATAAAGAAGATGTGGTATAGATACACAATGGAATACTACTCAGCCATAAAAAAGAATGAAATAATGCCATTCGCAGCAACATTTACTTCATACTAAATGAAGTAAATCAGAGAGAGACAGATATATGATACCACTTATATGTGGAATCTAAAATATGACACAAATGAACTTACCTACCAAGCAGATACAGACTCACTAACAGAACAAACTTGTGGTTGCCAAGGGAGAGGAGAGGTGGAGGAGGGATGGATTGGGAGTTCGGGATTAGCAGATGCAAACTATTATATATAGAATGGATAAACAAATAAGATACTAGTGTATAGCACAGGGAACTATATTCAATATCCTGTGATAAACCATAATGGAAAAGAATGTGTGTGTGTGTGTGTGTATAGCTGAATCACTTTGCTGTACAGCAGAAATTAACATTATATAGCTATACTTCAATAAAATAAATTTTTTAAAAAAAATCAAGTCATTTGAAAAGTTGGGAGAAAAGCTATACCTACACTAGTAAAATGGTACTCTCTAGAGAAAGTAAAAGAAATATAATTCTATTATGAAGCCATAATAGAACTTCTAATAATCTTTATAACTAGACCTTTTGATTACTGTGTTATATTTTAAAGTTTATGTCAATACTTGCAAAATTAACTACTCATAAATGCAGAGTTTTGACTTGCCTACATAAATATATAAAAAGTATATTGGGAGGGGGAATACAACTGAGTCCATGTGATTTTAATCCCTTTGACATTATACATTTCTGCCTTCAGAATTGGAATAACAGCATGTCAGAGTAATTCTGAGAAGAATTTATAGATTTACATTTATATCAATTTAAAAATAAAAGAAAATTCAAGCAAGTTTATATAAAGTTATTTCACTGATTAGTACCTTTTCACAAAAACTCCCCCAGAAGACACCTTTTTCTTCACTCGCCTCTTCTCTTTGCTTGACTCACAGGAAGAGTCATCTTCCTACAAAGGAAAAGAGAGCCAAATAAGATTTCTATGCTAGACACATTTTTGTCTTTCTACATTACTGTTCCAAAAGAAAAAATTTAACCATGATAATATTTTCAACTCTGGTTTACATTTCTTTTAGAATTTTGTGTAAATACTTACATCGGAAGCACCAGTTCATATTGTGCTGATTCATCAGACTGGAAGGCACCTTGAGAAATCATCCAGTCCTACCTTTACCTCATACATCCCTCACACAGAACACCTTGTTGTTTCTGCTTCTATTTTAGACCAACACATTACTAAACAAAATAACACCAAGCATTAGCATGGCATCCTCTGGATTCTTTGCAAGCCCCGTTCTGTTAGGAATCACATTTCCTGGATCCTGTATTTCCTTCTCTGTTCACAAAACATCCCTCAGCTGCTCTTGTCTCTTCCACTTTGCCCTGCCACACGCTGTTTCTGAATATTTCTCACCCGTTGTGGTACTCTCAGTACCTAGCACAGAAGATTCTTAATAAATGCTCTGGGAAGGAGTAAGAGAGGACTAGAAACACAGTGGATACTCACTAGATGTCAGTCATCTTTGAATAATTCTTCTAGTCAGAAAAGTGCTCTGCGCCCAGTTGGGCAGGACAGATCTGAATGCAGGAGTTTCAGGAACATCACAAGGCACGTGTCCATCAGGAGAGCCCCTGGCTAGAGGTAGGATTCCCCAAGGTGTTCCCACCTACACCTTTGCTAATGAGGTCAGTCAGCTTAACTCATAGTAGTGTGTGACATAGAAGCAAACTGCTGTTATTCCACCACCACCCAGGAAAACAGAACCACACATCCGTTCTCTCCCCCTTGAGAGGGGAATAGATGGGGAATCTGCTGGCCCTCCCTTATAGTGGCCAGGCACTGGTGGGCATAGGGCAATATGATGGTCCCTTCTCTTGAAAAAGCTTGCCAACCAGTCTGAAGACCAGTAACAACAAACCTTTTACTGGGGCTTAGCATATGGTACCACTGTATTTCATACTTTACATATATAACAAGGTGAAGTAGGCTGTATTACCAACATTTTATAGATACAAGGACAGAAGTCAAAGAGGTTAATCAACTTTTCCCAAGGTCACAAAGCTAAGTAAATGGCAGGATTCAAATCCAAATTTTGTCTAACACTAAAGTTCATGCTGTAACCATTCCTCCATCCTGTCTTCCAGCAAAAAATTTGCTCATTCAGTTCCTAAAACTGCACTGTATACTGTGTATACTGTGCTACAGGTATACAAAAAGGAATGAGATCTGGTTCCCACTCAGGAGTCTGTGGTGGAATAGCAGATATAAAAGAGGTGCTCAGTTCACTCCCCAGCTTTCAAGGGGTCCTCAAGATCATTAGGGGATGAATGCAAAAATGTCTATGAAAGAAAAACACTGAGGTAGAGCAGGAGTTTTAACCTCATCCAACTAGATAGAATTAGAGAAAGAATATAGAAAATGTAGGAAAAGAAAGGAAGCTACTTGTCAGAGGTAGCCAATTTTCTAGTGCTTAATAGGGTTACCAGACTTTCAGAAACAGTTAATATTTATTTTCCTTTACTTTTCATATATGCTAACTCCTAAAGGAGGTTTAAACAATCCCAAATACTCTAGAAATAGTGGTCAAATACCAAAGCATCTACTAACATCAAATATGTAAGTTGTTCTATCAAACCAAGCAAGCCTTACTGTAAACTAGTTCAAAAGAAAATATGTGCTTGGCACTCAACAGGCCTCTAGTAAGTGTTCGTTGAAAGTTCCAAACTTTCAAATTCCAGAAGTTTCTGCATTTGGGGAACATTCTTCACCAAGATTACTCATTCCCTCATCATAAATTATAGCCAGAAACATATATCTCCCTAATATGTGTTTTCTCCCAAACTCAGGAAAAGAGAACTGCAATACTGAGATATTAAACGCATGAATGAATCATGGTGCTTAGGCACCTAAAGCAATTCTAAGTGTAAATTAAACAACCACCCCTGTGTAAAAATATATATATTTTAAATATTAACCAGTTTCCATCTGAAAGAATTTACAGGTTTGTTGAAGAGATTAATAATACTGCGTGAAACTGTTGACAGGTTATGTGTCTACAAATTATTGCCTGGGTATATGGAATTCTTGTTTTTAAAACAACTTCAGGGCTTCCCTGGTGGCGCAGTGTTTGAGAATCTGCCTGCCAATGCAGGGGGCACGGGTTCGAGCCCTGGTCTGGGAAGATCCCACATGCCGCGGAGCAGCTGGGGCCGTGAGCCACAATTACTGAGCCTGCGCGTCTGGAGCCTGTGCTCCGCAACAAGAGAGGCCGCGATAGTGAGAGGCCTGCGCACTGCGATGAAGAGTGGCCCCCGCTTGCCGCAACTAGAGAAAGCCCTCGCACAGAAACGAAGACCCAACACAGCCAAAAATAAATATAAAAATAAATTAAAAAAAAAAAAAAAAGAAACAACTTCATGCAATCTGATAAGTTTTGGGAAGCATACACAACTAAAAGGAGATAAATCCCACTTTGATTACCAGAACAGTCTCTTATCAGAGTGTCAAAACAGTATAACCAATAAACAGAGAGAGAGAAATCACAAACTTCTAGAACTTCCTTAGACTAACAGCTCAGCTTGGATAAACTCACTTAAGCCCTCAGATTGCTCCAAGGGCCCTTACAGGCTCACAGGCTAGGATGTCAGAGGACAGGGAGAAGCCCAGCAGAGACCCTATCAAAGCCCAACCCGGTTCCACATCCTTGTAGGTAGAAAACAAGGGTAAGTTAAACACAGAAGTATTCATAGAATATTACCAGTTCCAGGTTGGCCGTTCTTGATTAGCAAGCATGGCCCAAAGCTTTAGACCAACGACTTCTCGAATGATACTGGTTTTGGAGATGGAAGCTATGAGGAGTTCAGTGCTGCATCAATCTGTGGACAGACATCTCTACCAAAGCTATTATAGTTCCCATATAGTTTAGGTTTTTTAAGTAAACATTTTTATTTAAGTACAATACACATATCAAAGAGCACCCCAAAAAGTGAACAGTGTGATGAATTTTTACAAAGTGAAAACACCCAATGTGACCACAACTGAAATCAAGAAACTGAACATTACCTGTATCCCAGAAGCATCCATTTGCCTCCTCCCAGGCACTATTAACTTGATTTCTTTTACAAATTTTGGGACTGCATGGCATCATACTGTAGTTTTCTTTTGCTCAGCATTATGTTTGTGAAATTGACCCACAGTGATGTGCAGAGCAGTAATTCATACATTTCCATTGCTTTATAATATTCCATTGTATGATTATACCAAAATGTATTTATTCTTACTGTTGATGGAATTTTTTATCTAGTTTGGGGGATATTTATAATAATGCTAATATGAATATTCTTGTTCATGTCTTTTGGTGCCCATCTGTGTACATCAAGAGACATGTACTCACTGCACTGGGAACTGAGTC
Source organism: Eschrichtius robustus (assembly GCF_028021215.1). NCBI lineage: Eukaryota > Metazoa > Chordata > Mammalia > Artiodactyla > Eschrichtiidae > Eschrichtius > Eschrichtius robustus. The sequence continues at coordinate 52,451,381 of NC_090834.1, forward strand.
AAAGATATGTATATGTTCAGCTTTACTCAATATGGCCAAACAATTGTCCAAAGTGATTAAAATCAATTTACACTCCACCAGTGGTGTATAAGAGTTCCACTTGCTCCACATCGCCATCAATACTTGGTAATGTCTGTTTTGTATTGTTTTAATTTTAGCCATTTTGGTGGTATATTGGCATCTTATTGGGTGTTAATTTATATTTGTGATAACTAATAATTCTGGTAACACTTCTGAGTACATTTTCATGTTTATTGGCCACTTGAATATCTTCTTTTGTGAAGCGCCTGATCACGTCTTGCCCGGTTTTTTACTGGGTTGTCTGTCTTTTTCATACTGGTTTGTGTGAGTTCTTTGTGCTTTTGGATACAAGGAAGGAAAATAAGAAGGAAGGAGATATATTTTCCTACTCTTTGGCTTGCCTTTTCAATCTATTAATGTTGTCCTTGATAAAGTGAAGTCTTATTTTAATAAAGTCGAATCTATCAATTTTTTTTCTACCCCAAAGTCACAAAGATATCCCACTGTGTTATCTTTTGGAAGCTTCATCAGCTCAACTTTGGATTTAAGACATATCTTGAAATAAATGTTTGAATTACTGTGTATAATTCCAGTATAAGTAACATTTTATCAAATTACTATAAATTTTATATTTAAATTTTCATAAATAGATTCACTTATTTGAAGAGCTAACATCAAAAATTTTAAAGACCAATTTTTCAAACTAAATTTTCTCATAAGCACAGTGAGTGAGCTGGAAGGGCAAGGGGGCTATACTGGCAGTAACAAGTGTCATTAAAAGGGGGTTAGGCAGTTAGGTTCAAATCATGGCTGCCCATCTAACAAGCTCTGTGACTTTACGCGAATTCCCTATTTTCTCTGATATTTGGTTTCTTATTTGTAAAATGAAGATAATAACATGTGCCAGATATAAAGTTCCTGGCACTGAGCGCAACACATAGCAAGTACTCAGTAACTGTTGATGATGATGATGCTATTAATCAAGGCAAGTTAGATGATCTCACAGAACTTAAATTTTCAGTGCTGTGTGTAAAGTAGCCAATTAAACTATAATACAAATGATGAGGTGCCCTCAGAGCAGTACAAAGTGCTTGCTGAAAGGAGGAAAGATCATTTGTGGTCAGGGGGGTTAGGACAAGGTTGACGAACAAGATGGTTCCTAAAGAGGATTTTGAGAGGCAGAGTTAACAGAAAGGTTTCAAGGTATATGGACAAAATGAGCAAAGGCTTGGGGGTGGGAAAGTGTGGGGCAAGTTCAGAAAAGGTAGGCCACGTGTAGGAGAATAGAAAACAATAAGGCTGGTGAGGTGGGTTAATGCAGGCTGAGACAATATGTGAGAAAACACTATAAAAATTTATTATTATTATCAAAACCAGTTGTTATTATAAAAAACCTATTTAAGTGCATTATCTCAAACTATCCTAGGAATTTTTTTTCTGGCTAAAAATTATACTCTTGCAGATTCTTTTACAGGGGAAAAAGTCATATGCAATCATAGGTCCTTACCAGAAGGTGGCAGGAGAGATTTAGTCAGAGCTTCTTGAAGCCTCTATATAAATGAGCACTGAATCAAAAGTTCATTTTATTTATACTTTACATATTTAGACTCCACAATAAACTAATTCCTCCTACTTTCAGATGCAAAGGGCTATACACATTTATTTATCCACTGACTGTTTATACAACTCAAATGTAGAAAATTGAAAGAAAGGAAAAAAGAGAAAAGGATATGAGGAAGGGAGACTATAATACCATGAATACTAGTAGACAGAAAATACCTCAGGAGTTCTACACAGTATTTCATCTAACATCAATACCATCCCATGAGGTAGGTGTTATCCTCGTTTTAAAGATGAGGAAATTGAGACCCAGAAGCTTTTGCAGAACAGAAAATAAGCAGCTGCCATGAGAGGTCAGTGACATTTGCTCATTTACAAAAACTCGTGTAACCTACAGCAGGACCGCAAAAAACGATGGACCCAGAGTACAGGGACCTCGAGTCAGCACTCCTGAAAGCTACACATTGTTGGTAGAGAGCAAGGTCTTAGGAAGGATGTGCTCTATTAGTGTGTGACAGCAAACCACCCTGGGAACAGACATTTCTGGGCAAGAAAAGAATAATTTTAAATAGCTAAAAACCAAAAATTTTCTATGTAGACCATCAATCTGGATTGACTCAAAAGGTGTGCAGCTTGGGTGATCTCCAAAAGATCTAGGCAGCTAGCTAGCGAAGAACAATGTATGTTCTTGCCTCTGAGGAGACTGGAACTGGCACAGTTCCTGCCACAAGGTGGAGAGGGAGCAGAACTGGAGTGTCAGTGGTGGTTGATAAAAGGTGTGTGTCTGCTAGCCAACACCACATGACTGCCCCAGCCAGCCTCTCCAGACTAAAGTGTCCCCAGAGGCTAAACGTGGTATAAGATGGTCACTGCAAAAATGAAGATAATGGATTAATTATGATGATTATTTCTATCCCTTGGAAAATTAAGCACTGGTGAGATACCAAAACCCAGAGAAAGTGAATTTGTAGACAGAAATACACACGTTTGCAGATGAACAGAATGTTGTCTAATATGAGACCAAACAGCGGCTTAACAGCGGCTTCCTCTGGAGAGTGGAACTTGGTATGGGGAGGAGCATCTGCCCTGTTTTTAACATTTTACAACAAGCACATATATTAATATTTTTAAGTGGTTATTAAAGAGACTAATGATCAGTTTGTACAAAATAAAAAGAAACCAGCAAGTTTTTATATCATATTTGAGGTGATGTAGATCTGGAACAAAATTAACTTACCCACGAGGACTGAAGAAAAAAATTCCCTATGGAAGGAAAATATGAAACGTACCTGAATCCCTACACTATGTCACATGAACTGTCCACAAAGGCCACATCTTCAGAGCAGAGGAGAGTGAGGGTCAAAGTTTCCCTGGTGAGCTTTCTGCCTGCTCTACTGAGACTAGATGGCCTGAAATACAAGCACCACTGGGGGTTTCTTGCTGTCACTTTCACTCTATTTTCTATACTCCACCTGCTTTTCTTCATTTGTTCTTTGTTATCTGTTTCTCATGTCAGTTTCTTTTTAGAGCAGTTTATTTGAGATATTTAGAATTAAAACATACATACTCCATAGCTGTCTCAGAATTCTTATTGATTACTCTGCTTATAAAATTTTTTTCCTTACATGATACAGTAATAAGAATAAAACTTACTGCACACATATGAACCAGGTTGCTATTCCAACTGATAGGTAGATAGATAGACACATATGTATGTGTATGTATATATAGTTTTATAGAGTAATGTGTGTGTGTGTATATATATGTATGTGTATATGTATATTCCTTTACTCCTTATAACACTCTAGAAAATATAAGTTATTAACTCCAATTTACAAATAAGGCAAAGAGAGGTTAAATGACTTGTCCAAACCAAAAAGGGCTGCAGCCAGGATTCAAACCCAAATAGCCCCCTCCAAAGCTGGTACTCTTAGCTACTCTTGTATACTACTTCTTGAGAAAGATAAATGTGTTAAGAAGGATACCAACCACAGCCGCAAAGTTGGGAACCTGAGTTTTCTCCAGCATCTCCCTGAGTTGATCCACCTCTGCTCGATACTCATCCAGCTGACACTCTAATTTTTCTCTGCGTAGTCGTTCATACTCCAGGTGGCCCTGCAGCTCTTTGATAGTCCTGTCAAAAAAATTTGGTTTCAATCAATCTCCAATATCAACTAGCAATTATTTTTGGTAATAGTGAAAAGTATCCATACATTATATACATTATATTTAAGGCAAATAAAACAAAGAAAGCATTTTTTCAACAAATATATATTGAGGGTATACTATGAGCCAGCACTGATCTACATACTGGATATAAAAGTAGTGAACAAAACAGGCCAAATCTGCCCTTGTGGGGCCTACCTTGGCAGCAGTGGTGGAAGACAGTAAAGAAAATAAATAAGTAAATATATGTATTTAAATATAAGTAAGTAAATATAAGTATGTTGGAAGGTGATAAATGCTAAGGGAGAAAAAAATAAAGCAAGAAAGTAATAGAAATGTTATTGAGGAGGGGGTTAATACCTCATACACAATGACCAGGGAAGGCCTTACTGAGAAGGGGGCTTGTGAGCAAAGTCCCAAAGGAAATAAGAGATAATCAAGTAGACATCTGGGGGACGAGCATCCCAGACAGAGAGAATAGCAAGTGCAAAGGCCTTAAGGCAGAAGAACACCTGGTGAACTTGAAGAAAGAAGCCAATGTGGCTGGAGTAGAGTCAGAGAGGTAAAAGGGAGCCAGAACAAGCAGGGCCTGGTAAGTGGCAACAAGGACCAGGCTTTTACTGTGAGTGAAACGGGAAGCCATTAGAAGATCTCAACAGAGAAACGGCATGATCTAACTTAAATGTCTTTTGCTTTGTTTAGCTTTGTTTTTTTAATGATGTACTTTGAGTGAATTACACAAATATCAAGTAAACAATTTAATGAGTTTCCACTAATGCATCCACCATGACTACCAAGATACAAAATACTTCCATCATCTCAGAAAGTTCCCTCGTGCCCTTCCCAGGCAACCCTCACTTCGCAGAGGCAACCACACTTCTGAATACCTATCGTGTTAGATTAGTTTTGTCTCTGCTTGTAAATGAAATTGTACATTATATTCATTTGTGTGCCTGGCTTCTTTCAGTCAACAATATGTGAGATTTATCTGACTTAGGTTTTAACATGATGAACAGACTGCAGGGGATGAGGGAGCAGGGACAGGAAGTTGGGAGACATATCAGGAAGATGTTAAAATATATCCAGACAAGCGATGCTAGGACTGGAACCAGGGTTTCTTTCTGCGTTATTGCTGGATGGTGAGGGCACCAGAACTCCCAAGGCATGTTGAGTTGGATGTCAGGTCTGAAGGAGGGCAATCTAAGAGTATACAGTAGTAGCTCTGGTATGGAAGTGAGTGGGGTTGAGGTTGGAGATAGGAAAGAAGAACACTAACTGTGGAAACCTAGAATTCAGCAAATGAGAAAAGAAAATCAGCCAGGACAGAATAACACAACCACGTTTTGCTGTATTCTGAGTTTCATCTAACCAATCAATAACAACAAAGGCAAAAGGACATCCCTCAAACTAATACTTATCCAGGTTTCCTTTACAATTAGATATAAGATCAGGAGTTTGTACCCAAAGAATAAATGTCTTAAGATGTACTCAACACAAAGTGAGAAACACATACTAGAGAAGAAGTAAAGCTTACTCAGAGGAAACACTGCAGTCTCAGCTAATAAGAAACTACAATCTGGCACAAAGGCTAAAGCAATCTTTATAAAAAAAAAAAAAAATCCTGCTCAAATGACTTACATCAATATAATAACCATTTCACAGTGAAATGTGAACATTAGAATTAAAAGTTCCATTAAAGACTATTGTTAAAATTGTAATGACCTTGGATAATAGGTTTGGAGTCATACAGACTCAGACACAAATCCTGGCTCCACCCCCCACCCTTAGTCCTCCCTTTGTGACTTCATGCGAGTTACTTAACTTGTTAAGTTCAGTCTTGGTTTCCTAATCCACGTAGTGAGATAATAGCTAATGGAGCTGTGAAGATTGCAGGAAACAATACATACAAGAGGCTTATACAGCGCCTACCATACAATAGTGCTCAGAAGTACTGCAAGCATCCCTAGCAGTAGTACAGTAATAAGCCTTGGAAGAGAAGTAAAGGGAACAAAATTTAAAACTCATTATCTAGGAAATAATTGCTCTACTGTGAAGTACTTTTCTAGACTACAAGGGAGCTAAGAACTTTCGGCTAGGTTCTTAGGCAGAGGCCAATACTAAAAATATTCTACATCTCAAACACTTTAATCAATACAGAGGCAGTCAGGAATTCCCCGGCGGTCCAGTGGTTAGGACTCCACGCTTCCATTGCAGGGGGCACGGGTTCAATCCCTGATCAAGGAACTAAGATCCCGCATGCTGTGCGATGCAGCCAAAATATACATACCTACATACGTATATGTAGAGAGAGAGGCAGTGGACAGCTACTTATGTGATGTGATTTATGAGATACCAAGAAGGCCCCTGATTAAAAAAAAAGAAAATTTCTTTTTGGTCTACCACAACTTCCTAGTGCCTAAAATCCCATTAAGAGACAGAGTATTTTGGCTTAAGATTTTGTCTTCTGTTCAAACTCCCAAGTACCCATCTTATCAAAGATTTAGATGTTACTCTGAATACCAGACCTCTTACTGAGATTAAATTCAGCAGAGGGTGAATGCAAGAGAAACAGGAGCTTCTAAGAGTATGAGGGAAAGAGGCCCAACCAAAGGAGAGGGCAGGGGAAGCGGGGAATCCACGTGCACTGCTCTTTACAGACCCGTGTTCTGACTAAACTGGAAGTCTCCCCTCCTGTCTCCCTGTGTTCCCTGGCCACTGTGGAAAGCAGAGAGACAAGCAAAGAGGCAGTGGGAGGAAATAAACACTTGGCATCCTCTATCCCAGCAGCCATTAATTAACTAGAGAGGTACCATATGTATCGAGAGCCAATTTCAGGTGCAGGAAGTGAAAGGTGAGGGAATATGCAAGCGTTCTGAGGGGTGCCACTGTCCGTGAACATAGGACTAGGTTGGCGACTTGTGAGCAAGCAGTCCAATTCGATAGGGATGGCTAGAGACTGTGTTGGTTGAAAAGCTCAAAGTAGCTGTGGTCTCAAAAAAACGAAAACAAAAAACAGGAACTCTTCTTAGCGTTTTAGCTTTGCGAGACAAAAAGTTCTGGAGGATGGCTGTACAAAAATGTGGAATGTACTTAACACTACTGAATTCTGCCTTAAAAGTGGTTAAGATATATTTTATGCTATGTATATTTTACCACAATTTTTTTTTAACTTTTTAAAAATTTTTTTAAAAATTGGTGCACAATTTTTTTGCACCACAACTAAGACCTGTGTTGGGTCTGTTGCTGCGCACGGGCTTTCTCTAGTTGCGGCGAGCGGGCTTTCTCTAGTTGCGGCGAGCGGGGGCTACTCTTTGTTGCGGTGCACAGGCTTCTCACTGCGGTGGCTCCTCTTGTTGCAGAGCACGGGATCTAGGCGCGCGGGCTTCAGCAGTTGTGGTGCACAGGCTTAGTTGCTCCGCGGCATGTGAGATCTTCCCGTCCCAGGGCTCGAACCCGTGTCCCCTGCACTAGCAGGTGGATTCTTAACCACTGTGCCACCAGGAAAGTCCCTTACCACAATTTTTTAAAAATCTTAACACCTTCTCCATCTGGGGGCTTAGGAGGAAAACAGGTTGGAAACTCGCACCCTTTGGTGGGGATGAAAAAATAAGTTGTTGATCAACAAACCCTCACGTGGCATTTAGAAAGGTAAGTAAAAACAAACCATCCAAGTTTTGAGGACATTACTTTTCAGACTCAAGCTGTTCTTTCTTCTGCTTTAGATCTTCTTCTGTTATGCCTCCCAAGTGTTTATAGTTGCTCTCAGCAATTTCCAGGAGGTGTCTCAATTCTACAATTTTCTTATAAGCTCTCACTGCAAGACAGAGTTGAACAGGAAGCTAGTTTAGACAGGTAACAGCTCATGTGCTCACAGGATGCTGGTCCTGGAGCATACTCTTCCTCTAAAGCCAGTGTCTGCATGGTCAGTGTCTGTGTGGTTCGGGGAAGGAGATGGAGGGAGGGTGGTGTCTACATAGAAGGATACATATCAGTAGCAGAGTATTAGGGTGAACAAGCAGTGAGATATCTAAATGGAGGATTCTGTCCCTGCTGTTGGAGGATATATCATTGTTATGACTATTAATACCAGGGAAGGGAAGGCGAGGGGAGGGGAGGGGAGGGGAGGGGAGGGAGGCTGGCTAGCAGTGTTTTAGGACTAGTTGTATATTACAGGACCAGGCACAATCTATTTATGTCGGAAAATTAGAAAAACTGAAATATGCTTGATTTATTTATGATAAATCAGAGCTAATCCAGCCCCCAAATTTTATGATTAGTCACTTGTAATATCTAGGCAAGAGGATATTGAGAAGGAAGTGTGTTGAGAGCTACCTTGAGCTATTCTCCAGCTATCAAAACCATGATTTTTTCTATCCTTTGTGGTACAAGTTCTCAACCTGGGGTGATTTTCTCCTCCAAGGAACACTTGGCAATATCTGGAGACCTTTTACTTGTTAAACCTCGGGGGATGGAGGGAAACAGACTATTGGCATGTAGAGGCTCAGGATGCTACTAAATATCTTAAAATGCACAGGTGGGCCCCCCTCAACAAATAAGTATCTGGCCCAAAATGTCAATAACACAGAAGCTGAGAAACTCTGCTTTACAAGCAGGTTAGCAAATCACAGCCTCTTCTCCCTGACACTCACCACTCTGATTTATCTCTCAGTAGGTTAGAGCTGCAGGTTCCAAACTACATACATCAGAATCAACTGGGGTACTTTTTAAAAATGTGTATGTTTGAGCCCCATAGCAGTCCTACAAATTCAGGTATCAGTAGTTAGTAAAAGCTCCTCAGACAATTCTGACGGGCAGACAGGTTTGGGATCCACCATAACTAATAGCAAACAAGTAGAGGAGATTTTTTTTTTTTAATGTTACATAGAATGGAAAGAATTATGATGGTTTATTTAATTCTTTAATATTTGAAGGCTATGTTTTGAAAGAGCTGTTCTATGGGATCATCGGAGGTAAGAGCTAGGATTAATTGGGATTAGTTCCAGGAAGAAAGATCTTAACAAAGGCGAAACTTTTCAACAAAAACAGTTAAGAGGGTGGGAGGGAGGGAGACGCAAGATGGAAGAGATATGGGAACATATGTATATATATAACTGATTCACTTTGTTATAAAGCAGAAACTAACACACCATTGTAAAGCAATTATACTCCAATAAAGATGTTAAAAAAAAAAAAAAAACCAGTTAAGAGCTATCATGTATTTGTGGAGTGCCTGTGATGGGAAGGACACTACGATAAGTGCCTTATACATTTACCCCTGTCAAAAGGTAGAAATGGGCCACATGGGCGATAGTGGGGGCCTTGTCACTGAAGGTGATTGGATGCTGGTTGACATGTGACAGGAATGTTGAGCCACGAGTCAAACCTCAAATGAGGTTCTATGATGCCATGACCCTAAACCTAATTCACTAAAGAATGCTCTGAATTGAGGCTCAGTTCCAAGAAGTCTGCGATGACAAGAAATCCAATCAGTCCCCTGTAGGCACTCTGGGAAAACCTAGTGTTCCAAGAAGAGACTGGCCAGTCCTTTGGATTTTGCCCTGGAATAAAATTAAATAGGCACAAGAAAATAGCACATGACTTCATATATAGTACCTTCACTAGCTGCAAGCACCCCAGCTGGGCACCAGCCAGAGCCTCACTATATGGCAAGGGTGTAAGAGTACATTTGTGTCAAACACTCCACAGAAGGAAACTGTTCTAGCCTCGTTCTTGGTCTTTCCTGAAACATCTTTTAAAATTTTTGTGATTCACTGACAATGATCACTTCACAAAAATCTCCTACCCAACTAATTTCAGAAGACACTGAAATTCTACAAATCAACTGTTCATCTTCTGCAGTTCTAATAAGTCCTTGCTAATTCTCAGTACAATCAACAAAAAAGAAATTTAAGCACAAACAAAATTTTAAAATAGATGAAATGGATTTCATCAAAATTAAAAACTTGCACTGGCAAGGACATCATTAAGAAAGTTAAAAGACAACCCACAGAATAGGAGAAAGTATCTGCAAATACTTATACTTGCAGATATAAGGGACTTATATCTGCAAGTACTCTTACAACTCAACAGTAAAAAGATAAACAACTCAGTTGAAAAATAGGCAAAGGATTTGAATAGACATTTCTCCAAAAGATATACAAATGATCAATGGGCACATGAAAAGATACTCAACATCACTATTCATTAGGGAAACACCAATCAAATCTACACTGAGATACCACTACACACTCACTAAAACAGTTTTAGTTATCAACAAGACAAACATTAACGAGTATTGGCAAGGATGGGGAGAAACGGGAACACTCAGGCCTTGTTGGTGGGAATATAAAATGCTGCAGCTACTTTGCATAAGTTTGAAAGTTCCTCAAAATGTTAGACATATTTTTACCAGATGATGCAGCAATTCCAACTGCTAGGTGTATATCCAAGAGAAATGAAATACATTTCCATTTTCAAAAAAGCACATATACAAATGTTCATAGCAGCATTATTCTTTTTTTTTTATATTTATTTATTTATTTAGGCTGTGCCAGGTCTTAGTTGTGGCACACGGGATCTTCGTTGCGGCATGCGGGATCTTTAGTTGCAACATGCAGACTTCTTAGTTGCGGCATGCAGGATCTAGTTCCCCAACCAGGGACCGAACCCGGGCCCCCTGCACTGGGAGCGTGGCGTCTTACCCACTGGACCACCAGGGAAGTCCCAGCAGCATTATTTTTAATGGCCAGAATGTGGAAACAACTCAAATGTCCAACAACTGATGAACAGATATATGAAATGTGGTATAGGGACTTCCCTGGTGGTCCAGTGCCTAAGACTCCACATTCCCAATGCAGGGGGGCCGGGTGTGATCTCTGGTCAGGGAACTAGATCTCACATGCTGCAACTAAAAGCTCGCATGCTGCAACAAAGATCCTGCATGCTGCAACTAAGACCCAGTGCAGCCAAATAAATTTAGGAAAAAATAAATAAAAAATAAAAATTTAAAACAAAATGTGGTATATCCATACAAAAATATTATTTGGCAATACAAAGCACTAACGAAGTAATGATCCACGTTACAATGTGCATAAACCTTGAAGACATTGTGCTAAGTGAAAGAAGCCGGTCACAAAAGACCATAAATGGTATCATCCCATTCATATGAAATGCCCCAAATAGGCAAACCTATAGAGACAGACAGTAGATTAGCAGTTGCCTAATTGGGCGGTGGTTTGAGGGGAAGGGAGAAGAAGGTAGAGGTTAGGGGGATTGACTACTAATGGGTATGAGGTTTCTTTTGGGGGGTGATAGAAATGTTACAAATTTTATTGTAATAATGGTTGCACAAATCTGAATATACTAAAATCCATTAAATTGTACACCTTAAATGGGTAAATTGAATGGTATGTGAATTATATCTCAGTGAAGCTATTTAAAATAAAGCTGTCAGGAAATTCTGAAGGGATCATTGACTCTGAGCCTCACTGTGGGGTGATCCAGGTGGGCTGCGTGTTGGGAGCCCCTAATAGCATCTTTTAGGTTGCATTCACCAGGAAAGAGGCTTCTACCATCACCTGGAGAGTGAGGTTCTGCCTGACGATGTTCTGGGAGCTCTTACAAAAAATTTTTTTTTAAATTTAGACATGAATTAGAAGTTTTTCTCAGAGAATACAGTTTTGGTACAACTAGTTTATCCTGCCACAATAACTGAAAATACTTTCCAGAGATCACGAGGAAGGGAATTGACATTTACTAAGCCTCTAGGCACTTCCCATTCTCTAGTGCAGTCTGTGGGATGACATTACGTTAATATTCTCATTTTTACAGAAGAGGAAACCAAGGTTCAGAGAGTAACACAGCTAGAAAGAGGTGAAGCTCTGATGTCTGAATCCAGTGCCCAAGCTCTGCTCACTTTACTACAGCTGCCTTTGCTTTGGTTAGCCTCCGTTCAAAAAGATCCTTCTCACCTTTCTTCTATGAAAGAGTGCCATTGAAACAGTTCTTCTCATCCATTCATATGAACCATGGCTCTCTGACAAATATCATGAGAAGTGAAATCAGGGTTATATGGCAGGAAAATACCCCCTTCCTCTTTGAGGGACAAAGATCATGTCTCACATTCTTTATATGTTCAACAACCCCTAGTACAAAAATTTGTACTAGTTCTGGTTCCCCAAAAAATATCAAAGTATTTTACTTTGTAGATGGTAGTTGTCTTTAAAATAATTCCCAAATCTGTGGTATTTTTTAAAGGAAAAATCATGGAAGAGTTGGCACACTTACCTCTGGCATCTGTTTTATCCGACTCACTGAGACCTATATCATCCTTGGCATCAGTGCTTCCCTCAACACCATGTCTTATGAAAAACTTAATATCATTTTCATCAATTTCACTCTCATCATCTATATCATATTTCTGTAGTCCTTCCAATAGCTTTACTGCTGCTAAATGGGCAAACCTGTAGAAAAGAATTAGTAATTACAAGATCCACAATCTTTTTCAAATTGAAATAGCAGTTTGCATTTAATTTAGGGAATTACACTCTACATTATCCCACCAACTCACGCACCAGTGAAGAACGAAAACTGTATCTGAAGGTCAGTGACAATTTGATGCATATCCAGCAATGTGGGGAATTCAAACAGTTAGTGGAAACTAAGGACAAGCAGTCATATTAAAGACTGATCCCAGATTTTTTTTTTTGGCTACACCACGGGGCTTATGGGATCTTAGTTGCCCGACCAGGGATTGAACCCGGGCCCTCGGCAGTGAAAGTGAGGAGTCCTAACTACTGGACCACCTGGGAATTCCCAGATTCCATTTTTTAGTGGCAAAAATCCAACTGAAAGAAGTGACCCAATATCAAAAGAATACTTGGTGTGTCCCCAAACGGAGCTGCTCAACTGAGTAGAAAGCCCGGAACCACCCTATTTGATTTACCTATATTTACTACCTTTTCCTGATGGCCTAATTTAGATCATAGAATTAGTTCTGGTTCATTTTAGGGAAAACTATAGCTCTAGCCCCCTTAATCTTCATCCTTCCTCAACCCTCAAAGCACCCAGCATGGCTTTGAAATTTAATGGAAAAATAATGACTTTTATATCCACATTTCTTATTTTCTTTGATCCTTCCCACATCTCTATGAAGCTTCTAATAATATACCCTTGGTTTTCAAGTTGTTGTTGTGATTGTATGTAATCTGCATATTTTTCCCACAGTTTTGCTAATTAAAATGTTCAATGCTTTCTCTTAGGACATGGAGAATTACTCGCTAAACATAAAAACCTCAAATTTTATTTTGTTCACACACTTCCATAACCACGTGCACATGCACACATATATCTTTACCTTTCACCAGGTACTGCAAATCATTAACAATATAGTAATAAACATAGGAAGTTGTAAGGTTAATAGAATTCATTACCTCTATTACTAGATTGTCACTCCACAGCTATCATTTACTGAGTACTTGTTTTATGCCAGATTCAAGGTTATTTCTATAACACTACACTCACACTAGCACTTTGGCGCATGAAGGACAAAGAAATGTGGGCCAGAAATTATGAATATCTTCAGATACAGTACTAAATCACCCATGTGATACTGATACAAAGACAGACAAATAGATCAATGGATAAAATACAGACTACAGAAATAAGCCCACGCATACATGGACACCTGACTTGGACAAAGACACAAAGGCAATAGAAGAAAAAGGACAGCTTTTTCAACAAATGGTGCTAGAACAATTAGATATCCGTATGCAAAAAAAAGAACTTGGATACATACCTCATACCACATACAAAAATTAACTCAAAATGGATCATAGACCTTAATGTAAAACCTAAAACTGTACCTATAACAATGTCTAAAAGAAAACATAAAAGAAAATCTTTGTGACTTGGTGTAAATCAAAGATTTCTTAGATATGATACCAAAAGCATAACCCATAAAAGAGCAAATTGATAAAAAATTTTTGCTCTTCATTGTTAAGAGAATGAAAAAACAAACCACAACTGGGAGAAAATTTTCACAAAGCAAAAATCTGAGAAAGAACTAGTATCCAGAATATAGAAAGAGCTCTTAAAACTCAATAATAGGGAATTCTCTGGTGGTCCAGTGGTTAGGACTCAGCACTTTCAGCACGATCACTGCTGAGGCCCTGGGTTCGATCCCTGGTCAGGGAGCTAGGATCCCCACAAGCTGTGCGTGATGCAGCCAAAAAAGAAAAAAAAAAAAAAACTCAATAATAAGAAAACCACCCAAGTTTTAAAAGTGGCTAAAAGATCTGAACAGTCACTTCACCAAAGGAAAACATACAAATGGCAAATATGTATATGAAAAGATGCCCCAAATCATTTTCCATTAGGAAAGAACAAAAAACACAATGAGACACCACTACACACCTACTGGAATTACGAAAATAAAAAAATCTGACAATATCAAGTGCTGGCAAGATAAGAAGCAACAGAAACACTCATCCACTGCTGATGGAATGCAAATTGGTGTGGTCACTTTGGAAGGCACTGTGGCAGTTTCTTATAAAGATAAACACACCCTTAGCATCTGACTCAGCAATCCTACTAAGTATTACTCAAGTGAACTGAAAACTTACGTTCACACAAAAATCTGTATGTGAATGTTTATAGCAGCTTTATTCATAATCACCAAAAAGTAGATACAAACAAGACATCCTTCAACAGGTTAGGGGATAAGCAAACTATGGAATACTATGGAATTCCACAGTCAATGGAATACTACTCAGCAATAAGAGATGAACCACTAATACACATGAATGATTTTCAAAATAATTATGCTGAGTGAAAAAAGCCAGATATATAAGAGTACATACTGTATGATTCCATTTATATAAAATTCTAGCAAATGCAAACTAATCTATAGTGACAGAAAGCAAATTAGTGTCTGCTTGGGGATGGGGCAGTGGAAAGCAGTAGGAGGGAGAGAGATTACAAAGGTGCACAAGGAGATTTTAGGAGCTGATGGATATGTTCACTATCTTGATTGTGGTGATGATTTCAAAGGTATATACATATATCAGAATTCATCAGTTTGTGCTGTACAAATATGTGTACTTTACTATATGCCAATTATACCTTGATAAAGCTATTTTAAAAAATAAAAAATAGTGGGCCTGAGTTGATAATGACGCTACTATGTGGTAAAACAAAACCATATTCCATGGTTTCAAAGAGATCCCACAGACAAAATTTTAAGGAACATGAACTCACAAACAAAAATTGCATGGCAATTTAATGAATAATTGGGCCCTTGCATCCCATCAAGCCTCATGTGCAACTTTTAGCCCACACTCCTACTTTAGATTCAAGCAGTTCTGAACCACATGCGTTCCTCAGACACACAAGGTGTTATCTTACAACTCTTCCTCCTTCAAGTGTCAGCATAAATGTTGCTTTCTCCAAAAAAAAGTTTTCCCAGACTTCTATATAAATTCTGTCCCCCACAGTTGCCTTCATAACTCTTACCATCATCTGTATTAACATTTCTCCCCCACAACTTTAGAATAGGAATACTGGGGCACTTTTTCTTCTGCGCTCTTACTGCACCTTATACATGACATGTAATACGACATACTGATTATAATCAATAAAAGTTATGTTTGCACATTTGTCTCTCCATAAGACTGCAAGTTTCTTGAGGGCAAGGAATATTTTTTTTCATCTTGGTAATCTTAATGCTAACCACAGCACTTGGAGCATAGTTAAGTATACAGGAAGTTAAATGAAAAAACAACCAAATGAACAAATGGATGAACTAAATATTCTGTGAGGGCCTGACCTGAATGAGCTGGAGGTGTTCAATAATAGGTGTTACATTTAATTCAAATATAAATATTAAAATTTGTTTCAAAATCTGTGTGACTCCTTTTGATTACTCCTTTTTATCACACAGCATTTCTCAATGGGTACCAGCATTTGGGTGGGACAATTCTTTGTTGTACACTACTGTTCTGAGCACTGTAGAATGTCTGGCATTCCTGGACCTGACCTCATGAAACATT
Organism: Eschrichtius robustus; assembly: GCF_028021215.1. NCBI lineage: Eukaryota > Metazoa > Chordata > Mammalia > Artiodactyla > Eschrichtiidae > Eschrichtius > Eschrichtius robustus. The sequence goes on from NC_090834.1 coordinate 52,467,175, forward strand.
AGTGATGGTCTCCATCACTGTGACAACCCCCTCCCCACATTTCCAAATGCACACCCCCTGAGAAGGGGGACTACTACCTCCCAGCTGAGAATCACTGCTTTAGAGAGAAGAGCTGATATGTTGTCAAATGTCAATTCAGCTTGAAAATTATCATTCCGTCAACATTTGACTGAGTCCTATAATCCAGAAATCTTCAGAGATTTCTGAGTATAGGAGAGTAAATGCAAAACTTTAAAAACAAAAGAAAGAAGCAAAGCAGATAGGGATACCTCTTAGCCACATCACTGGGTTTCTCCCTTGCTTTGTTGGTAATATTACTGTCTGCTCCCATTTTAATTAGCCACTGCAAACACTCTATGTGGCCTTGCCCAGCAGCTGTAAAAACAAAACAAAATGTACACACACAAAAGTTATTGCTATTAGAACAATTTTCTAAAATTTTGGACAGTACCACTGCAGAGTACTTTTGTAAATACTAATCCTCACAATAACCAACAGAAGTAGGTTGGCCAGATGTTATTTTCTCTATTTCATTTATTCATTCATTAGACAAATATTTAATCAAGTATCTGCTGTAGTCAGCCCCTATGCAGACAGCTTTGCATACAGATATAGACATTGAAGCTCAAAGAGGCTATTTAACATCACACAGCCAGTAAGTAATGGATTTGAAACTATAATCTAGGTTTTTTCTAATCCTTATCCAGTGCTCATCTACTGTATTCATAGCTCCTGACCAATCTTGCATCAGGCCAAATGTAAGTGCAATCTGTGTGAATGTGAAAGACTTTGAAAATCTTTTGCCATCTTGTATAAATAGCTTATTCCTCTGACCCTCATAACTCAAAATGTTCAGGGCCTCTCACTGATTACCTAAACTATTCACCACCTTTCCTTAAAACACATGCACTCAATATTAATTTTCACCTCCACAACTCTGCTTATGTGTCTTCTCACCTAGTGCCCATCACTCAATCATATGATCATCTAATTTCTCCCCTCCTTCTAGGTCCATCTCAAAATGCAGGGAAACTGTTGGGGGGAAACTCAGTCTAAAAAGATCTGAGTTTAGGTCCACTAAACAACAGACTGGAGGACAGGACAGAACTTAGCAAGTGGCTGGCATATATAGACACTCAATAAATGTCTATAGAGTTGATGAATAAATGAATGGAAAAAATGAATGAAATCTCAGCTTTGCTCTTACTAGCTGTGTAACCTCAGTCAAGAAACCTGAGGGGGGACTTCCCTGGTGGCGCAGTGGTTAAGAATCCACCTGCCAATGCAGGGGACACGGGTCCGAGCCCTGGTCTGGGAAGATCCCACATGCCATGGAGCAACTAAGCCCGTGTGCCACAACTACTGAGCCTGTGCTCTAGAGCCCACAAGCCACAACTACTGAGCCCATGTGCCACAACTACTGAAGCCCGTGTGCTTAGAGCCCATGCTCCGCAACAAGAGAAGCCACTGCAATGAGAAGCCCGCGCACCGCAACAAAGAGTAGCCCCTGCTCGCCTCAACTAGAAAAAGCCAGCGTGCAGCAGCAAAGACCCAACACAGCCAAAAATAAATAATAAATTTTTTTTAAATAAATAAATAAAAAATAAAAGCTAAATAACTCAACAGCATTGTGTCAGAACTGAAGATGAAGCAGGAATCATAACTTACCTTTATGCATAAGAGTTGATCCATTATTATCACGTTCATTAATATTGATTACTCCATCTTCTATTAATTTCTTAAGCATTTCCAAATCACCCTTAAAGGCAGCCACATGACCTGGAAATGCTAAAGCTATGAATAAAAAATTCAGCATTTCAGGAAACAAAGGAATTCATTCCTTTTCCCTGCCTTAATCAGTCACACATTTCAGGTTTCAGTATTAACTCAAGTATGAGAATGTTATATTGGAATTAGTTCAGTTGATGCAATGACAAGTAATAAAAAGAGAATAATAAAATAAGATTATTATTAATTGTGTAGCCTTTCCATCCCTCAGGATCTCAAACATGCCAGGAATATATGGTACCAGAACTATTCTTGCCATCTTCCCTGTTTCTCTCAGACCACCACAAAACACAAGGAGATGGTCATTTTCAACCCTTTGTATAAAGACATACTTGGTCTCAAGTCCTCCATTTGCACAGACCACTCCCTCTCTGTTTACAAGTGAAGAAAGCAAAAGAAACTGGAAGGAGATAAAGTATATGTGTGTATCTATACATAAACATAGACGTAGACAGGTGTGAATGCACCTGACCTAGTGTCTAGCACATAGTAAATACTTAATAAAATGTTTTTAATGATAACAACTATATAATGAGCCCTTACTGAATGCCAAGCATGGTAGTAAGCACTTGTAAGGATTGCCTCATTTAACCCTCTTAACGACCCTGAGGTAGCTATCCTCATTTTTATATATGGAAAGGAAACAACCTAGAATACCCAAGGAGTATTTTAAAAAGAACAAAGTTGGAGACTTATAATACCTGACTGTAAGTCTTACTATAAAGCTACAGTAATCAAAACTGTGTAGTACTGGGCTTCCCTGGTGGCGCAGTGGTTAAGAATCCGCCTGCCAATGCAGGGGACATGGGTTCGAGCCCTGGTCCAGAAAGATCCCACACGCCGCGGAGCAACTAAGCCCGTGCGCCACAACTACTGAGCCTGCACTCTAGAACCTGCAAGCCACAACTACTGAAGCCTGTGCACCTAGAGCCTGTGCTCCGCAACAAGAGAAGCCACTGCAATGAGAAGCCCACACACCGCAATGAAGAGTAGACCCCGCTCACCGCAACTAGAGAAAGCCCACGCGCAGCAACGAAGACCCAATGCAGCCAAAAATAAAATAAATAAATTTATTAAAAAAAAAAAAAAGAGAGACACAAGAGCGCTTGCTTCCTCTCTTTCAAAAAAAAAAACTGTGTAGTACTGGCAAATAAACAGACATACCAATAAGACAGAATGCATAAACAAAATATGCATCCATACAATGGAATACTATTCAGCAATAAAGAGTAAAGAACTACTAATATACACAACACAAATGAATCTCAAAAGATTAGAGAAACCCATTAGAAATCCATTTCCATTAGAAAACCCAAACTAATCTATAGTGACAGAAAACAAATCAGTGGCTGTGTGCCACCAGGGTGAAAAGAGGGATGAACTGCAAGAGGGTATGAAAAAACATTTGAGATGAACTGCATACTTTAAATAAATACAGTTTATTTTATGTAAATCATACTTTAATAAAGTTGTTTTTAAATAAGGATATCATTTGTGAAAAAACAAGTCACAGTGTGAGAGAAAATATCTATATCAGATAAAATTAATAAATGATTGGTATCAGAACTATATAAAAGAGCTCAAATTATTTAGAAAAGGACAAAGAACACAATTCTACAGGCAATTCAATAGAAGAGAAAAAGAGAATAGCCAATAACTTTACTAAACAATGTTCAGCGTCATTAGTAATCAAAAAAATGCAAATCAAAATACAAATTAAACCTCTTCATACCCAACTAAGTGGCAAAAATTTTTACATGTGACAATACTGATTATTGTTTCTCTAAATTCTCACCAAACATTGCTGATGAGAGTGTAAATTACTATAACCACTCTGATAAAGAATGCAGCATTTATAACTATTTATACTGAAAATGGGTATATCCCACCAAACAAAACCTAAAGTAGAGTTTCCCAACTATTTACCAAGGCAGAGCTCTTAACTCTCAATCTTCAGAGAAGATAGGCAGTACCTCAGGAAGCCTCATCCAACAGTACCAGTGTGCCATACAAATATCATTTTCTATGTGGGCAAAGTGTGAAAAAGGTAGCGAAGCACTTCTCTAAAGAACATCTTGTGCATGTGAACAAGGACACATACAAGAATATCCGTTACCACCTTGATTGTAATTCTGAAAACTGTAAACAATCTAAATGTCAAATTGGAGAATGGATAAACAGTGTTTTTTATTAAATGCAATACCACAAACAATTTAAAAGAATAAACTAGAATACATCTAATAAACCTCAAAAATCATAACATTTTGTGAAAAAAGAAAGAGAGAAGGATACATTACTGTTTTATGCCATTTTTATAAAGTTTTAAAAGAAGTTTCAAAGACTTCTAGTTGTCCACTAAAATCCCCTTCCTTCCACAATAACAAGAGTTGCACCTGAGCTGAGGCCTCTCAGCTGGGTACTGAATTATCCAGGTTTTCTTGCAGCTGGGTGCGGCCATGTGACTAAACTCTTGCCAATAGAATGTTAGCAAAAGTGATGACTGCAAATTAGACCTTGAAAATCTTAGCTTATACTCGTTCTCTCCCCAGCTCCTGCTGGATTAGCAACAACTAGAGAGAGCTACTTAGGAAGAAAACAGGTCCCTGAATGACTACATAGAACAGATGTACTCTCCAACCAGGGCTATCATATAAAAGAAATAAACTTCTATATAATTTAAGCTGCTGAATTTTAGGATTTCTTATTAGATATAACAGTTTAGTCTCTTACTCTAAAAATACACAAAATGATACTGCATATTTTTGTGAGTACATATATACTAAATATAAAACCATAGAATGGAATTATAAATCCAAAATAATGGTTACCTCTGAGGAGGGAGAAAAGGGAATGAATGGTATTAAGGAGAGAGAACCAGGAAGCTTCAAGTGTATCTTACCTATAATATTTTATTCTTAAATCTAGCGGTATAAAGAGTTCATTGAAGACCCTCAAGATGGCAGAGGAGTAAGACGTGGAGATCACCTTCCTCCCCACTAATACATCAAAAATACATCTACATGTGGAACAACTCCTACAGAACACCTACTGACCACTGGCAGAAGACCTCAGACCTCCCAAAAGGCAAGAAACTCCCCATGTACCTGGGTAGGGCGAAAGAAAAAAGAAGAAACAGAGACAAAAGAATAGGGATAGGACCAGCACCAGTGGGAGGGAGCTGTGAAGGAGGAAAGGTTTCCACACACTAGGAAGGCCCTTCGTGGGCGGAGACTGCAGGTGGCAGAAGTGGGGAGCTTCGGGGCCACGGAGGAGAGCACAGCGACAGGGGTGCGGAGGGCAAAGCAGAGAGATTCCCACACAGAGGATGGGTGCCAACCAGCACTCATCAGCCCGAGAGGCTTGTCTGCTCACCCGCCGGGATGGGCGGGGGCTGGGAGCTGAGGCTCAGGCTTCGGAGGTCAGATCCCAGGAAGAGGACTGGGGTTGGCAGCATTAACACAGCCTGAAGGAGGCTAGTGCACCACAGCTAGCCAGGAGGGAGTCCGGGAAAAAGTCTGGAGCTGCCGAAAGGCAAGAGAATTTTTCTCGCCTCTTTGTATCCTGGTGCACAAGGAGAGGGGATTAACAGCGCCGCTTAAAGGAGCTCCACAGAGACGGGCGCGAGCCGCAGCTATCAGCGCGGACCCCAGAGACAGGCATGAGACGCTAAGGCTGCTGCTGCGCCACCAAGAAGCCTGTGTGCAAGCACAGGTCACTATCCACACCGCCCCTCCCGGGAGCCTGTGCAGCCCGCCACTGCCAGGGTCCCATGATCCAGGGACAACTTCCCTGAGAGAACACACGGCACGCCTCAGGCTGGAGCAAAGTCATGCCGGGCTCTGCTGCCGCAGGCTCGCCCTGCACTCCGTACCCCTCCCTCCCCCGGCCTGAGTGAGCCAGAGCCCCCTAATCAGCGGCTCCTTTAACCCCCTCCTGTCTGGGTGGGGAACAGACACCCTCAGGCGACCTACACAGAGGCAGGGCCAAATCCAAAGCTGAACCCCAGGAGCTGTGTGAACAAAGAAGAGAAGGGGAAATCTCTCCCAGCAGCCTCAGGAGCAGTGGATTAAATCTCCACAATCAACTTGATGTACGCTGCATCTGTGGAATATCTGAATAAACAACGAATTATCCCAAAATTGAGGAGGTGGACTTTGGGAGCAACTGTAGGCTTGGCGTTTGCTTTCTGAAACTAATTTCTTTCTGGTTTTATGTTTATCTTAGTTTAGTATTTAGAGCTTATTATTATTGGTAGATTTGTTTATTGATTTGGTTACTCTCTTCTTTTTTTTAATGTATATATTTTTTTTTTCCTTTTTCTCTCTTTGTGAGTGTGTATGTGTATGCTTCTTCATGTGATTTTGTCTGTATACCTTTGCTTCTGCCATTTTTCCTAGGGTTCTGTCTGTCCATTTTTTGTTTTTTTGTTTTTCTTTTTTTTTGTATAGTTTTTAGCACTTCTTATCATTGGTGGATTTGTTTTTTGGTTTGGTTGCTCTCTTCTTTCTTCCTTCCTTTCTTTTTTATTTATTTTTATTTATTTTTTATTATTAATAATATTTTATATTTTATTTTAATAAATTTATTTATTTATTTACTTTTCTTTCTTTCTTTCTTTTTCTCCCTTTTCTTCTGAGCTGTGTGGCTGACAGGGTCTTGGTGCTCCGGCCGGGTGTCAGGCCTGACCCTCTGAGGTGGGAGAGCCGAGTTCAGGACACTGGTCCACCAGAGACCTCCCAGCCCCAAGTAATATCAAACAGCAAAAGCTCTCCCAGAGATCCCCATCTCAACACTAAGACTCAGCTCCACTCAACAACCAGCAAGCTACAATGGTGGACACCCTATGCCAAACAACTAGCAAGACAGGAACACAACCCCACCCATTAGCAGACAGGCTGCCTAAAATCATAATAACGTCACAGACACCCCAAAACACACCAGCGGAAGCAGTCCTGCCCACTAGAAAGACAAGATCCAGTCCCACCCATCAGAACACAGGCACTAGTCCCCTCAACCAGGAAGCCTACACAACCCACTGAACCAACCTCACCCACTGGGGGCAGACACCATAAACAACAGGAACTACGAATCTGCAGCCTGTGAAAAGGAGACCCCAAACACAGTAAGTTAAACAAAATGAGAAGACAGAGAAATATGCAGCAGATGAAGGAGCAAGGTAAAAACCCACCAGACCAAACAAATGAAGAGGAAATAGGCAGTCTACCTGAAAAAGAATTCAAAGTAATGATAGTAAAGATGATCCAAAATCTTGGAAATAGAATGGAGAAAATACAAGAAATGTTTAACAAGGACCTAAAAGAACTAAAGAGCAAACAAACAATGATGAACAACACAATTAATGAAATTAAAAATTCTCTAGAAGGAATCAATAGCAGAATAACTGAGGCAGAAGAACGGGTAAGTGACCTGGAAGATAAAATAGTGGAAATAACTACCGCAGAGCGGAATAAAGAAGAAAGAATGAAGAGAATTGAGGACAGTCTCAGAGACCTCTGGGACAACATTAAACGCATCAACATTCAAATTATAGGCATCCCAGAAGAAGAAGAGAAAAAGAAAGGGAGTGAGAAAATATTTGAGGAGATTATAGTTGAAAACTTCCCTAATATGGGAAAGGAAATAGTCAATGAAGTCCAGGAAGCACAGAGAGTCCTATACAGGATAAATCCAAGGAGAAACACGCCAAGACATGTATCGCCAAGACACATATTAATCAAGCTATCAAAAATTAAATACAAAGAAAAAATATTAAAAGCAGCAAGGGAAAAGCAACAAATAACATACAAGGGAAACCCCAGAAAGTTAACAGCTGATCTTTCAGCAGAAACTCTGCAAGCAAGAAGGGAGTGACAGGACATATTTAAAGTGATGAAAGGGAAAAATATCCAGCAAGGATCTCATTCAGATTCGACGGAGAAATTAAAACCTTTACAGACAAGCAAAAGCTAAGAGAATTCAGCACCACCAAACCAGCTTTACAACAAATGCTAAAGGAACTTCTCTAGGCAGGAAACACAAGAGAAGGAAAAGACTTACAATAACAAACCCAAAACAATTAAGAAAATGGTAATAGGAACATACATATCGATAATTACCTTAAATGTAAATGGATCAAATGCTCCAACCAAAAGACATACACTGGCTGAATGGATAGAAAAACAACACCCATATATATGCTGTCTACAAAAGACCCACTTCAGACCTAGGGACATATACAAACTGAAAGTGAGGGGATGGAAAAAGATATTCCATGCAAATGGAAATCAAAAGAAACCTGGAGTAGCAATTCTCATATCAGACAAAATAAACTTTAAAATAAAGACTATTACAAGGGACAAAGAAGGACACTACATAATGATCAAGGGATCAATCCAAGAAGAAGATATAACAATTGTAAATATTTATGCACCCAACATAGGAGTACCTCAAAACATAAGGCAAATGCTAACAGCCATAAAAGGGGAAACTGACAGTAACACAATCATAATAGGGGATTTTAACACCCCACTTTCACCAATGGACAGATCATCCAAAATGAAAATAAATAAGGAAACACAAGCTTTAAATGATACATTAAACAAGATGGACTTAATTGATATTTATAGGACATCCAAAAATAACAGAATACACTTTCTTCTCAAGTGCTCATGCACACTGTCCAGGAATGATCATATCTTAGGTCACAAATCAAGCCTTGGTAAATTTAAGAAAATTGAAACTGTAACAAGTATCTTTTCCGACCACAATGCTACGAGACTAGATATCAATTACAGGAAAAAAATCTGTAAAAAATACAAACACCTGGAGGCTAAACAATACACTACTTAAAAACCAAGAGATCACTGAAGAAATCAAAGAGGAAATCAAAAAATACCTAGAAACAAATGACAATGAAAACACGAAGACCCAAAACCTATGGGATGTAGCAAAAGCAGTTTAAGAGGGAAGTTTATGCAATACAATCCTACCTCAAGAAACAAGAAACATCTCAAATAAACAACCTAACCTTACACCTAAAGCAATTAGAGAAAGAAGAAAAAAAAAACCCCAAAGTTAGCAGAAGGAAAGAGATCATAAAGATCAGATCAGAAATAAATGAAAAAGAAATGAAGGAAACAACAGAAAAGATCAATAAAACTAAAAGCTGGTTCTTTGAGAAGGTAAAGAAAATTGATAAACCATTAGCCAGACTCATCAAGAAAAAAAGGGAGAAGACCCAAATCAATAGAATTAGAAATGTAAAAGAAGAAGTAACAACTGACACTGCAGAAATACAAACACTCATGAGAGATTACTACAAACAACTATATGCCAATAAAATGGACAACCTGGAAGAAATGGACAAATTCTTAGAAAAGCACAACCTTCCGAGACTGAACCAGGAAGAAATAGAAAATATAAACAGACCAATCACAAGCACTAAAATCGAAACTGTGATAAAAAATCTTCCAACAAACAAAAGCCCAGGACCAGATGGCGTCACAGGAGAATTCTATCAAACATTTAGAGAATAGCTACCATCTATCCTTCTCAAACTCTTCCAAAATATACCAGAGGGAGGAACACTCCCAAACTCATTCAACGAGACCACCATCACCCTGATACCAAAACCAGAAAAAGATGTCACAAAGAAAGAAAACTACAGGCCAATATAACTGATGAACATAGATGCAAAAATCCTCAACAAAATACTAGCAAACAGAATCCAACAGCACATTAAAAGGATCATACACCATGATCAAGTGGGGTTTATCCCAGGAATGCAAGGATTCTTCAATATATGCAAATCAATCAATGTGATGCACCATACTAACAAATTGAAGGATAAAAACCATATCATAGTCTCAACAGATGCAGAAAAAGCTTTCAACAAAATTCAACACCCATTTATGATAAAAACTCTCCAGAAAGTAGGCATAAAGGGAACCTACCTCAACATAATAAAGGCCATATATGACTAATCCACAGCCAACATCATTCTCAATGGTGAAAAACTGAAACCACTACCTCTAAGATCAGGAACAAGACAAGGTTGCCCACTCTCACCACTATTATTCAACATAGTTTTGGAAGTTTTAGCCACAGCAATCAGAGAAGAAAAAGAAATAAAAGGAATCCATATCGGAAAAGAAGTAAAACTGTCACTGTTTGCAGATGACACGATACTATACGTAGAGAATCCTAAAGATGCTACCAGAAAACTACTAGAGCTAATCAATGAATTTGGTAAAGTAGCAGGATACAAAATTAAAGCACAGAAATCTCTTGCATTCCTATACACTAACGACAAAAAATCTGAAAGAGAAATTAAGGAAACACTCCCATTTACCACTACAACAAAAAGAATAAAATACCTAGGAATAAACCTACCTAAGGAGATAAAAGACCTGTATGCAGAAAACTATAAGGCAATGATGAAAAAAATTAAAGATGATACAAACAGATGGAGAGATATACCATGTTCTTGGACTGGAAGAATCAACACTGTCAAATGACTATACTACCCAAAGCAATCTACAGATTCAATGCAATCCCTATCAAACTACCACTGGCATTTTTCACAGAACTAGAACAAAAAATTTCACAATTTGTATGGAAACACAAAAGACCCCGAATAGCCAAAGCAATCTTCAGAAAGAAAAATGGAGCTGAAGGAATCAGGCTCCCGGCCTTCAGACTATACTACAAAGCTCCAGTAATCAAGACAGCATGGTACTGGCACAAAAAGAAAAGTATATATCAGTGGAACAGGATAGAAAGCCCAGAGATAAACCCACGCATATATGGTCACCTTATCTTTGATAAAGGAGGCAAGAATATACAATGGAGAAAAGACAGCCTCTTCAATAAGTGGTGCTGGGAAAACTCCGACAGCTACATGCAAAAGAATGAAATTAGAACACTCACTAACACCATACACAAAAATAAACTCAAAATGGATTAAAGACCTAAATAGAAGGCCAGATACTATAAAACTCTTAGTGGAAAACATAGGCAGAATACTCTATGATGTAAATCACAGCAAGATCCTTTTTGACCCACCTCCTAGAGAAATGGAAATAAAAACGAAACTAAACAAATGAGACCTAATGAAACTTAAAAGCTTTTTCACAGCAAAGGAAACCATAAACAAGACAAAAGACAACCCTCAGAATGGGAGAAAATATTTGCAAATGAAGCAACTGACAAAGGATTAATCTCCAAACTTTACAAGCAGCTCACGCAGCTCAATGTCAAAAAAACAAACAACCCAATCCAAAAATGGGCAGAAGACCTAAATAGACATTTCTCTAAAGAAGATACACAGATTGCCAACGAACACATGAAAGGATGCTCAACATCACTAATTATCAGAGAAATGCAAATCAAAACTACAATGAGGTATCACCTCACACCAGTCAGAATGGGCATCATCAAAAAATCTACAAACAATAAATGCTGGAGAGGGTGTGGAGAAAAGGGAACCCTCTTGCACTGTTGGTAGGAATGTAAATTGGTACAGCCACTATGGAGAACAGTATGGAGGTTCCTTAAAAAACTAAAAATAGAACTACCATATGACCCAGTAATCCCACTACTGGGCATATACCCTGAGAAAACCATAATTCAAAAAGAGTCATGTACCACAATGTTCATTGCAGCTCTATTTACAATAGCCAGGACATGGAAGCAACCTAAGTGTCCATCAACAGATGAATGGATAAAGAAGATGTGGCACATATATACAATGGAATATTACTCGGCCATAAAAAGAAATGAAATTGAGTTATTTGTAGTGAGGTGGATGGACCTAGAGACTGTCATACAGAGTGAAGTAAGTCAGAAAGAGAAAAACAAATACCATATGCTAACACATATATATGGAATCTAAAAAAAAAAAAAAAATGGTTCTGAAGAATCTAGGGGCAGGACAGGAATAAAGACACAGACATAGAGAATGGCCTTGAGGACACGGGGAGGGGTAAGGGTAAGCTGGGACGAAGTGAGAGAGTGGCATGGCCATATATACACTACCAAATGTAAAACAGATAGCTAGTGTGAATCAGCCCCATAGCACAGGGAGATCAGTGCTTTGTGTCCACCTAGAGGGGTGGGATGGGGAGGGTGGGAGGGAGATGCAAAAGGGGGGGGATATGGGGATATATGTATATGTATAACTGATTCAATTTGTTATAATGCAGAAACTAACACACCATTGTAAAGCAATTATACTCCAATAAAGATGTTAAAAAAAAAAGTGTTCATTATATTACATTAATCTGTCTATATTTCTGCTTAAAATATTTCATATAAAGAACAGAATCTGGATGAATGTGTAGACAATGGTACATAACATATTTTAATACAACATTTGTCTTATAACTCCTTTCTTTTCCTTCTCCATTTATTCTACTTATTAAATGCTAAAACACTTCAGGTTTATTACTTACTTTCTTGATCTTTTGGATCATTTCCTTCATACTCAGCCCCCTGGATAAACTGTAAAATGTTCTGCTTAAAGAACCTCTGGGCTAGGTCCAATACATTTTCTCCATTATCATTGAAGGCTTTCAAAGCTTGGGAGGCACTGCTCATTCTACTGAGTAGGAATTTAAAACAGTGAAGGTGGCCTTCCATGGCTGCTAAGTGAACTATAGGTGAGAGAAAAAATAATAATTTAACTTTAAATTGACAATAAAATATCTTGAAAAAAGAAACAACACATTAACTCTAATCCTCCTAGGGAGACAACTATCCCTATCCTATATAACAGGGATGTACTCTGGATGCAAGAATAACAGACCATTTTTCCAGCTTACATGTCCTCACTCAGTCAGCCTTCTAGTCAAGCCACAGCAGTAGATTAAATGGTTGAATAGCTACACTTACTGTGAATGTAGAGAGGCCAAGTGAGGGTCACCAAAGAGCAGGTCTCAGAAAATTTTCTTGGAAAGTGAAATCCCAACTGTGCAGCTTATAATTATATGAAAAAAAATGCCTTCTATGTAATATAGGTGCTAGGTAGATAAATTTATCTTAATATTTTGGAAAAAAGTGGAAGAAATAAACCAAAATAGTCACTATGCAAATAGGGGTAATGTTATTTTTATCACTATGTATTTTGTCACTTTTTCATAAATATTATTCTTTTTATAAACAAGAAGACTAGATCAAAACTGCAGACTAAGCACACACACTGTCTCACCATTTCTTCTCTTAAATTCTTGAAAATAATAGGAAAGATATTTTTTAAAGCCATAAAGGACAAGAAAAACAGACAAGAACACCACGAACAGACAAGAAATGTTAAGGAATCCCTGAAAGAAAATATCAATATAATGAATCAGATTGAGGGGCAGCCATAACCCAAAAGCTGCAAAAAACAGGAATGGTTCCGGGTTATTACAAGCTTAGAGGCAATGATTACAAAGAACAAGAGAGCCTTTACACCTCTTGAGAAGTGACTATTTGGGAAAGACTCCAATTTGTATACAAATCTTGGCTCTGGAGAAGTAGGGCAGTGCCCAAGTGACCAGTAAAACTCAGGAGAATCATTAAGTAACAATGTCCACAAGATAAGTAGTTGGCACATGCCACTGTACACTTTCTCAGCTGAACCTTCCACTAAAAAACTCCCCCTGAAAGTTCAGACTCCTCTAACTGCTTACTCATCATATACACGAAATGTGTCATAGGCGTTTCGAACTTAGCAGGTCAAAAACTGAACTCCTTACCCTTTTTGCATACATATTCCTTACACAGCTTTCCCCATCTCAGTTAATGGAAATGCTCTCCTTTCCATGAAGGTCAGGCCAAAAACCCTGGAGCCATCCTTGACTCCCATTTCTGTCACTCCCCACATCTAATCAATCAGCAAATCTTACTGGCTCTATCTGTAAAAGATACACAGACCCCAATTACTTCTCACTATCTAGTCCAACCAAACAGTAACCTAAATTATTGCAACAAGCTCCTAACCGCTCACGCCCACACCCTCACTACAATCTAGTATTATAAACACAATAGCCAAAATGATGGTTTTAAACATAGATCATGTCACTCCCACACTCAAAATCCTTCAATGGCTCTTGTTACCTCTCTGACCTCATCATCTATTACCCCCTCACTTCTGTTCCAACCACACTGACTTGCTGTTACTCAAATAACGCAAGGCACAACCCTGCCTCAGGAGCTTTACACATTGCTGTTACATCTTCCTAAAATGTTCTTCACCCAGGATATCAAGACTTGCTCCCTCAACTCCGAGTCTTCACCCAACTGTCACCTCTTCAGTGAAGGCTTCCCTGACTACCCTATTTCAAACTTCATTCCCTGTAACACTCTATTCCCCTTTGCTATTTAATCCAAACACATATCCCTATTTAATATAATATATATTCTGTTCATTCATTTTTATTATTGTCTGGCTCCCCCCTCACCACACACAAAGGCAGAGACTTTTGTCTGTTTTATTTGCAGTAAAATCCCCAGCACCTAGGGACTGACACACAGATGCTTAATAAATTTTGAATTAATAGTTTTTAAGACAGAGGTCTGAATATAAGCAGTCTAGTCCTGAGGCCACATTCTTAACCTCTACCTTATACTATTAAAAAATATACTACACATGGTTATAAAATAAGTACACATGTTTAAGGAAATAAAAGTTGAATTTTTTTTTCAATGAGCGGGCAACAAGAGACTAACAAAGTGATCAGGCAAATTCAATAAAGAACTAAATAAAAGTGAAATTCCCCCCTACCCTGTATTACAGAAAAGTCAATTCCATGTGGAAATGTGAAAGTAAAATAATAAAATTCCTAGAAGATAATATAAAAGAGTGTCTTCATGAAATGAAGACTTTCTGAATCCTGTTAAAAAAAGTCTTTCCTTACTTTTTTTTAACAGGATTCAGAAAGTACTAACCATAAAGGAAGAGCTTATTAAACTGTACTACAGTAAAATGAAAACTTCTATTCATCAAAAGATATCTTAAAAGAATGAAAAGGCAAGACAATAGAATGGAAAAGACACTTAAATGGAAAAGATATTTGCAACACATGTAAGTGACAAAGAGCTTGTAGCTAGTTCTTGTATATCAAGAACCCCTACAATTCAATTAGAAAAAAAGAGGAACAACTCAATAAAAAAAAAATGCAGAAGCTTCAAACTGGTATTTCACAGAAGAAAATAACTAAACAGCCATTAATCATATGAAATGATGTTCTACATCTCTAGTCATCAGGGAAAATTCAAATTAAAACCACAATGAGATATTACTATACACTCAAAAGAATGACTAAAACTAAAAAAACTGATAGTGTCAAGTGCTGATGAGAAGGTGGAGTAACTGAAAGCCTTAAACACTGCTTGTGGATGTATAAATTGATAACAACCACTTTGGAAAGTCAAAAGAAGCCACACACAAAAGGACACCAGTGTGTTATTTTATTCCATGGAGTTCAGAAAAAAAACAATACTAATTTTTATGTTGGAAGTCAAGGTAGTGATTAACTTTGGAAGTTGGCAGTAACTAGAAAGAGGACACGAAGGAGACTACCCTGTTTCTTGATTTAGCTGATGGTCACAGAGAAGTGTTCACTTGTGAAAATTTAGTGAGCTGTGCATTTGAATTGGGCGTTTTTCTGTATGTATGTTATACGTCAAATATAAAATTATTTTTTAAAAGACTGAGAGTAAAATAGTTGCTTCCAGATACACAAAAATTGAGAGAGTTCATACCAACAAACCTTCACTAAATGAACACTAAAGGATGTCCTTCGGAAAGAAGCAAAATGATCCAAGATAGCAGTGTCAAGGGATGGAAGATGAGGGCAGGGAGGAAGGTCAGAGCCAAATTATGAAGGCCCAGCATGCCAAGCTAAGGAATCAGAGATCCACTGGGATCTAGGGAGTTTTTAATAATCAAAGTGATTATTTTGCCTGGACTTCCCGTTCATTTGTTTGCTACCTAAGATTCCTTTAAGACATAGTTCAAGTATTGTTTCAGTAACCAATCTCACTGTGGTCTAACTCTCTTCTGAACTTCTACAGCACCTCTTAGAAGAAGACAGGGTACTTAGAGTATAGGTCTCAACTGGCTAGTTGACCACAGGCTAGACAACTGCAATTAGCAAATTAACTCAAATACACTAGTGTCCACTATCTGTACCTATTACTTTTTTAAGTAGTCTGTGGGGAAGAGACATATGAAGTTAAAAAACAATAACACTAGACAGTAGATGAGGGAAACAGCTGGTGGGAAGAGTAAATCCATGTTTAATTTTGGATATTTCTCTTTTGCTGATATGGTTCCAGAAAAAAAATCAGTCACATGATGGGTACATAACATAGACATAATATAAGATAAAAAATGTTCATGTCTACATATTTACTACTTTAGTTTTGTTAGGAAATATTAGAATGACGACAGTTCAAATTTCTTAAACATGATCAAACATTGTTAAAGTTTACATTAATAGAAAAACAAAATATTAGCTTTTGCGAATACCTGGAAGGTTTCCATTGTAGTCCACATCTTCTATGCTACATCCCCATTTAATGAGAAGTTGCAAACAGCCAAGCCGCCCATGAAAAGCTGCATAATGCACAGGTTTCCACTCTCTCTTATCAGTCACGCTGGGATCCTAGAGGTAACATTCACAAGAACTCAGTTTTTTTACGTTTTGCAGGCGAAACACTAAGTCTAGCAGCTTAATTCTGCAAATGAGAATTGGAGGCTGTTCTTAAAACTATAAGGCAAACACTAAATATCATAGAAATATTTACTGCAACCACTGATTTGAACATATGAGCTAATAATATACAAACGAAATTATAAAGTCTTTTAAAAAAGAACTAGCCACATAAAAGTCGTTTCTAAAAAGGAACTTAACTAGTCATTTTACTGGTCACAAGTTCCTGACCAATAAAATGAAAGAGATGGATTCAAATGATCAAATCTTATCCTTGGGAGAATAACCAAAGAGTTAATGAAAAAATATTTAACTCTTATAAGAAGTTATTTTTTACAACCACTGGGTAATATTAAAAATAAATATCACAATAAATGAAATTTCTGGAGATATAAATCACTTTCTAAATTAGTGTATGAAATAACAGTTACAAAAGAAACAGGTAAACACACAGCAATTCAGAAAGATTTACAATCCCTGGTTAAGATGTGTCTGGAAGCTTCAGAATCTTCCCTGTTAAACTCTGAACTGACATGAAGAATCCATAGCCTCTGAAATATTTTGTGCCACTAAGCTGTTTTTTTTGTTGTTGTTGATGATTTATCTAAATTATTGCTCCCATGTTTAAAGATAGAAAAGCTAAAGAGAGAGATCAAATTACTTCCTCAAAGTCACATAAGGGATTTACAAAGTCAGGAAGAGATAACCAGACTACCAAATGTCAGTCCATATGATATGGACTGTATGGACTATAGTCCATATCATTATACATTCTCACTTATTAACAGGAATCCTCACCACTCCACTTCGCAGCATTATTTGTAAAGTGAAAGAATGTCCGTGTGTTGTAGCAAGGTGTAAAGGAGTGCATCCACGATCATCTTGAGCTGCCAGATTGGCTCCATTAATTATAAGAGCCTGAAAGTAGAGAAATAAGAATGAGTTTATATGAATACAGATGTTAAATCATAAATGCAGATGCAGATTATTTAAAGGCAAGGAATTTGTTAACCTATAGCTAAGCTATTATGTAAGTTCTTACATGTGTGCTACACACAAAGTGCGAGAAATTCTTAGCTACTCCTAAGAAAATGCTTGAGATCCTTTTTAACGTTGCCTAGGAGACATGTATACCTGATTTCACATTCTGATTTGAGCATGTACATACAATTTATAAAACAAACTTTTCATGAGCACAGATTAACAACCACTAACTTAAATAATTTAATGCTAAGCTAATAAAATTGAAATTTAAAATTCCTCTATTTCAAAAGCAGAATCTTTTATTAACTGGGTTTTGAATACAATAAAAGGATTTCATTATTAAAGTAACCAGTTCTAAGCTCCAAATCAAACTTCTAATGGCATCTGAGGAGACTCCATCTGAATTTACAATTGGCCCAGTTTCTGTATATGGGTTATATCATATACACAACACACCCCTTTATATAATATACGGAGTAATTGGTTTAAAAAATTATTAGCAAATATTTTTCAGTTTTATCTCCCTCAGACTTTTTTTCCTTTTTAACCAGCCTATATTTACCAGCATCTCAGCAAAAGTTTACTTAGTCATAATTCCTATCAAGAGTTTTAGGAAGAACAGTATCCATGATTTTGCCTGACTCCCACTAACAAACTAGTCAATAATCATCACAAACCATATACTGAGTGCTTAGTATGTCACTACAAAGAATATGAAGATATATCCACTTAGGGGATTAGGACACATGTAGAGACAAAGACAATCAACTATACAAAGCAGTCCTTGGTAAGTAACAACTACACAGTATAGTACCCCAAAACATCACAAAAGCTCTAAGAATGAAGAGACCACTTTGGGGAACAGAAGGACAATCAAGGGAGAGGGAGTGGGTTAAACTAATGCTTAGAGGAAGGAAAGCATCAAGTAAAGCTTCATTTGACCCTGATATCCCCTTAAGTTACTATTGTATTTGCTCCTTCCTTTCACTGCCTACTTTTCAAATACCTCAATGCCTCAACTTCAAATCCACCTGCAAATTGGGTGCTGTCCCTATCACTGCATAGAAATATAGCCAACCTCCCCCCATAGAGAGTTCTCTAGTTCAATGGCACTTCCTTAAGTGCTATTCCCCTTAGTTTTATTCTGTAAGTGATACTCTGCCTGACTTCAACTTCTTCCTTCACTTGCACAGCGCTAATGGGTCCTGGCTCTCTATCTCTCTTTCTCCTCTGAATTCCTTACTCATTTCGCTGCTTCCTCCCATCCCTACTAGTAACATTCTTCAACATTCAATCCTCAGTACTCTGTACTCTTCTCTAAGTTTATTACTCCTGAAATCTTTGTCACCAGTGTCCTTTTCAACTGCCCTGTCCTTCTGCACCCGAATGACCTATAGGCACCTTAAACTCAACATGGGCCAAAGTTGAACTCAACATCTTTCCTCCCAAACCTCCCCTGCCTTTCAGATGTCCCTATCTATAGTGCCATAATTATCTGTCGTTCTGACTCAAAACCTTACAGTCTCACTACACTTTGCCAATGCCTGCTATGCAAGATGTTTTAAATAATTTTCTTTGTTTCCCACTGCCACCAACTAATCTCACCCTCTATGGTTAGTGATAATACCAAAAGTCTCTGATTATCTTGCTTCCAAACTCTCTCTTCATCCTACATAATCCTGGATATATCTTGCTAGAATAATTTCCTGAAATACTGTTTTCATTACCACATTCCCCTGTTAATGTCCATGTGCATGTGTGTGTATGTATGTGTATGTGTGTATATACATATATATACACACATACACATGTGCATAGTATACATATAAAATTCTCTTTCCTATACAAATGAATCTTTATTCCTAAGACATTTTACAAATCTGGCTTTATTTAAACTTAGTTCAGAACAAATCATCTACACTCAGTCAAACTCATATTATGGTATATTCCTTGAACTCACCTCATTTTTCCAATTCAAAATTTCACATAGAATTATAGCATAGAGGTTAATGGGACAAAGTCTAGGTTCAAACCCTGGCTTTGTCACTAACTTAAGCAACGAACTTAACTCTCTGAATCTGTTTCCTAACCTACATGAAGGGAAACTCATAAGATTATTGTATTAAATGAAGTGATGCATGGGAGACGGTGATTGACACATAAAAAGTGTTCAATAAATAAAAATCATTATTTTTATTTGCTCCTGACACCATCCCTACCTACAATGCTTCTTCACTACTTATCTTTTTAAAATCAACCCATTCTTTTAGAATTAGCTGAAATTTCATTTCCTCCATTTATGATCCCCCTATCTTAAGTTCTACAGTTCTTCTCATCTATACTTTTCATGAGAACCTTACTCAGAGACTGTGATTTGTACTGTTTTGTAACTCACTGAGTAAAGCTACTGTCATTCCCAATAGAATCTCAGGCTTCTTATAGGCAGGGGCTGTTTGCTTATATGATTTTGTATTCCTCGAAGTTCCAGCCCATTTCACGACATTGATTAAGTCTATTTACTCTAATAAACTAGATCCTGCCACATATTTATGTATAACTCTGGCCAGGAAATACATTAAATGAGGAATTTTAGGCATGGCAAGCTATAAAGAAGATAATCTGGGCATGACTATGACATCCCTTAAAACAACCCAAACAGATAGCCAACTACTTTAGAGATAATATAATTTCCAATCTTATACAATCTGTTTGAGTGACAGTTGGTACCAAAATATCTGAGTCCTGGAATCCAGTAAGTTTTTGTTTAGAACATAGAACTACTAAGTCTATGGGATCAAATTATTAGAATAAAGGCAATAGCCCAACAGAACTATGCTAAAGTAATTAAACTTACTGAATTTTTTTAGAAAGTAACCAAAGTTATTATTACCTGCATGCAAGCATCCTGTCCCCTGATTGCAGCTATGTGAGCTGCTGTCCAACCTCTCACCGTTACTTGTGAGAGATCAGCTCCATGCCAGAGGAGCCAATGAAGACACTACGTTAAGAAAATACCCATGTTAACCATGTTAGCAGATATTTTTAACATTTTTATATCTTTAAAGTTAGTCTATCATCATGAAATACTACAGCCTGAGAAGCATCATAAGTGAATGAGGGGGCCAGGTATAAGAAAAACAAAAGCACAAGCACAATGATATGGTAACCCACATTTGGCCTTACTGTTGGGTAAACACTATGGAGTGGTAGGAGCTGTGGCAAACTGGAGACCACATTCCTTGTCCACAAGGTGAAATACTACTTAATCCCAGCCAGTTTTTGCAGTGAGTGAAATGCTGGTCCATATCTTATGTTTGACCAATACTCTACAAGCCAAACAAAACACATCTGTGGTCAAATTCACTCAATGGCTGCCAATTTACAATCTCTGCCATAGATCTTTAAATGGGTCCAGAAACTTCTCGTTATCACAGAAGACACTGTAATTCTGATGATACTTTCGAAGAAAATAAGTGGCATATTAAACAAAGTGGGGGAGTAAAATACATCTTCATTTAAGATTTTTTAAAATTAACTTAAGTCTCAATATAGTTCAGTACTAGAGGTCTGTGCCACATATAGTGTTACTGTCTTTATATGTTCAAGTTTGTAGATTCTACCTTAAAGACGTTTCTTTCTTTATAAAAGAATTGATTGTATCATTGGGATACACTGTCACATCGATCATTGCGATATCATTTTTTGAAAAGGCTAATCATTTAGGTAACATTTGCCTGTCATGGAGATTAATGGCCAATAAAATATGGGGGGTGGAGGTGAACCTCACTAATAATCACAGTAAGTCATTCATTTACTCAACAAATATTTATGGAGAACCAACTATATGCTAACACTGTACAGGTACTGGAGAATAAAACCACTGTAAACATTCACGTACAAGTTATTTATCTCTCCGGGGTAAATATGCAGAAGTGAGATTTCTGGGACACAGGTAAGTATATGTTGTTTAACTTTGTAAGAAACTGCCAAACTGTTTTCCAAAGTGACTGTACCATCTTACATTTCTACCAGCAGTGTATGAGAGTTCTAGTCGCTCCATATCCTTGTCAATATTTGCTATTATCATTTCTCTGGGTTATGTTTTTGTTTTTGTTTTGCCATACTAATAGGTGTGTAGTGACACCTAATTGTGGTTTTAATTTGCATTTCCCTAATGGCTAATGATGTTGAACACTTTTTTCATGTGCTCATTACCATCCACATGTCCTCTTTGAGAAAGTGTCTATTGAAGTCATTTGCCCGTTTTTAATTGGGCTGTTTTCTTACTATTGAATTGTGAGAGTCTCATATATTCTGGCTATAAGTTCTTAGTCATATTTATGATTTGCAAAGATTTGTAACTCACTGAGCAAAGATTTGTAACTCACTGAGTACTCCTATGTTTTCTTCTAGAAGTTCTATAAGGTTAAGTTTTACATTTGTTTATCATCGCTTTCAGTACATTTTTACATATGGTACCAAGTATGAGTTGAGGCTCACTTTCTTACGTATGACTGTCCAACTGTGCCAGCACCATTTAGTAAAAATACTATCTGTTCTCCATTAGATTGCCTTTGCATCTTTGTCAAAAATCAACTGACCAATCAGCAGGACTTCAGAAATGGCTAAGTGAGGAGCTTGGGAAATCCTCCCCAAGAAGCAATGACAAAGCTAGACAAAGTTGTCAAAAACAACCACTTAGGGAATTCCTTGGCGGTCCAGTGGTTAGGCCTCCAAGCTTCCACTGCAGGGGGCACGGGTTTGATCCCTGGTTGGGGAACTAAGATCACACATGCCACGTGGTGCGGCCAAAAAAAACCATTTAAAGACTCTGGAAGGCATACAACAAAATGAGAAGCATTTATTCAAGAAAAATCTACTGATTCTCAGAACAGGGAGAGCCTGTGGCATAGTAGCCTGGGACTACAAGGATCCTTACCCCCAGCGTCATGATGCATAAGTTCTACCCAGGTGGACAGCTCCACTGCCCTGCTGGAGGGACTGAAAAGTCCAGGCCCAGGCACATTTTCAAAAACAATTCTAATCCTCAGTGGCAACAATTTAGGAAAGCCAACATCAGAGCTAGCCTGAAGTCATGATACTTGTTGGGGCAAACAACAAAACTAAAAACCACCTAGAAAATTAACAGAAAAATACAAGAAATGAGACAGCCAAAGTGGGCCTTGCTAAGATTCCGCTTATCCCTTGTGATCTAAAAAGCTGTGTACATATACAAAGTCACTCATACTCAGGAAAGACTGAAGAGGTCCCAAGTTGGCTAGACATTCTTGGCTAGACATAAGGCCTTGAAAACACAGGGGGAAAAAAAAAAAAAAAAAAAAGCCAGGCTGACTTGTATACTGCTTGGACTTTGAAAACATTCCCCAAACCATACACAGATCTATCAGCAAAAGATGGACTCCTTACTGGCTCAAGGTATTTAGGCACAACCTCTGATTAATCACTGGCTGATCACTAAGCTATCCTGACCCAGGGGTGACCCCTATGAAGCCAGGCTTAAAAATAAAAACAAAGAGGGGAATTCCCTGGCAGTCCAGTGGTTAGGACGCCACGCTTCCACTGCAGGGGGCAAGGGTTCGATCCCTAGTCTGGGAAGATCCCACATGCCGTGGAGCAACTAAGCCCCTGTGCCACAACTACTGAAGCCCCCATGCCTAGAGCCCATGCTCCGCAACAAGAGAAGCCACCGCAATGAGAAGCCCGCGCACCGCAACGAAGAATAGCCCCCACTCGCCACAACTAGAGAAAGCCCGTGCGCAGCAACGAAGACCCAACGCAGCCTAGAATAAATAAATAAATAAATATTAAATAAAAAGGATATATGTATATATATATATGTATAACTGAGTCACTTTGCTGTACAGCAGAAATTAACACAACATTGTAGATCAACTATACTTCAACAAAATTTTTTTAAAAAAGAATTCTAATATCAAAGTTATTGTGAGGAATAGACAATATACTTTGTCAATACATACCAAAACTCAAGGCACCTAATAAATACTAAGCACTGCAAAAAATAAAAATTAAATGTCCAGTTTTCAAAATGTCCAAACTAAAAAATTATGAGACATACAAAGAAAACAAGAATGTATAACACATACACAGGAAAAAAAAGGAATCGATAGAAACCATCTCTGAGGTACTTCCCTGGCGGTCCAGTGGTTAAGACTCCGCAATTCCAATGCAGGGGGCACGGGTCCCATCCCTGGTCAGGGAACTAAGATCCCACATGCCATGAGGTGTGGACAAAAAAAAAAAGAAAAATAAAAGAAACCATCTCTGAGAGGGCCCAGATGCTCAACTCAGAAAGACTTCAAAGCAGGGGCTTCCCTGGTGGCGCAATGGTTGAGAATCTGCCTGCCAATGCAGGGGACACGGGTTCAAGCTCTGGTCTGGGAAGATCCCACATGCCGCGGAGCAGCTGGGCCCGTGAGCCACAATTACTGAGCCTGCGCGTCTGGAGCCTGTGCTCCGCAACAAGAGAGGCCGCGATAGTGAGAGGCCCGCGCACCACAATGAAGAGTGGCCCCCGCTTGCGACAACTGGAGACAGCCCTCGCACAGAAACGAAGACCCAACACAGCCATAAATAAATAAATAAATAAAGACTTCAAAGCAGCTATTACATATAGCTTTAGAGAACTAAAAGAGATTATTTTTTAAAGAACTTATGTTGGGACTTCCCTGTTAGCACAGTGGTTAAAAACCCCCCTGCCAATGCAGGGGGTAGCGGTTGGAGCCCTGGTCCAGGAAGATCCCACATGCCATGGAGCAACTAAGCCTGTGCACCACAACTACTGAGCCCACGTGCCACAACTACTGAAGCCCACACACCTAGAGCCTGGGCTCCGCAACAAGAGAAGTCACCTCAATGAGAAGCCTGCACACTGCAACGAAAAGTAGCCCCCGCTCGCTGCAACTAGAGAAAGCCCGCACGCAGCAATGAAGACTCAATGCAGCCAAATTAATTAATTTTAAAAAATTTATGTTTAATGAATTAAACAAAAATATGATGACAATGATTCATCAACTAGAAAATGAAGAGACAGAAATTTTTTTAAAAAAAGAAAATTCTGAAGGTGCAAAGTATATCTGAAATAAAAGTTTCCTACAGGGGCTCAAAAGCTGATTTCATCTGACAGGAGAAAAAAAATGAAGTCTAACAAAGCACAGTTTTCACCAGCTGTTAATTTAGTGATCATTTTTTACTACCAACATAAGTACCATGAGTCTTAAGAAATTTCAGAAAGGATAATAAAATGTAAAGGTATTAATGCAGTACTAAAGTAGAGAATTAGGAGATGATCCTCAAATGGGAAAGTAGAAAGGCGCCAAAACCTTTTGATTTAGATTTATTTTTGTTAAAATTTAACAAACATTTCTTGAACAGCTGCTATGCACTATGCTAGACAGTAAAAATATAAATTTAATTCAACAAATTCATCAATACAACAAACATTTATTGGGAACCCGCAATGTGACTCCAATATGCCAGACACTATGCTAGATGCTGTGGAAAAAAAGATAAATAAAACCCAAATGGTACCTTCAAAGAGCTCAAAATCTAACAGAGAGGGACTTCCCTGGCGGTCCAGTGGTTAAGACTCCGTGCTCCCAATTCAGGGGGCCCGGGTTCGATCCCTGAACAGGGAACTACATCTCGCATGCCGCAACTAAGACCCAGCGCAGCCAAATAAATAAAAAATAAATAAATAAATATTTTTTTTAAAAAATATTAAAGGGCTTCCCTATTAAAGGGCTTCCCTGGTGGCGCAGTGGTTGAGAATCTGCCTGCTAATGCAGGGGACACGGGTTCGAGCCCTGGTCTGGGAAGATCCCACATGCCGCGGAGCAACTAGGCCCGTGAGCCACTATTCCAGGCCTGCGCGTCTGGAGCCTGTGCTCCGCAACAGGAGAGGCCGCGATAGTGGGGGGCCCGTGCACCGCGATGAAGAGTGGCCCCTGCTTGCCGCAACTAAAGAAAGCCCTCGCACAGAAACGAAGACCCAACACAGCCAAAAATAAATAAATAAATAAATAACGGAGTTCCTTTAAAAAAATAAAAAAATATTAAAAAATATCTAACAGAGAATGCAATTCAATGTGATAAATACAATTTTTAAAATGTGTATAAAATTGAGGGAAAAGTTGCTAGTTGGAGGATACTGAGCGGGGAAAACAGAAGGCCCTGCCAAGTGGGTGCTACCTGACCTGGATTTCAACAAGCTAACCACTGGGAAGAGGTGAGACCAGGCAGACGAAACGGCATGTACACAGTCTATGATAATATGAAACAGTGGACTAGTTTGGGAAACGACAGTAGTCACAAGTACTGCAGCATAAAACAAGTCTGATGGGAGATGAGGTTGGAGAGGCAATTCTACCATATTAAATAGCTTAAACTTTATCCTACAGGATATAGAGAGTCACTACAGGGACTTAAGGAAGGTTTTAAGTAATAGCAGATTTTTGTTTTAGAGCAATAATTTTGTATGCCAGTTATGAACTAGAAGTAGACAAGACAGGAAAGAAGGAAATCAAGTAGCTCTAAGGCAGTGGCTATGAAGGTGGAAAGGACAAATTTGAGAGACAAAGGCGGAACAGAATCAACTGACTTAGGGATCAGTTCTCACTACATCAATGTGCATCATGAAGCACTTGACCTAGACAAATGTTGATACTGTGTTTTGCTTCTGTAAAATCCTGAGACAACTCAATGTGATGCAAAGGACATTAGCCTGGAAAACTAAGAAAGGGAGGGAAAAGAATAACAGTTTAGTTTTAGACCAACTAAATTTAAGATGCCAGTCAGATATGCATGAGCTGTTGATAAGCGCCGGATGCAGAAACCAGAATTCAAATTCTGGAGAGAAAGCGAATCAATGAATTATTATGTAAAAGTGATTAAGCCAAGGAAGTCTAAAAATGGCCTGGAGAGAGAGTGTAAAGTTGAAGAGAGACACCCATTGGCAAGAGCATAAAGAAAACCACTAATTTTAGAGAAGGCAGGGTAGGTTAATCAGAGAAGCTGAAAAGATCCCAGGAAAGAGATGAAATAAATGGTATAGCAACAAGTGCTATCCTATTTGAAATATGGCAGAGTAAAATCAGTATTTCCTCCTCTCTTCAAAATCATTTAAAAAATAAAAAAAGAGCAAGAAAACCCCATCTCTGATGAAGCTAGGAGATATCTGAAACCACAAAACAGATGGGAAAGCTGCCAAAGTATAGATCAAACAGGGATGTGGGAGGAAACAGCAGAGAAAATCCCCACGCAGGGCTGCAAGCACAGAAAGACCCGTCAAGGCACATTTCTCCCAGGTGAGAGGAAGCCACTAAAAGGCCAAAGCAAAAACCCCTACAGTTCAAGTGGGGCACACAAACTGGTGGAGAGAGATTCTTTGGACCAGATTTGGTTCCAAAAAGCAGAAAAGCCCAAACAAAGAAATCACACAGAGAAGCCATATTCATGGAAAGCAGACTCTGTTTGTGTGGCAGGGAAAAAAGAGAGTTGCACAGTGAATAGACCTACTGCAGCCTACAGACTGGGGAAATGTAATAGCTAAAATAAGTTCCCCCCACACAACCATGAATCATGAGAAAAATTCCAGTTGGCTTTGCACACAGCCCAAGAATAAGAAGTTGTGCATACAAATGAACTTATCTATGAAACAGAAACAGACTCACAGCCATAGAGAACAGACTTGTAGTTGCCAAGGGGGAGGGGGGTGGGAGAGGGGTGGATTGGGAGTTTGGGATTAGCAGATGCAAGCTATTATATACAGAATGGATAAACAACAAGGTCCTACTGTACAGCACAGGGAACTATAGTCAATATCCTGTGATACACTATAATGGAAAAGAATATGAAAAAGAATGTATATACATACGTATAACTGAATCACTTTGCCGTACAGCGGAAATTAAGACAACACTGTAAATCAACTATACTTCAATAAAATAAATTAATAAAAAAAAGAAATTGTGCATAAAAATATTCACTAAGCACTGCTTGTACTAGTGAAAAATTGAAACCAATGAAATATCCATCAATCAAAAAATCAATAAATTCTGATATTCATCTAAGAATAGACTATTACAACATGGCTGAAAGGAATGAACTAGAGTACGTATATGTAACCATGTCGTTAAAATGCAAAAACACATTGTTGAACAAAAAAAGCAAGCTGCAGAATGATACAAATAATATGATGACATTTATATAAAACATGTCCTTTAAAACAGTGATATAATCACATGTAATAACAGCATAAAACATATACGGTAATAATAAACACCAAATTCAGGGTAATAGTTATCTCTGGAGTTGGAAGGAGAGAAATGACACCTGGGAGGGGTGCTCAGGGACTTCAAATGTATCTGTGATACTCCATTTCTTTTCCAAAAATCTGAAGCAACTACAGCAAAAATATTAGGATTTGATAGAGCCAGGTATGCATTACATTATCCTCTGCAAGTTACCCTCTATGCTTGCCTTAGGAACCCAGCCGCCACCCTGTGAGGAAGCACAGACTAACCCACGTGTGGGGAACTCACAAAAAGACCCCCGTGGAGAGGGGTCAAGGGGCCCAGCCTACAACCAGCATCTACTACCAGATGTCTGCGTGAATAAGCCTTCAGAAGATTCCAGCCCTGGTTTTTAAATCTTCTAGGTGGAGCCCCAAACATCATGGAGTAGAGACAAGCTGTCCCTGAAATCCAAATTCCTGGTTCACTCCCGAGCATAAATAAATGGTTATTTTATACCACCAAGTTTTAGGATAACTTACTACAAAGGTAACCAGAACACCCAAATGTTAGACTGAACTGAAAAGAAAAATATTTGTATATAAATGTATAACTGAATCACTCTGCTGCACAGCAGAAATTAACAAAACATTGTAAATCAACTATACTTCAATAAAATAAATTTAAAAAAAAAAAGAAAAGAAAAATGTTTTCAGTGCCTAGCATAAGGCCTCAGTCCTGTTTGCTAAATTTACAAAATTGTCAACAGCGCTAAACTTACCTCAGTTTAATAATTTATATAGTTTCTTACCTCCAAACTGCCAGAATGTGCTGCCCAATGTAAAGGGGTAAATTTATGGAGAACGTCAACTTCATTAATGCTGGCACCACGTTCTACTATTTCTGAAAGCTGCTTTACATCTCCAGCGCGTACTGCATCATGTATGCTACCAAAATGCACTTTCTTCCTGGCACCTACTGAAAAACAAAATTGCTTAAAATATATTACAAAACTAAAAAAAGACTAAAGCAACGATCAAACTGAAAGTACAAAATCACTTTGGCTTTCCAAATAATTTACTACAAAGATGTTTGTGATTAACATCTTAATCTGACTTCAATTTCAGCTCTAATATGTAAAGAGCATGGACGTTTCACCCCCATCCATACAGGAAAAAAGCAGAACAAACTGAAAGTCAACAACTTTTCTTGCACTCATCAAAGAATTGAGGTCTCAGGACAAACGGCCACCCTGAATTTGGAGAGACAGGCAAATACAGAGAAACACTGTCAAGTTCAGCTTACCTGGATCAGAAGCCACTAGAACCATAAGCTTCTAAAAGCACTTAAATAGTAATTTTGACAAATTGCTGGGGGCTGGGTATGTAGTAGCCTAACAGTGAGAAACTCCTCGGGGCCATAGTCTTAGAGGAGGTCCCCTCATTTTCATAGATTTTACCTTCAAAACTCCACCAGGTTATCTCTGTGAAAAACCAAGAAAAATCACCTCATGTCTTTGGTAAAGGAGGAGAGAGGTAACCACTTTGAAATCTGCCCAGCTATTCTCTGTAACAAAGGCCTACTCTCCAGTGAAAAAGACTTTACTAGAACCTTATCTCACATAGGCAGATATATTTTACTAATATTTTTCATATCTTTCTCATATGTCCTACACTAAGAAAGGAATGGCAGGTCACAATTTTTACTTCGTATATTCTAGCGTCTTATATTTTATAATATAATGTTCCAAACATCAAGACTGGATTGTCAGCCTTATTGTACCATGAAATATTTTAATGTGCATTGTGAACCAGAAGTAATAAAAGTATCTAAGCACGAACAGACAGTTGTTGGAGAAGGAAGAAGTAAATAGTTCAATCAAAGCATTTCCTAAACCAAACAAACAGGCACAATTCCTGACCTCAAATTGTTTTGAAAAGAACTCACCAACACCTCTGGCAGATAATCTATGCAGCCTTGTATTACTATTTATCTATGTATATGTCCTCTCTCCACAATTAGCATGTTAATTTCTTGACGGCTGAAATCATATCTTACACCAACCCTTAGCAAAATGCTATGCATTTTACTCAAAAGTCCTTTCTGAGCATTTACCATATGCCAGGCACTACGATAACACAATGAATAGACATGGATTTAAGACATTTTCTTTCCACTGACACTTTAAAATCTATTGGGATAAATTCAATGAAATCGAAAACCTGACAGTAACATCCTAAGAGATTACAGGTAAAATAAAGGAGGAGGAGGAAACACTCGAGCAAGTCTTTGAAGAACGATTAAGGTCTATGCATACGGGAAAGAGAGTAAGGAAGCACCCCGAGAAAACCAAACCACTTGGTAAATGTTTAATGATGTTAATCCCCTAGGTCAGACCTTCATTACTCTCCTTTATGTTTGTTTTTTTTATATTTTGGCCATGCCGTAAGGCATGTGGGGTCTGAGTTCCCCGACCAGGGATCGAACCCATGCCCCATGCAGTGGAAGCACGGAGTCTTAACCACTGGACCTCCAGGGACTTCCATTATTCTCCTTTAAACTAGTACTGCAAGATCTACAAATGATGTTCTACCCACTCTAATACATTTTATACAGGGACGCTCTAATCCATCGTATACAAGGACAGTATTCTGATCACTTCATTCCTCCACTCTGAACTGCTTCTGGTTATCCACTGCTAGTCTAGAGAACCAAATCCAAACCCTCAGTATGACAGTCTATGCCCTCCCATAATTTGGCTCCATCTAATTTGACAGCCTTTTTTCTCACCACATTTCGTTCCAATTTATTCATTCATCCACCCATCCATCCACTCAACATTAATCTGGTATCTACCATAAGGATAGAAAGATAAAGAAGACATGGTCTCTATCCTCAAGGAACTCACAGAGATATACAAACACAAATTACAAAATAATGTAGTAAGAGCAATGACAGAAATATTCATAAGAAGTCATGAAAGCACAGAAGACTTCTAACTCAGCTAGGGTAGGAGGGAAGGAGAGCAGAAAAAGATTTTTAGAGAAGGTAACACCTAAGATGAATCTTCAAGGATTAGCAGTAATTTGCCAGGTGAAATGGATGCGGGGAAAGGCATCCTGGACAGGTCAAGAAACTATAAAAATACCCACCCTATTGTTGAAGCATAAAGTGGAAGGAAAAGAGGCTAGAATTAGACAAGAGGCAGGCTGTGCTGGAACTTGTTGAACTTGAGCAGAGAGTGGGGAGTCATTGAGGGATTTTAAGCAGAAGAATAAGAATGATCAGATTTGTAATGCTGAGTCTATATGGCTGGCTGCAGTGAGGCGAATTCATTGAGCAAAGGGCAAGAGTAGAGACTCAGGGAGACCATGTAGGAAGATATCTACAGTAGTCTACACCAGAGAGGTTGAGACCCTCAACCAAGTGAATGGCAGTAGGAACAGAAAAGGAGACAGATTCAACATGTATTAAGGAAACAGGATGAATTGAACTTGGATGGATATAGTGGGTGAAATAAGGGAAAAGTAACGGGACAACTCCAAGGTGTCTGGCTTAGTTACATAAGTGGTGTACTGCCACTGAGACAGCGAACACTAAAGGACAGAGAGGGCATATGAATACAAAATTATATTTTGAATGTGTTGATCTTGAGGTGCCCATGGAAGAGTTGCAGAAAGGAGTTGTACATATGAGTCTGCAGCTCCAGTGAGAGGTCTGGAGTTGAGTTCTCAGTGTTAGCTGTGTCTCAGTATTAGGCAGTTTTTTCTGATCCCCAACCTCACCCTATACTGGAGCCAATGGCCCTCTACTCTTCTTTATAGCATTCATCACACCAGTAATTACTTGCTGAGTATTCATCTTCCCCACTAGGAGGAAGGACTGTGCCTGTCTTCTCTGCTTACATATCCTTAAGACAAAGCACATAATAGCCACTCAATAAATATTTACTGGATGACTGAATGAATAACAGATTCTGGGGTCGTCAGTAGGGTTGAAGCCATAGTACATGACAAGGAAAAAAGCACTAATGATGGCACTATCCAAGGAAAAAAGCAACGTTTTAAGAAGAGGACAGAAGAAAATTCAGGGTAGATAAGTAGATAGGTAGGTAGGTAGGTAGGTAGGTAGGTAGGTAGGTAGGTAGATAGATAGATAGATAGATAGATAGATAGATAGATAGATAGATAGATAGATGGATAGAGTCAGTAGAGTGGAAGGATAGGTAGATAGATAGATAGATGGATGGATAGATAGATAGAGTCAGTAGAGTGGAAGGAAGAAAATGAGATAAGTCTAATATTATCTCCACAGAGTCAAATGCTGCAGAGACGGTAAGAACTTAAAAGGGTCCATACATTTTAACAAGAGTTGATGTCAGCTGGGAACGAAGTCTCAGGAACGCGCGCAGATATTAAAATAAAAAAGAAAGTAAAGCTGAAATGAGGAAGGATAGGGGCCAGGTGAGCAGCTTTGGGACCTACTGAAAACGGGTCAATTAAGGGAAATGAGGAGTAACAGGTGAGAAAGGGAACTGCCAGAAGGGGCGAAGCTCCTGTGAGCTGAAGTGAGAAAAGGAGTGTGGCAGAGACGAGGGCCAGCGAAGTAATCTGACTCACACGGGGTCGCAGTCTCCGTGGAGGAGGTGGAGGGGCCTGAACCGGACACCCCGGGCATGGTGCGACCCGTCGGACTCCAGGGAGGAGTCGAGTCCAGGCCCCTGCTGCTGCGGCGGTCTTCGCTCGCTGTCACCCACGAGCCAGTGCAGCAGCGGCTGTCTTTCTCGTCGTCGCTGGGCCCGGGGACGCCGTCCTCCGTCGTTCTCTCCCAGAAGCCCCGGCAGCGGGAACCTTCGTCTTCGCTTTCTCTCTCCCAGAAGCGGCGACGGCTGGCGTCTTCGCTGACGCTCACCACGGAGGAGTCGCTGGCCACGTAGCCGCGGTCTTCACTCACCCCCTCCTCCCAGGAACCGCTGAGGCTGCGGCCGCCATCCACACTTCCGCCCTCCCAAGAGTCACTGAGGCGGCGGCTGTGGTCGTCACTGCCTCTCTCCCCGGAGTCGCTGGTTCGGGGACCCCGGACCTCCCTGACTCCCTCCCAAGTCCCACCGAGACGGAGGCCGCGGTCTCCTCTGACCGTTCCCCCGGAGTCACTAGTGGGGTGGCTTCCGACTTCACTTAAACTCACGTCGCTGCTGCAGTCTCCCCTTACTCTCTCCCAAGAGTTGCTGGGACGGTGGCCACCGTCTCCCCTGACTCTCTCCTGAGAGACACTGCGACGGTGGCCCAGGTCTTCACTGACCCTTCTCGAGTCATTGCGGGAGAAGCCGACATCTTCACTTGCTCTTCCCGTCGGTACCCTGCAGCGGTGGTCGCTGCCTTCACGGATTCTTTCCCTGTCTTCGCTACGACTAAAGCCCTGGCCTTCGCTAACTCTTTCCCTGGATTGGTCGCCGCGATGGCCGTGCCGGCCGTTTATCCTCCACACGCGATGGCTGGTGCGGCGGCCGCCGTCTTTGGTTGCTACTCCCCGCGATTCGCTGTGGCGGCGGCCGCCGTCTGCGAGTACCCTCTCCCCCGAGTCGCTTTCCAGCGTCCCGACTCCAGCCACCTGGTTGCAGCGGTGGTGGAGCCGTCGCCTTGGAAATGAGTAAACTTCCGGCGTGCTGCGGTCATTTCCGGTTCCTCGAGGTCGTGCGTCACTTCCGGCTTCCCTGCAATTTTTTTTTTTTTTTTTTTTTTTTTTTTTTTTTCCCCAAGGCTTCTCCTCTAGAGATGGTGGAGTGGACTGGTTTTCGGTGAAATTCCGCTCGGTCTCACATTCAGCCTGTCTAGGCCCCGCCTCTATAACGGCCTGGCATAGGTCGCGCCCGCCGTGGCTCGGCGACGCACGTGGAGACTCCAGGACTGCAGTCGGCGTAGGTGACCTGCGTGTGTGCCTCGGGCCAGACGGGGCCTTTTATCCTCGGCAAACCGAGTGTCATTTTTCAGTGCTGGTTGGAGCACTGGAGAAAATATATTCTTACCCAATCATTTCATAAGTATGGACAAAAGACCTAACGGAGGAGTTAGCAGCTGCAGCGCTATCGTTGCGTGTTACTACTGCCAGGCTCTTTGATAATCGCTTGGTACTAATTCTCACACTAATTTTGTAAGGTAGGTGTTATCCCCATTTTACAGGTGAGGAGATTCAGGGTATCAGTAATTTGCTAAGATCCAACAGCAGATAAGTTGTGAAGCCAGTATAAAAACACAGGTCATTAGTCAAAAGACTGCACCAGGTCTCCTGACTCCAAGGTTCCTTTCACTGTAAAATGTTTACTTTCAACAGTTTGGCCCAGATCTTTTTCTGCAACCCTATTGCATAACGTGTATTCTTCCATTCATATTTATAGCAAATGTATCGGTCAGGTCTTGTGCTAGCAGCTGAAAACACAGAAATTAGAATTCTCTGCCCTCCAAGGGCATCACCCACCTTGATTCTCCTCCTACCCTGTTTTTTCCCATCCTTTTGCCACAGGTTTTGTTTAGTGAACACAGCTGGCAAATTCCCGTGACCCTACCTTTCCTCTCTTGAAATACAGTAAATGCCTTTCTTTAACTTCCATGGCCTTTTGTAACATTAATAACTTCCATTTGTTGAGTTCTTATGATGAGTCTGGCACTGTACTGAGCGCTTTATATTAGTTTTTCTGTTTAATCCTTAACATAACCTACCAGGATAGTATTACCGTTCCTTTCTACAGTTAGAGAAGTATAGCACCAAAGTTAATTGCCTGAGGGTACACAGCTAGTAAGTATTAAGTCCCTGCATTAGGTTTCCAACCTAGGTCTTTGATTTTGCTGTGCATACTCCTCGAAGTCTCTGAATTCCCACAGCCTTTATTAGACGACTTATCATACTGTGTTACAATTACCTATTTAACAGTTGGTGCTCACCCCTACCCCCCACGGACTCTGACCTTCTGGAAGGTAGAAACTGTATCATTATTCATCATGACATCATCTAGAATACTTAGTTGAAGGGAAGGGTTTACTAACTGTTGTGTGGGTGAGTGAGTGGGTTGATGGTTGGTTGATTGTCTGGTGGATGAACTGATAGATTGAAAGTAAAATTTTTCAGGGACTTCGCTGGCAGT
Source organism: Eschrichtius robustus (assembly GCF_028021215.1). Taxonomy (NCBI): domain Eukaryota; kingdom Metazoa; phylum Chordata; class Mammalia; order Artiodactyla; family Eschrichtiidae; genus Eschrichtius; species Eschrichtius robustus. The sequence goes on from NC_090834.1 coordinate 52,502,052, forward strand.
CCAATGGTTAAGACTCTGCGCTTCCACTGCAGGGGGCATGGGTTTGATCCCTGGTCGGGGAACTAAGATGCTGTATGCTGCTCGGCGTGGCCAAAAGAAAAGTAAGAAAAAAAAGTAAAATTTTTCAGTTGGAAAGGAATTTGGGATTAGTCAGCCCAATCCTCTCATTTTTGGAAATGGGGCAACTGAGGCCTATTGTCTTACCAGACATCTATTGAGTTATTAATATGGGCCAGTTTTTATGCTAAATGATTTGCAAATAGTCTTAAACTTAATCTGTATTATTATTTCTGTTTTTAAGGGGAAGAAATCAAGATTTGGCCAAGATCACATAACTAGGTGGTGGGGAGTTGGAACCCACTATGACTGAACTCCAAATTAATACAGTGTTTGTAGCCAGTTATATAATAATGGTAAAGGCATTACTTTTTTGCTCTGTTGTATGGATAAACACACTGAGGCTGAGGGAATAAGGCAGCACACTCTTAAAGGATACACACTTGGTTGAAAGGATCAGAAAAGGAAACAGAAACACAGAGAAGCAGAAAAAGTAAAATCTCCCAAAATAAACTTGAAAGGAATTAAAAATAAAAGCAGAAGTTAATGAAATAGAAAATAAAATTGATCATAATAGTAGCTGGTGTTCAAAAAGAACAATAAATAGACAGCAAATCTGAGGAAGAAGAGGAGAGAAAACAATATCAGAAGCAAAGGGAACACATTACAGATATGAGGGACTTTGAAAACAAGTGAATTATGTAGTGTAACCTTATACTAATAATCTTGAAAATTGACTTGGACAATTTTTTAGGAAAATATAAATTTTTAAAAATTGGCTCAAGAGTTAGAAAACGTTAATAAACTGATAATTATAAAAGAATGCCTGGGCTTCCCTGGTGGCACAGTGGTTAAGAATCAGCCTGCCAATGCAGGGGACACGGGTTCGAGCCCTGGTCCGGGAAGATCCCACATGCCGTGGAGCAACTAAGCCCATGCGCCACAACAACTGAGCCTGCGCTCTAGAGCCCGTGAGCCACAACTACTGAGCCCACCTGCCACAACTACTGAAGCCTTCACGCCTTAGAGCCCGTGCTCCACAACAAGAGAAGCCACCTCAATGAGAAGCTCACACACCGCAGCAAAGAGTAGCCCCCACTCACTGCAACTAGAGAAAGCCCACACACAGCCACAAAGACACAACGCAGCCAAAAATAAAAATAAATTAAAAATGTAAAAAAAATAAGAATGCCTTACGTATCCCAGACAAAAGTCACTAGGAACAAGGCATAGAGGAAAATGGAATACTTTCCAACTTTGAAGGTAGCATAACCCCAACAGAATCTAAACAAGGATAGTGAAGAAAAACTTAACACCTCAGTCTCACTTATGAATATACATGCAAAAATCCTAAGGAAACTATGAAGCCAGCAGTACATTTAGAGAATAATGTCATAACCAAGCTGGGTTTATCCTACTAGTACAGGATGGGTCAACATTAGACAATATAGTAATGAAAATTTCCTACATTAATAGATAAAAACTATGATCTTAATTGATACTGAAAAAGCACTTGAAAAATTAGCATCTATTACTGATTTTAAAAGAAGAAAATAAAATTCATATTAAGCAAGTAATAAAAGGAAGTTTGCTTAACTGGATGAAGGGTATCAACCAGAAATAAACAGCATGCTAATGTCATAGTCCAGGTTATCTGCTATCATTCCTATAATTCTGCATTGTTTTGAGAATTTTGGACACAGTATAATAAGCAAGATAAAATATGAAATTGGAAAGGAAGAAATTAAGGCAAATGATAATTGTATGCCTGGAAAATCTAAGACAACTGTAAAATACCATTAAATATTAGAATAAAGAGTTTATTAAAATAAGCTATCAGAGCAACCTACAGAATTAAGATTACCTATATACTAGATATAATAAAATTTTAAATGTAAAGGAAGATCTTGTTCACAATAGCAGCAATGATGGCAAAATATCCTAGAAATTAACCTATCAAGAAGTGAACAAAGGGACTTCCCTCGTGGTCCAGTGGTTAAGAATCCACCTTCCGATGCAGGGGATGCGGGTTTGAGCCCTGGTCAGGGAACTAAGATCCCACATGCCATGGGGCAACTAAGCCTGTGCACTCTAGAGCCTGCACATCACAACTAGAGAGCCCACGTGCCACAACTACTGAGCCCGAGCACTCTGTAGCCCACGCCACAAATAGAAGGCCGTGCACCATGACAAAAGAGCCCATGTGCTGCAACTAAAGACCCGAAGCAGCCAAATAAATAAATATTTTAAAAGTAAATTATTAAAATGAACAAAACCTATGTGACAAAAATCATAAAACTTCATTTATGGATGTTACAGAAGATCCAAATAAATGGAAAGATAACCTGTGTTCCCTACATGAGTAGGCTCAGTACTGTAAAGATAACGATTCTCTTCAAACTGGAAATTTGTTGCATTTCAAGTACAAATTCTAATGTAATTTTTAGTGGAGATGGGCAAGATGTTTTTAAAATTTATCTGGAAGAATAAATGTGCAGTATTAACCAAAACATTTTTGAAAAAGAGGAACTACTGAGGACTTACCCAAATACATATCAGAACTGTAAGGCTAGAGTATTTAGAACATGATAGTATTGGAACAGGACTGGACAAATAGATTAGTGGAACAAACTAAAATCCTGAAATAACCCCCTTTTTATTTATGTTTGTGTTTATTATAGAGGTGGCATTTCAAATAGAGAAATGAGGGCTCTTCAGAATTTCCATATACAAAAATTTCAGAAGAATTAAAGATATTAAAGTGTTAGAAGGAAATACAGAAAATTTCTTTTATAAATCTTAGGAAGGCCTTCTTAAGCAAAACAAGCCCCACAGAAAAAAAGTTTACTATATAAACTTAAATGTTTATGCCACAAGATACTTACCATAAAGTTGAGACCAGAGATAGGCTTAATGTTTATTATCTTCTAACAATTTAACTCAGTGATAAAGAGTAAGTCGATAGGGGCTTCCCTGGTGGCACAGTGGTTAAGATTCCACCTGCCAATGCAGGGGACATGGGTTCGAGCCCTGGTCCGGGGAGATCCCACATGCCGTGGAGCAACTAGGCCCGTGTGTCACAACTACTGAGCCTGCACTCTAGAGCCTGCGAGCCACAACTACTGAGCCTGCGAGCCACAACTACTGAGCCTGCGTGCCACAACTACTGAAGCCCGTGCACCTAGAGCCCATGCTCCACAACAAGAGAAGCCACCGCAATGAGAAGCCTGCACGCCTCAACGAAGAGTAGCCCCCACTCACCGCAACTAGAGAAAGCCCATGCACAACAACGAAGACCCAATGCAGTCAAAAATAAATAATAAATTTTTTTTTAAAAAAAGGGTAAGTCGATTGAAAAATTAATGAGCAAAAAACAAAAATACCAAGAGCATATTACAAAAGAAAGGATATTCACAATAGAGAAAGACAGCTGTTTGTGCATCACAATGATAAAAACTAAAAGATTATGGATAATGAGTTTTGGAAGAGGTTGGCTAAACAAAGCACTGAAGATCCTGCTGGTGAAAGGCTAAATTGGCGTGACCCATGAAGGACAATTTGGCAGTATCTGTCAGAATTCTAAGTACACATTAACCTTGAACCAGCAACTATTCAGTTGTAAAATCTTCAAAAATAACTTGCTCAGCTGTATGTACTAGGATAGTCATTGCAACACTTTGTAAATAATTAGGAACTTGAATATACATCAGGGAAAGAATGGCTAAATAAATTATGCTATATTCATATGATGAAATATTACACGGGGGAGAAATGCAGATCTACGTGCATTAATCAAAATGGAAAGAGTTGTAAGATAGAGTAAATGAAAAAAGAGGCAGAAGAATACATACGTGGTGTCATCTGATTTCAAAAAACTACTTTTTAAAAATTTTTTTCAAAATTTGGTAAAGATCTATACTAAATTGTTAACTCAGTGGTTACTATAGAAAAAGAAAGATATGAAAGGAGACTTTATTTTCTATACTTCTGGTATTTTTTAATTTTTAAAAAATTCCTAAGTAAAACTATAAAAGCACAGGAAGACATGCACTGTCACATAAAGCAAAAAAAGATTAAGAAGTATAGGGCTTCCCTGGTGGTGCAGTTGTTAAGAATCCGTGTGCCAATGCAGGGGACACGGGTTTGAGCCCTGGTCCACGAAGCTCCCACATGCCACGGAGCAGCTAAGCCTGTGCATCACAACTACTGATCCTGTGCTCTAGAGCCCATGAGCCAAAACTACTGAGCCCGTGTGCCACAACTACTGAAGCCCACGCGCCTAGAGCCTGTGCTCCGCAATGAGAGAAGCCACAATGAGAAGCTCGTGCACCGCAACGGAGAGTAGCCCCTACTCGCTGCAACTAGAGAAAGCCCGTGAGCAGCAACAAAGACCCAACGCAGCCAAAAATAAATAAAATTTTTAAAAAAGAAAATTCAATTGAAAAAAGAAGAAGAAGAAGAAGTATATGGGCCAAGAGCGATTAAGAGGCTAAGAAAAGCACACTGGTTTTGGCAAGGAGTCATTGGTAATATTCAGGACAGCAATTTTAATGAAATAGGCAAGATGTTAAAACCAGATTGCAGGGCTTCCCTGGTGGCGCAGTGGTTGAGAGTCTGCCTGCCAATGCAGGGGACACGGGTTCGAGCCCTGGTCTGGGAAGATCCCACATGCCGCGGAGCAACTGGGCCCGTGAGCCACAACTACTGAGCCTGCGCGTCTGGAGCCCGTGCTCCGCAACAAGAGAGGCCGCGACAGTGAGAGGCCCGCGCACCGCAATGAAGAGTGGACCCCGCTCGCTGGAACTGGAGAAAGCCCTCGCACAGAAACGAAGACCCAACACACCCAAAAATAAATAAATTAATTAATTAAAAGGAAAGGAGGGGGGAAATTGATAAATGAAGATTAGTGTTACTATACGTATACAAATACATATAAAAACAAAAACCAGATTGCACAGGATTTCAAGGTAAGTGAGGGACTGACTATGAAGGAAGTTTCTCAAGTGAAACAGGTTTCAGAACACACTGAAGTGGGCATCTCAGCATTCCAGAGACTCAAAACCCTTTTAAGTAGGAAGCTTATTCTTACAATGAGTAAAATTGGCTAGTCCTCCATCTCTACCGCAATTTTTCCGAAGTGGGGTGATAAGTCAGGTTGTTCCTCTGATCCCCTGTAAACCAGCTCTTTCCATCTAGTTCTAGAGGAGGGAGTAGGTCCAACTCCAGGACAAGAATTAAGTGGATTTTGGTAACCGTCTCTACTCTTTTCTGCCTATATACCCTCTTGCTTCCTAAGCATTCTTTCTTTCCCTTTGGTGCTCACCTCTAATCCCACACTGGGGCACCCCATGGGTGCTTTTTTGCTCTTATTCTTTAACTTGCTCTTCCCCACCTGCCCAACAAAGTGTCCATTATTTCAGAGAGCTGACCCCATATAGGAGTAGGAGGAAACTTCCTACTCCTATAGTAGAAGTTCAGGTCTTTCTTGACACTAGTATGATTTTCCATTTCTACCTCCAGATTACCTCTTCAGTCAGCTAAATCTTTCCATTTGTAGACATGCTTAGATGCCTCCTTATATCTTCCTGAATGTTTTGTATAAACCCCTCAAAGCATTCGTTAGATGTTAAATAGGCTGTAAAGAAAGACAGCCAGGAAAATATAACTAGAATCTAAAATTGTCTATTTTAGGTTAAACTATTCTGTGAGAATCTTTAAGTTTTTTTCTTTAATATTGAAATATAGTGGAAATATATGTAAGTCTCAGGTGTACCACAGTGATTCACAATTTTTAAGGGCTATATTCCATTTATAGTTATTATAAAATATGGGCTAGATTCCCTGTGCTGTACAATATATCCTTGTAGCTTATTTATTTTCTACATAGTAGTTTGTACCTCTTGATCACCTACTCCTATCTTGCCCCTCCCCCTTCACTCTCTGGTAACTGCTAGTTTGTTCTCTATATTTGTGAGTCGTTTTCTTTTTTGTTATATTCACTAGTTTGTTTTATTTTTTAGATTCCACATATAGTGATATCATACAGTATTTATTAAATTTTTAATATATATAATAATTAGGTCCTTATTTTTCTCCCCAAAGCTTATTTTGAGCTGAATAACAAATTACTTTGCAGTATTTAATGGAACCTAAAAGTTGGAAGTTTAAAAGTAGGTAAATTATGTTGAAATCCGAGAACATTGTAAGGAGGGTATGAACAATGAAATTTGTAGATTTTAATACAATATTCCTTTTATTTCTTCTCACAAACTTCAACTCTTATTTCAAAAGACAGTATTCCAGGGACTTCCCTGGCGATCCAGTGGTTAAGACTCCGCGTTTCCACTGCAGGGGGCGTGAGTTCGATCCCTGGTCAGGGAACTAACATCCACATGCTGCACGGTGTGGCCCAAAAAAACAAGACAATATTCCAGCTTCCCTGAGGCTTCCTTTAGCTTTCTTTGCTATACTCTCTTGTGTAGAATAATGGTTCTAGTTCCTAATAGTATGTGTTGACTACTACTTTTCTGTTTTTTTAAGGGGCTAAAATTAGGTGTTGCTGATTTCTAGGTCAGTTGTCAGATCTGGCTGTTTATTATAATAGAATTAACTATGGAGCTTTTTTTAATTGGGATGTAATTGACATAAAACATTAGTTTTGGTGTTTAAAAAGCTATGGAGCTAAATATTAGAGGTGTCTCTGAATGAGAATCTACTAAATAAGACTCTCGAGATAAGCAATCTCAGCATTCACCATGATTCTAATGCACAGCCAAGTTGGGGGGCACACTTCTAAATCAATACCCGACATCTACATCAAACAAAAACTAGGAATTCTCAATTTCAACTGCAACTACCTATGAACATGTCAGAGAACTACTGTCCCTCCGCCATTCCAACTAAATCCTCTTGTGCTATTGATAGTATCTCCTTCTAGCTCTGAGACTGACCTATCAGTCATCTGTCTTCAATCTGTTTCTCCAACAAGTTCCTTTTAACGTTAAGTGCTAACATCTCTATTTGTCCAACTACAATTAAATCTCTCCAGTTAAATTTCATAGATGAGCAGATTTTATTATTTTGTCACCTCTCACCCATACTCAACTGTTCTTCAGTCAATAGGCGATACTTCTCAATTTTTCCGTATTTCGTAACTTTGTTGACTACCTATTTGAAAAAAAATTTTTTTCCCATTGCTGGTTTTATTTTACTTAATTGTGCTTATTTCTCACGTTCCCACCTGTGAGTCTTTAAATGTTTGTTTCCCAAATACCCTTGGTACACTTGTAGGTTTCAATGTCGCCTTCCTCTTGATTGTGACATACTTTTAAGCATTTTAAGCATTTGGTAAAAAGTTATGGTCTTCCCCAAAAAAGGCACAACAGGAAGTTTTGCCTACATTTTTAGATGCAGACCCCAGCATTTCTTCCATGACATTGTTCATATATATTCATATGTTGGGGTATCACATGTGTTTCTCTCTCTCAAATTCAGTGGACACGTTTTCTCACTGGACCTCTCTGTAGCATTTGCTAATCTCTTTAAATTTTTATTCACTTGATTCTTTAAAAACAAAGGCCAACCTTAGATGCAGATAGGATATCACCTCTGTTTAAAATTTCTAGTGTCTGCTGTGGTCATCAGTGTAATACAAACTCCTTAGCATGACCAAGAAGACTCGTTCTATTCAACATTACTGGGTTTTAACCATATAAAAACACATGAAGTGTTTTCGAGCCTTCAATTTTGCTGCTCATTCTTCATAGATACCCTTGCCTCCTACCAATGTGGACTCCACTTCAATTTATCCTCCAAGACTCAAATACCACCACCTCTATAAATTCTTCCTTAATCAACCTCCAGGTAGTTTGGTGTGCCTATTATCTTAGGGCATTTTTGTAAACTGCAGTAATGAAATGAAGCAAAACCAGGTTCTCATCCTTGTTCTACAATTTTGTAAGTGAATGATTCAATTTCATCTGTAAACTGGGGATACCATCTACCATTTAGAATTATTTGTAAGTATCAGAGGAAACATATGTAAAGAGTTTGCGAATGCCTACCATATAGTAAGTGCTCAACACATTTCATTGTTTTATATGCCTATCTCCCTCCAACAGATGGCAGAAAAGATTAATCTTGCATCTGAGAGTGCCTGGCTCATAGCAGGTGCCTCATTCATGTTTTAAAGAACAGAGTGATGAAAGACATAGGAAAAAGAAGTCACTTTCTAAAGGCACTTAAGAAATAAAGAGATACAAACTGGAGTTTCTTCATCATTCTATTTATTACATGTATGAATATTAACATCTCATGGCATCCATCTAATTCAGTCAAAACCAACAAAGGAAAAAAGGTTAACCATGTTTCAAATTAACATTCTTACAGATTCCCCTGTAACTTAAAATAGAAATATGTTCATCTGCATTAAGTTATCTGACAAATTTGAAAAATGTCATTTAAAAAAAAAATCACCTTTAGTACTTAAATATATTTGTTAATCATTTGATGGCATCAGTGTCCAAGTTCAAGAATAAAAGTTGCTTCATTAGATTCTTTTCAAAAATGGACATCTGGATGGTTCTCTATAGCTGGAGATATATATATATGCAAATATGTCCTATTTCATTTAAAAATTTTTTTCAAATCTGGCTTTTCAATTTGAGAAAAGTCCTGCAGTGCTCTCACAACCCCCCTCTGAAGGATAAAACTAACTCAGACTTTGCTTCTTTAATCATGGGAAGCTGCTGGAAAAAAATCTCATGTTGAAATTGCTGTTTAATTCCATTTTCACCCAATAAAAAGTACAGAAACACTGTCTTTATTTGATGGTGTGCATAAATATTACACTCCATGGATAGCAAAAATATTTTTTATTTATAATTTACAGTTTCACAAGTGAAAATCATACATTTTTACACATACAATTTCATTTTGTTAAATTTGCACACATCTACAGAACTTTCACACAACAAGCACCTGAAACTGTGCAGGCAGTAGGAAATGCAAATACTAAAATGTATTTATTAACCAAATGATAGCTGAAGGCCCCGCCTCAGCTAGACAATTTATATAGATATGTCTATATATACATAAAAAATTCTTCACCTTCTAGATTTCAACAGCAGCTTTTTTTTTTTTTAAAAAAAAAAAAGAAAAACATACCTTTCTCATTTTACTTAAACTGACTCGACTGTGTCATTTTCTGTTTTAATTTCAGTGGCTGTTGCTATGCTTTCCTCTGTACAAGCTGGTGGAGTATCAATCTGTTCTTCCTTAACTTTGGGACTTTCACAGGGTTCCTGCAATTCGTTTTTGACAATGTTCAACATAATGTTCAAGGGATTTTCAACTGGTGTCTTGCTGGGAGATGGTGTACAATCAAATGAAGATGTCTACAAAATGAAAAACCCTTTAAGTACTGATTGAAGTTCACAAATATCACATTAAATGACATTTAGTTTTATAAGACCCTTGTATGGGCAAAGAAATAAATATATACCAAATGCAATTGAAAACCCTGCTTTCCCACAAAACATGCCATTACGGCAGCCAATTAATAAAATGTACATTGAGGGACTTCCCTGGTGGCGCAGTGGTTAAGACTCCGCACTCCCAATGCAGGGGGCCCAGGTTCGATCCCTGGTCAGGGAACTAGATCCCACACGCATGCCGCAACTAAGAGTTCGCATGCCACAACTAAGGAGCCAGCGAGCTGCAACTAAGGAGCCTGCTGGCTCAATGAAGGAGCACACATGCCACAATGAAGGAGCACACATGCTGCAACGAAGGAGACCGCCTGCCTCAACTAAGACCTAGCACAACCAAATAAATAAAATAAATATAAATAAATAAAATGTATATTGAGCATTTGATATGTGCTCAGCAATGAGCTATGGTAAGAAAAGCAGTAACAAACTTAACAACAAAAGAAGCTGATTCAATGATTAGACACGTTTCTATATTTTAATCCCAATATAACCCCCTACATATATCCTGGGATTTGTTGCTCCTAATTTCAAATACCCTAAGGATTTTTTAAAAATACCTCAAAACCATCAAAACATCCTACAAAGTCTAGTCTTTTGATGACCTAAGTATATCTTCCAAACTGCCCCTTGAACTTGTGAAACAAATATTATTTGAAAGTTAAGATGTTCCACTGTTTGGTTTAAAAAAAATGGTCACTCTACAAATACGAAAATTTGAATTTCCAAGGTCAAGAGACTGATTTATTTTTGTATTTCATGTATGATAATTTAAAAATTATTCCTATATTACATGGCCGAGTGGAGTAAGCAGTAATGCTACCCATAACTTTTAGAAAATTATTCCCATCGTGAACCTTCTCATTCTCTAGGCCTAGTACTCTAGTAGAAGACATCATCAAGATTCAAATGAAGAGAATACAAGGAATGATACAAAAATTTCAAAATTTAAATCAGACCCTATCAATCTAGCACCAATATTTAATGAACAACCTAAATGCTACATCAAAACTAAGACAGCTCAACACATCAAGATTAAAATTAAAATGTTGCCCAGATGCAAAAAATAACTGAAAATAAAATTTATCAATGTAAAGGAGAACAAACAGTAACCAAAAAGAACTTACATTTTGATAATCTTCATAACATGATGGATGATAAATCTAAAGCAAAAACAAAAAAGTAAGTTAGTATTCACATGCATATTCATTTCTAATGGACTATTCTGGTATGATTTTCTTTTTAAATTTAAACCAGAGATAAACTATCTTTGAAAAGGCAACGAAAATCATTTGGTCACAAAAACGGATAAAAACAAAATTTTCATCCTGATTTCCCTTAAAACTTCCTTTATATATTTAAGTAGATAACATGGTATGTTAAGACAGAAACAGTTTTGATTATGAAATATAAATTCAGAATCAAAATAGTGTGGTTAGGCAGAAAGAAGACTAACTAGACTCAGAAGATCTAGTCCTGGATTTATCATTAACTAGTTATGCAACCTTTTTTATAAAATGAGTACAGGACCAGATGATTGCTAAAATGCCTTCCAACTCACACACTCTGACTCTCTAAAGTCCAATACCTTAGAAATACCATTTTTATTAAAAACCAAAATAAAAATACAATTAACACTTTTCTTTCAAAGTAGTAAGCTACCCCTATAAAAATTAAAAAAAAAAAATCTTAATACTTCCTTTTAAAGTACTTCATAAGGAGCTGAAAATTACCTTTCCATCTACTCGAATAGCATTTTTTAAATGCCACTCCTCCTCTTCTTCATCCCAGTACTGTTCAAATTGTTCTTGACAAATTTCACAACTCTAAAATAGAACCATATAAAAATGAAGTTTACATAATAGAACACACTTAATGCCATTAAGTGAAAATACAGAAACATTTTGTTAAGTGGAGAAAGGAATTTAAGAGTTTTGTGAAAATTTAAACAATGTTCAAATATATAATACAAAGTAAGATCTAAGGATTTCGCATTCTTCCATGCAAAAATAGTTAACATTTCACAGATCTTGGTCACAGATAAATATGTAACAACTACAGTGGTTATGAAACCCGAAGCCAGATCACAAGAATAACATTGAAGAGTAAAGCTTACGAGAAGTCTCAAAATCATTAAAAGAGGGATGTAAATAAAGTTATATTTATGATTATTTACTTAAAGGAAGTGAAAGGCATGACCAGAGGTAGAAAATTGAACATTTTTCTTTTACCTCAACTGCTCCTGCTGGTCCAGCAGGTACACTTTGGAACTCCTTTTCTTTAGCAGCCTCCTGAGTTTTGAGCACGACTTCTTCGTGCACCTTTTCAAAAAACTGGCTCTTTGCACGTTCTTCCAGATCAGCTATTTCCTCAAATTCTATCCAGTCCTTAAAAAGAGTTAATTTAAAAAGAGTATATTCATTTGTTTCTAGACTCTTACTGAATACCTTCAATATAATGCCATTTAAACGTTAAGGGTACTTTCTTCTACAATATGCTTTAATATTGATTATTTAGAATTATACCATCTCTTTGAGCCCCATAACTAATAGACAACATAAAGCAACTAATGAATAATTAAGATCTTAACGTTAACATTCCTTTAACTCTAGAGTTACAACTACTACTGTAAATAAGATAAATTTCATGCACAATATTTTACCAAAAAAAATCAGTCATAGAACCTTGGAATTTTAGAACTAGAAGAAACCTGTGTTCTACTCTTAATTTCAACAAAAAGCAAATACATACTCTTCAAATTTTTTTTAATTAAAAAAAACCTTTTATATTCTAAGGGTCAAATTTTATTCAAAAAATTCACTAGTTAGTGCTCAGCAATTACTTAAACTAATATACTTTTGAATGATATAATTTAAAGGCTAAAAGATAGTTCAGAGGCACATGAATTACTTACTGTTAAACTGTAGTACCAACGTCTATGAGTGACTTTTCTGCTTACATCTTTTTCAGTTCTATTTTGTCGATAATGCCAGTCCAAGTGATCTGCATATACATCTGTCTGTGATGTTGTAAACCTCATTCCACAAGAGTAACACTGAATACCAGTATACAGTCGATTTATAACACTATCATAACGTCTGTTTTGTAAAATACAGAAATAATCTTTAGTTTTGATACTGTGGCTGACTTAATGGCCTTAAAAAAAAAAAAAGGCAGTTGTAAGTACTTCGGTTTTCTGTATTTTGATAATGGTGAAGCCATTATTATGTGACAAAATAATGTTTCAGCCAACAGTTGGCTGGAAGAATTAATATTCAAAGATCAATAATATTCTCTAGTGTCAGTGACTCTCTTTACCTTAACTTTGGTTAATTTTGGAACATGGTGTCTACCCTCTTATCAATAGGCCTGGCCCAGTTACTTATTTCCTTCTAGCTAATAATGGAATGATCATCTGCTATCTAATAAGGCAATAGTTGGCCTGTTCTTAGATTAATGTCAATATCAGGGTGGAGATGGCAGAACAATTAGATTTCACCTCTCCAGATCTTCGCGGTTTTAAATAACTCAACTGTCCCACCCTGGTCTAAAGAACAGTGAAAGAGGTACAGAAGAAATAATAATAGTATGGGTAACTAAAAAGAAAAAGTAGAAGACTAGTGGGAAACTGAAGTCAGCAATAATCAGTTTTTTTAAATTCTGGGCTCCCTATCTGGAAAGAAATAGGTATGCAGAATAAGTAAGTGAACAAACAGGGCAGTTATTAACTCCAGAAATTTTTTTAAAATAGTAGAATAAAGCAAAGCACAGTACATAGTACTTTGTATACCAGAAAACAAAATATTTAGAGTCAAAATATTAATACTGAATAAAAATTTAATGAGAAATGGCTTTATAACTAAGAGTTGGGAGGACAGTAAAAGAGCTACCTAAATCTTCACTTTCAGGAAGTCAATAAATTGTCTAAATGGGATAAATCAAGAAATGTAATAAATCAGAAAACTATGTATCTTTTAAGAAATAAAGAAGTAAATGCCAAGAACCATAGATAAAAGAGTTAAGAAATGGTTGCCTTCAGGTAAAAAGTAGTACTAGGAAAAAGGCATGCCATCTTTTATTATAAGCCTTTACTGTAAGACTTTCATTATAAAGTTTTAACTATGTGAAAAGTATCACTTTGAAAAAAATTGCCTTTAAAAGGGTGAAACCCGTATAGCACAGGGGACTACACTCAGTGTTTTATAATAAAAGAATCTGAAAAAGTATACATTTATATATATTATATATATATATATAAAACAATCACTTTGCTGTATACCTGAAACACACTGTAAATAAATTATGCTTCAATTAAAAAAAAAAAGATGAAACCCATTAGCTGTTCTATTATTTTTAAAAGTACTCATAACAATATAATGGATCCATAAAGCAACTGTAAATGTTTTTTATATAATAAAGGCAATAAAAATTTATGAAAATATATGCACCAAATGTTAACACTGGTTATCAATAAAGTGGAAATTGTAGGTAATTTTATTTTCTTGACTTTATTCATTTGTATTTTCTATAAAATGAAAAAATTTTTAATTTTTTAAATACTAGACTACAAAAACCTCATTTTCTTAACTTCAAAAGCATGAGAATATCAATACAGAAAAAACAGTGATGATTAAGAGAAAATAGAGATAAAAAGGAAGACATGAGTGATTACTAACACCTAATCCTTAAACTCCTTATACTTGCTATACTAAACAGAGATAATAAAAAACAGAAATTTGGGGATAGACTTTTGGCCTAAATACTTGTGCAGCAAACATATTTGAAAAGAAGATAACAGGCTTCCTTAAGTTTATGTTATGTATATTTTACCACATTAAAAAAGGGAAAACAGGCTTCCTAAATTTTAAAAACAGTGAGAGGGGTAAGACGAATAGCACTAGTGATAATATCCACTGTTATTAAAGTCACCGTCCCTTTTACCTTAGAAAATTAGATTACATACTGTTTCAATTCTTCAATTGTAAAATTGGTAAGATCTGGAACGTCTTGATCTTCACTTTGATCTTCTTCCTCCTCAGCAGGGGGCTGAGCAGCAACTTCATTTACTTCTTCAATTGAAAAGAAACACAACAAATATCTAAAAACCAGTTTCCATGTATTCTTTACAGGGGAACACTATAGTGTTAGAAGCATATGGAGAGCCCCATCTTGCCTATTCAGTGCTCCTGATCTTAGGTTTACTGGCCAAGGAACCTAATACAATTCTTTATTTTGATAAGTGATATAAGGTCTGGTCTCTTAAAAGTCAATCTTCATGAAATTCATCAACATTCTAATTATTTTTTATAAGCTAAAATAATACAGAATAACTAGAAAAAGTCTGCACATGGTGTTTGCAGGAATGTTAGTTAACTGAAACAATGTCCACTATAAAGGTAACAGTTCCTTGTTAGAAAATTTTTTTTTATTTCATTATAAACCAGCTATATAAGTATACCTAAGAATTCAATCACTGTAAGAACTTTTATCATAGAACACATCATTGTATCATATCATACATCTTTATAACTTAATAAAGCTAAGTGTAGATGAATTACAGAACCATACTTACGTGCTGTAGCTGAATCAGGCTGGGACAATTTGAGAATTCCTGTTTTTAACAGTTTTGAAAACAATTCATTTACATCCACCTGACTGAGATGATTATCAGGATATGCCTTAGGAAGGGCACCTTTAAAAAAATAACACTCTTAAAAGTAGAACTTAAAGATGCAAATTATACTAAGGATTTTTAAAGTTTTCTTCAAGATATCCTATCAACATTAAACTTAATAAAATCTTGTTAAGATCAGTGTAACTACCAAAAGCTCCCAAAAGTGAACTTTGCATTTATGTCAGCAAACCATGACCTCTTAAAAATATATTCTAAGACGAATACTGAAACCACTAATACTTTATACGGACATACATGTTATCTTAAAAAACCAGTATTACCCACTGTTGCCCAATTAAATCCATGCCAAAGAAAAGCAGAATACTGAGGGCAGAGAGCTTCATGCTCCCTTCTATGCAATGCAGCACCACACCTCTAGGTCCAACTTTTCACCCTTCCAATTCTCTATTCGTCACCTAACCATATTGGGAAAGGTCGTTTTGCATAGATGAAGTAGGCTACCATCTCTTAGCACAGATTTCTAGGGGAAAAAAATACCCAGAGCCTAAATGGAAGTACTCCTGCCCAGCCCCCCAGCTCCCCCACCTTCTCAGAATATACCTGCCCCTCTGACCTTTGCTGAATTACTGCCCTTGCAACGCAGTTCAGGCTATTGCTGAAAAGGTGTCATGCTTACTAAAGCTTCAAAAATCTGAATAAATGAAACAAGGATAACAATCTTCTCCTTAAGCTCACTGGTGAGGAATCAATCCAATTCCATATTTTGCTAAGCACTAATTTAAAAATTACAATTCTTTAACTCAACTATAAAAACAGTATTTTAATATATTTGTATGTCACTACTATGCATCTTACTTACCACACCTCTAGAAAAAAGTTCTGAATCACTAAAAATTCCTCTTAATAGCAGAAATTCAATTTGCATCCACAATACAATACATAATCTCTGCCCTTAACCATTGTGTACTCTTTACACTTAGCACAGTGCCTTGTATACAATAGGCTAATTAATGTCTGTTGAAATGAAATGTTTGACTACATGAATGAATAAATCAACCTCAACGGTCAATTACAACAGCCACTTCACACAATAGTTTAACATTTACCTTTCATTAGAATTAGCTATTTATATGTCTAAGAATCCTAACTAGCTAATCACATGTCTTCCAGCAGCCAAGTTTAGTGATCAAGAGCATGAACTATGAAAAAAAAAAAAAAAAGAGCATGAACTATGCAACCAGACTCCTGGGATTCTAACTAGAAATTCCACTTTCTAGTTGTGTGACATGATCAAGTTACTTATCTGTGTCTGTTCTCTTTACCTGTAAAAGGGTAATAATAATTGTTCCTACCTAAGGTTGTTATGAGGATTAAATGAATTAATATTTGTAAAGCACTGAGGTGTTTGGCAGTATATATAATATTTGTTTAAAGAAAAACAGTCAAAGTGAAATAAGACAGAGAAAGACAAATACTGTACGATATCACTTAGACGCGGAATCTAAAAAATACAACAAACTAGCGAATATTACAAAAAAGAGGTAGACACACAGAGAACAAGAACATACTAGTGGTTACCAGTGGGAAGAGGGAAGAAGGTAGGAGCAATATAAATATAGGGGTAAGGGATTAAGAGGTACAAACTATTAGGTATAAAATAAACTCAATGATATACTGTGTAACACAGGGAATATAGTCAATATTTTATAGTAACTATAAATGGAGCAAAAGCTTTAAAAATTGTGAATCACTGTATTGTACACTTATAACTTATATAATTTTAAAAAACCACACAGAGAAAAAAATGAAAAAAAAAAAAGCCTCCTAGAATAATGGAAATAAAAACAAAAATAAACAAATGGGACCTAATGACACTTAAAAGCTTTTGCACAGCAAAGGAAACCATAAACAAGACAAAAAGACAATCCTCATAATGGGAGAAAATATCTGCAAACAAAGCAACTGACAAAGGATTAAACTCCAAAATACAGAAGCAGCTCAAGCAGCTCAGTATCAAAAAACAAACAACCCAATCCAAAAACGGTTGGAAGACCTAAATAGAAATTTCTCCAAAGAAGACATACAGATTGCCAACAAACACATGAAAAGATGCTCAACATCACTAATCATTAGAGAAGCACAAATCAAAATCACAATGAGGTATCACCTCACACCAGTCAGAATAGCCATCACCAAAAAAAATCTACAAACAATAAATGCTGGAGAGGGTGTGGTGAAAAGGGAACCCTCTTGCACTGTTGGTGGGAATGTAAATTGATACAGCCACTATGGAGGACAGTATGGAGGTTCCTTAAAAAACTAAAAATAGAATTACCATATGACCCAGCAATCCCAGTACTGGGCATATACCCTGAGAAAACCATAATTCAAAAAGAGACATGTACCACAATGTTCATTGCAGCACTATTTACAATAGCCAGGACATGGAAGCAACCTAAATGTCCATCGACAGATGAATGGATAAAGAAGATGTGGCACATATATACAATGGAATATTACTCAGCCATAAGAGGGAACAAAATTGAGTTATTTGTAACGAGATGGATGGACTTAGAGCCTGTCATACAGAGTGAAGTAAGTCAGAAAGAGAAAAATAAATACCATATGCTAACGCACATAGATGGAATCTAAAAAAACAGTACTGATGAACCTAGTGGAGCTGGAATGAAGACAGGAATGAAGACACAAACGTAGAGAATGGACTTGAAGACAGGGTGGGAAGGGGAAGCTGGGACGAAGTGAGAGAGTAGCAGTGACGTATATACACTACCCAATGTAAAATGGCTGGCTAGTGAGAAGCTGCTGCACAGCACAGGGAGATCAGCTTGATGCGTTGTGAAGACCTAGAGGGGTGAGATAGGGAGGGTGGGGAGGGAGGCTCAAGAGGGAGGGGTTATGGGGATATACACATACATATAGCTGATTGACTTTGTTGTACAGCAGAAACTAACACATCATTGCAAAGCAATTATACTCCAATAAAGACTTAAAAAATAAATAAATAAAATAATACTCTGAGCTGCATGAAACACAAAAAAAGCTTAAGACACTTTCAGATTGTATTTGATTTTCTATGCATTTAGAAACAGGAATAAGAGGTGATTCTCAGAACAGGTTTGGAATTTCATACTCAGGTACCCAATGATGGTGTCTAACTTATCAACCAAGTGAACAGCTGTTTAATTTTTTTCTTTCTTTTAATTTATTTGGCTGTGCCAGCTCTTAGATGTGGCATGCAGGATCTAGTTCCCTGACCAGGGATCGAAGCTGGGCCCCCTGCACTGGGAGCACAGAGTCTTAACCACTGGACCACTAGGGAAGTCTGAACAGCTATTTAGAGAAAAAAAAAAAAAAAGTCCATAGATCCTGCTACATTATAAAGCCCTTAGAAGGATAAACCTTATTAAAGTCATCCTAGCACAATGCCTAGAATATAGCAAATGATCAGTATTTGTTTGGATGAATAAATGAACATGAGTATATTTACTACTAGGAAAAGAGTGTTTTTACTTTAAATTTTGAGAAAAAACCTTACAGAAGCCAAATACTGAACACTAAATACTTTTCATATCTCTTTAAGTAAAACTTGAAGAAGGAAGGCGTATCTAACATCTCATTTAATAACCTCCAACCCAGGAAATAAGATGTGATTTCCTCTGTGATATTGCTATGCCTTGTATACATAAGCACCCCAAGGTTGTAAAAGCAAAAGAAAACATGCAGGTTTTGTATATTATCTCATACAAAAAAGAGCAAAATTTGCAGCTGCTGCACACTATCTCAAGCTACCAACTCCAATACAACAAATCCTCTACTCTACAAGAAAAACTGAGTTCTAAAGGAGAACACACCAATATAGCACTTCACAAGTTACATGGTACTTTTGCATATACTATCTCATTTGATTCTCTGGGGAAAAAAAAAATTCCCCGGCAAATCCTGACTTTTATCATATGCTATCTGCAGAGGAAAAAACTGAACCCCAGAGAGGATATTTGCTTATACTCCACCTACCTGTAAAGTAGCAGAGTGGAGATTCTAACCCTGGTCTTCTGACTTTAGACCCCAAATATTCAGTACTTTCCTTCCCTTTTCATTATAGTGAAAACAAAAAATAAGAAGAATACTAATCCTAATTGTCAATCTAGCAATTAAAAACAAAACGTTTTCAAATTAATTGAGTGAGCTTCCTGTGATGATACAGTTTAATACTTATTGCTAGGATTTCCCTAGTTACTTCAGAACTTTTGGAAAACTCTAAATTTGTAAACTTAATAGAGCCATGCTACAGCATGTTTCTGAAGATGGCTGTTTTAATGATTCAGAAATAAAGCAAGTACCACAACAATTTGGTTGAGTTAGCTCTCAATATATTGACTTTCCGGTAATTATAATTTATATACTTCTTATTTTTCACATATTAAAACTAAAACTTTTTTTTTTTTGCCTGCACAGCACGGCTTGAGGGATCTTAGCTCCCCAACCAGGGATTGAACCCGGGCCCTTCAGCAGTGAAAGCATGCAGTCCTAACCACTGGACCACAAGGGAATTCCCTAAAACTTATTTTTAAAGCCCACGTATCTACTATTGTTATTGTATCCATAACAATATTGTTAAGCCTCACCCCACAGATGCTTATCATGGGCATCTAGCTAGGAAATCCTTTTAACATGTTGTGTACAATTATTACTTGAGTGCCCATAAAGACATATGAATGAATCAGCTTATAAGGTGATGTCTGCAGTATTCACTTAATGTTTATTGGATCATCACACACACACAAAACAAAACTTCAAAGTATCAAGTAACTGATATTTCTGAGGTTTGTCACTGACTTCATTTTACCTCAACACAAATGTCACATTCCTACCCTACCCTCTAGCTTCCACCTACTAGATCTCCTTCCCTCTTTTTTGTGGTCTACAAGTCCTGGCTAACCATCTCTAGTTGTAAAGGGGATTAGTGTGAATATACATCAACAATGTAAACAAACTCAGAAAGAAAACAAAACATTCCAGTCAGATTGAATTTCTCTAAATTGCATATGTCCTCTCAAAATTGTCATTTTCTAAAATTGACAAGGTAGCTACTCAA
Organism: Eschrichtius robustus; assembly: GCF_028021215.1. NCBI lineage: Eukaryota > Metazoa > Chordata > Mammalia > Artiodactyla > Eschrichtiidae > Eschrichtius > Eschrichtius robustus. The sequence continues at coordinate 52,522,348 of NC_090834.1, forward strand.
TCAAACAATAATTGTCTTTCGAAAAACACAAAGTTCAGAAAGTACATACCTGAAGGATTCTGAACAAATGCTCCAGGATTTTGTGGATGAACTGGCAAAAATTGTTGTCCTTGGCCAAATGCTACTGGCTGAGCAACACCAGTCAGAACCTTCAAAAGAAATCTTGGTTTTAAGAACATCTTTTCTATATTTTTAAGTAAAACTTTAACATTCAAATTACGTTAATATATTCAGATATCATGAGGCCTGTTTATGATAATAAAGATTTACAAGTGTAACCTGACTAGGTCACTTCACTTCTAGGCTTTCTATAAAAAGGAACAATAAGACCTTCCCTTACATTTTTCACAGAATTATAAGATAATGGCTGTGAAGGTTCTTTGAAAAGTTTAAGATACCATGCAAACATAAGGTAGCCAAAAACTAGCTGTATGACCTTACACAAATCACTTTACCTTGCCAGTGTTTTCTCTTATTTTACAAATAGAAATCTGACATCCAGCCATGTGATCTATACACAATCATAATGGCCAGTAAACAGCAAAGCTGAGGCCAGAACTCGTGACCTAACTCCTTTACACAGATGTCAAAAGCCTGCTTTAATTAGCAATCTGAACTCCTTTATGATCATTCTGTTAGCCATCAAACTGAGTTACAAAGTAGACTGTAAAAGATGTTAAGGGAATGTTAAAAAATAAAAGTCATGAAACAAGTACAGTACAGGCATACAATTATTGTATTTGTAGTCAAGAATGAGGTAGGACTTCTACATATTGCTACTATGTAAACAAATGTCCATTTATAAGCCTTCTTCAGTATCCTGTGTGAACCTTCAGTGGTATGTATGCGTAATAAAAACCCCATCAATTCTGTATAATGTAGGAACAAGACTAATTCAAGTCCCATTCTAGAGTATCTTGTCAATTAAGAGTATCATTTCTCTTAAAAACATACAATAGAGTATAAGTCTAACTAAGGAGGCCAATTGTTTTCCCAAACCACTGGATATGGACAGAAGGCTGCTTTCTATCAATAATGCTTCTAACATGCTTTTAAAACCTTTCTTCTTGTTTTACACTTTCTTCCATGCAATGTTACTGGCATAAAATAAATCTGTCCTAGTAAGAAAGTGTCACTACCTGGAAAAAAGTAAATTTAGCCCAGGAGAATTTCAGCAGGCAAGTAAAAGTAGTCATTAATATCAACTGAATTAATCACAAATTATAAGCATATTGCTTTAACACTATTTCAATAAGCATTTTAAAATGTATGCAGAACAAGTTAACATCAAACAACTGCAGTTGACTGGAATGACGGAAAGGTGGTGAAAAGTAGGAAGAGAGGAAGAAAAAGAATTACAGACTGTAAAAGCATAGGCAATTTGATTTTCTTGTTTGTTTGTTAACTCAGGCTAAGGAAGTTCTTAATCAAAGAACAGTCTATAAAATCAGTTCTATGATTACTATAAAGCTCATCAAGACTCAAAAGTTGTACAATGTAGCAGAGGTCTGTGAAACACACACAACTGTATTATACTTTAATACCTTTGAAGCCAAAAACAAAACAAAAAAACCCACAAAACAAAAAACCATAAGAGGAGGCTATGCATATGTGAAGGCAAGGGGTATATGGGAAAGCCCTATACCTCATAGCTCAATTTTGCTGTGAGCCTAAACTACTCTAAAAAATAAAGTCTATTAAAAAAGAAAAGATTTGTTGGGGGGGGGGGGGTGGAGATTGAGATTGAGAGGGTTCTCTACATCCTGGAAGAACTAAGATCAATTTTGGATTTAAACTGCAAATTTCAGCCCCAGAAGACTCTCATCTCACTTTCCTAGCAGGTGGGGTTTTGAAGTACATTAAAAACTGCCCCCCCCCCCAAAAACTTACTAAAAAAATTAAATTTAAAAAAATCCTTTCCAACCTATAGAATAAACTATATCCTGAAAACCTTCCTCAAACACTAGAAACATTAAAAATGGTTCATATCTGCATACAATATACTTTTAGAATAACTATAACAGACTTACCTGTTGAGATGCCTGAATATTTCCTACTGTTATTGGAGCAGGTAAATTGCCAAAGTTTCCAAATTGAGAGCTCTGAAGATTCTTCTCATCAAAATAGTGTCCAGAAGCTCTGTTAAGGGGATTTGAGAAACTCTGGTTTCCAGGGCCATGTGGTCCATTAAAATTTGGTCCTTGAGGTGAATCAAATATTTGTTCATGTCTTTGGAACGGCAGTCCTTGGGATGGGGCATTAAAAGCATTGCCAGGTGGATCATTATATGGGCCAGTCTGATTGAAAGATACTGATTCAAGCCTTTGTGAAGGATGATTGTCAAATCGTGTGCCTTGAAGACCAAGAGGAATATCAAACCTTGATGCTTGCTGGTGTTGTGGACCATCAAATCTTTGAGGTACACCATCAAATCTTGGTTGAACCTGCTGTCCAGGTGGTCCATCAAATCTCTGTGGGCCTGGCTGACCAGTTCTTTCAAATCTAGGACCTGGCTGACCATGTAATCCATCAAATCTTGGCAAGAGTGATGGCTGACCTGGCTGCCCATCAAACCTTAAAGCATGACAACCTTCAAATCTTGGACCACCTTGACCCAGAGGTCCTTCGATTCTCAGGCCGCCTCCTGATACAGAAGGACCCTCAAACCTCATTCCACCTCCTTGTTGGACTAAAGGTCCTTCAAACCTGATCCCAACCCCTGGCTGACCATGTGGACCCTCGAACCTAAGGTTCCCACCAAGTTGATTATGTTGTCCTTCAAATCTCATACCAGCTACTGACTGACCATGGGGGCCCTCAAACCTCATCCCAACTCCTTGCTGTAGCAATGGGCCCTCAAATCTGATCCCACCTGATGGCTGACCATGAGGTCCATCAAACCTAATTGCAGCCCCTGATGGACCATGACCTCCCTCAAATCTAAGTCCACCTACAGGCTGACCTCGGGGATTATCAAACCTAAGTCCACCCACAGGCTGACCATGAGGTCCCTCAAACCTCAGACCACCCACAGGTTGACCCCGGTGTCCCTCAAACCTGAGACTACCCACAGGCTGGGCCCCTGGTCCTTCAAATCGCAAACCACCTGCAGATCCCTCAAACCTCAGACCAGGGGAACCTTCAAACCGAAAACCACCTCCTCCTGCTTGACCAATAGGCCCCTCAAACCGCAGAGGTGTCCCTACTGGTCCCGGAGGACCTTCAAATCTCAAAGGACACCCACCTCCTAACTGGCCTTGTGGTCCTTCAAATCTCAAAGGGCCACCTCCCCCCATCTGTGCTGGTGACCCATCAAACCGAAGAGAACCTGGTGTAGGAGGTCCATCAATTCTAGGGCTTAATTTATTAGGTCCTTCAAAAATCATCTTGGTTGGGCCATCTCTCGCTACTGATGGCCTACTAGGTCCATCGTATAATGGTCTATCTTCAGCTAAAGCCGTAAGTCGCTGATTTGTATCAAGGCCGGCGAATCGTGATGCTGGGCTATCTACAAATGGTTTATCTGAATCTTCATATCTAGGTCGCTTAAGTGGAAAACGATCATTGAATGGTGATCTCTGTTCTTCTCGTACACCTTTTAAAAAGAAAAAAAATTTATTTTCCCTGAATCTGATAATTTATATCAAATTATCCTAAAATATTCTTCGTATATTCTTGTAAATGTTTATTCAAAAACATCCATAACTATCTCACTTTATGAGAGGGGAGGGAAAAAGACAGCAACAAGCAGCAGGTAAGAGAATGCCCTCTAGAGTCAGATACACCTGGGTAAAAAAAACACCCATTCAGTCAATTTACTAATTATTTGACTTTGAGAGCAAGTTATTTAACCTCTCTGGTCTTGTTTCCTATCTGTAAAATGGGGATAATATATATTTCATTAGGTCATTGTGAGGATTAAATCAGATTACATATATAAAGAACCTAGTAAAGTACCTAACACACGGTTGGCCTTATAAATATCAGCTCCCTTCCCTTCCCTTTGAGGGAAAAAACCGAAACAAAACAAACAACGACAAAACAGAAGTCTGAACAGTCACAAAAATCCATCCCCACTTAGCTTGTTCATTTTCCCTTCACTGCTGTGTGATTCAATAGGCATAATCTGATTTAACTTTTTCTACCTTTAGCAGAGACTTGCTCGTCATGTCTTCTCCGGCCCTCATGGGGTGAAAGATTCTCAGCATAAGTACGACTCCCAGATATAGGAGAAAGACGTCTTGCTCTTTCACTAAATTGTTCTTTTCTGTCAAACTGTGCTCCACTATTCCTACTTGCATGTTTACTTTTGGATGGCTCACATTCTATTCCAGACAACAAGGCATCAGTCAAAGGGTAGTCAAAAATATCAGGATCTAAGAGATCAAGTCTTGGAAATGAATGCTGAACCTGTGTCCTTTTCAGTTTTGCTTTATGTTCATAGTAGGTTAATTCAGCATCAGTTAAGAGAGGTTTCTTTTTTAATCCACCTTTATTTTCTTCTGTAGGACTATCCCGTACATTGCATCTATGTTTACCTTCTTGATACTGAAATAGCTGTCGAATTTGATGCACAACAACAAGGAACTCATCCTGTGTAATTTCACCAGATGCTAAACGTTCACTCGTCTGCATAGGGGTGGTAAAAGGAAATCAATATTTTAAATATAAAAAGTACTTACAAAAAAACTTATAGACAAAAGGAGAATAATGACTACATGGGAGCACAGTAGCTACCTTTTGAAGTAATTCTCTTTTGCTTGCAAGAGTTAACTCTTTAGGAATCTGAAGATTGGCATCTACGCTTAATCGATGCTGCTGTTTTGGAGCTCGAGGTGACAAGATTCCTTTAGTGCTTGACCAGCTCTCCCTATGCCTTAGATGAGGAGCTTTACTATGTTCATCACCCTGTTGTAAACTGAAACCATAAAAGCAATTATGTTACATCATAAAAAATTTTTAAATACTCAGGACCATATTTAAAGATCCTCAATAGGATCTGGCTAAAATGAATATATGTAACCATAAAAGTTAATCTAAAGATTAAGAGCACAAGATTTGAAGTCAGGAAAATCAGATATGAATTCTGATTCTTGCATGTCCTGGATGTGCCACCTTAGGCAGATTAGTTAACCTTTCTAAACTTCAGTTTCCTTATATGTAAAACAGCAATAATAATGGTACTTAACCCACAGGGTTTTAAGAATTAAACGGGGGAAAAAAGTACTAATTATATCACCCAATAAACATTATCCAATTTTTAAATCAACACTGTATTTTTAAATGTATACATTATTCTACTCGATTAAAAATGTTAACAACCTACCTTTTATTTTCTTCCCAACCAGATTTCCATCTTTTGGTAGACTTGGAACTTTGCCAATTTTCTATATTTTCCTTTGGTTCAGTGCCTGACTTGGTAGAATGCTGATTTGCAGTTTCTTGTGGTCGTTCCTCTTCAGTCTTTTTTATTCGCCTTGGATCTCGAACATCCTGTTTAGTACTTCTCTTTGCATTTCTTTCTTCCCTGGAAGGTGGTGTAAACTCTTCCATATGTGACTGCTTAACTCCTGACTGGCGAATCTTCCCAGCTTTGGGTGTTGAGGTTGGAGACATACTCCTTTGCCTTCGTTTGGGTGACCGCCTGTCTCTTCTCTTGGGAGAATGTATAATCGGTGATCGAGACTTGGGTGATCGTGATCTTGATCGCTTTCTAGTACTCGATCTCCCTGGTTTTGTCCCCGGTTTTTCTGATTCTTCCGTTACTGTATCCTGTTTTTGTACAATGCCATTTATGATTTTATTTCTACTTCCCACCAGTCTGTGTTCAGATGATTTCATGTGTTCATCTTTATCCTTTTTTTCTGCAGTTTTTCTCTTCTCTTTTAGATCATCATCTTTGCTATCAGTCTTATCCTGAAGATGTTTTTTTAATCTTGGATCTCTCTTGCTCATATCAGACACCCTTGCACTTTCAGATTCTTGACTTTTCAAGTCTTTCGTGTGGGATAATTTGTTTTTCAAAGGTGATGGTGATTTAGATTTAGATTTGGATTTAGAATCTAATTGGTCAAGTTCTTTCTTGGTTATTTTTTCACCTGATTTACTTTTTTCTTGCTTGGATGAATTTAGTTTTTCAGAGGGTACAGTTTTACTTGTCTTAATATCAGACTGGTTCAATGTGTTCATTAGGAATTCCTTCCTGTGACTCTGATCTTTTCCATGAGAAGAATGTTGACTCAACCTATTAAGACGGGGATCCCGGTTAGTTCCTTTCATATCTTGAATTTGTAAGGATGGACCTGGACGACTTTTCTCAGGTTGCACAGGAACCTGATGGGGAGTTTTAACTGCCATAGGGGGAATTTGTGAAACATGTAATTTGGATGGTGCAGTTCCAGGACCTAAGTTGGATGTCTCCTGCTGAACACTAAGAGAAACTGCCTGAAATACAAGATAAACGTTCATGTTACAACTGTAAAACATTCAGATTATTTGTCAAGAAACCAAAAACTAAGGAATATAATGCTTTATTCAATAAATCCATTTATTCAATACCATATTTATAGTGTATACTACTAGTATTTAAGTGGAGATTAAAATGAAAGGAGAAAGGTCATATACAATATTTATGTGGCCTGTTATTTCTTACTAATCCTCTACTTTGGGGTTTTATAACTTCTAGGTAGAATGAAAAAAAAAATCCTCCCTCTTCCTAATTATTCAGAATTCTGGGCCACACTGATATTAAGAAACTACTAAATAAATCACTGCACTCCAGCTGCACAAGCATCCAAGTCTTTCCAGGTAAATTCTAAGTCATAAAATTTAGTTCCTCTCAAAGTGGCACTGATAATGCACTCATAAAATTCTGCCTTCCTGTACTTCCTCACTCTCAAATAAGGTCAAGTGCTAAGTAATTAAGTAAAATAGCTTAATATAAGGTTATTCATGCACAGAAATACATAATCTTCCTGGCCTCCTTAATTTTGTGATGGCTTTTTTTTTAATAGCCTTCTAAGGAAACTGCTAAGGATTTCTGCTCATGAAACATAAGCTCATTAAATATTAAAGACTAGGCAAAAACATCTGCCACAACACACCTACCATCTTGGAACTGACAGTACATCCACATGATATAATTTTTAACAGAACTAAGGGACTATCTTATAAGACAGCAATCTAATAAAAAGTATTTGAAAGAAAATAGTGCAGTTTATATTAAAGTGACTTTTACAATAAGGATATACAAATTTGGTCTAATAAATACACCATAATTTGCAAAATAAAAGTGGAAAAATTACACTATTAATAAAAGTAACATGTGAATACAATTCAAATGCAAAGTAATTCCATATCCATCAGAAAACAGGTTTAAAAATACTCAAAATGCCAAATCTCCTCTACTTACCAGTTGTGCCTTAGCTTGCTCTAGCTCAAGCTCCAGCTTTTTCTGCTGAAGTTCTAACAACTGCTTTTGTTTTGCCAGTAACTGCTGCCTTATTAGTTGCTCTTGGGTAAGATTCTTTTGTATATCCGGAACAATTGGAGGAGTGGAGATGCTAGGGGAACTGACCACTGTGCCAGGTGTTGAAGACTCTTCAGGCTATAAGAAAAAATAATTTGTTTACAAAAAAAAAAATCACATCTAAAAAGGAAGCAGCTAAGGGGGGAGCTAAAAATTATCAGCTTCTCTCTTAATAAACACTATCCATAATCTTAAATGGCCAATCATGTTTAAAAGCACACAGAAAATTTTCAGGAATTTAAAAACCAAAATAAATATGTTATGTAAAACCTAAACAAGGAGAACATTTACTTTAAATGTACTGTGAACCTGAAGGTGGAAATTTTTTTTTTTTTTAATTAAACTGATTCAGCACAGGGTATTCTTGTTACTTTTATCTGGCAAGAAATTTTAGAGAAGTCAAAATGTGACAGTTAAAAATATTAGTTATATACCATTCATGTTAAAACTTACCGATTTATTTAAAAATTTAGGATTCACATGGATGCTAGATGTATTCACATTGGGGGGCAGAGGTTTAATAGGCCAAGCAGGATCTAACGAATTGACTCTGACATCCAGGGCATAAAGTTTCTTCAAAGGGAATATTTCATCCCAGGTGGAACGTAATTTAAATAAACTTTTTCTAGTATTTTCATCCACCTAGAACAACAGAACAATTCTATGGCTTGTTAAGTTACTATAGGATGTTTTATATATTAAGTATAATGCTACATAAATCTCTGTTCTACTTCACATATAGCACACATACTACTAATTCGTAAATATATACAACAGTAATCATTTATTAAAAGTACATTTGTTTGCAGACGTAAAGTTAATAAAGAAATTTCTGTCAAAAAAATTAGAAAAATTAAAGTCATTATCACCTAGCCTTCATGAAAGCAAACAATTAGACGAGTCTAAATTTTTAGAAGTACAAAATGTTCCCAAATATTAGGGTTTGACACAGTATTCCTACTGTTACTTTCACTCTGGACAAAAATATAATAACAACTAGAAAATAGTTTATCTGATGACAAATTTTTTAAGTTATTTACATTTAGTACAAAGTTAAACAAAACTATCTAACTAATCTCCTGCAATACAATATGGCTGGTACCTATGAACAAGCTATTTGTGGTGTGAAAGGCACCTGAATAATTGAAATTCACAAAATCTTACCTACTGATGAGCTTTAGTTTTATATCTTATCTGCTCATGCTTGTGATGGGCATAGTAACAAAAATAATACTTCTTAAATTAGCCATCAGAGAAAACTAACACTTGGGAAAACTGAGTTAGAGTTCTAACTTTAGAATAATAAAGCCTTGACTATATTCGAGTCTTTAGATAATATTTACTACAAGGTCATTTTCATCACCTTCAGTGTTAAGGCCCAGTAAGAGTCAGTTAACATTTTCTACCAAACACCCAAATTAATTTGAACATACTGAAACTGAAACCAAGAAATCGGTTTAGTGCCCCAATTTCTATAATGCAAAGTTGACTTCTCCTTAGACTAGAGTCTCAGGTAAGCAGTATTTAGCAAAAGTCTACAATACACTATTAACAAGCTCCATAATTCAGTTTGAAATACAGCTTTACAAATTTCTTCTGCATATACTTACTTAGCAGTATTTCTTTTCTCTAAGAACTTAAAGGGAAAAAAATTCCTCAAGTAGCCACTACCCATTTTCTGTTCTAACAAACAAGTAAAATCTGATAGTGAGGAGTTCTTTCAAAATAATCCCAATTCTCCAAGCCTGACAACTGTAAGATTTCTCGAGACACAACAGGTGCATCTACTAAAATATAAGAACCACCAATTTTTTGTTAGGAAACAATCTTTAAACCCAAATATCTTATAAATGCCCCTTTTATCAGTGTGAAAGATGAAGCCTGACAGGAAAGAGAATTACTTCAGCAAATCCTTTGTCTTCCTCAACATAATACTGTATTAACCAAACTACCAGATACAATGTTATGAAAGGAATTTACAATCTCTAGGTATAGAAACTAACAAGCCTTTCTTCTAAACACTAAGAGGGGCCAGAGGTGGGGGGAAGTATTTCCAAAATAACCTAAAGCAATTCACTGATCCACCATTCATACATACCTAGAACATTCACATAAAATATACTTGAACAAAGTTAACAAGAGGAAACATTTCCAGAAAAAAAAAAAAATCACAAGTTTCAGGCATCCATCACAGGTTGACACACACTAGGATTATGCTTTTTCTTTTTCTTTTTTTTAAGACAGAAATAGTCTACATCCTAACACCAGAAACCTAACAATGAAATTTGAAGTACTCTTGATAGCTTCAGATCTTTTTGCCCGTATTCTAGTGACGAAACAGATCTTCAAGTGAACAAAGTCAATCAAAAAAATGAACTTCTAAAAGCAAACACATCTATTTTTGAATGGATAATGTAAAACACCTAGAACCCACTTTAAATACGAAACACTAACTTTAGCATGTTAAATGCCCAAAAGAATAAAACATTTCACCACCCAAGAAAACCCAACACAAAGGCAAGTATTTATTTAATCAGGAACATGTTTTAAAAATTCAAATGTTTCTAAATGTATATATACCTTTTCAAACACACAAATAAATGTTGCAACTAGATTTTTAGTAAAGGCAGTGAGATACTCTCTTCCAACATTTTTCACGATAGAATCCATAAGGTACATAACAGGAAGCTTCTCTGAGGAGGGAGCCTGAAGTAATAAAAAGAAACTGAAAAGTTTAGTACAATGAATTGCCAACAAAGAACTACTTTTAAAAGTGAGCGTTTAACGTACAATACAGACCTCAATATTTTGTTGGTATTAAATACTTCTGAATCAATATTAACCTTTATGAAATTTAAGTGTTCAAGGTCTCACCTCTTACAACGATCTTTAGTTGAGCATACAAAATAAGCTCAGAATTACTGGAAAGAAAAAACATAGTCTCTAGTACCCTCATTTAACACTCAATGGAATTTCAGGTTCGTATAGTTAAAAAACAAAACAAAACAAAACTGTGTTTTAAGTGACAAAAAAAGGGGGAGGATATTTTCTGTAATCCAAGTGTAAGCTTTGTGACCCACATTAACTTATGATGATGTACCTAGACTCTATGAAAAAAAGTTTTCAGACTTCTGGCAGAAACCCTAATTTCCATAGGCATATTTTATATGTTAAAGTCTATGAACCTTTTGTTACCTGTAAAATCATTAGGATTACTTCTCTATAATCCAATGAACAAAAGAAATTAAGTACACTTCACATATGAAGGTTAATGGCAAAAAAAACACTTTTAAACTTGCACATGAACATGCAGGAAAGTGCAAGCTGTTACTGATACAAGGAAAACTGGATGGAGCAGCCGCTGAGTCATGTAAATCAGGTTGAACTTGACTCTGGAAACCAGGATTTGTCCTGAAGATTTTCTTCACAGCACAGACTCTCCGTCGAAATATTTTTCCTCTGACACGCACAAACCAGGAGTTCTAAATTTGTGCAGGGCCAGTGTGATGATGCCGATACAGGCGGCCCTTTCCAAAGCAAAGAAATGTTGCCCCAGCTCAACTGTAACGCCTACCCATCACTGGCTTTTAGAAGGCACAGCAAGTTTCCAGAAAGCATCAGCAGGTTCACAGACTTGTTGAGGAGCATTAAGACACACCACATAAACTAAGTGTTAACTCCCACTCCACAGGAGTACCCACGATTTAAAAACGAAAACAAAAATTATCCCCATTTACCCTTCCCACGTGTATAGGAATCTTAACCCTGAACAACACTTACCCACAGCTACCTGTAGCCAGGGTAAGCTCACAGTTCTGCAGTACACAATGCCACCATTATTTCACAAAACCAATTGCCCATACAAGTGTGTGGAAGTGCTCTTGCTTCTGATAACAACCAAAGTTGACTAAGGAAACCTTTGAGTAACTCTGTATGAAAGTTTTCTTTTACAGTACTAATAAAAGGGTTTCACAAGGCTATTGCATGTGGGTAAACTATTAAGTACCAACACGTCAACTGCTTTATTGCTGTGTCTTTATCTTACCATGTCATGTTTTATACCATTTTAGTCATTGTTGTACTTATGAAGATAAACAGGCTCTCTTTAAAACCAAAATCTGTTCAGTAGGCTAACTTTTTATTGTACAAGTGAATTCTTATATGTAGTATTTTTTTGCTACTACTGCCTCATGGAAGGAGTCAAGTAAGTGTGAATCCTTAAGTTTAGTAATGCTGAAACGCTAGAGGATAAGGACACAAACATTCACCTCCAGAAACACAAAACCAAGCCAGTTTGCTACCAAATGACAGAAAAGCCCTCCCCTCACCCTCAACCCCAACCCCATTAAATTATTTCCCCAAAGTGACTGTTACATCTTTTCCTCAATCTGGCTTTACAAAAATAACCAGGAAACGTGTGCCAAAAAAATTTCAGCTGTCTTTCATCAGCAAATAGTCCATCTATTTTCACCACTCTGTGTAGCCACACACAAATACAAATTTTAATGTGGGCACTATATTCAGCATTTAATTTTCACTTCTGAAAGTCTTCTGGATCCATTAAAAACCAGCAAGGAAATGGTTCTTTGAGTGACAACCTGAGCTGCTAAATATTAGGCTCTGTGGAATATTAGTAACCCCAAAAATACTAGGTAGAATTTTTAAAAATCAATGTTATTTTTTTAAAAAACGCAAGTGCATTTTTGTTTTTTTTTTTAAAAGGCATTTAATGTTAAGCCTTCGACAAGGCAAAACTAAGATTTCATGTCCAACATGTTTGTTGTATCAATAAAAAGGATGTTGAGTATGAGGAATGCTTCCTTTTAAAATCTCATACTTTAAAAAAAGAACAATAGCTGTTTCACACAGAAATTCACAGGAAAAGGTGAATAAGGACTTGTATTTTAGCTGTCAGACTGAGCATGACAAACTTGTTGGGCCCTAAAAAAAAAAAAAAAAAAAAAAAAAACCTTACTTTTTGTCCTCTTTAAGGTATGAAAGGACCACCTGAAACCGTGTATCTTGTGAACAGATTTACCCAAAAGAGTGGATGGAACCTAAAGAAGAATGAACCCAAGTCACTTAAAGACTTTTGTTTAAAACACACAACCACGTAGATAAAAATAAGTCTTGGAAACAAATTCTACACCTTACAAAGGTAAATAAAAAAGACAAATACATATTTTATATGTTTTATTCACAAATTTTATACCAGTCACACATTTCAAAACCATTTATTAAAGTCAGACCACTCAGTTTTACACTAGACAGAAAGCGCCTCTAAACAATATATTGGTGGTTGTTGTTAAAGTGGCCTTTTAAAAGGGGTTCACTCTGCTAAAAGGAGGCTCATCCTGATCATTTCAATCACTAACAACTAGAAAAAAGCTAAACCATAAGTACAAGCTTCAAAAATAACTTAAAACGTAGTACTGGGAAGCTATTAAAACTCATTACGATAACTAAGTTTAACAGTAACTTTACTTAAATGACAAATCGCTCCCACATGAATCCACAGAAGAGGAGGACTACAGGGAAATATAGGGTGGCAGAGGACCACTGCTGTCAAGGGGTGAAGCAAAGCACGTCTTCACTTTCAGGGAAGGAAGGGAGGAAAAAAGAGAAAAGGAAGAGGAGGAGGAACTGAACTTTTCAAAAAAAAACTACAAGTACTTGTTACCCAGTGGGCCAGTTCTCCACCTACAGGTTGGATAAGATCTCCTCCCCACCCCCTCCAACCCCACCCTCAACCCCAATTTCCCGTATCTGGGGGCAAATGAGACCCTCCGATAGGAGAATACAAATTATATCTAGCCGCCCCCACCCCAAAATGGGGCTGACGGGTGTGAGCAGCTGCCTGGCTGGCAGGGAATGGATTCTCCTCTCTTCCCTTTCGCATCATGTGCTTTTCAGGCGCCATGTTGGACTCCTAACAGGCGGCTGCTCCACTCGGGGCCAAGGCCCTACTCCCACCCCCCAACAGCTCGCTCCCAGGTCCCCCTTCACCTCCTTCCAACCCACAGAGCACAGTTACCCAAAAGAGTTCGGGGCGAGGGGACGGGGGGGAGAACCACTCCCCACCATCCCAGGGGGTTCAAATGGTTTTAACTCTTACTTCCCCACACCACGAACTGCCTTTAATTCTCCCCCTCCCCGAAGGGCTCTATTCAAAGCGTGTGCGGCGGGATACACGATGCGGTGGCCTAAATAGGGAGCTGGTAAGCGGAAGTGGGACTCCACCCTTTATCCTCCCCACTCCCTCCCCCCAAGAGAGGCCCACGCTCGAAGCCTGGGCCAGAGACCGAGCCTGAGTTGGAGGGGGTAGGGTTGGAGAGGAGGAACACCGTCCCCCTTTGGATAGAAGCGAGACCTGGGATGAGGCTGACACTAAAATCAGGGAGTATTAGAAGAATAGGAGGCTGCGGGGTGTAATAAAAACCTTGGCGGTTTGGGCCTCGATGAGAGAGACGATCTCCTTGGCGAAGGGCAGGTTCTCCTCGGCTAGAATGGTCAGCATATTGATGTGCGGTTTGCTATTGAAGGTCAGGTCTTCGAGTGATGACTGATAATCCCGACAGGCGTCCTCCCGGGCCCCCGCAGTACCGGCCTCGGCCGGCGTCTGCTCTGACATTGCGCCGCGGCCCCCCTCCGAGGTCCGCCGCAGCTGAAGCTGAAGCCGCTCTCGATACCCCGCCTCCCTTCCGACTCCTCTTCCTCTCCCCGGGTCTCGCGGCTCCGGCTTCACCACATGCTGACCGCGGAGGGGGGTTGGGGGACGACACGGGGGGAACCTCGGGTATGAAACGCCGCCGTCTCACGGGTGATCTCCGTCCACTTCCAGCCGCCACCGAATCTTCTTTCTCCACAGACACAAAATGGCGGCGGTAGTGGCGGCTCCAGCTCCGAAAATGTCTGTGCTCCCAACCGCTGCGTCGTGCGAAATGAGCTAGGGGAGGGGAAATGTGCGGTAAAGGGGCGGGGCCGTTGATAAAACCAGGCGTGATTGGCTCGCCCTGCCAGGTCGCCAGCCCCGCCCCCGGCCCTTCCGCTGAACGTTCTGACACCACCTTCTTCTCGGGATCCTACCCGGGCTTTCGCAACACCTACTGCTCAGAAGTGGGGTGGAAAAGACGGCCCGTCTCATTGGCCGATTCGTAAGGCACCGGTTTGTCATTTGTTACCATAACAACCCGTTCATGGCGGCCAATAGGCCTGGGGAAGGCTGTTCCCGAGGCCCAACCCAACCAGTTTAAGGGGAAAGCTTAGTCGTCCCCTCTTCTACCCTCTCTCTGCGACGCCCTAGCCGCCGAGCCGCTCAGTCAATCATCTTCCCTTCCGCCTGCTGGGCCGCCGCCACGAGGGGTGGGGGCTGAGCCAAGCGGAGGGTTTCGACCCGACCCGCACCCCCCGTCGCCACTCACGACTCAGGTGCTCTCGAGAGCCTGGGCGGGTCCAGCTGCTGCGGCCGACTGTCCTTCCCGGAACTGAGGCCCGGAGGGAGGCGCCGGGTTCACCCGGAACCTCGGGAAGGACCCCTAGAGTTGGCTGCAGCACACTGCTTCCCAATTCCACAAACAAAAACACCTAGGCTGGCGCTCTGGTGTTGAACCCCGAGGAAAATGCCTTTATTTAGAGGGTGTGTGTGTGTGTGTGTGTGTGTGTGTGTGTGTGTGAGAGAGAGAGAGAGAAAGGCTTTTCCATAAGGGATTTGGAGGAGATCTTTGGGAAGCCTACTCCGAGCTCTAGGAAAGGTTTCTCACAACAGCCAGCCACACCCAGCCCCGAACCGATAGCTCCTCGATCTTCTGCACTTCGAAACACACCTAGGATACGCAGTTTGGGTCACGTAGATAATATTATACATTTTACTTGTAAGGATTCTAAAATCCTATTTGGAGGCTGGAAATGATGCAAAACACAAAGCATTCAAGTAGTTCTGCCGTGGAGCTGCAGCATAACACAATAAACTAAAAGGGTATTTTTTTCGTTGAGTAGAGATAGTAAGGTAGATGTAGGCTAAAAAAAAAAAATTAGGTATTAATTACATAAAATGTGCTTCACCATTGTCCTCAGGCTACTAGGCTCTGCGGAGGTACTTTGTTGTTCACCAGAAGAAACCGCTCTTAAGAAATAAATGAAGTAATTCCTTTATTTGTCCCATACAAAGTAACATTTTTATTACTTTTTGTTTTGTTTTGGGGTTTTTCAGCAGCTTTATTGAGGTGTTATTGATATATAGTAAACTGCACATATTTAAAGTGTACAGGATTGGTTTGACATGTGTTTTTCATTTCTTCCTAACGTGATAGCGCATATAAATGAGAAGCCAGGGGAGGTGAGCTTATCTTTTGTCTTTTGAAACTAAGAAATATTGTTGAATAGGTATTTATGGATCTCAGCTGCATACCATTGTTAGTGATGACACTTAGATATAACAGACACAGTTAAAATTAAGGAACTGTCAACGTTCTTGTTTTCTGGAGGGACATGTCAGCAGTAAAATAGTCCTTCTAATAGTTTTCCTTGTAATTTTAAAGCTCAATTTAGTTACTAAACTTTGAGTTACAGAAAATATCTGCCTTTCCTTATTCTTTTATATCACCTTAACAACCAAGTGAACTTTTAAAAAATAAGTTTTTGAAGATCTGATTTGGCTTCTATTGTATCCCTCCGAAGCTACACAAAGAGTAAACAATATATGCTTAGCATATGAATCAGCAAATCTATGTACCCACAAAGGACGTGGAAAACTCAAGAGCGACGTAGCAACTGTATTTGAGTCATGTGCTATACTACAGGAATACTTTTACTTTATATCCTCCGGACAGACCACGAACTAGATAATCAGTATTTTTAAACATACAAATGAATGCATGAAACCTCCCGTGATAGTTTCAATGCCGGTTCTTTCATCAAAATATGCAGCTAATGCACGCTGCACCAACATTAAACCCATCTCTATGCTAGGTGCAGTGGTGACCATAATAGGTCCTTGGCCTGGCCTTCACGAAATTTATAGCCCAATTATAATCTCATGGGATAATATGAAAAAGTACTACACCTGACCAGGAAACAGTGGGTATCCCAGAGCTATTTCAAAAAATCAAACCCTCTGGTTATATTTCCTTTTTTTTTTTTTTTTTTTGAGGAAAATAACTACACTCCTCCCTTGGTTCACAGAGTGCTTACAAGAGGACTTAACACCCCCCCCCCAAAAAAACCCTCTGTTCTAGGAAATCAAGTACTTTTTTTTCTTTTTTTAATTTTATTTATTTTTGGCTGCGTTGGGTCTTTGTTGCTGCGCGGGGGCTTTCTCTAGCTGCCGCGAGCAGGGGCTACTCTTCATTGTGGTGCATGGGCTTCTCATTGCAGTGGCTTCTCTTGCTGCGCAGCACAGGCTCTAGGCGCAGGGGCTTCAGTAGTAGCGGCACGCGGGCTCAGTAGTTGTGGCTTGCGGGCTCTAGAGCGCAGGCTCAGTAGTTGTGGTGCACGGGCTTAGTTGCTCCGCGGCATGTGGGATCTTCCCAGACCAGGGATCCAACCGTGTCCCCTGCATCGGCAGGCGGATTCTCAACCACTGTGCCGCCAGGGAAGTCCTCAAGTACCTTTTTGATGTAAAAATGTTTGATGCCATCAGAAAGACTAAAATGTGTATACTAAACACATTGAGCATATAAATCAGCAAATCTATAGAAAGTAAAAAGGAAATAAGGGAATAAGAATTAAAAAGCAATCCCTTTAAAAACATATAGTTAACTAACACTGCCAGGAGGTGGAATATGCCTTTAACATGTGAATCCAATGTGTATTAATAATATGCAGGAATAATATTTACAGTATACATATTATATGTATACATGTAAAATATTTACACATTATATATAGTATATATATTCTTGCTCAAAACACGAACAAAACTTGTATCCATTTAAACATTCTTTGTTATTTGCACATTTTATAATTACAAAAGTAATGCATGCTTATTGTTAAGAATTCAAATACAAGTATCTAAATAAAAAATTAAAGCTCCCACTCTCTGCCCTTGGCCACAAGGTAACCACTGTTCACAGTTTACTGTGTATCCTTCCATGCCTTTTTCAGTAAACATACACATAAACATGACGTGTACAGCTTTTTATTTTTGATCTTTACAAAAATGGGTTCATTACTTGTTTTTTAAACTGGAAGTATAATGGACATCCTTTCATGAGCAGACCTAAAGCTGTATAATTCAAAGCATTTGTTTTTAAAGTTTTTTGCTTAGAAAAAATAGCTATCAAGAATAAAGCAGTTCTAGTGTTAGCTCTAATGGAAGTTCTAAAATTGGCATGTAGTATATATTCAATGAATACTTGTTGATTACTTGTTGACTGATCCAGAAATTCTGATTTCAGTTTCACCTAGCTTGTCCACTGTTGTATTCCACTAGCTCAAATAGGCAAATACAGGGTCAGTTGAGTTATGGAGTTTAGAGATAGAGATTATCAGTGGGGAGAGGCTGACTGACAATTCAAATGATGTGATCACCATGTTCAAAAAACCAGTTCATAGTTTTCCGGGCCTTAGAAATTTTGCCAGCAACCCTACTTTTAGCAATCTTTTCACTCATTTGCAGAAAAATATGACTTGATAAAATTTCTCAATTTGTTTTGCTCCCATATATTTATCTTAAGCATTTGGCATTTCCTTCCAATTGTGCATGAAAAAAGCAAAAGAATATGCAGCAAATGTATACTAATAGAAAACCTCTGAAATATTATTTCATAACAAATTATAGGTAGATAGATTTTCTTGCTAAAAAGTTGTTCAGTTTTTCATTTGCCTATTCAACATGGCCCCTGCTTTTGTGGAGATAGTTGCACTGTATATATGTAGTCTTTATTCTATATATGTATGGAGAGAGAGAGAGAGAGAGAGAGAGTCATAGTCTGCTGGGTGAGATAAGCAATTAAACCAACAATTACCATACAGTGTGACAAGATAGCAGGATAGACCATGAGTATGAAAGAAGCGTCTAAATCAGACTGGAGTGGTCAGGTAAGCCCTCCCTGAATTGTTAACAGTTGTCAGGTTTCAAAGGAGTGAATTGGAGTAATTAGATTAAGGGAGAAAAGGGCATTCCTGGTAAAAAGACAGGTAGATCCAGGTTTTGTGGGTCCCAAAGCATACACAACTTGGAAGACCTTCTTGGAGAAAAAGAACACAATATTACACATATAAAATTTTATGGCCCATGTTAAGTGAGTTTTTGCTGGTTTCACTATATGTCCACCTATTTGAAGAGACCTCTTTAAAGAAGGAAATAGATCTCTGAGATGTGCAAGTATTTCAAAACAGATCAAAAATATGTGTGTAGGAGAATTTACGAGATAAGAGCCAATTACAAATGATCTCTTATGAGCTTTGTAGTACAAGAAATGGGAGTCCACTGAAGGATTTTTATGAGGGAGTTGGCTAGATTTTTGTATCAAAAAGATAATTCTGGCAGTGCCAGGTTTGGTTAAAAAATTATTACATTTCTTTTAAAACACTTAGGGTTGTCTTTTTTTGTATTTAAGTAAAAAAATGATGTTGCTTAAACAAAGGGAACTACAGTGTAAGTTTCATGGGGGGAAAAGTGGTTATACATAATGTTATTTTGATGTATAGGTTTGGTTATAAAGTTTACTCGGAGAATTATGTGGATTAGTTTTAACTGCATCACATTCTAAAATTCATTTCCCAGATTATTTGGTGGTTGAAATTCTTGTGATTCAAAATAAAAAGCCCTGTTCTTCTTATCACTTAAGTCATTTTCTGGTACTGACTTTTGCTTTGAGAGGCCCAGTTCATCTAATTCCAGGACTGTTCTGTGCCAGGAAATAAACTGGGCCAAGGCAAGAATAGAGCCTGTTATCAGGTAAGTGAATTAAACTGAAGGAGTGTACACATGTACTGCATGGAGAAACCATAAGTCAGAAGAGTGGTTCAAAGCATGGAGGATGATAAAATTGTTTCACTCCTTTCCCTGTAGCAGCTTCTTAGCCCAATGTCTCTAAGAAAGGTATCTACCGTCTTTAAGCTTCTGGTTTCTCATATGTAAAAAGTAATTAATGACGTCTCACCTCATAAGGTAATTACAAGGATGGAATGAGATGATAGATATTACTGTGGGCTTTGTCCTGGTACATTGACCCAGCAATTCTACTTCTAAGAACACAAGACAGATTTACTCACGTGTGGGAAATAAAGTGTGTAAAAGGTTATTCATCTTAGCATGGCTTGAAGTAGCAACACACTGAAAACAACTGAAATGTCCATTGGCAGGGGACAGACTAAATTATGGTACACCTGTGCAATAGAAGAGCAGTTCTCAAACTTTTTAGTCTCAAGACCATGTTACACTCTTAAAAATTATTAAGGACCCCCAATAGCTTTAGTTTATATGGATTACATCTATTAATGTTTATCATTTTAAAAATTAGAACTTAGACATAAAAATATTTATCCATTTAAAATAGCAATAATAAACGCTTTACATGTTAATATAAAAACATTATTTTTTATTTTTTGGCCGCACCGCACGGCTTGCAGGATCTCAGTTCCCCCACCAGGGATCAAACCCAGGGGTTCCCCCTGCAGTGGAAGCGTGGAGTTTCAAGTCCTGGACTACCAGGGAATTCCCTAGAAACGTCATTTTTTCTTTTCTTTTAAATTTATTTTTATTGAAGTATAGTTGATTTACAATGATGTGTTAGTTTCAGGTGACAGCAAAGTGATTCAGTTATACATTTACGTATATCCACTCCTTTTCAAATTCTTTTCCCATTTAGGTTGTCACATAATATTGAGCAAAGTTCCCTGTGCTATACAGTAGGTCCTTGTTGGTTATCCATTTTAAATATAGCAGTGTGTACACGTCAGTCCCAAACACCCTAACTATCCCTTCCCCCCACCCCCTCGCCCCGGTAACCATAAGTTCGTTCTCTAAGTCTGTGAGACTGCTAAAAACATATTTTCTTTAAAAAAAAATTACATTTTCCAAACACACACAAAAAATCAGAAAGAAAGGTAGCATGGTTTATATTTTTGCAAATGTCTGGCTTAATACAAGACAGCTGGATTTTTAGGTTTGCTTCTGCATTCATTCTGTTACAATAGCACAGGACATGTAGACACTGGAAGACTCCACTGAACTCTAGTGAAAGATACTGAAAAAGGAAAATAACATCTTAGTGTTATGAAAATAATTTTGATCACAAGACTCCTGTCAGTTTGAGAACCAGTGCATTGGAATATTACGTGGCTTTTTTAAAAGAATGAGAAAGCTCTTCATGTGTTGCTACAGAATATTCTCTAAGATACATTGTTAAGTGAAAAAATAAATAAATAAAAGCAATATACAGAACGCTGTAATAGTATGTTAACACTACATTGATTTAAAAAAATCAGGGAAACACAATATACACATATAATTATGTATATGTTTGCATGTGCAGGTAATATCATTAGAAGAATATACCAAAAAAAACTGGTAACATTAATTGCCCTTGGACAGGGCAGCCTGGGAAGCAGGGTAAGAAGAAATCTTTTCCCGTCATTCTCTTTTTTGCCTTTTGAACTTTCTACCTTATGAAAGTATTAACTAATGAAAAAAATTAAATTTGTTTTTAAGGAAAAAGATGATATACATACTTTCCACAGTGCCTGGCAGATGCTCAATGATTTATATATAGTGCCTTTTTATTCTGAGATAAAGCCATTATTTTAAAAGCTTTTTATTCTTCTGCAATTTTTTTTTTTTTTTTTTTTTAACTGCGTCCTGTGGGATGTTAGTTCCCCAACCAGGGATCGAACCTGCACCCCCTGCAGTAGAAGCGTGGAGCCTTAACCACTGGACCACCAGGGAAGCCCCTAAATGTTTTTTTTAACACTAGGAAAAATGTAAAGCAATTAAAAATCTTTTATTCAAATGCACACACTCTTATTAATCTGCCTCACAATTAAATACACAAAATCTAAACATCCTGATAATTGCAGTTACTTTACCTCTATTATTAGAATGATCATATAACAATCATGGAGATAGACAAGCAAAAATCTGAAAATAACATCAATTCAATCAGGTAGCAAATAAATGAGCTACCTGGCTAATCAAATGAGGAAACCTGGACTTCCCTGGTGGCGCAGTGGTTAAGAATCTGACTACCAATGCAGGGCACACGGGTTCGATCCCTGGTCCAGGAAGATCCCACATGCCGCAGAGCAACTAAGCCCATGCACCACAACTACTGAGCCTGTGCACCACAACTACTGAAGCCCACGCGCCTAGAGCCCATGCTCTGCAACAAGAGAAGCCACAGCAATGAGAAGCCCACGCACTGCAACGAAGAGTAGCCCCCGCTCACCACAACTAGAGAAAGCCCGTGCG
The DNA here is from genome assembly GCF_028021215.1 of Eschrichtius robustus. Lineage (NCBI taxonomy): Eukaryota > Metazoa > Chordata > Mammalia > Artiodactyla > Eschrichtiidae > Eschrichtius > Eschrichtius robustus. The sequence continues at coordinate 52,544,286 of NC_090834.1, forward strand.
CAGCAACAAAGACCCAATGCAGCCAAAAATAAATTAAAAAATAAAAATAAAAATAAAAAACCCTAAGACAAATTAGAAAATTTCACAGAGCCAAAACAGCATAAACTTTTTAAAAAAAATGTTTACTACTAACCATTGGTTTGAAATAATTTTTGCTGCGTATCAGTCAACTTTAAACTTTCAGGGGCTTTTAGCTGCAAATATTTATTTCCTCTCTCACTGGTCTGTAGGTTGGATGTGGCTCTGCCAGGCTTGACTGGAATCAGTTAGGCTTGACTCCAGGCTGCTGGTTGGATTCAAGCCTGTGCCACATATTTCCTCATTCTCCTTGGACCAGTGGCTACCTGGGACATGTTCTTCTCATGGAGGGTCACTGGAGTCCAAGAGAGTAAGCAGAAACATAAGATGCCTCTTGAGGTCTTGGCCTGGAACTAGCACACTTGTCATTTTGGCCCACATCTCATTGACCAAAACAAGTTACAAGGCCAAGTACATCATCGGTTGGGGTGAGGGGAGATGTCCTCTGCCTCCTCTAATAGAAGACACTAAAAAATTATATGATAAGTATGTGGGTGTAGAATTGCATACAGGAAGTTCATGAAGCATTGGGAGCAATGATTCGATCCATCATATCATTTTTTTAAATTAATTAATTAATTAATTAATTTATGGCTGTGTTGGGTCTTCGTTTCTGTGCGAGGGCTTTCTCTAGTTGCGGCAAGCGGGGGCCACTCTTCATCGCGGTGCGCGGGGCCTCTCATTATCGCGGCCTCTCCAGACGCGCAGGCTCAGTAATTGTGGCTCACGGGCCTAGTCGCTCCGCGGCATGTGGGATCTTCCCAGACCAGGGCTCGAACCCGTGTCCCCTGCATTGGCAGGCAGATTCTCAACCACTGCGCCACCTGGGAAGCCCTATCATATCATTTTAAAAGAGCTCAGTGTGCTCCTTAAGGTCTTAAGAATAACGACTCTGGGTATATGCAGCCCAAGATACAAAATCTCCGCTTCATAAACAACCTCATCCTGTTGAACTGGTAACCCCAGTTTCGCTGGGTTGGTAAACATAGAGACAATGAAGTAAATCAAACCAATATTGGAATAATCTGTATATATTTGGTATTTGTTTGAGGGACAAGGGAGCAAGATAGCAGCAGTAGTATGAGTTTGCAGCCAGTATGAGCCACCACCTTCCTCTGGCCCCAGGTTGCCTCCTCAGCTTTCAACCTTGCTGAGTACAGCAGCTCAAGGTGCCTTTGCTACCACACACTGGATCATGAAAGACAGGAAGACCCAGCAGCAGGACTTTTGCTGAGTGTGTGGCAAAGTATGAAACTGAAGACTGCGCTAGATGACAAAGACAGGGTCTTGTGGTACATAGGTCAAAACATACTACTAGAAAAGAGGCATCTAATAGACATAGAATCTACCTTTCCCTCAAGACATTTGAAAACAGAAATGAAACAAAACTAATTAAAGATGCAACCCATCCTTGACCACCTCAACTATTGATTGGACCAAAGTGAACAGCTCCTTATCCTAGATGCCTAACAGAAGAAAGGGCATGTCCTCTGAGGGGAGAGGAGGTAATATGTACTCTAGTATCTATGGTCTTTTAAAACATTGTCTGGCTGACATCAATTAAAAATTAAAAGACTTGAGAAGAAACTAGGCAATGTGACCCAAAATCAAGAGGAAAAAAGCCAATAGAAAATAGAAGCAGATCTACAGATGACCCAGATGTTGAATTAAGATGGAAAAACTTTAATATAATTACTATAAATATATTAAAAGAATTTGAGGAAAAGATGAACAAAATGAATGAAATATAATTTAAACAAAGAAATGAATCTCTAAAAAGAAATAACCAAATGGAAATTACAGAAATAAAAGAAAACATGAAGTTATAAATGTAGCTCAGTAAATATATGGCCATTATTTCCCAATCACCTTGATTCGATATGTGAAATATTTTGATATAGCTGATAGAGACTTTTGAAACACCTTGATCTCATCAGCAACATATTAACATTCTAGCTCTAAAGTAAATCATTTCCTCAGAGGATTTGTTTCATTTTCTTTCTGTTGAAGAATATTAACCTTTTGCAAAAAGTCTGTGAATGCATTCTATTTTGGACTCATGACCTCCTATATACCTTCATCATCTAGAACATTTCAGAGAAAGTTCTATTACAAATAAACAAATAACTGTGTTTATTTTTTAAATTGTTTTGACATTGACAGATTAATCCAGGAAAACCAACTGCCCTATGATCTTGGAGGAGCCAGGGTTTTCATATGCTTCTATTTATTCATTTCATTTTAAATCAAAGAAAACTTCTGATTGTAAGACATTTTACATGGTCTTATTCTTACCATCCTTGAAATGTCTTACTCTCCCTGATACAAATCAAAGGGCTTAACAACCTCAGCCTTCTCTAAAAACCTCTGCCTCTGAACAAGAATTGTAACACTCTGCCTCAGATAATAGACTTTACACCTTTTATGATATGCTCAAAGAACTCTCATTGTTTTGAAATGAGTGGTTTTATTTAAATAAATTGACTATTATATCAGTTTAGGTAATTCACTTTTAAAAAGGAGTATTTGCAATTTTAGAGAATTTAACATTTTAGAGAATATGATACATAACCTTACAATTTTCAAACAAAAATGTGTAATTGAGTAACTGATTTTTGACTTATAAAATAATCTTACTGTTCATAAATATTATTGCAATATTTAAGAGAACTAAGAACTTGGAAAGTTTTGCTTATGAGGGCAAGCATTTAAATTGTTTAAAATAAATAGAATGTACTAAATTTATAAACTCAGTTTAAATGTTTAAAGAAACGTGATTAAGTATAATTGTTTGATGAAGATTTGTTTACTCAAGTGAAGCTGATTGACCATTCATCAGGCAATTTTTGACATTTTCTAGGTATATAAATAAAATAATTGAATATATTAAGTTCAAAGACAATGAAAACTAAGTTTTTTCAATTGTCATCTTAATATATTGAATATTAATTTTTAATAACTCCAATACCTATGAAGTTTTTTCTATGTGCAAAGCTCTTGGACAGTTAAAAATTTACATTAACAAAGTCCTTTGTTAAATCAAGTTAGGTAGTAAAAATGGAAAGCATCTCTGATTACCTGAAATGAATATATCATTCTTTTGTTTAAATACAACAATAATCAGCCTGTTAGAGACCTTGGAATATATTCTTGACAGCCTCAGATTCTTCATTTAGCCAAAGAACTTAGAGGCCAAGCAGTGTAGTATAGTTTCCCACTTTCTCTATTCTGCGGCGGAGCCATCATGCTAAACATCTGCTGCAAAAACTTAAACCCTTCCATGGCTTCCCAGTGCCCCAGCATCAAGTCCCTAATCCTACAAGATCCCACCGACTCTGGCCCTTGCCTCCCCCTGAGCCTCAGAAAGCCAGTCGGCCTTGGTTCTCTAATTTGCCCCCCACTTAGGCAGAGCTCCAAAGATCTTCTTTTCTCAGGGCTTTAACAATGTCATTTCCTCTGCTTGAATTGTTCCCCTCAGCGTTCCCTCCCTACAACATACACATGGTTACTCCACTTTCCTAAAGAGGCCTTCTCTGACCCTCCAGACTAGGTTAAGGACTCCCAGTTTCAAGTCTTGGAAAAAGCTTAACAGAAATTATATCTCTTTGACATAAGGTTATTCAGAAAACTTTAGCCAATTCCCTCTAAAGTATATTTAGGGGGCTTCCCTGGTGGCACAGTGGTTAAGAATACGCCTGCCAATGCAGGGGACACGGGTTCGAGTCCTGGTCCGGGAAGATCCCACATGCCGCGGAGCAACTAAGCCCGTGCACCACAACTAATGAGCCTGCACTCTAGAACCCGCGAGCCACAACTACTGAGCCCGTGTGCCACAACCACTGGAGCCCACGTGCCCAGAGCCTGTGCTCACCACAATGAGAAGCCCATGCACCAAAACAAAGAGTAACCCCCCATCTCCACAACTACAGAAAGCCTGCATGCAGCAACGAAGACCTAACCCAGCCAAAAATAAATAAATAAATAAATTTATTTTTTAAAAAATAGTATATTTAGGTTGTATACTAAATATACACTAAATATACTACACTAAAAATAGTTGTACACTAAATATACTACACCATTGTAGAGTATTAATATACTGCAACAGAGCTGTCAGTGCCCCACAGATATTCCCTAGGCCCTCAATGATTTTTTTACACTAGGGGATCTCTTTCTGCTTCAGGCACCTGTGACTTGGCCTTAGACTTTCTGAGTGGGAGGAGAGAGCCTGGATCATGCATGGGTCGGGCATTAACAACCAGCTGCTCACCATCCAATGATGGATGGGAATTTGTGGATAACTACCTCAACTTTCTTGGGTAAGACACCTCTGAGGCAAATTCTGTATAGTTCCCCTGAGTAGGACTGAACCCCAGTTGCCCACAGTAGTGATCTGTTAATTAATCTTGCACCTACCCTTCCCTCTCTCATTTCCCCGCTCCCTCACAAGTGATTCTGGGGTCACTATCCAAATAAATCACTTACACTCAAATCCTTGTCTCAAGGACTGTTTCAGGAAGAACTCAGCCTAAAATGTTATCATATATTTGCTTACTTGGATTCATTTGATAATTACTAAAGCAGAATTCCTGGCACAAGTGTTAAGCATTTCAAATTTTGATCAATAGTCTCCAAAAAAGTTGGCACAGGGACTTCCCTGGAAGTGATGAATAAATGAATGAAAAAAATGAATGAAGCCTCAGCTTTGCTCTTACTAGCTGTGTAACCTCAGTCAAGAAACCTGAGGGGGGACTTCCCTGGTGGCGCAGTGGTTAAGAATCCGCCTGCCAATGCAGGGGACACAGGTTCGAGCCCTGGTCTGGGACGATCCCACATGCCATGGAGCAACTAAGCCCGTGTGCCACAGCTACTGAGCCTGCGCTCTAGAGCCCGCAAGCCACAACTACTGAGCCTGTGTGCCACAACTACTGAAGCCCGCATGCCTAAAAGCCTGTGCTCCGCAACGAGAGAGGCCGCTGCAATGGGAGGCCTGTGCACCGCAATGAAGAGTAGCCCCCGCTCGACGCAACTAGAGAAAGCCTGTGTGCAGCAACTAAGACCCAACGCAACCAAAACTAAATTAAAAAAAAAAAAAGTTGGCGAGAACCATTTAACATTTTTAATTTTTAAATTACTATATCCTATTTTATTTCACATAGGACTTGAGACCCATTTCTAGCAGTGAGCAACTGTTAGTCAAATTATTTACTAGGATTTTTTGGTAGCTTGTTCAGAGAACAGGATCTTTGGAGTCAGGTAAACTCAGGTTAGAATCCCATATCTTACTTATTAATTTACTTGTCAGTCTTACTTGTTAACTGTGTGACCGTGACAAGTTATTAACATCTCTAAGCATCATTTTCTTTATGTCTAAAACAAATAATAATAATAATACCAATTTCACAGGTTATTTGAGGATTAAATGAGATGATACATTTCAAAAAATAACTTAGGATAGTGCCTGGCAAGTAGTAAGAACCCAAAAAATGATAATTATTATCATTACTGGAAAGAAAAAACAATGACTTATCCAGATTTATGTCTTATAGTAATAAGCACGGTACCTGGGACCTAGAAAGTGCTCAAATGTTTATTGAATTGCCTAATTCACACAGTTGTTGTAGAGATCAAATGACAGTATGTGTACAAAAGTGTTTTGAAAGCTAGAAAATATCATAGAAACCTGGTGTTATCCCCTTAACTGGTCGAAAGTTTCACTTTTTTCCAGACAATAGTTGGCTAGATGATATTCTTCCTGTTCATCTCAAAATTGATATTTTGAGGCATTTTCAGACTTTACTGTGTGAGAAACTGCCCTTCTGTGCCTATTCTGCCTGCAGCTACAGAGCTGTCAGGAACAACTTCTTCACTATGAAATCCTATTGCCAATCGTCCTGAATCAAACTCTATTAGACCCATGGGTTTGTGCCACAGGCAGTCATACTGGGGTCAGAAGTATAAAGATTTGATCTGGATTTTCTGAGACAGTCCAAATTTCAAATATTCCAGATATTCTAAACTAATTTTTGTGAATTGCTATATTTCTTTTATATAAATTTATTATTATCAATTTATTCATCCCTTCCTTTGATTTTTATTGAATACCTAGTATGAGATAAGCAAGTCACAATATTGAACAAGACAGACATGATCCTTGCCGTTGTGAAGCTTACCATCTTGTAATTACATGAGTCACTAGATGTGGTTTAATTTGTATGCTTTTGCAAGACTTTTCATAAGTTGGAAAAAAGTTTGTAAAGTCTATGTCCGTATTTTTCATTTTTAAAAATATGGTTACATTGGCTGTGAAGAGGTAGGTGCAAAGGAGCATCCCTTTTCCAATAGTCCTATCAGAAAGAGGAGGAGGAAGAAGAAAGAATTCTACTTTAAATCCAAACATTTCACTTATCTAATAAAATCATAACAACTTGAGAGGAAGGTGTTCTCATCTCCATTTTAAGAAGAAGAACTGAGACTCAGAGAGGCTAAATGCCTTGCCAAAGTCTACCACTAACAAATGCTACTGCTAAAATTAGAACTCAGCGCTGCCGGATTCCCCAATCCAAGCTCTTTCTTCAACTCCATTCTTCTCCAAATCAAGCAACCAACTATTAAGCCAAAAAAATATTATTGAGTGTTATGTGCCATTGGTGGGATACAAAAAAAACATAGTTCTTAAACTCAAGGGGCTTAAATCTGATTGTGACACAAAAATAACATCAACTAAACTGACTCTGAGTATAAGGAGTTTCCAGTAAATATACGTAAGTGTGAGATTGAATGGTTCAAAACAGTTTCATAGAAGATATATGAGTCGCCCCAAACCCTTTCAGGCATGTGTATTTCCCATGTGGCTAAAAGTGATATCTCTGATCACATTTTATTCAATGAGTTTTCCTGCTTTCCTTCCCTCCAAGAATGTGAGTGCCATGAGGTCAGGAACCACATTCTCACTTCCTTAAACTTTGCGTCTCCACAATCTAACACACTGCTTACTACACAATACATAGTAGTTTGAGTAAAGCTGGATTAAATTGAGACGGCTTTTGAGACCTGGGTATAGAAGGATGTTTTGTTTTGTTTTGTTTTTTGGCATCACGGCATACAGGATCTTAGTTCTCTGACCAGGGATCGAACCCGTGCCCCCTGCAGTGGGAGCACAGAGTCTTAACCACTGGATCGCCAGAGAAGTTCCTAGGATGATTTAAGATTAACAAGGGAGGAGCATTCTGGGTGGGGGCAATAATGGGGGCAAAGGTGAGGAATTAACATATAAGATTGAATATGGCCAATGTGGCAGAAATCGTCTGAATGGAGCAGGTTTGAAAAACTGAATCTTATAGTTGTTCCTGTGTTCGTGGGGACACATATGGCCTGGAAAGGAAATCTTTAAAGTCCAAAAACCTAATCTGAGATTAGAGGCACCATAAAGGAAAAAGGTCCTTTCTCCCATAAAGGGGAAAAGGTAGTTACAACTATCATGAAAACAGAAGCAGTAGGAACACTGGAGAAATTTGCAAAATGCTCACAGCTCCCAACAACAACCAGAGCCTCTGTGAGCAGCCAGCCCTGAGGAATCAGACGGTAGCAATCATGTTATCAGTGCTGCTAGACTGCATTCCAGGGCAGAGTTAATGATCCCGTCTTTCCATTTGATCCTAAGTGTAGCCCTAGGTGACGCCCATGAAAACATCCCTAAGGGTAACCAATTAGAAGGCACTTCTTTCATTTGTAATCTTCCCCGTGCCCCCTCTTCTACCCTTCCCCAAAGTCTTGAAATCCTAAGGACTCCCTCTCATTGACTTAGTGGCTAAATTCTTTAGCCTGCTAGAGCAAATCAAGGTGAGGCTCAAAGAACAGGAGAAAAACGACATGAGTGTTACATTCTTTCTCACGGTACTAAGAGGCCCAGTTTTCAGAGGCTGAGGGGAGGGGTATTCCATGTGCTGGAGCCATTTACCCCAGGTTTCAAGCACAAGGAGGCCTCAGCTTTTGGCCACTCTTTAGTATTGAATCTGCAGGGAGCAAGGAAAGGCCTTCTCACAAATGTTAATCCTAAATGAAATTTAGATATCTCTAATACTAGCTGCATCAGAGGGAGAAGACTGATTCAAGATGAGGGGCCTCAAAATTTGAAAGCTGCCTCAGTTCACGGAGGCTCTAGGAGTAAGAAGAGACCTGAACTATAGAATAGTTATCTTTGTGCCCAGAGGATCGGGAAGAGAATTTTCTGGGGATTATTGCTGCCTTAAAAAGGACAAACTCAGAACTTGAGCAGTTTTAAATTTGTTCTTGCCTGAAGCTTACTAGCTCATTTACAGAAAGCTTTTACCCACAATCGCTGACTTGATACTCATTACAGCCCTGTGAGATCATCATATCCCAGTTTATAGATGAGGGTATAGATGTTCAAAGAGGTGAAAAATATTCAAAAATATATTTCACTGGGTAGGAAGTTCTGGGATTGGGACTAGCACCCAGGTTGTCCTTCACCTGGTCCAATACACTATTTTTTTTTTTCCCATAAAACAAGTAATCCAGAGTATCTTTATGGTTTTTATTGCTACTAATGGAAGCAAATCACAGCATCAGACCTGTCATCTTGCTAATAACTCAGTAAACATGTACTGAGCCTGGCCATGAACCAGGAATTAGGCTAAATGCTGGGAATACAGAGATAAACAGTCACAGACTTTACCCTCAAGGTCTCTTGTTGCGGAGCAGGGGCTCTAGGCGTGCAGGCTTCAGTAGCTGCAGCATGCGAGCTCAGTAGTTGCAGCACATGGGCCCTAGAGCATGCGGGCTTCAGTAGTTGCAGCACACAGGCTCAGTACTTGTGGCACATGGCTACACGGCATGTGGGATCTTCCCGGACCAGCGACTGAACCCGTGTCCCCTGCATTGGCAGGCGATTCTTAAGAACTGTGCCACCAGGGAAGTCCCCGGCCTACCCCCTTTTATATTATTCCCAATCAATTGACAGGTTTGATGTTATTTTCTGGATGTTGCAAGCCAATATCAAGATTCAGACCCCCAGGAGGTCATTCACCATCAATCTATTCAGTTATATATAACTGAATCATTTTGCTGTACACCTGAAACTAACACAACATTGTAAATCAACTATATTCCAATACAAAATAAAAATTTTTTAAAGAATAATACATAAATGTGTATACATTAGTGTTCTCTAAAATACTTGCTTAGAAATCATGATCTGATTTTTAAATTACAAAACCTATATGTAGTTACAATTAAAAATTAATGCACACTCATTAAATACAATCCAAAAAATACAGAAAACAAGAAAATGATTAATTGCCTACAGACTATAAACCAAAAACAACCACTGTTACATTTCAGTTATTCCCATTTGATTTTTTGGGTAATATACATAAAAGTATACTACATTTTACACATCCCTCTGTGGTCTTGCTGATTTTATTAATTTATACTCTAGGACAGTAATTCCCAAACTTTTCACCATCAAGGACTTTTTTTTGTACACATAGACCCCACCCCCTAACATCATGTATCCCAAATTTTGAAAAATGTTGTTAACCAAACTACAATAATTCATGATAATTATTTGTTTCATTATTTTTTTAAATAGTTAAGATTATCTGTGACTGCCCATTGGAGCTGATCTGTCACACTGAGTAGATCATTACAACACCAAAGTTAACATGAGAGTTAGCCTGATAGGTCCCACTTGAGGTTGGAAATTGTTCTGAAACCTCCATAACCACTTTCACAGATCCATTAAGTATCCAGGAACCCCACATTGTGAGTTAGTTTTAAGAAGAAAGGGTTTGCTAAGCTAAGATTAATTTACCCTAAACGCAGTCAAAATTATCACCAAGTCTAAATAGGTGATATTTAGGTTAATGAGGGTTCAAAATCCATTTGTTCTTATGCTTAGCTTGATCTTCACCTTAGAACTAGATAATTTTCTCATTAAAAACATGTCTTGACATATATCCGGAGAAAACAATAGTTAGAAAAGATACATGCACGCCGGTGTTCACTGTGGCACAATAACAAAGACATGGAAACAACCTAAATGTCCATTGACAGATGAATGGATAAAGATGTGGTACATATATACAATGGAATACCACTCAGCCATAAAAAAGAATGAAATAGTGCCATTTGCAGCAACACGGTTGGACCTAGAGATTATCATACTAAGTGAAGTAAGTCAGACAGAGAAGACAAATACCATATGATATCACTTATATGTGGAATCCAAAATATGACACAAATGAACTTATCTACGAAACAGAAACAGACATAGAGAACAGACTTGTGGTTGCCAAGGGGAAGGGGGGTGAGAGAGGGATGGATTGGGAGCTTGGGATTAGCAGATGCAAATTATTATTGAATATATATAGAATGGATAAACAACAAGGTCCTCCGTATAGCACAGGGAACTATATACAATATCCTGTGATAAATCATACTGGAAAAGAATATGAAAAAGAATGTATATATATGTATAACTGAATCACTTTGCTGTACAGTAGAAATTAATACATTATAAATCAACTATACTTCAATACAGTTAACTTAAAAAAAACACGCCTTGAGATGGAATAATTTCGGAATTTCTTTTTGAATAGAGCTGAGGTTCTGCTTAAAAACATAAATTTGTGGAACTTCTAGTGGTTGCATTGTTTACTTCAAGAAAAGTCAGTGTCAACAGATGAATGGATAAAGAAGATGTGGTAGACATATACAATGGAATACTACTCAGCCATAAAAAAGAATGAAATAATGCCATTTGCAGCAACATAGATGGACTTGGAGGGCATTATGCTAAGTGAAATAAGTCAGTCAGAGAAGGACAAATGCTGTATGGTATCACTTATATGTAGAATGTAAAAGATAAAGTAGGGACTTCCCTGGTGGTGCAGTGGTTAAGAATCCACCTGCCAATGCAGGAGACACGGGTTCGATCCCTGGTCCAGGAAGATCCCACATGCCGCGGAACAACTAAGCCCACAAGCCACAACTACTGAGCCCGCGCACCACAACTACTGAAGCCTGCAGGCCTAGATCCCATGCTCCGCAACAAGGGAAGCCGCTGCAATGAGAAGCCCACGCACCTCAACGAAGAGTGGCCCCCGCTCGCCGCAACTAGAGAAAGCCCACGTTCAGCAATGGAGACCCAGTGCAGCCAAAAAATAAATAAATAAATAAATAAATAAACTAGTGACTATAACAAAAAAGAAACAGATTCACAGATATAGAGAACAAGCTAGTGGTTACCAGTGGGGAGAGGGATAGAGGAGGGGCAAGTTAGGGATACGGTTTTAGGAGGTACAAACTACTATGCATAAAACAAATAAGCTACAAGGATATATTGTACAACACAGGGAATATAGCCAATATTTTATACTAACTATAAACGGAGTATATCTTAAAAATTGTGTCACTACGTTGTATACCTGAAACTCATATAATATTGTGCATCAACTATACTTCAATAAAAAAAATTTTAAGTCGGTGTCCATAATGATTTCAATAGGAAATATCAACACCGGAGGTGTCAACCATATTCCTAGCCACATGCTCAAATGTCTTAAAGAGGCACTCACAACAAAACCTACCCAGCAAGGCAAGCAGTTAATATTATTGAATCAGGGTTAAATACAATCAAAGTCCAGGGCTTTTCCAATTAGTCTTTCTAAAGCAGTCTGAACCTTCAAAGTCTTTTGGAATCATTAATTTGACAGATAAGAGTCACAGACTGGCTAGAACAAAATGTTCTTTGCCCCTTATCATGGCTTTAAATTGCAGCTACTACTTTGGTGTCCTGAAGACTTACTCTAAATGCTCTGTTTTAAGAGAAAATGTTATTGCCAGAGTTACTCCTTCATTGTTGATTGAGAACAGAGAGTGCTTCCAAATGTGCACACTGGGTTCACACAAGTAGTCAGAACTCTGAGTCCACAGGTGAGGCATCTGGGCCCAGTGATGATAAGGGCAGCCTTATAGATATTGCCACTTCTAAGAGTAGGATAATGGAAACTTCAGTGACTTTGGACAGTCCAAAGTTCAAATCCTAAATACTTCTTGGCTAGGGTGAACTTGGGGAACTGAACATTCATGAGCCCCAGTTTCTCTGTCAGTATAAATTAGGTCTATAAATGATACTTTATAAGGTAGTTGTGAGAATTAAATGAGAAAACAAATATAAAAGGGGCTTACCAAATGATATCTCTCTGAAAGAATCTGTGGAGTCCAAAGGGACGTTTAAAAAAGGTCAACCTCTTCACAACCTAGGGTATTTATTATTACAGAGTCACTGGCCCTAGGGGAACTAGCCTATTGACAGTAAAAAAAATACCCCAGTTTGGTTCCTTCCCGCCAGACTGGGTTGGAGTTTTAGCCTGTCTGCAAAGTAGTCAATTGTTTTGATCAAAGACTAGGTAAGGCGTGCTTTTCCAGGAATGTGTGGTCATTACTCTTTGATTTGGTCAAAAAGGTTAGGAAAGGCTTGAAGATAATTCTTTGGTTCCTACTATGTGCAAGGCATGAGTGAGAAAAGTACGATGCAGTGGTTATGAACATGGACACCGGTACCAGATTGCTTGGGCTCCACCTCTTACTAACTGTGGGACCTGTGGGATGTTAGTTTCCTCATCTTAAAACAGAGATATAATAGTACTTGTTGTGAAGATTAAATTAGGTAATGTTTGCAAAGTGCTTTTAGTAGAGTGCTTGGCACATGGTATACGCTATGTGTTTGATAAATTCATTTTGACTGTGTTTAGTGTTTACTTCATCTATGCAGGTCTTGGTTTTTTTCTATTGGATTATAAATCCCCATGGAATGAATGAATTTGGAAAGGGAGGGGGAAATTCACATTTCTCTTTATGTTAGAGTGTCCCTACTCCTACTCTGTGTTAGATTGTCTCTTACATGCTTTACATACATTTAATTCTCACCTTTTGAGATAGATGTTATCATTTTCAAAAAAAGTATCATCTTTTTTTTATAGATGAAGAAGCTAACGCTCAGAGAGGATGGGTGAATTGCCTGTTGTTGTACAGTATTGGAGACAGAATTCAAATCTGGTCTAATGACACATCCCATAATCACATACTTTAACAGTTATGAGGTTATGAGGGAAAGAATCCAGAGCTTGTTGCAGCATCACATCCTGCTGTTGTTATTATCGCTTATCAGTTGCCCTGAAGTATTTAGTGTATGTTTCTGAAATATCAATATAATACAAGGACATAGAGTCAATATTGTGCCTATGGGTCATAGGCACAAAAGCATTAATCCTACTTTCCCAAAGCAAATACAAATTTATGTCAGAGAAAAAAAAATTAATAATTATATTTTCAGTAGGAGAGGGTGAAGGAGTGGAAGGGATGAAGGGGGGAAGACAAGAAAGGGAAGGGGGATATTTTGCTGACTAGTAAATGCTGTAAACAATTTACAAGACTGATGAACACGAACATGCAGGAAGCATCATAAGAAACATAGAATTCTGGGCTTCCCTGGTGGCACAGTGGTTGAGAATCTGCCTGCCAATGCAGGGGACACAGGTTCGAGCCCTGGTCTGGGAAGATCCCACATGCCGCGGAGCAACTGGGCCCGTGAGCCACAACTACTGAGCCTGCGCGTCCGGAGCCTGTGCTCCGCAACAAGAGAGGCCGCGATAGTGAGAGGCCCGCACACCGCGATGAAGAGTGGCCCCCGCTTGCCGCAACTAGAGAAAGCCCTCGCACAGAAACGAAGACCCAACACAGCCAAAAATAAAAATAATTAATTAATTAATTAAAAAAAAAAAAAGAATGAGCAGCTTGTGCCTGCAAACCCGGAACTCCCCCATGGTTTAAAAAAAAAAAAAAAAAAAGAAGCATAGAATTAGCTTCAGCCTGGAGGAAAGAAAAGGCCAGCAGACAGACATTTCACAAGCCACCAGGAAGCACTCATGTGAGCAGACTCAGGTACAGTCAAGAAAAGGAGGCATCCCGAGGACAGGTGAGTTTCAGGTCAGGTATTAGTAAAAGAGTGAAGAGAAGACTGGCAACCTTTGTCATTGCTGCTGATCTTCAGGTAAGGCTGACAAGTCAGTGGCTTTTGGATTTGGATTTTGAAAAATGCTGTTCAGAGTACTTGGGAAAGATTGTTCCATAAGACATGGAGTGTAATGAGAAGGAGAAAGGGGATGGCTAGACAGATGTGGAAGAGGCAGGAGGAAAGGAAAAGGGGAAAGAGAGTCTGGGGTCAGTAGAGAAAAATATTAAAGGTCCAGATAAAATCACATCATCAGTCAGATATTTTAATTTAGCACCTACTATACGCAGAACACTGAAACTCTATGCTGAGGATACAACAGAATAATAATAGATGCAACCATTTTTTGAATGTTTACAAAATGCCAGGTACTGTGGCAACAGGTTACACACCATTTTTTGCTTTCATCTTAAAAACAGCTCTCTGAGGTGAGGACTCTAGACTTGAGAGGTTAATCACAGCCAGTTACTGGCCATCAGGGATTCCCAAACCGTGTCTTTCAGAGTTAAGATAATGTACTTTCCTTCTTCTCTCTCCTCATCTTCCTTTTAATTTTTATAGGATTTTAAAAAATGCATTTGTGTATATTGTTAACGGTAAAAAGGATACATATTTACTGTAGAAAAATTGGGAAACACTGTTAATAAGGTAAAAAAGTAATATTTTTTCAAATCTATGCAATTTTAAAGAAGTACAAGAAAGAACAGCCTGAAATTGATTGCTAAAGCATGTGTGAAAAATCCTGTTCTTGCACTCATATCGACACTATCATCCTTTAAAAAAATTTTTTTTAATAATTAATTTATTTTGATTATTTATTTATTTATTTTTGGCTGTGTTGGGTCTTCATTGCTGTGTGCCGGCCTTGTCTAGTTGCGGCGAGCGGGTGATACTCTTCGTGTGGTGCGCGGGCTTCTCATTGCGGTGGCTTCTCTCATTGCCGAGCACAGGCTCTAGGCGCGTGGGCTTCAGTAGTTGTGGCACACGGGCTAGTTGCTCCGCGGCATGTGGGATCTTCCCGGACCAGGGCTCGAACCCGTGTCCCCTGCATTGGCAGGCGGATTCTTAACCACCGGACCACCAGGGAAGTCCCATCATCCTTTTTAAAAATGCCCATTTGATAAAGGAAAAGGGAAGCTCATCTTTATTTTAATTGCATTTCTCTATTACTACTGAAGTATTATGGTTTTTCATGTTTTCGGCCTTGGCCTCTTCTACGTTGTGTATGTGTCACACACTAGTATCTTTTCTTCATTTTCTTTTGGAATGTCTGTTTCTAATTGGTTTGTAAAATTATTTCAAGAATATTAACTTTGTTATACATGGTAAACATTTTCCCTAGTTTCTCTTGTTTTGGTTATAGGACGTTTTGACATAAAGAAAATTTTCATTCTTGTGTAATCAAATTTATTGCACAATCCCTTTATGTTTTCATCGTTTGCTTTCTTTCATTTGGAAAGACCTGCTTCACCCCAAGATTGGCTTTGTTATCTTCTAATGGGCCGGGTTTTGAAGGAGGCAAGGGATGTGGATTGACCCAGAGGAGGAGAAGGAAGGGATTTAGGGACTCAAAGCTAATGCAGTGATGGGGTTGGTGCTGCCAGAAGCAGGGACTGGCAAATAGAAATTGGATTTCATCAGTCTATGGAAAGCAGACATGGAGAAGAAACTATATAGGTGTGGGGCCTTGAAGACTGGGCTGTGAAGCCTGGTATTGATTTGTTAAACAGGAAATAGAGACTCATGCCAGCCTCTCCCAAAAGGGAATCACAGATGGGAAAAGGGCACTATTTAACAATGAATTTACTAGAAGTTGCACAGATGCAGGGAGCCAGAAGAGCCGGGATGCTGTTTCTGCAATCCAGGCCCCAGGTGATGACACTAAATCGGCAGGGCTGGCTGGAGAAGTGGAATGGAAGAGGCAGGTCCAAGAGATGTTTCTGCAGGGTAAACAACAAAAAATAAAAAACAGCAGCAAGAACAAACCCAGGGGCTTCCCTAGTGGTGCAGTGGTTAAGAATCTGCCTGCCAATGCAGGGGACACAGGTTCGAGCCCTGGTCCCGGAGGATCCCACATGGCGCGGAGCAACTAAGCCCATGTGCCACTACTAATGAGCCTGCGCACCACAACTACTGAGCCTGCATGCCACAACTACTGAAGCCCTTGTGCCTAGAGCCCATGCTCCGCAACAAGAGAAGCCACTGCAATGAGAGGCCCGCGCACCGCAACGAAGAGTAGCCCCGGCTTGCCGCAACTAGAGAAGACCCACGCACAGCAACAAAACCCAATGCAGCCAAAAATAAATAAAATAAAATAAATGAATTAAAAAAAAAAAGGACAAACCCAGGACTTTGTGACCTAATACATACAAAAGGAGGAGACATACAAAAGACATTAAACAAAAAGACATACAAAAGACGTTAAAAGAAGTTAAAACATCTCCTGTGTTTGGAGAAGGAGGTGAGGTTTCTGTTTCAATGACAGCAGCAGGGAGATTTGGAAGGATAAACTGGTTTTGGGAGCGGCACAAAAGGGGAAACCTAAGCTTAGTGTTTGGATGCTCTGATTTCTCGGTGCTGATGGAATATTTCTATAAGCACCTATCCCATGGGTGAGGAGAGAGAGAGAGAAGCTCACTGGGAAGGAAGGAAACTTGAGATCAGCAAGGAAACTGAGAGACTTGATTCTCTCTTCTCCAATATATCACTCTGAGCAGGGCCTGTGCTTGAAGGAAAATAAAACAGCTTGCTGTCTCCTTAGGCATGTTTGGGGACTGACTAATTAATGAGCATGGAGCCTAAAAGGTGTAATTTCGAGAAATGACAGCTTTCATATTGGCGTCTATGCTTGGGGTAAGACCCTCTAAGTAGGGTTGCCAGATAAAATATAGATTTCAGTTACATTTGAATTTAAGATAAACAGTTAAAAAATTTAGTATAAGTATGACCCAAATGTTGTATGGGACACCTTTATACTAAAAAAATTATTCACTCTTTATTTGAAATTCACATTTAACTTGGTGTCATGTATTTTTATTTGCTAAACCTGGAAACCCTACCTTTAAGGGGAGATTTTCCAAGAAGACGGCAGTTTGTACTAGTGGTTGGTGACAGCTGGGAAACAGAAAACACAGCAGGAAATCTCAACTTCCCAAAGATGAGACGATGCAAGTGAAGCATGAGGAAGAGATGATAAATGCAGAATGGATGAATTAATCAATTTGTGTTTCTTGAGCACCTGCTTTGCACTGTGTGGGTAATTTGGGGGCTTCACTCAAAGAGATTACAATGAGTTTTAAGTTAATACCTATAATCGGTTATTTAACAAGCATGTACTGAGAACATATTGTGTGCTGGGTTCAGGCCTGGGCACTAAGTACTCAGATTAAGAAGATCGTGTTGGAGGTCACAACCGTAGAGGAGACTAGAATAACTCAGGAAATATCATTTGGAGACCAATTCAAGAGGAAATCTAATTGGGAACTAAAAGTGTGGCTTCTGAGAGCAAAAATGTGAGCTAAGAAGTGATGTTTCTTCTATCTCCATGGCTTTGCTTAGTTTCCAGAAGCAGCCATAGTTCAAAGGAAGTAGAAATCAGCTGAAGGTCGCACATTAGTGAAAGGATAGGGCCTTGGAGCCAAGCCTTGAGTCACTCTAAAGCTCTGTGTGTGACAACACACTGCTGCTGTAAGAAAGAGCTCATCAAACATGCCAGCTGTTCACACTGACATGAAGATGAAAAAGTCTGAAGATGAAAAGTCACTGCAGGAATATTCTGAAAACAAAGTGCTGAGCAATATTCTTCCTTCAGCTTCCCTTTTTCCTCCAAGTTCCTGGATCCTTTGTAAGAGGCATTTCTTCTGTGAGAAAGTTGAGAGTGCAGACGAGTTTTCCTGATGAGGGTGAAAGATGGCGAAGAGTTCCTTGCTAGATAGATCTGGGAAAGCTGATGTGGAATTTCCTGTGTCCCAGATCCCCTTCATGTCCCCTTCTACCCTGTCAGTAACTCAGCATCTGATACAAGAGTGGCTGTGAGTTCATGAGATCACTGCAGCCCATCTGATGGGAAAACTGGCGCCTCAGGCACAGCACCCTATTTCCTTTCTTAGGGCATCGCTGGTACAGGGCCAGAGACAAAAGGACTTGCTAGTGTTTTTAAGAGTACTTCACAATTTATAAAGGGCTATAATCCACGTTTCTCTTGTTACTCAGAAAAATCCTGGGAATTACTTTCAGATGGGGAACCCAAATCTCAGAGATGACAGGTGATTAATCCAATTCACACTGCCTAAAAATGTTAGTGTTGGGATTTGGGACCTAAATTCTTCTAACCTTAAATCTCACAATTACTCCCATCACAGCTGCCTGTCTTCTAGGCAATTTGTAAACATACCAATAAAATCCTGTTTCTGAGGACCATCTTCTGAGGACTTGAGCGTTTGGATATGAGAACTTATTATTAAGGGATTTGGCCTCAACTCTTGCCCTTCTTTCTCTGGTAATAAAAACTGCCATTTACTGGGCACATTCCCTGTACTATGCACCACTGAAGCAAGTAAGTTTTTCAAAGCTTAACTGTTGATTATTCAGGCTTTAAACATTCTCCTTTCCAAAACAACGTGAGTCCTGCTCATCCCCTCAAAATGTTACAATCTTTCAAGTGCCTACATTTATTTTTTTTAATATTTATTTATCTGGCTATGCTGGGTCTTAGTTGCAGATGCGGGATCTAGTTCCCTGACCGGGGATCGAACCCGGGCCCCCTGCATTGGGAGCACAGAGTCTCAGCCACTGGACCACCAGGGAAGTCCATCAGGTACCTACTTTTAATAAAGACTCTACTACGGTTTCTCAACTAGATGTGGTCAGCCCAGTTTTTGGACTTCGGGTAAAATTTGCAGGGTTGACATCTCCAGGAACGCTCAAGCGTTTTGTTGAAGGCACACATCCTCTTATCTTTCAGCGAGGAGGGTCCTGTGTTAATTTTCCTGAAGGTTTAAGATGAGGAAGGAAGTCACAATGAAGAGAGGGGGTAGGTCAGGAACGGGAACTGCACAACATCTCCTGATGGGAAAGATTCAGAACAGGGCCCCTGTGTGCTCACTGCTTCACTTAGTTGATTAGCAAATATTTACTGAGCACGTGCAGCACCTACATGCTAGCTGTATGGAGACTCTGGCCATATCCTCCTAGCACATGGGAGTAGATAGACAAGTTAATAGGTCATTTTAGTTTCCTCTTCCTACTCAAAATGCCTACAGAGCATAAAGGATCAGTACTCGACTTTAAGTTCTAATCACAGATATTGATCTGCAGGTTGGGGAACATTGCTTTTATTATTTTTTTTAAGCTCACATATTCGAGGTTTTACTATTTGCCTGGTGATATGCTAAATACGTTTATATTCATGATCTCAGACTCTTGTTTCCTTATTCGTAAAATAGAGGCAATAATGGTAGCTAGCTTTTGGGGTTATATTAAATGAGATGATGAAAATAATAGCTACAATTTGTTGAGAGTGAGCCTTATGCCAGGCACCATTGTAAGCATAGTAATTATTTAATTCAATCCTTACAAAACTCATGAGGTGGGTACCCTTTTCTTTTTTAAATTGAAGTATAGTTGATTTATGATGTTGTGTTAGTTTCAGGTGTACAGCAAAATGATTCAGTTATATGTATATACATATATAATACATATATATATTCTTTTTCAGATTCTTTTTCATTTTAGGTTATTACAAGATACTGAATAACTATACAGTAGGTCCCTATGCTATACAGTAGGTCCTTGTTGTTTATATATTTTATATAAAGTAGTGTGTATATGTTAATCTCAAACTCCTAATTTATCCCTTTCTCCCCCACCCCCCTACTTTCCCCTTTGGTAACCATAAATTTGTTTTCTATGTCTGTGAGTCTATTTCTGTTTTGTGAATAAGTTCATTTGTATCATTTTTTTAGATTCCACATATAAGTGATATCATATGGTATTTGTCTTTTTCTGATTTACTTCACTTAGTATGATAATCTCTAGGTCCATCCATGTTGCTGCAAATGGCATTATTTCATTCTTTTTTATGGCTGAGTAATATTCCATAATATTCCATTGTGTGTGTGTGTGTGTGTGTGTGTGTGTGTGTGTGTATATATATATATATATATATATATATATATATATATATACCACATCCTTTTTATCCACTCATCTGTCGATGGACATTTTGGTTGCTTCCATGCCTTGGCTATTGTAAATAGTGCTGTTATGAGGTGGATACTCTTATTAGCCACATTTTACAGATAAGCACATTGAGGCTCAGACTGGTTAAGTAAATTGCCCAAGCTCACAAGGAAAATAAGTGACAGAGTTTGGACTCTAATCTAGGTTGGTCAGAGATTAAAGCTACTGACCCATGGTGCCTTTGTAATAAAAGTGTAAGAAGATTCTAATGCATGGTTTGGCGATGGCCGCTCTCCATTTGTAGTTTCTAATCTATTTTGCAACACTATAAACAGTTCTAAAAACTAAAATTAAAAAAATTTCCCGGGGCTTCCCTGGTGGCGCTGTGGTTGAGACTCTGCCTGCCAATGCAGGGGACACGGGTTTGAGCCCTGGTCTGGGAAGATCCCACATGCCGCGGAGCAACTGGGCCCGTGAGCCACAATTGCTGAGCCTGCGCATCTGGAGGCTGTGCTCCGCAACAAGAGAGGCCGCGATAGTGAGAGCCCCGTGCACCGCGATGAAGAGTGGCCCCCGCTTGCCACGACTAGAGAAAGCCCTCGCACAGAAACGAAGACCCAACACAGCCATAAATAAATAAATAAATAAATAAAATTTAAAGCACACACAAAAAAGAAAATTTTCTCTGCTCAACGGCATTGGACAGGTTTATTCTTGATCAAACAAATAGAAAAACAAGGCCATCCCTTTGGGGCTTGGAAGCTAAAGTGAATACATTTCCACTGCATGCTCCCTTTTTGCCTTAATTTTTTTTCTCTGGTTAAAAATAGTCTTTGATGACCTTTGGGAGCAATCTTGAAGGGGAAAAATTCACCAAAGGGCAACATATAGCCTGAACTGAAAGTGAGAGGGTAGAGAGTAGGGAGGGAATTAATATTTATTAAACTCCTCTATATGCCAGTCATCTCAAGTATGTTGTTCAACTCATGTTGCTCAGCAAGACTTATTGAGCACCTAAAACACACCTGGAAGTGTGCTGATGATGATCTATCAAATTCTTACCACAACATTGCAAAATGAGGACACAGAACCTCAAAGAAGTTAAGTAATTTGCCCAAGGTCACATGACCGGTTGTTGACAGAACCAAGTTTCAAACTCTGGTCAGCCTGCTTTCAGTCTGTGCTATTTTTATTACCTTTCTGCTTTGCCCAGGTGATGCTGGAAAAGGAATTCTCTGAGATTCTAAGTTGATAAGCCCAAGTTTTAAGTCCCAATTGATAGACCCAAACCACATTCCAGCCCCTCACCCTTGTTCACCATTGATTGACTCACACCTCCAGAAAAGATGGGAAATTAGAGGAGACCAATAAATTCAGATTCAGTGAACTAAGCATTGCTTTAAGCACTATTTTGGAAAATGTCTAGTAACTTTCAGCTTGGCTTTGAACAAATGCCTTTTAGGAGTGGCTGATTGCTCTGGAGAGTCTAAATACCACAGTTTTCCAAAGTCTGGAAGCTCTGCAATGAGTGTAGTGTTTGTACATCTCAGAGGCAGGTCACTAGAGCTGGTAGGGCCAGAAATCCTCTGACATGATGCAGAGCTCCTCCAGGCATAAACAGGCTTGGGGCCAACGACTCCTGCTCTGAGCAGTCCAAACAGAGCTAGAAGCAAAAGGCGTCGAGTGAAATGTTTCACAGGATAATCCGCAAGGTCAGTCTCACACTTGCCCCTGTCAGCTATGTGGAGAGGCACGTGTTTTTAGAATGTCTTGTACTCTTCTCTTATGCATTAGAAAACCAAACATCAAAGAGAATAGCTTGCTCCTGAATTCTGTGGCTACAGTGTTTACCATCAAGATTCCATTTTTTCCTTTTTATTTTTTAAATAAATTTATTTATTTAATTTATTTATTTTTGGCTGCTTTGGTTCTTCGTTGCTGTGCGCAGCTTCCTCTAATTGTGGCGAGCGGGGGTTACTCTTCCTTGCGATGCACGGGCTTCTCATTGTGGTGGATTCTCTTGTTGCGGAGCACGGGCTCTAGGCACGTGGGCTTCAGTAGTTGTGGCACGTGGGCTCAGTAGTTCTGGCTCGCGGGCTCTAGAGCGCAGGCTCAGCAGTTATGGCGCACCGGCTTGGTTGCTCCACGGCATGTGGGATCTTCCCGGACCAGGGCTCGAACCCATGTCCCCTGCATTGGCAGGTGGATTCTTAGCCACTGTGCCACCAGGGAAGTCCCTAGTTTATCTTTTACATTCTACATATAAGTGATACCATACAGCATTTGTCCTTCTCTGACTGACTTATTTCACTTAGCATAATGCCCTCCAAGTCCATCTATGTTGCTGCAAATGGCATTATTTCATTCTTTTTTATGGCTGAGTAGTATTCCATTGTATATGTCTACCACATCTTCTTTATCCATTCATCTGTTGACACTGACTTTTCTTGAAGTAAACAATGCAATTTTTTTCCATTTTAAATTGCTTGGTACAATGAAGACAGAAATTAAAATAGTCTACCTTGGGAGTTCCCTGGTGGTCCAGTGGTTAGGACTTGGTGCTTTCAGTGCCGTGGCCCGGATTCAATAACTGGTCGGGGATCCAAGATCCCTCAAGTCGTGCGGTGTGGCCGAAAAAAATTAAAAAATAAAAACAAAATATTCTACGCTTTAGAAAAGATGGCAGGTTCTAGCATTTACATCTCATAAATATCTGGTTGCTAAAAGAAAATCATCTGTTGATGTCAACAAACTTTTACTGAGCACTTACCACACCCCAGCAATTGTGATAGTAGTTGATGATAAACTGATGAATGGCTCTTGCTTTCAAGAAGCTTCCAATCTAGTGAAAAAACAGCACAGACATGCAGAGTCATACTTAGAATAAAATGGGGTATTTTTCACAATTTAGGTACTTCCGAGGCAGGCTGCAGGGAGTTGGTGCCAGGTAGGGCCAGGCTCATATCCCTTCTGCTTCTTAATGACACGGGGACCTTGTCCAGACATTCCATCTCATCCATCATCAGTTTAGCTTTTTGTTAGAGGTGAACAATGCCATCTCATAGGACTCTTTTGAATTCAGCACAGTACCAGCCTCATATATCATCAAGGTGATCTGCCATAATTTGTTTAGCCATTGCTCTGGGTTTTTCTGAAAAATAATATATGTGCCTGGTGAAAAAAAAAATTCAAACAGTAGTGAAGAACATAAAGCATAAGTCTCTCCTAGTTCACCTCCTTGGAGGCTATCACTCTTTTCAATCCTTTGTATGTTACTCCAGCGATGTTTTAATACTTAATATACATGCATATGTACCTTTTAAAATTTTATACAAATGATAGCATCCTACATATACTGCTCTGCATTTTGGTTTTTATTTTATTTTAGAGATTTAAAAAATATCATTGCACAGAGACTGCATCATTCTTTTTGACTCTTTAGAATTACATTTTGTGGATATACTGCAATTTACATAACCATCGCCCTGTTGATAGACAGTTTGGTTATTCTCCACCTGTTGCTGTTCCAATGCTGCAGTGAATATTCTCCATATATATCTTTTTTTTTAAATTAAGTAATTAATTTATGGCTGTGTTGGGTCTTCGTTTCTGTGCGAGGGCTTTCTCTAGTTGTGGCAAGTGGGAGCCACTCTTCATCGCGGTGCACGGGCCTCTCACTATCACAGCCTCTCTTGTTGCGGAGCACAGGCTCCAGACGCGCAGGCTCAGTGATTGTGGCTCACGGGCCCAGTTGCTCCGCGGCATGTGGGATCTTCCCAGACCAGGGCTCGAACCTGTGTCCCCTGCATTGGCAGGCAGATTCTCAACCACTGTGCCACCAGGGAAGCCCCCATATATATCTTGCATGTATATTTCTGTAGGATAAATGGGATGCTGGGTCAAAGTTATGGTCATTTTTGATACATATTGTCAAATTATTCTCCAAAAAGACTGTACTAATTTACGCTCCCATCAACAATGTATGAGAATAGTTCCCCATACCCTAGCCAAAATAATGTATTGTCAAACTCTTTTACCTTTGCCAAACTGATGAAAAATAGTATCTTACTTAGTTTTAATTTTCAGATCTCTCATTCTAAGTGAAGCTGAACATCTTTATTATATGTTCAGGGACTTCCCCAGTGGTCCAGTGGGTAAGACTCCATGCTCCCAATGCAGGGGGCCCAGGTTCAATCCCTGGTCGGGGAACTAAGATCCCGCACGCATGCTACAACTAAGACCCGGCGCAGCCAAAAATAAATGAATAATAAATAAATAAATAAATATTAAAAAAATAAAATATGATATGTTCAAAAGCCATTTTTTGTTCCGAAAGTTTGCTATAACCTAATGCAATAACAGAAAGTTAAAGAAGCTAATGGAAGAGGGTGGATAACATAGAACACCCTGTTTGATATCGGAGATGAAAGATGAAGAAGACAAGATCTGTGCAGTAAAGACTGGTCATTAAAAGTACTTAGGTAAAGCAATTATACTCCAATAAAGATGTTTAAAAAAAAAAAAAAAGTACTTAGGCGAGAGAAGCTCCCATAGTCAAAATTGTGTTTTGAGAACCTTTGGACAGTGTGGATGATGTATTGGAAGTGCCAAGGGAACTGGAGGGAGGGAAATACATTAGTTAAAAACTTGCTGCAATAATCTAGGCTAAAGACAATAGTATCCTGAATTAAGGCATTGCCAAAAAGAATGGAGGTGGTGAAACCAATTTGAAAAGCATTTCAGAAGCAGAATCAAAAAAACTTAACCCAATAAATGTCAGATATGAAAGAAGAGAGAAGTAATTTAGGCAAATGAATGGATTGCAAAGAAAGGGAACACACGGTGGGGAATTTGGCCTCTAACATTACTAAATACCTACTAAGTAAGGGTTTTTGTTAGTAGGTTATATATATATATATATATATATATATATATATATATATATATATATATATATAAACATTGAACAATGACAATAATACACACACATTGTATTAATTCAATTCACAATAACCTTATTAGGGAGATATTATAATCCATTTAAATTTTTAAAAACCAGATTAGAAAAGTTAAGTAACGTGCAAAATAAAAAACTATTGAATTGTCCTGATTCATATCAGAATTCAAAGTCGGACATATCTGACTGCAAAACCATTTACACTATTTCAAGTTACCCACGCTTAAAGAAAAGATTTAAGGAGAAAAAATTATCTTACATCGTGCAGGGAAGCAAACTGCCCACAACACTTGCAAAGCACCGGGAATTATTCCCTGAGCTACCATATCATAAGTTTAGTTTAAATATGACAATTATCAGAGGAACCCATTACAATTCACAGCTGTCTCCATTCTGAATTGACCAAGGTCAGTCACCCTCTTCACAGAAAACAACCTCTTGCCTTCCCCCCTGTCACTTCTCTGCAACTCATTTGGGAAAACATGTCAAATTGCATTAAGACTTTTGATACTGTAAATACAGTTATATTCAAATGTTACACAAAAATGCCTGGCCAAGAAGATAACATGTTCATTAAATATATTGACTGTTAAATTGGATGGGGATTGTGAACACATAATTAATGTAACTACTTTGGAAGAGTAATGGGCTACTGGGGAAAAAAAATTCTTATTTGGACTGGATGTTATATAGTATCCATAAAAGCAGATTCTATACTGTTGCTTATCTTGGAGAAATCATATATTTATATTTCACTTAGCACAAATCAACTTGCTAGCTTCCTTCCATATGCATTATTATTTTATTCTGTCTTTTCATCGGATAAATGCTTTTATCATTGTAACCAGCTAGTGTTTGCTGAGCCTGGCAAAGTAATTGATTACATGGCTCTTTAGTCTATTGTTTCCAAAGCTAATTATACACTTCACATACTAACTCCTTAATGAAGACAGTTTAAAAAAAGGAAACACTAAGCCAAGACAAAAAAATATGAACAAGAATATCTAACTATATATAATGAAGGCTAATTCCCCAGGTATTGAATTATGGAGTAAAGGTAAAGATATGACATAATAACTCTTCAGAAAAATAACACAAAAGTACAAGTTTCAAGTTTCTTAAATTTGGACCAGGATAAAGAGGGAACTTGGAGTGAGATCAGGTTAAAAAAAAAAAAAAAAAAAAAAAAGAAAAAGAAAAAGGAGATAAGAAACCCCAAAAGGCTATGATTAGATTTACAAACATCTGGGGAGTGAGCAGCATAGGAAGAGAGATCAGCCTTGTTCTATAAGAGAATTTAGACAGGAAACTAGAAGGCAGAATCTGCCAGGAAAGAAACTTTCTAAGAGAGTTGTCCTTTTCTCTGAGTTCCCCCAGAGAGGGGAGTGAATCTTGATTACCCATGTTTCTTAGGGCCCCACCCAGTACCTGACGAAGAGAAGGGTTGGCGGAGTAAATTGAATAAATGGAATGGACTACATGGGAGGTAGTGAGCTCTCTATCACTGGAGGTGGCTGGGAAGTTGGAGTGAATCCAAGAAAAGATAGGATTAGAGTACACACTTGATTATATTTATGGTCCTTTCTGACTAACTATGATTCTTATAGTCTGAAGATTTCCAAGATGTTTGCAAATCTTTAACGTAATATGATCAGCCTGTTCTCTGCCACATATTTTACCTTTGAAATATATTTCCAGTCTATTGACTTCCGTCCATCTCTGCTGTCAGTCTCTTAGCCCAAACCACAATCTTTTCGTACCTGAATTACTGTATTGGACTCCAAAAAAGTTTCCTTGGTTCTGCTTTTGCAGACAATGTAATCTTTAATATTGTAATCAGATTAGATAGTCCTCCTGCTTATAACCCCTTAATGGAAAAAAAAGAAGAGAAATAAACAGTAGAAAGAAGGAAATAAATTATACATTGTTTAGAGATGATATAATTGCTTACCTGGGGAAACACAAGAGAATCAACTGAATAACTATTACAGACAAGAAGAGAATTTAGTTCAGTGGTTGGATTACAAAATTAACTCACAGAAAAACTACTATGGGGCTTCCCTGATGGCGCAGTGGTTGAGAATCTGCCTGCCAATGCAGGGGACACAGGTTCGAGCCCTGGTCTGGGAAGATCCCACATGCCGCGGAGCAACTAGGCCCGTGAGCCACAACTACTGAGCCTGCGCGTCTGGAGCCTGTGCTCCGCAACAAGAGAGGCCGCGATAGTGAGAGGCCCGCGCGCCGCGATGAAGAGTGGCCCTCGCTTGCCACAACTAGAGAAAGCCCTCACACAGAAACGAAGACCCAACACTGCCAAAAAAAAAAAAAAAAAAAACTACTATGCAAACTTCAAGCAAAGAATGACCAGTTTGAAAATATAATGCAGTAAATATCTTCATTAACAATATCAACAAAAAAGACAAATGTCTAGGAATAAATTATGAGAAATGCACAAGGTCTATATTATAATACTAAGGAGCACAGAACAATTAGAAAGGCAGCTCCTCTTCATGGGTAGGAAGACTCAACATCAGAAACAGAATGTATAATTTAAAGCTCTCCTAATAAAAATCCTAACAGAATTTTCTTTTGGAAGTAGATAAGCTGATTCTCAAGTTCATATAAATAAAATTTAAAAGAATAGCAATAAATACTCTAAAAAAATAGTCCCACCATATATTAAAACATTTTAAAGTTACAATAACTAAGACAGAAAGAGATCAGTGAACAGAGGAAAAACCATAAAAAATACAGTCAAATACACATAGGAATTTAATATATTATAAAGGTCTCATTTCAGATTATTGGGGAAAGATGGCTTATTCAATAACTGTTAAATAAAAAATCAGGATATCCATCTGGGAAAAAAAAATTAGCTTGGAGCCATACCTCATACCGTATACCAAACATAAATTCCAGATAAATCAAAGATTTAATTATCATTTTAAAATTACTAACAGAAATAAGGAGGTATTTTGTAATTTCAGAGTGAAGAAAAGGAATAAACTGTCATTATTCACACATGATATGGTTATATACATAGGAAATCCAAAGGAACCTACAGATAAATTACTAGAATTAAAAAGCGAGTTTAGGGCTTCCCTGGTGGCGCAGTGGTTGAGAATCTGCCTGCCAATGCAGGGGACACGGGTTCGAGCCCTGGTCTGGGAAGATCCCACATGCCGCGGAGCAACTGGGCCCGTGAGCCACAATTGCTGAGCCTGCGCGTCTGGAGCCTGTGCTCCGCAACAAGAGAGACCGCGATGATGAGAGGCCCGCGCACCGCGATGAAGAGTGGCCCCCGCTTGCCACAACTAGCGAAAGCCCTCGCACAGAAACGAAGACCCAACACAGCCATAAATAAATAAATAAATAAAGAGGATGCATTTCAAATAGTAAAAAAAAAAAAGCGAGTTTAAGAAGGTTACAGTATAAAGGCCAAAATACAAATCAATTGTATTTCTATGCACCAACAACAAACAGGAATTAAAATCTTTAAAGTTTCAAATAATACTTAGAAATAAATTCACACCAAAAAGAGGTGCAAGATCTTTGCATAGAAAACTATGAACTTTATTGAGAAAAATTAAAGAAGAACTAAAAAAAAGAAAGGAAGGATATACTATGTTCATGGGTTGGAAGACGCGATTATTTTATAGATATCAATTCTATTATCTATAGATGCATTGCAATTCCAATCCAGATCCCAAGAAGACTTTTGTTTTGTTTATGAAGCTCCATAAGGTGATTCTAAAATTTACAGGGACATGGAAGGTCCAATAGTAGCCAAGACACTTTTGAAAAAGAACAAGGTAGGACTAACTGCTTCATCAGATATCAAGATTTATTATAAAGCTATAGTAATTTAAGTCAGTATGGTAATGGCAAGGCAAGAAAATAGACCAATGGAATAAAACACGAAGCTTAGGAATGAGCTGCCTCATTAACATCTGATTTATCATAGAGGTGGAACTTCAAAACAGTGAGGAAAGGATGGTCTTTCAATAAATGGTACTGGGTCATTAGATATCCATATACTAAAAGAAGGAAAGACAATATACAAAACTCAACACCAGGTAGATTATAGCCCTAAATGTAGAAAGTGGAACAATACAACTTCTAGGAGATTACATCAGGGAATATCTGCCTTGAGATAGATGAAACGTTCCTAAGCAGAACCCAAAAAAGCACAATACAGAAAGACTGATCAGTTAACTACATCAAATGAAGGACTTCTATTCATATAGAGACAGCATTAAGAAAACGAAAAGGCAAAGCACAGACTGAGAGAAGATGTGCAACACATATAATCTACAAGGACTTACATCTAGTATATAGGAAAAACACCTACAAATCAATAGAAGTCAAACAACCCAAATTTATAGGTGGGCAAACATCTTCAAAGGCATGTCACAAAAGATGACATCCAAATGGTCAAAGAACATCAGTACTCAGGGGACTGTTAATTACACAATGATATACCGCAACATATTCACCAAGATGGCAAGCATTAAAAAGAAAAAGAAGGAAAAGGATGTGGAGCAACGTCTTCTCATACATTGCTGATGAGAATGTAAATTGGTACAACCAATGGGGAAACTCTTTGGTATTCGCTGTGGAAGTTGCATATATACATACCTATGACCCAGCAATTCTACTCCTAGGAATATACCCAGTAGAAACGCATTTACGTGTGCACCAAGATACATATACAAGCACATTCACAGCAGCATTCAGCATTATTCGTATGAGTGAAAAACTGGAAACAGTCAACATGACCATAAACAGTACAATGAATAATAAAATGGTGGCATATTTTTATAACAGAATACTATACAATGGAGAAATAAACCCACAACATATGAGCTACAGAAGTCAGATATACAAAATGCTGCTGTATTATTCCATTCTTTTCTTTTTTTTTTTTTAAATATTTATTTATTTATGGCTGTGTTGGGTCTTCATTGCTGCGCGAGGGCTCTTCTCTAGTTGCAGCGAGCGGGGGCTACTCGTCATTGCCGTGTGTGGGCTTCTCATTGCGGTGGCTTCTCTTGTTGCAGAGCATGGGCTCTAGGCGCACGGGCTCAGTAGTTGTGGCGCACGGGCTTAGTTGTTCCGCGACATGTGGGATCTTCCCGGATCAGGGATCGAACCCGTGTCCCTGCACTGGCAGGCAGATTCTTAACCACTGCACCACCAGGGAAGCCCTATTATTCCATTCTTAAAGCTCAAAAACAAGCAAAAAATGAAACTATAGTGTTTAGAAATTCACTATTACGCAGTAAAACTAGAAGGAAAAGCAGTAAGTTATTACTATGAAAATTCAGGATGGTGGTTACCTTTTAATGGGAGGGAGTGGGCACAAGGGGTCTGCGGGGATGCAGGCAGTGTACTAGTTCTTGATATTGGTGTTGGTTACATGGGTGTTAGCTTTGTGATCATTCATTGAGTTATACATTTTGTTTTGTGGACTTTTCTGTATGTGCATTATATTTCAGAGTTTGAAAAAAGCTTTAAAGAAACCCTTCTCTCTAGAGAGAAAGCAAATATGGCAAAATGTCGACAATTGCTACAACTAGGTGAAGAATATATGGGTATGGTGCTATTCTTCCAACTTTTTACATTTACAAAAATGTAAATGAACATTTTTAAAAGTTGGAGGAAAAACTCTATTTTGACCTAACTTCTCCTGTGGCTACTACCTAATTTCATCCCTTTCCTTATGGCAAACTCCTTGAAAGTGTCTCTATTTTCAAGGTCTCCAGTTCCCTTACTCCAATGCTCTCTGAACATATTCCTACTGGGGTTTTGCTTCCACTATAGCAGTGAAACTGATCTTTCAAGGTCACCAATGACCTCCACCTCCACGTTGCTAAATCTAATGATTGTGTCTCAGTTCTTATCTTTATTTACTATCTGCAGCATTTTACACTGTTGATTTCTCTCCTCCCTGAAACGTTTTCTAGCTTCCAGGACAACTGCCTGATTTTTCTCTTACTATTCCAGATACTTTTGTCACTCCCCTTTCCTGGTGCTCTTCATCTTCCTTGACCTCTAAATATTGGGCTCTGCCCCCGGACAGCACATGGACACTTCAAATCTTTACATAAATGTAATTTTTTCAGTGTGGCCTTATCTGGCCACCCTTATCGCAAATTGCAACCCTACACGTAACTCCTTTTCTTAGTTTATTAAAATATTCTCCTTAGCACTATCTAAAAATGCTATCTATTTTACTTATTTATTTTGTTTACTCCGTGTCTCCCGCACTAGAATGTAACTTTCCAGAGCTACTTTCAATGTCGCATGTCCAGAGCCTAGAACAATGCCTGGCACAGGTTAGGCACTCAGTGTTTGTTGAATAGTTAGTAAATTACACTTAAAGTAAAATCCATAGTCCTAGCTTATAAAACCCTATTTAGTCTTCATTTCATACTCCTTTAATTTCTCTAAACATACCAAGCTCTCCCCCCTCTCAGAGACCTTTCCACTTACTGTTCCCTCTGCTGAGAAAGCTTCTTCCTGGCTTTTCTCATATTGGCACCTCAGGGCTCAATTTATTTATTTTTATTTTAAAATATTTATTTATTTGGCTGCATCAGGTCTTAATTGAAGCACACGGGATCTTCCGTTTTGGTGCGCGGGCTCTTTATTGCGGCCTGCGGGCTTCTCTCTAGTCATGGCGTGCGAGCTCTAGAGTGCATGGGCTTAGTTGCCCCGTGACATGTGAGATCTTAGTTGCCCAACTAGGGATCGAACCCGCGTCCCCTGCATTGGAAGGCGGATTCTTAACCACTGGACCACCAGGGAAGTCCCAGGGCTCAATTTAAATAGGCCCATTCTGACCACTCTGTTTCCCCTCTCTACTTATTTACTCTTTTATACATTACCTGTTTAGTTCTTTCGCAGTAATTATTTATCACAATTTTCTTGTTAATTTATTTGATGACATGATTTTTGGTTTTTTGGTCTGTCTACCCTGGTCTAGTCTGTCTGTCTTTTTCATTGATATATCCTCAAGATCTAGCACAGGCCTGGTACATAGCTGGTGGTCAATAAATGTCTAGTGAGTGAATGAATGAATAAATGATGAAGTAAATAAATGAAAAAAACAACTTTTCAGTGTTTAGAGCAGGGTTCAAATAGAAGCTATGGCATCACTATCCAGGAGAGAACAAAGGGTATTTGTCCTGATGCATCAAGAGCCCAGGATGACATACTCAGCATTCTTCTAGAGTCAACAACCTTTCAAGATCCTTTTCCCTTCTGAATAGTCTAACCAGTTACTGAGGGATAAAGAGCAAATGTGGAAATTGTCCACCTACACGCAATGGGCTCCTTTTGATGTACTCATCAGAGATGGCCTGAAATGCTTGGTTATGGGCAATTAAGGATGACTGGCCTTTGAGACCCAGTAGTTTGTTCCTGAAACAATGATGGTTGTGTGGGAAGAGAAGTGGGAGGGTGGCTTCCCGGTTGGGGGCAAAGTACACTGTGTGTCCCACTCACTTCTCCATTTATTTTATTATGATTATTTGTTGGAGAGCAGTGTTACAGCAAATTATAGTCAGGTTTAAAGGGAAAAAGAAACCACAACAAAGAAAAATGCAATTTGGAGGGGAGAGGTTCGAGGGGCAGAGGGCCGATCAACTTCATGAGGAGGGGGAGCCACTAAAGGCCAAGCATATCATTTACATGACACCACTGAATCTTTATAATAACCTTTCATGGTAAGTATTTAGTTCCCATTTAACAGATGAAGAAATGGGGGTTTAGAGATATGAAGAATTTGTTCTAGTTCACACAGAAAGTAAGCAGCACCTTGATTCAAACCTTGATCCCTCTGATGTCAAGCTCATACATTTCCCACCATAACTGGTAGTCTGCCCCCTCTTCCTCCAAACGAACAGTCCTGGACCCCCAGAGCTTTGCACCTGAGATGATCGCCCCAGAGTTCCCTCTACAACACTATTTTATGATGTATTTCTCTCCATTCTCAGTGACTGGCATAGCGCCTGGTACATAGCTGGCTCTTCAATAAAGGTCCATTGAGTAAAAAATAAAAGAATGAACAAATGAACAAAGGAGATGTCTTAAACAATATAGCTTCCCTGTGAATCACATGTTGAGAACCAAAAAACACTTAGTTTCCAGGGGTCTTCCTCTCCTCTGCAGCTCTCTAGGGAAAGGATGTCTCTTTAAGAATAGCACAAAAGACCTGGCAAAAAGAGGCTGCAGTTAGTCTGGGGTTGTGCTTCCTCTGCCTTGATCTGGGCAATACTCTGGTTGTAAAGCCTGTGGGATTATCTTCTGGTGGTATAGTAGCTGCCAATAACAATAAATGCCAACAACATTTACTAAGCACATACTATGTGCTAGGCACTGTGCTAAGTAAGCCCTTTCCATTTTTTACTTTATTTAATCCTAAAAAGTCTAAGAAAGAGACGTAAATCTATTATCTCATATCACAGGTAAGGGAAAGAAAGTTTTGGCTTGACTATAAAATTTAACTGCTGGAGAGGGAGGGATAAATTAGGAGGTTGGTATTAACAGATACACACTACTATACATAAAATATATAACCAACAAGGACCTATTGTACAGCACAAGGAAGTATATTCAATATTTTATAATAACCTATAAGGGAAAAGAATATATATATATCACGGGTTCGATCCCTGGTCGGGGAACTAACACAACATTGTAAATCAACTATACTTCAATTAAAAAAAAAAAATCAATGGCCAATTTGTGAAGCAAGTATTTTAAAGTCCCTACTTTTCTCTCTCCTTTCTCTCCTTTGCTTTCCTTCTAAGATGTAAAAATATAATGCCTTTAGAAACTCAACTGTTTGAGAACAGAGGCATTAGGAAAAGATTTGCCCAGTCAAAAGACTCAAGAATCTGTAAGACATTGTATTTACACTGAAAAAGTGGTAGGACAGGGTTGCTCTCAAAAATATGCTGTGTTTATAGAAGAGAATGCATCAAATTTGATGTCAAAAGCCCTGGATTTGAGTCCCAGCTTTATAGTTCACTATTTTTGGTTGTCATTAACCTTGAGGGGCCTCAGCTTTCTCACATATGAAATGGGGGTAATACAAAACTCTTCCACAGAGGCTTGTACTAAGGATCAAAAGAAGGAATGTGATTTGGATAGAGTGAACCCATCTATAAATGCTGACTTTTCTTCTGTTTGGAGATGTGCTGGGCTTCACCAGAACTCTCAAAGGTCAGGGTGTACCGTGTAGTCCCAGTAGAGTGTCCCTTGTCATCAGAGCTGGTGACAGTTAAGTTTGTGTCCAGGATTGGATACAATAGTGCTGAGACTATTAGGAGCTATTTCTGTGTAGAGTTTTAGTTCTTCCTTCTTATACAGACATTTGTTTACAGCAACAAAGAGCTGGAGACAGGAAGGTTTCTGAAGCACCAGGACTTGGGTTTCAGAAAAGGGTATTATATTCAGAGCATTAAGAAGTGGGGTGAAAGATAGTTAGTCTGAACATGGAATATTTCTCTATTATGTCTTCTTTAATGTCTCTGAATAAAGTTTTGGTCTTCTCTCTAGAGATAGACACATCTTTTGTTAGATTATTCGTAGGTACTTGTTATTTTTAATGCTTTCATAAGTTGTCCATTTCAGATACTTTTAAAAACTATTTGTGGCTGGTATATAAAAATGCAATTGATTTTTATAATTAGTCTTGTATGCAATAAACTTTCTAAGCTCTTATTAAGTCTAATAATTTAAATGTAGTTGTTTTTGGATTTCCTTTCTTCCTTTCCAATCCTTAACACCTTTATTTATATTTCTTTCTTGCTTTACTGTGCTGGCTAGGACCTCCAGGACAATGGTGAATAAAATAAGTCTTTTATTCTTGATCTCAAAGGAAAATTTTCATCTTTTAAACATTAAGTATTATATACTTTTAAAAGTTATCCTTTATCAAGTTAATACAGCTTTTGCTTCCTAAAGCATAAGTTTTTAAAAAATAGATATCCTTTATCAGCTTAAGAGGTTCTCTTCTAGGGACTTCCCTGCTGGTCCAGTGGTTAAGAATCCGCCTTCCAATGCAGGGTGCGTGGGTTCAATCCCTGGTCAGGGAACTAAGATCCCACATGCCGAGGGGCAACTAAGCCTGTGCGCCACAACTACTGAGCTCGCACACCTCAACAAGAGAGCCCACGTGCTGCAAATTACGGAGCCCACGCGCTCTGAAGCCTGCGTGCCACAATTAGAGAGAGAAAATCCGCACGCCACAACTGGAGAGAAGCCTGCACACCACAACGAAGCCCCGATGCAGCCAAAAAACAGAAAAAAATAAATTCTAGTCCCAGTTTGGTAAGGTTTTAGGTTTTATGAATGGATGTTGAATTTTATTAACATTTTTTCTGCTTCTATTGAAATGACGAAATGTGTTTATCCCATCAATCAGTTAAGGTATAAATTACATTTTGATTTTTAAAAATATTAATCCAAACATATTCCTGATATAAATACATGGTTATAATGTACATTCTGGGTTTGGTTTGCTAGTATTTTAAGATTTTTGTATCCATATTAAAAAAATGAAATCAGCGACTTCCCTGATGGTCCAGTGGTTAAGAATCTGCCCTTCCACCGCAGGGGACGTGGGTTCAATACCTGGTGGGGAAACTAAGATCCAGCATGCCATGCCGCATGGCCAAAAAAAAAAAAAAAAAAAAAAAGAAGAAAGAAAAAAAAGAAATCGGCCTATATATCCCATTTATCTTTGCAAAGTGGGTTTTACCATCTTAATTTTAGTTGTGACTCCTAAGAAGTGAATAACTGACCAGTGTCATATGTAGATAGTTGGTGACTATGCCAGTACTGGAAATCAG